>NW_028091637.1:13069744-13715154 GCF_014824575.4 Sturnira hondurensis
CCAAGATTGCTTTATCCAGCAAAACTTTCATTTAGAATGGAAGGACAGATAAAGTGCTTCTCAGATAAGGTCAAGTTCAAGGAGTTCATCATCACCAAGCCCTTATTATATGAAATGCTAAAGGGACTTATATAAGAAAAAGAAGATGAAAAATATGAACAGTGAAAGGACAGCAAACACACAGTTATTAACAACCACACCTAAAACAAAAGCAAACCAAGAGGACAGCTAGATCAGGAGTGGAACCATAGAAATGAAGAACACATGGAGGGTTAGAAACAGGGGGGTGGGAGGAGGAGAAGGGGGGAGAAGGCACAGAAAATAGCATAGATGGTAGGCAGAAAATAGATAGGGGGGAGGGCGAGAATAGTGGGGGAAATATAGAATCTAAAGAACTTGAGACACGTGGTTATAAACTAAGGGGGGGAGAATGGTGGGGGAGGGAGTGTGCGGGTGGAGGGGAATGAAGGGGGGAATAGAACAACTGTAATGGTATAATCAATAAAATATATTTAAAAAATAAATTTAAAAAAATTCCTCGGCCCTGGCTGGTGTAGCTCAGTGGATTGAGCGTGGGCCTGCGAACCAGACAATAGCGGTTCGATTCCCAGTCAGGGCACATGCTTGGGTTGCAGGCCAGTGTCCGGCAGGGGCCAATTCCCTGCAGGGGATGCATGAGAAGCAACCATACATTGATGTTTCTTTCCTTTCTCCTTCCCTTCTCCTCTAAAAAGATAAATAAATTTAAAAAAAATCCTCATTAATGAGTACCCAAGCCTTGCTATAGTCCTTTCTAGTGAGCACGAACTTATTTTCCCATTTGTTCCATCCATTCTTCACCAGTTTATTGTTTTCTTTGTCTAAAAAGTACAAAAGGATATCCAGTCAATTATTGACCCTCATATTATGATCTGAGCATCATCTTGTGATTCTTCCATGTACACATATTAATTTTTTTGTTAATCTAGTATTGTTTCAATTGTATTGTTTTTATTATTACTCCATTCATAAGAGCTAAAGTAGAAGAGAGAGAGAGAAATGTTCCTCCCAGACAAATTCAAAAGATAAAAAGGATAAAAAGTAAATAAAAGATAAAAGTAAATCTCGGTGCTGATACTTCAAGCTGCCTACTTTCCTTCGCTCATGGCAAGTACTGATTTCTTATGTCTTTCCAGGTACATTTTGTAATATCGTGTTAACAAATATACATACATACATTTGTTGAACTGTATGAAATTGACATTTTTGAAGTTTAAAAAATTAGCATTTTCATGAAATTCAACCTAACACATATGTAGATTTGCATATAATTTTTAATCATACTAATGGTAGCATGCTACATACATTGTGCATTTTGATTTTTCACTTAACAAAAAATCTTGAGATCTTCCCATATCCATGTGTGTAGAGCTGTCTCGTTCTTTTTAAAAAAATTTGTGCCTAATTATTTCTTTTCATGGCAAAATATTATTTAGAAATTTACCTGGCTGGTATAGCTCAGTGGATTGAGCGCGGGCCTGCAAACTAAAAGGCTGCCAGTTTGATTCCCTGTCAGGGAACATGCTTGCGTTGTGGGCTAGGCCCCCATCTGGGGGCGCTCGAGGGGCAACCACACATTGATGTTTCTCTTCCTCTTTTTCTCCTTCCTTTCCCCTCTCTCTAAGAAATAAATAAATAAATAAAATCTTAACAAAAGAAAGAAAGAGAGATGACTGAAAGCTAGAACATACCCAAAACTATAAAAAAAATTATATATAGCCCTGGCCAGGAAACTGAGTTGGTTAGGGTGTCATCTTGATATGCCACAGTTGCAGGTTCGATCCCCAGTCAGGACACATACAAGAATAAATCAATGATGCATAAATAAGTGGAACAATGAATTAATGTTTCTCTCTCTCTACCTCTCCCTCTAAAAGCAATAAACACATATTTAAAGAATAAATAAAAATAAAATTTGTATGCAGTAAAATTGAATCTTACTTCCAATGTACATGAGTTTTAATGCATGTATAGATCTGTATACCCACCACCACTATCAGGAAACAAATATTTCGAACATATCTTTGTAATCACCACCAATGACAAGGACAGGATGGCAGGCGAGACAGAATACCACCTACTTGGCAGGCACCCCAGAATCCCCCCCCCCGCTCCTCCCCATTTCTATGCCTTTGTACACCTCAAGACAACATTTTCCTTGATTTCTAACACCTAATTAGTTTTGTCTACATGGAATTATCTAGTATACATTCTTTTGCTCCCAGATTTATTCCTGTTGTCATGTGATAACAATAAAGCAATGGATTGCACACTATTTCAGTATATCACAGCATTTTTGACATGCAGAATTGAAAAACAATCTTTTATATAGATTGATAAATTACATAACATTTTTGTAATAGTTTCTGGGTTTTGTGTTATGGTTACAAAGTCCTGAGCACTCTAAGAGTATGAAGTAAATCCTCCCATGTTTATTTCTAGTACTTTAATTTTCTAGGTGTGAGAAATGCATCCAACTTTTTTTTCTCAAGATACCAGCTTATTATCCAAACACTCATTTAATTCTCACAGGAAGCTTATGACGGGTACAATGACATGTCTTCTTTTTGCAGATGAAGAAACTGAAATACACAGATGTTAAGTAATTTTCCCCAATGCAGAACTACTAAATGGCAAGGCTGGGATTTGAACCCAGTGAGTTTAATGCCTATGTGCTTATTCATTACACTACCCAGTCTTTTCCCATTGGAAGAAGCCACCCACACATCCTGAATATGAACAAGTATTTTTTTTACAACACAAACACAATATCCAAATGTTTAAATAGTGAATTTGTTTACTTAGGTGACTGATTATCAAGTGGTTATTTAGTAAGGAGCAAGGAATCTGACACCTCATCTTCATTTTATCAACCTTTTTGTTTCCAAGAGGCCTCATTCTTGAAATAAGATTTTTTAAAAATCACTATTATTTGTCTTTTATTTTAGAGAGAGGGGAAGAGAGGGAGGAAGAGAAAGAAATGTCAATTGGCTGCCTCCTCTACATGCCCTGCCTGGGGACTCAACCAACAACCCAGGAATGGAACCTGTGACCTTTCGGTTAGTGAGGGAGGCACTGAGCCACACCAGCCAGGAGGAATATGATTTTTTCCCCCTTCAGCCCAGAGTTGGGTTTTTCCCTTCAAAAGATTCTTCTCATTAGATTGAGTCATCAGCTGTGTAAACAGCTCTAGGACACGTCATGTAAACACTCATAAAACTGTTAAAAATTAAATTGAACTGCTTTAAAAAATGAGTGGGGTGTGTCTCAGAGAAGAGAAGGAAGTGTTGATTGAACGCGTTGCAGTTGGAGATCAGGGCAAAGGGCAAGAAGGCCTGAGCTCAGGTTCCAGTCCTACGCCGAGATCAGATGACTTGGGCAAAGCCATTTTTTTTGCTCTTCTTTGTGCTTAGTTGTCAAACATGGCCAATAGCAATAATAATGTATCCCCTCACTGTCCCCTAGTTTACTTACTTTCTGCCTACAATGAGCATTGAATTGAAAACGAAGATATGAAAAAAAATCTTTAAAGAATTCAGGCTGAAAAGTTGGCTAAGCTCCTGGGAGGATCATAGTCTAAGTTTAGACACAGATGTGTAGACCTTTCTTTCATGGGAGCTTTGCCAACTGTTTTATAACTTTAATTTACACGCCACAGTGCGTTGTTTTGCAAAGTAAATATAAAAGCATGGTATGTTTCAAAGTGTTCTAATGAAATACATTAAAGTGGTATATGTAGTGACACAAATATTTCCATCTACTCTGGATCTCTGGTACTTCTGCTGCCTCTGTGTGTGTGTGTGTGTGTGTGTGTGTGTGTCCCTACCCCACAAAACAAATCTTGCCCTGGCAGGTGTGGCTCAGTTGGCTATACAAATGTATACTGAAAGGTTGCAAGTCTGACCCCTGGTCAGGGTGGCATACCTGAGGCAGCTGATTGATGTTTCTTTCTCCCATCAATATTTCTCTCTCTCTCCCTTCCTCTGTCTTTCTAAAATTAATAAATGTATCCTTGGGCGAGGAATAAAAAAGTCAGCAAATCTGACACCTAAGAATACAGCTGTAGCAATTTCCCATTTGAGGATAATTCTCTGAGTGTATAGTATATATATATTTGCAATTAAGAAAGAATGTATGCTAGTGAGGATGCTATCAATGGATAGGTTGTTTGGGAGCAGAGAGTTGAACATAGAGAAATCAGTGTCAATGGGAGTCTCTGCCTCTGCAGTAAAGGATCCAGGGTCAGTGTGGGCGGTGGTGTGGTTATAGGCTTTAGAACTATGAAGGCTCTGTGTTCAAATGCTGCCTGTACTATATCAAAGCTGTGTTACTTTGGGTGAGATTCTTAACCTCTCTGAGCCTCAGGTTTTTAATTTTTATTTCAAAGTTTTCATACAGTGAAATTCAGTGATTGTAGTATATAGTCTTCTGGGCTTTGACAAGTGTACAGAGTTGTACATCCACTATGATAGTTACACTGCAAACTGTTTCATCATCCCAAAGATTCCCTCAGTCTGCCCCTTTGTAATTTACACCCCCCCACCCACCTCTGCTCCACTCAGCTCCCATCAAACACGTATCTTTCTTCCAGTAGGTTTTTTTCAGAAATTTTTTATTGATTTAAGAGAGAGAGAGAAAAGGAGAAACACTGATTTGTCGTTCCATTTATTTATGCATTCATTGGTTGGTTCTTGTATGTGTCCTGACTGGGGATCCAACCAGCAACGTTGGCATATCAGGACAATGCTCTTAACCAACTGAGCTACCCAACCAGGGCCAAGAAAGACTTCTTTAAAAAAAAAATAAAAAAGAGAGAAACTCTCTTAGTAATTATAGTATAGATGTTCACTATGAAATACAAGAGTACTTAGCCCAGTTGTCAACTTAGTGTTCAGCTCAGGCCCTACTCTGACTCTAAAACATTTGGGGCTGGAGTTATGGAATCTCAGAGAGCAACTTGCTCCTGTAATTGCTAGTAAATAAAATTTGCTAATATGTCATCAACATATACTCTGCCACTCCAATACCTGAGGCAATATGCAGCACTTTGGTATATCATGTGGAAGTAGTTGATGAGTTGGATTTGAGGGCTCACAGATGCGCGAAGTGCAGGGTGTTGGATCCATCAGGTAGATCAACATTAAATGCTTAGGATGATTTCATGTGCCAGAGTTAAATGTGTACTCTTCAGGAATCTTTGTCTTCCACCAGGCTGTGAATTCTTTTAACATCCCCAAGTACCTGGCACTTAGAATGAGTCAGATTTTAGAGTGAATGTGTGATAAAATATTATTTTAGTGAAGTAAAAAAAAAGGCATATGTCTAAATGATTGCGATCTTACAGTATTGTCCTGAAATATGTGGACCCTGGGAACTTAGTATCAGGCACTCCCCTGGGGAGCAGTAGGAACGCTAGGTACTTTAAGATACAAAATCATGACAACAAATACTGAACGAAAGAACACAGTGGATCGCCCCTTCTCCCACCCCGACGCTCACACACGCAGTTCACTGTGGGCCCGCCAGCCCTACCACGCTCAATAGGAGCACCTTCCCAGCCTAACTTCGCAATGCCGAAGCCCGGGTGAACTTCACAGCAGGGCTCAGACCAGCCCTGGCTCCTGGCTCCGAGAGCCTGTCTGCATGCAATGTGTGTGGACAGCGCAGCAGCCCGCGTCTCCCCGCAAGCTCCAGCGTTTGGGAGCGACACCCGAGCGCGCATGTGCAGGCCCGACTTCGAGCTTGTCCCCAGCGGCGCTCCGTAGAGGCCCCTCGGCGAGCTCCACGTAGGCTGCGCAGGCGTCTTCGGCACGACGTTCACCTGCTGCCGTTGTCGCCGCCGCCGCCGCCGCCGCCGCCGCCGGGGCTGAATGGGGGGCCGAGGCCAACCAGTGGCACCAAGAAGAAAGAGACGCGGCGGCGGCGACGCAGACACCCGCAGGACGAGAGTCCCGGTCCGCCTGCGAGCCCAAGGAGTGGGCAGCGAGGCCCGGCCCCCGCGGTCCCTGGTGTAGAGAAGACGCTGTCGCTGCCGTGCTAGGGCTCTCTCGGCTCTCGCCCCTCAGGTCTCATTCACACTCAGGACCCCCCGCGCCTCACCATGTTCAAGAAACTGAAGCAAAAGATCAGCGAGGAGGAGCAGAAGCTCCAGCACGCGGTGGCCTCTACTCAGGTACCATGGCTGCCGCCCTCCCCTAGTTCCGACACCTCTGGACAGTGGCCCCGGGGCAGAGAAGAGGGGAGCTTCTTCCGTGACCCTTGATCTCTAACCTGAGGATGCCCCCCAAGCCCTGGGACTGAGCTCAAGTTGGCCCAGATCCTCCGTCCCAGACTCCGTTGCGGAGAGTGGGTGGGGATGGCCGGAGTGGTAGTGAGAGCTGCTGACCTCTGTTGAGAGTTTTTCCCCAATGCCCGCCCCCGGCCTGAGAACAAGCGAGAGGGGCTCAGGTCTTGCATGATTTTTGACCCATATCGAAAGTTCCCCCACCCAGCCGAGACCGCAGCTCAGGAGTGAGGGCGGCACGGGTAAACCTGGGGCCCTTGTAATATGTGACCTCTTGACAGAAGTCCCCTCTCCCATCCCCGACCCGAGATTTGAGTACCGAAGGGGCCAGGATCCCGCAGGACTCCTGACTGTGATGGAAGTCCAATCCAAACCCAGGGCCAGGGGTGAGGGCCAGGGGTCGAACCATCGTAGGCCAGGCTGCTTGCTGGAGCGTTGGGACCTCAAAGAGGTGGCGGTGTGGCCGGCGTCCAGCGCCAGAGGCTGTCACGAGTTAGTCACTTCGCATAACTTGGTTGATCCGGCACCGGCGCAGGGACTGACACTCTGAGGCTGGGCCAGACTTGTGCCTGTTCACAGCCCAGCTTCTTCTTCTTCAAGAGTGTTGTGTTTATTTTTCACCAAAGCTGTTGCTTCAGGAAACGACAGTTTCCAGGAAAGAGGGGGGCGTGTTAATGTTTAAGAAACAGTCTGCTAAGCACCAGTAAGAGTGTGTTTTGGTTCTGGCAGCACATGGTCTCTCCAGTGAAGAGGAGGGCTTCTGCGAAATTGCCTGGCCTTTCTGAATCTCAAAAGATTGAGCAAACTCTCTCTTAATTTTAGTTTTTACAAAGGAGGCTGAGGTTTGACTAATTTGGCATTTCTAATACATTTTTAACAGAACATTTATCTTATGTAACTTTTAAACATCTAACAACTATTAAACAGCTATTGCATTGAGTTTGTTCTGAACTATATCAAGTTGAAGTTGTTTTCTTATATTTAAAGCTTGTCAGAGCAAACATTGCTTGAAATACATTGGAACATGACAATGAATGCTTGTTCATTCCCCCATGTAAAATGTAAATAGTGACTAAAGTTTAAATAGGAAATATTTTACTTTTCATACCATTTACTGCAGGCTTTTCTGACTTTACAAATCACCATTATTTAAGAAGCATAGAATGATGTGAGGAAGTGGTCCTGTTAGTGAATGTGAGACTTGTACGTTTAGGGGTGTATAAAGAAATATCACTGATCCAGGGTGCCATCTCTAGAGATTTATTCTAAGAAAATTTAAGATGTGTTACAGATTTAGTCACATGGATTTTCATTTCAGTGTTTTTTAGTACATAAAAATTGGCTAAAACTGTTCAACAATAGAAACAGAAAGTTGTATCAGTCAGTGAGTTATGCAGCCTTTAAAGATGACAAAATTTATTGGGTTCTCTCTCACTATGGGCAAAGCATTTCATTTACTGTTTTACATGGAGTATTTTATTTTTGTCGTGCATAAACCTATGGCATAGATCATCTTTTATAGATGGACTGAGGCTCAAAGATGTAGGTTGCCTAATATTATTATTAGGCAATAATACAGAAAAATATTATTAACATGTAAAGATACTGTTTTGAGAGACCGATAAAAAACGGCGTGTGATCCCAGTTTTGTGGGGGAAATAGTATTTAAGTTTATTTACATAGAGTGAAAATAATTTAAGAAGGATATGCTCAAGGTGCTGGTGAGATGAATATTTTTCTTATTTGTAAAGTTTAGTTTTTCTTTATGAAAATTAATTGCTTTCATGCATTAGCAAAGAGAGGTTGTTTTTAGATTAACAATAAAAAGCTAGTTACAAGCTAACACAGCAGAGTTCCCAGTTTCGATAGGTTGGTGCCTCTGATGAGACAGTGCCGCTGGATCAAAGAAAATCACTTTGTATACAAAAGATTTAAAACATTCCCATTAGATAATATGTACATTTATCCAGAATGGAAGAGGAAGGCATCACTGGTCGGTTCCTGGTTTCTGTCTGGTCTCAGATTTTTCATCTCTTCAGAACCCTTCAGGATGAGTAGTTCTGGGTTGTTGTTTTCAGAGTTAAGGATTTAGTTCATGCCTGAATTAAAAAACAAAACAAACCCTTTTTTTGATGACAGTGCTTTTGCAACAGATGACACAAATTCTCGTTTTCTTTAGTAAAGGCTCTTGACTTGGTATGTGTTATTATCTTCATTTTTGAATATAAATTATTTTGTGTTGAAAGCACAGTGCCCTAAAGAATTTAATGGGGTGTGAAAGGCCCTTTTCCCACTCAGGAGGATTCATTTGTTTGCTCTTGATCTAGGTTGAAAATTTTCCCTCAGATGGTTGAATGTATTTCTCCCTTATCCGTGTTACAGATGAGAAGCCTAATTTCAAATCTGTTCTTTCTTAAGTAGTAGTTAACCTGATCTTTGAATGTTCTCTTTATCCCTTGATTTTAGAAAATTTCATTTTTTTCTTAACTTTTTTAGCTCCCTCTTTTTTTTCCCCTTTAAAAATTTTTTTACTAGTTTTTCAGGATACATTTTTTGGTATACCCTAACTTTTTTTTTTAATGGTGAAAGTATTGGGATCAGCTTTTTTTCTATTCTAATGAAGGAATAAATTAGGTCAGAAAATATGGCATCTTTTGTCATAAAGATTAAGGTTCTGTAAAACTTTTCTCTTAGAGGTGTGTATGTGTGACATGGTTTCTTGTTAATTAAGCAAATTTTTAACTGTGGGCCCCAGTGAAAAGAATTTGAGAAACGGCGATCTAAAGAACACTAGGGAAGTGAATGCGGGTGTCAGAAAAGACCTGTGTGCCAACCCAGCTGTTGCAGTGTGCAACCTGGACAGGCCATGGAAGCATTCTGAGCTGATGCTCTTCTCATTAGGAAATTGGGGGTGATATGATCTCTCCCGCTTACCTTTCAGACTTGTTGTGAGGCTCAAAAGAGATACAGTATTTGAAAGCATTTGTAATTATAGAGCACTTACTTATTTAACAGAGCCTGCTAAGGTGCAGTGCTGGGCGTTGGATTTGCCTTAAAGGGTAGATGCAGTCTCAGTACCATGGGGTTGAGAGATAGTACTCCTGGTCTGGTGGCTGCTTGTGAGAAGGCATTTGTGGAGGGGTCAGACAGGGTGACATATCAGTAGTCTGGATGGATAGTGAAAAGTCATGGTATATTTGGACAAGGCATTCAAGCCTCATTATTCCTAAAGGTGGCTGCATTAATTTTCTAATATTGCGTACCAAATTACCACAGCCTTAGTGCCTAATAACTCAGTTGTTATTTCACAGTCTGCATGTCAGAAGGCTGGCGTGGTGTGGCTGGTTCTCTGCTCAGGACCTCACCAGGCTAAGATCAAGGTGTCTTCCAAACTGTGTGCTCATCTGGAGTTTAGGGTCCTTCCATGCTCTCATGGTTATGGTAGAATTTTGTCCTGTGTGGTTGTAGGTAGGCCTGAGACCCTTAGTTTTGGCTGGCTGTTGCAGGGGACCACTTTCAGCTCCCGATTGCTGCCTGAAGCTGCTTGCTCCTGGGCCTTCCTCAGGCGCTTTGCTTTCTTCAGGACAGAAGGAGTGCATCTCTGCTTTCTGCCCGCCTCTGTGCTTTGGGCTTATATTTGAAGGGCTTTTGTGATCAGGTTGGACCCATTTAGATAATCTCCTTTTGCTTAATTCATATTTGACTGATTAGTAACCTTAAATGTATTTGCAAAATCCCTTTTCACTATGTGAGGTCAGGTAATCAGGGAAGTGATATCTCATTGCATTCACAAGCAGGGTCATTTGGGGTCATCTTAGAATTCTGCAAACTGCCGTGCCTAAAATAGTTTTTCTTACAGGTACTGAAGTTGGAGCCTTTGGTCTCATAATAATAATAGTCAGTCAGTTGGCAATAAAAATACTAATTGTGAGCCCTGGCTGGTGTAGCTCAGTGGATTGAGCATGGGCCTGCGAACTAGAGTATCACAGTTCGATTCCCAGTCAGGGCACATGCCTGGGTTGCAGGCCAGTTCCCAGCAGGGGACGCACAAGAGGCAACCATACATTGATATTTCTCTCCCTCTCTCCTTCCCTTCCTCTCTAAAAGATAAATAAATAAAATCTTTAAAAAACTAATTGTGAGCTTGGATATAACCATCAGGTTTCTTGACGAATAGCTTAGAAATCTGTCTTCAGATTTCTCATGGCTGTGAGAATTAATTAGACCAAGTTTATTTTGAAGGAATCTAAATCCTTTTATATTTTGAGGTGAAGCTAGCCCAAAGATCCAGGACCTTGGGATAAATGCTCAGCTACAGTTAGTTTTTGATGAATGTTTTACACTTTGTAGTCACAACCATTTCCTCATGTGTTCTGTACTCTTGCAACTCCAGAGGAAGACTTAGAATTATCAGGCCAAACCTTGTGAGGTGCTGCTGTTCTTGTGGGGACAGTGTACAGGTTAAATCCCGTCATAAATGGGACTTAAATCATAAATCCCAGCGTTGGATTTTGCTGGTTTATCCCGAACTGACAAGGCTCTGAGTTGCTGATGAGGCTCACATGAGGCCAAGGTTAAAAGACGTAGTGCCGATTTTTAAAATTCACAGTGGGGTGTATTTTTCAAGTGATCAGAAGGTCATCGTCTAGAATAGCCCTTTCTGTTACCTGGGCAGTTGGAAAGCTGGGTTATTAACCTGAAGATGACTTGGAGATGACGGAATCACAGCAGAGATGGTTGGTCAGAGCTGTTCCCTCTGGCCCAGTAGCACTTTCTGACTACTTTCCTATCATTTTGCACCCCCCCCCCCGAGTGGCCCTTCTATTAAAGGACATATTACACATAACCATTTAAGAGTAGGTAGGTAGAAATGGAGATTCTCCTTCTTATGGTGACAGCCTCTGAAGCATCTGGAGCCTTTTCAAGCTCTCGTGGTTTGAAATTTGTGGCTCTGGGGGTAGAAGGGGCTTGTTGAATTTCTCTCAACCTCAGAGACACTGAAGTGCCCGGAGCATGTGTAGTGCAGTCTCAGTTCTGGGTGAGCACTGTCTGGTGGCTGTGCTTCCCGTTCCCGTTTTCTAAGCACAGTGCTGACTTCTTGCCGTACATTTTCTAGACATTTAAGACATTGATAAGGCTTTGGCTTTATTTCACATTTGGTCATTTTCTTGTTTAAAAGTTTTAGACCTAACCATTTTTTGTTTTTATCCTGGGGAAGGATATCTTATTCTTTGAGGTGACTTCTCCATACAGCTAATTTCATGTATCACTTGTTGACTTTTCTGGTTCATCTTTTAAAAGGTATGTGTTGTATATGTTGGAATTCTTATTGTAAGCAACAGAACTCAGTCCAGCTAGTTGAGCAGAAAAGGAATTTATTAAAGAATATTTGGTAGCTTACAGAATTTCCAGGATGGCCTGAAAGTCAGGGCTGATGGCTATGCCCAGCCATAGTGGGGAACCGCCCTAAGGACAACGATGCAGCTGCCTCTGGGGGGCGCCAGCATCGGTCTCCTGCTGAGCAGCTCCTGCGTGAGGCTGCCCGATGCTGTTTGCTGCTGTTCGCAGGCTCTTCAGCTGACTAAGTTCAATTTTGTTGCTTATTTCCTCACACCACTCACTTACGACTCATGTGGGTGTGCTCATTGGTCACCTGCCCTAGGTGCGAAGAAGACTGGATGAGTGAGTTTACTGATTTCTAACTTACAGACTCAGAAGAGCTGTTTAGGAAAAAAAGGATATTAAACTTCTGCCATGTTTTGTTGATGTTTCCCCCTCCTCCTTTTGATTGCTGTTCCTTTTGATTTCTGCTTTTGACATAAAAATCTTTGTCCTATTCAGAGATACAGAAATAGACTCTTTTTTTTTTTTTAAGATTTTATTTTATTTTATTTAGAGGGGAAGGGAAGGAGAGAAGGAGAGAAATATCAATGTATGGTTGCCTCTCATGAGTCCCCTGCTGGGAACTGACTTGCAACCCAGGCATGTGCCCTGACTGGGAACCGAACTGCGATTGTGTGGTTCGCAGGCCCGTGCTCAATCCACTGAGCTACACCAGCCAGGGCCAAGAAATAGACTCTTATATTTTCTATTTCGATTTTTAAAAATCATTTCAGTCTTTAGTGTGGCTTAAGCACGGAGTGAGTGTCTAATTGGTGTTTCTCTCTCATGTGGATGGCCATCTGTCCCAACACCATTTATTGGACATCTCTCTTTTTTAAAAATTATTTTTAAAACTTTTATTTTTCAATTAAAGTTTATGTTCAATATTATTTGGTATTAATATCAGGGAAATGTCCTGAAATTTGGCTCTATACTTTTAGTATTGTCCATAGCTCACCTTAAGTAGGCCTCAAACTCCTAGTTTCAATTATAGGCCCTTTTCTCCTGAGGGTTTTTGTGGCTGAGAATTTTAGGAGTTAGGCTGTCTGTCCTTTATGGAACTAAATGGACTAGCGTCTAGGTATATAGCTGTGGTGTGTAAGCTCTGCTCAAAGCAGGGCCCACCCTTTGCTAGAGAGTTGCTTATCTGTACAGTTCATAGTGTTGACTCTTAGAGCTCATAGGCACTGTAAAGATTGAATTGACAACCTTATTTTCTTTATTTTTTATTTTATTTTAGTTTTTAAAAATATATTTTATTGATTATGCCATTACAGTTGTCCCATTTCCCCCCTTTCATTCCCCTCCACCCTGCACACCTCCTCCCCCACCATCCCCCCCCTTTAGTTTATGACCACGTGTCACAAGTTCTGTAGATTCTATATTTCCCATACTATTCTTGCCCTACCCCCTGTCTATTTTCTACCTACCATCTATGCTACTTATTTTCTGTATCTTCTTCCTCCTTCTCTTCCTCCCACTCTCCTGTTGCTAACCCTCCATGTGTTCTTCATTTCTATGGTTCTGTTCCTGATCTCGCTGTCCTCTTGTTTTGCTTTTGTTTTAGGTGTGGTTGTTAATAACTGTGAGTTTGCTGTCCTTTCACTGTTCATTTTTTTATCTTCTTTTTCTAAGTCCCTTTAACATTTCATATAATAAGGGCTTGGTGATGATGAACTCCTTGAATCTGACCTTATCTGAGAAGCACTTTATCTGCCCTTCCATTGCTTTGCTGGATAGAGTAATCTTGGATGTGGGTCTTTGGATTTCATGACTTGGAATACTTCTTTCCAGCCCCTTCTTGCCTGTAAGGTCTCTTTTGAGAAATCTGCTGACAGTCTGATGGGAACTCCTTTGTAGGTGACTGTCTCCTTATCTCTTGCTGCTTCTAGGATTCTCTCCTTCATTTTAATTTTGGCTAATGTAATTATGATGTGCCTTGGTGTGTTCCTTCTTGGGTCCAACTTCTTTGGGAGTCTCTGAGCTTCCTGGATTTCCTGGAAGTCTATTGCCTTTGCCAGACAGGGGAAGTTCTCCTTTATTATTTGTTCAGATAAGTTTCCACTTGTTGCCCTTCCTCTTCTCCTTCTGGTACCCCTATAATCCAGATGTTGGAATGTTGAAAGATGTCCTGGAGGTTCCTAAGCCTCTCTTCATTTTTTTGAATTCTTGTTTCTTCATCCTTTTCTGTTTGGTCATTTTTTTCTTCCTTCTGGTCCACAACTTTGATTTGAGTCCCAGTTTCCTTTCCATCACTATTGGTTTCCTGTGCATTTCCCTTCATTTCAATTAGTGTAGCCTTCATATGTTCCTCTAATTTGTAACTAAAATCAACCAGTTCTGTGAGCATCCTGATCACCAGTGTTTTGAACTGTGCATCTGATAGGTTGGCTATCTCTTGGTTGTTTAGAAGTGTTGGCTCTGGGACTTTGAGCTCTTTTTCTGCTTGAGCCATAATGTTTTGGTCTGGTTGTTATGTATTAGGGGTGGAGCCTTAGGTATTCACCAGGGCCGGGCCACCCAGTCGCTGGGTTGTGACACTGTATGTGGGGGCGGGGTCAGAGAGGGGCAATGGCGTGCATGCTCTCGGATGTCAGTCCCCTCTGCTGCTTCCCACAAGCAAATTGGGCCCTTCTGGAGCTGGTTTCCAGGTGTGTGGGCTTGTGCACCCTCCAGGGCCTTGTGGATCTCTCCAACAAACTCTCTGTGAGCCTGGGAGCTTCTCCCAGCACCTTGACCCTGAAAGTTTTTCCAATTGGTGCTTTTAGGCTTTAATTCCCAGTGCTGGGGTCCTGGTTTGTGCGGTCTGTCTCACTGCTCACTCCTTTGCCTGGTTTATCTGCACGGGAAAGTGTGACCGCAGCCAGCCAACCCGCACCCTCACTGGGTCCTCCCGTTGCCACCCCACGCCTGGAATCTACGAACCGCTGCCTGCCCACCTGGGTCGGTCTGGTCACCCTTTCCTGCTCTACAGCCACTCCGCCAGCCACTGACTCCTCCCCTCTTACTGGTCTGGCTGAATGTTTCATTGTTGTCAGACTTCCGTACAGTTCAATTTTCTGTGTTTTGGTTGCATTTTTGTTACTAAAACTTTGTTGTCTTTACACTTGGTTGTGCAAGGAGGCACAGAGTTTCCACCTACGCCTCCATCTTGGCTGGAAGTCTTATTTCCTTAAATGAATTTTTTATTTTGGAGTAATTGTGACTTACAGGAAACTTATGGAGAGTGCTCGTACACCCCTCACCTGGCTTTAGTTTCCCCCAGTGCAGTCATCTTATTTTACCATCACAACCTTGTTTTATAGAAGAGGACGCACAGCCCTCAAAAAGGTAGTTCAGAGAAGATCATAGGCCTGGTCACAGTTCTGGTTACAGTCAGACCAGCGACCCAGGAGATGGCCTGGGTCTCCTAGTAGATTAGGTTTAGTTACCCTCTTCTGTTTTTCATGTACTTGCTCTTTTCCATTTGCTGGGGTTTGGTCCTGGATTGAGAGGATGACTACCCAGCAAGCACAGAGTGTACTAGTCAATGCAGCCTTTCTAATTGCACAATGATTTTAAATCTAGGCTTCCTCCAATTCTTCAACGCCAACAGGAGCCAGGAGCAGGACGTCTTCATTTACGGAGCAATCTGATGAAGGTACACCCAACAGAGAGGTAAGTCTGGAATTTCATCTTAATAAACCTCTTATAGGAAGTTGTTAATCTAAAATGTAATGCTACTGTTGATGACAAAATGGGAAATTATTTCGACAGGTCAATTATTTCTTAGGTATTGTTTTTGTTAGTAACTTTTTAAAATTTTTTTTGCAAATAGTGGTTATGTTTTTCTAAAATCTGTTTTGTAAAGTGTTCTTTCAGGTTCTTAATTTGAGAGGATAATATACTCTGCATTTAGTATGTGAAGTTTTTAGAATGATTTGGTAACAGTTTGTCCTGTAGTTTCAAGCTAATGATTGGAAACTGAAGTAACTTGATTAATGCCATGTGACTTGTGGCTGGCACCATAGCTCAGATTAGATTTTTTCCAACTTTTAATCTTTTTGTGAAGTTTGACACAGGTAACAGAAAAGAAGGTAAAACATAAAGGCACAAACCAGGGAATTATTACAAAGCGAATCCCCATGTAACTACCACTCAGACCTAGAATAGGAAGTGTCAGCACTACAGTGCTGCCTCCCCTCTCGCAGAAAGATGACCACCATCCTGACCACCGTGCGCTTGCTGCTTGCCTTCTCTCTTAGCACTGCTTAAGTATGCTTTCCATTGTAAATGTTACAGCTCAACACTTGCGATTTCTCCAGATTTTGTCTATTATAAATTATGCTGCTGTGAACGTTATCGAACATTTCTTTTGGTACACTTGTGCCCGTATTTCTTTGGCTATGTGCTTAAGAGTAGAATCCTTGGGTCAAAGGGTATGCAGGAGTTTGACACTTCAGAAGATAATGAACATTATTTTTCAGAAAAGTTGGAAGACTTTACCTTCTCACCAGTTTATTAGAGTTGTTGATATGCATCCTTGTTAGTCTTTAATTTCAGCCATTCTGGTGGGTGTGTAATGTTCTTACTATAGTTTTAATTACATTTCTCTCATGTCTGATAAGACTGAGCATGTTTTATCTGTGTATTTGCCATTTGATAGCTTCCTTTTTTTGGGAAAAGATTTTATTTATTTATTTTTAGAGAGAGGGGAAGGGAAGGAGAGAGAGAGAGAAAGAAACATCAATGTGGTTGCCTCTCGTGTGCCCCCAGATGGGGACCTGGTCCATGGCCCAGGCGTGTGCCCTGACTGGGAATCCAAGCGGTGATGATCCTCTGGTTCACAGGCCTGCGCTCAATCCACTGAGCCGCAGCAGCCAGGGTTGATACCTTCTTTTGTGAAGTGCTAAGTCTCTTGTTTATTTTTCTGTTAGTTTGTCTTTTTTTATTGCTCTGTAGGAGCCCTTTTTAAAAATAGTGTGGATAGTTATTTTTTCTTTTTTCATTGGATATATATGTATGCCTTGCAGATAATCTTTATCTATTCTGTAGCTTGCTTTTTACTAAGCTCTTAATGGTGTTTTTAGATGAATAGAATTTCTTAGTTTTAATTTACTCCAATTTGTCAGTATTTTATTTTATGTCTAGTATATTTGTATAAAGAAATTTTTCCTGACCCTCAGTATTTTCCTGAATTATCCTGTGCTGCTCCTCACCTCTGGATTTGTACTCCATTTGGAAACGATTTTTTCAATATGGTGTGAAGAAGGGGTCAAGTCCCCCCACCCCATTACCTAGTTGCCTCATTCTTTTCACCCTATGCTACCGTTTTTCAGAAATTAAGTGTCTGTATTTGAGTAGATTTGTTTCTGAGCTCTCTATTCTGTTCTTTTGTCTTTGACCTGATACCACACTGTCTTAATACCTAATTTTATATTACATTTTGCCTTTGTAGAGCAGGTCTTCCCTGTCTTAATTCAGGCTGCTGTAAACATTTTCAGTGCCTGGGTGGCTTAAATAACAGACATTTAGTTCTCAAAGTTTTGGAGGCTGGGAAGTCCAAGATCAAGGTACCAGCAGATTCTGTGTCTTGTGAGGGCCCTCTTCCTGGTTTGTAGACAGCTCTCCCATTATTATTATAGCCTAGCATGGCCTTTCCTTGTTGCATATACTTAGGGAAGAGATGGAAGTGTGAGGCGATTTGGTGTGGGCCACTTTCATATCTCAAATAAGGGGCAAAAATTCCATAATGAGGGCCTCATCCTTATGACCCCTTCTAACTCTACCTCCCTAAGGCTCTGCTTCTAAATACCATCACGTGGAGGGTTATGACCTCAACTTAATCAGTTTGGGGGAGGCATTCACTCCATAGTTCCCACTTTGTTCTTCTTGAATGTCTCACTTGTTTCTGTTCCTTTCCATATAACATATTTTCACTGTGTATGATGTACCCGTTTTGCCCAAATTTATGATGAAAAAATAAAGATGCTTATTACACATGGATAGTACTAGTTCTGTTTTTATATAAATGTTTTTAATTACTATGTTATGCTTATGTGTTAAAAGTGTAACTCTAGGAAGCAATAACAATATCCATATGCAAAATAATACCCTGGAATAAGATAATTGGTTTTGTTTCTAAATAAACAAAAAATTGAATTGAAAAATTGAAATAAAAGATTTTTTTTCCTGAAAGTTTGGGCCAAAAAAGTGGGTGTGCATTATACATGGGAGCACATTATACATGGCAAAATAAGGCAATTTTAGAATCAGATTTTCAGCTCTCACAATTAAAAACAGCACACAACAATGGCAACGGAAATAAACCTGTTGGAGGTTTCATTGTGATTGCATTGACTCTATAGTTTGGAGAAAATCTTAAAATTAAAAATCAAATCTTGCAATCTTTTCAGTATTATTTTACACAAACATTTATAATGCTTTTCTGGAGGATAGAGTTCTAAGAATGGGATTGCTAGGTCATAGGATGTAGGCACATTAAAAAAATTTGAAAGGTATTTCCAAATTGTCTTGATGAAGGTTACTTTAAAACCAAAAAAATTTAAGCATTTATTTAGTAGATGTTGATAGTAAAATAAACTTAAGGACTTCATAGTATAGATTTTGCATTAAAAGTTAATGGCATATATGCTGTATCCTTGGTGCATGTATTTAAATGACCTGACAATATTATATAAATGTATAAAGAATGTACACACTATCTTTAATTTCATTTTTTGTGCGTTTGCAATATTGCATTTCTTTAACTTAATAATTTTAATGTTATAAGACTTAGTTTATACATGTAAACCAGTTTGAATGAAGCCTCAGTGCTAATATTGTTTTTACCAGCAGTGTTAATGGTATCATTCTTACATTCAGTGTATTGGTCGATATTATGGTGGCATATTGATTTATAGACAGTACAGCTGAAATCCTGGAAATAACTTGATCACTACTATTTGTAAAAAGGATTTATCTAGGGTGCTTTAAAACAATTTAATTGAATATACCTTTACAAAATAATTTTTTCCTGAAAGGGATGATTTGAGCATTCTTTACAATAGCTTAAGTAATCTAAAGGTTACTTTTTAATTTTTTTCCCTAATCTTTAAATATCTTTTTAAAGATTTCTTTACACATGTCCACATTTTAATACTAAAGATTTTGTGCTTATAGGTCTAGCTTAAGAAATGATGTCTGAAGGAAGGACAAAGCAGTATTATCACTTTATCTCCTTGCTTTTTAAGCATTTTTCTGACAACTTTAAAAGGTATTTTTGACCACAAAGTGCAGTGTAAACCAACCCTAATAGGAGATGCATTAATCATAGGAGACACATTAATTCATTACATACAGTGGATACTAGTGGATGACTTAGGGCAGGCATTAGGGCTTTATTTTCTTTTTGAACTCTGGTTAAGAAGGATGGGATGGCTCTGTGCTGCCAGAGTTAGCTTTAGGGCTACATACGAGCTAGGGGCTAACGTGGGGCTCCCAGCACTAGTGAAAGGAGGTTGAAAAAAGCTTTTGCCGATTGCCGCCTAGAGCTCTCTCTGTGGCCCATCATGTGAAGCTTCTATCCCTAGAGAGGCTTCATGGTAGAGAACTGAACCAAACCTCAGTGGCTTAGTGACTGCATCACTATGTGATAACCCGTGTATTGGCGTAGGCCGGGAAACCCAGACTGGTCCTGTATTAGAGACTGAGAGATAGGGCAAACGTGTTTTAAGTCAGTATGTTAAGTGGTATTCCTTAGGTAGGTATAATAGTTTTTGTCCTTAAAACTTATAGATTTAAGTTTCAAAAGTTTTTTCTGTACATATTGGAGAAAACGATTTTGTATATAAATACAAATAAGTGATTATTTAAAGTTTTATATGTCTTATTCTCCCATGAATTTTCATGCTATCTTTTTGAATGAATAAAAATGGCTGGCTCAGTATTTATGTTATGCTTTGTGTTCTTTACCATGCGTTGTTCTTATTGGTATAGACTGTTAACACCAAATTGTTAGACATGCTTTGTATTGTGGTACCCATTGCATATATTATTTATATGCCAATAAGCAAGTTTTTAAAGTTGGGCTAAACAACTAAACAGCTCAGCTCATCTCCATTCCTGACCTTTCCCAGCAACTTACTATTTGGGGGTGGGGGGTGGTGATGGCAGCAATGGTGGTGGTGGAGGTGCAAGGCCATTACGGTGTTGTGCGTGCTGTGTGGTGAGAACTTTGCAACATGCCCTTATGATTTGTTTTTCATCATTTGTTTTATTTTTTATACCTCTGCTTATTACACTGAATGAGACAGCTACTAGCCGGGATGATAGCAGAGCCTGCTTTTCTCTCTGAGTATACTATCTTTGCTTTGGATTCCTCCAAACAGCCTAAAACACAGACTGACAGTGTGGTGAGTCCTTCCACCGCTTTCTGCATTCCCTTTGTGGGGAAGCAAAGTAACTTGGTAATTCTAGAAGCAAATCTTAGGTTGCTTGTCACTTACCATCTTGCAAAGTATCTTCAGTGCTCTGCTGCTAACCCTGCTCTAAAGATTCGGAGAATAAATTGCTGAATTCTCATGGCTGTTGTGTTTTCTGGCAGCTTTTTAACAGCAACAGAATAACACTGTTTTCATTAATGTAGTTAATGAAATGTAGTTAATGTAGTTTCATTAATGTAGGCCTAAACTCTTAAGTTTTCTTCCTAGGAAATGTTTGCTTATTGACTAAGAAAGATATGCATTGTTAGAAATCTGCTTGGTAGGATGCCAAAAAGTTTTTGAGATGTGACTCATTTTTAGGGGGAAAATGCATTTTGTATAAATCCACAATTAAATAACTGAGTAGATGGGTTGATTTTACTATAACATATAATTGCAACTTATTTTGGGAGAATGCCAGTTTTCTGTGTATTAAATATCTGAAAGGAAATAATTATCTCATTTTCAACTGACTGAATCCATATAATTTTGAATCTTGTATATAATTTTAACTTTGGGGAAGTGGACTTTTTCCTAAAGTATGTAAGTTCTTAATGTAGCCTATTAAAATTTAGAGATGTTTGCTTAATAAGGATAGCTTTAGGTGTTAAATTGGACACTGAACTGGGATTGAGGTTTTTTTGAACAATGAGAATTGCTTTAACTTATTAAGTAGCTGGTGATTAAAAGCATTTCTGTACTTAATCCACGCAGCCTGAAAAGACTGGGCCTATATATAGCCACTAGACGTCCTAAACTATTTTCTAACCTTGATTTTAGAAAAAAGAGTTCTGGTGATGCTTTCCTTAGCTTAGATCTCAGGGAAAGAGGCCTCTCCTTGGTTCTGGCTACAAGTAACACCTCACTGTTTTCAAAACTGGTTGCAGAGGAGAATCATAGTGCTTTATACTTCATGTAGTGGTAATAGGGATTTAGAGTAACGAGGAGAAAGGGGAGGGGAAGGGAAGGAGGTAGGGGAAGGAGAAGAGTTGTTCTATTAGGCCCACTTCCTTCAGTACTGGTTTGTATTGATTCCTATCCTGTTGTGGAAAAAAGCTAATAATATTTAAATGGAGGTTTAAAAAGTTATTTCTGTAGACTAAAAGTCTTTATAATATCGTTTAAATTGAGTTATGTTCAGATGAAAACTTTTTCTCGTGTAACAACCATAGCATAACCTATAGCAGAATAAACATTTAGTGAGGGCCTAATTCATTACATTAAGAGTTTACCAGCTACTGACTTTTCCTTAATTTAGTTTTTTTGAAAAATATATTTCAAAGGTTTATATTTAAAAATTTACCTCTAATTCTAAAAATTGCTATATCCTTAGTGCTCAGCAATTGGTAGTTGTTCAAAGACTGAACAAAACATAATTGAAGACAAATCTGGCAGGGAATAAACCTGTGTGTGCTTTTAAATTAAATGTACTTTAGAAGAGTTTTTCTGTTAGCTAAAAATTGCCTCTAGGAGAATTGGTGACTTTGAGTATCGGCTTGTATTGAGCTTATGTTTTAGGCTTCTTTCTGCCTGGGAGGAGTCCTTCAGAAATCTTCCTACACCGAAGGAAGTAACTATGTTGGATTCAACAAGCATTTGCTGAGCCTCTACTACCAGTAGCCAAAATGTTAGGTCCTGGGGACCAAGTTGAAGAGGCAAAGTTTCTGCTCTCCAAGACTTTATAAGTTAGTATAGAGGCAAAAATATCAACCTACACTTACAAAAGAAAGAAAGAAATTAAGGCTTCATAGTAGAACATACAGGCATAGGGAATGTGTTAGCCCTTCGGAGCAAGTCATGTGAAGTTTCATAAAAGAAGGGGCCTTTGGAAGTTGAAAGATGAGCAAGAGTTTGATGGTCAGATATAGAAAAGGCATTACAGGTAGTGACAGAATCTCTAATTTTGCTTCTAAAGATCCTTAATTTAAGTTTATAGGGAAACATAGGCCAGTACTTCCCTTAGCTGTCCTGCATTTATTTAGATATACGGTATAACATGTTAGAATATTAACACAGGGAGGAAATATTTTAAATGTTACACTGTGTTTGATACAGTGGTATTTCAAGCAGTTGTGGAATAGCTTTTTCGTGTGGGCTACAATCATGTGTCAGGTAATTTACTTGAAAATAGAAGAATATAAACTCTATTGCCACTATTCCTCCTAACCTAAATAATTCATGGAGTTCTTTCATTTTCTTTCTCCATAATTTAACTATTACTTTTCAGTATACTGACTGGCTGAGAGACTTGTTGATCCCTATACAATATATTTTTAATTTTAAAATATGTAGTATATTTTTAGGGCTAGAAAGAATTACTTAGGGTGTCATACAAATATATGCCATGTATATAACTGTTAATTCTCTAAATGGCAGAGAACAGGGAGATAAAAGTTAATTCCTACGTTCTTCCCACCTTTCTCCCCTGTGTAACTCTAAAGAAATGTCTTGGACTGATAAAATTTGGTAACTCTTTCTATATTAGAGGGAAGAGGTACTTAAATTTTTATTCAGGGAAATTCAGATATTACGAAAGTGGGAAGAGTAGTAATAGTGATATGAGAATTCTTCCCCCTCTTCTAGTAGCAGTGTCTCCCGTTATAACTTGGCCTTTCAACCCCCCTCCAAACCTCTACACCCTCCCCATACGTAGTGCAGCTTAGTACCACCCTGTCCTGTTGGGTTGTTGGAAGCAAATTTCAGAAATTATGTTGCATCTAAATATTTTGGTGTATATTCTTACAAGTTAAAGATTAAAAAATATAACTACAATATATTTCACCTAAACATTAATAATTTTTTAGTATCGAATACCTAATGAGAGCTCAAGAATTTGAGAACACTTTTGCAAAGCTATGTTTTAGAATAAATGAGGTCAGATATTTGACCTTTAAAAAAATCCTTACCCAAGGTTATATGTATTGATTTGAGAGAAAGAGAGAGAACATCAATGTGAGGTAGAAACAACAATTGGTTGCCACCCGTTTGCTCCCCGACCGAGGATCAAACCCATTACTTAGGTGTGTTCCCTGACCCGGAGGCAAACCTGCAACCTTTTTGCTGTATAGGATGGCGCTGCAGTCAACTGGGCCACCTGGGCAGGGCTGACCTTTTCTTGGTCAGCTGTAGAGTTATAGGGGAAAGGGACTATTTAAAGACCAAGTTTCTGAAACATAGTGACTAGTATTTGGTCAAATGCTCTTGTTTAAAATATGGGAGTTATTTTATCATGAACTACTTTTAAATCACTAATTTCATGTAGACACTTAGTGTATTATGAATGTAATATAGAATTTTTAATCTCAAAGAATCTCATTCATTATCATGGAACCTATGCCAATGTGATTCAAGCAACAGAATGTTGCTTAACTTGGACCAGTTGTCATACCAACAGTACAAACTAAAAAAACGTTCACATGTGGAATAAGATTATTTTTGCTTGTAAGTTTTACTGAAAGTTGTCATAACAATGTCATTTATATTGCTGCCTCGAATGAGGCCTTTCTATTTCTATGTTTTTTAAGGTTTTATTTTTGTTTTGAGAGAAGGGAAGGGAAGGAGAAAGAGAGGGAGAGAAACATCAATTCGTGGTTGCCTCTCACGCACCCCTACTGGGAACCTGGTCTGCAATGCAGACATGTACTCTGACTGGGAAGTGAACTGATGACCCTTCCGTTCACAGGTCTGCACCCAGTGCACTGAGCTACACCAGCCAGAGTGGCCTATTTCTTGTTACCAAGATATTTTTCAGAGCTTAGCTCAAGTAACTTCAATTTGAATATTCTTTTATTGTAGGGAACTATTGCTATTCTTTTTCTGGATAGTTTTCATTTGAATGAATTTTGTTAATTGAAACTCTTACGTTAATTTTGTTGTGGAGGAAAAATTGGGGACATTATAATAGGGAAAGAAGTGTGAGTAGCTTGAAATGAATTTTACTACATACTAATCTTCGCTATTTAATTATATGTGTTACAGCAAAATTAATTTTCTAAAATACTTACCAGACTAGTTTTGCCTTGCATGAAAACATTCTAATAAATGGACAATTACTAATTTTGTTTGATAAATGTATCTAATAGGTGTTGGTACAGGGCCTTTGTTTTTGATAATTTTAGAACTTTAGATTTTTTCTTCCTTTTTTACGATGTTTTGATGTTTCTTTTTCTTAGAATGCGTCTATCCAAGCTACAAAGACTCCTGACAGTGTTAATGGAAGTGAACCAGTGACTCCTCAGGTCTGTCATTTCAGAATGGTCAATCTGCATTACTAGCATTTGACTTTACATCGGAACAGTGATATCCAAACAGTTGATGCAATATGTGTGATAAATCCAGCCTTGTTGATTGTTTCTTGGAAAAAGTTTTGAATGAAAGTGGTTTTTGTATGTATACCAGTCATGTAAGATTTCATTATTATTCATTTAAAAAAATTAAAGAAAACCTTTAAAGGTTTAACCCTTAAATTAAAGAAAACCTTTCAAAAGGTTTTTCAAAAGAGAAAACCTTTTGAAAAAAGGAATATAACTTTATAGTTGTAAAAGAAAATAGAGGAAGTCATATTGAAAGAGACATTATGTTACATAATTTTAAAGGAGGATATGAAGGAAATGAGATCTCTTTTAAAATTTGCTCCTAAATGTGCTAATGCAGTGTATTATTCTGCTAGAGAATTTAGATTATCTTTGATATTTCAAAGTTATTTGGAGATTGGGGCTAACTGACATTGTTTTGACTCCTTCCAAAAAAGAGAGGAAAATAATTAAAGAAAATACTAAAATGAACATTTGTTACTTTGGTGTTAGCGATGATTTATTATCATGAACCTGGCTGTTGTCAGCAGTCTCTAAATGTAGGGAAATAACATTTCTAATTCTGTGAATCTGGTGCATGAACATAAACAATTTGCGAGCTAAATGACTTATGAACTAAGTTATATAGACTAAACATTCTAAAGTATTTGTCTAGCAAATATATAAATTATAGCTCCCAACTCCATGAAAAGGTTACCTGTGAGCTGAAACCCTCCTTCCTTTCAGGGATGATGGTGAGGCTCTGGGCCTGTTAACGAGTTCCTGGGCCTGTTAACTCTGGCCTTGAGCTGCATCCCTCATTAGTCCCAAGTCTTTTACAAACACATCATTTCCAATAAGTGCCATGAGGTCGGGGTAAAATATTGAGAGGCACTGGCCTAAGTGGTACTGGACAGATCCAGTGAGCTGTAAGGGGAATTGTTAAAGAATGTTATTATTTCAAATTCCCTCTTTCTTTTATAGAATAGTCTGAAAAGACTCAATATAGTTAACTGAATACAAAACTATAATGAGTGGTAACCAGCTTTATAACAAATTTGAGAGATACTTAAGTTTTAATTAGGTTAAATAATGAACATGGGTGATATTTAGGAAGTAAGTTCGCTGAAGGCTTTGAACTTTCTTCAAAAAGAAAAAACAAATATTTTCCTAAAAAAGAATAAGATAGTATTTACTGTGTCAGGCAGGCATTATTAACCATTGTATATATATAATCTCAATTAATTCTTATAATGAAGAGGGGCTTTCACTTAGTGACTCAGATCACTTAGTTCACTTTTAAACAGATTTTTGACAAGGTAGGTGCTTGTTGTTAGCGAGTTAGTGTATGTCTGCGAAGAGGAGGGGTGCTTGCTGTGGCTGGGCACCTGGACAGCAGCAGGAAACGAGTTTATGAGGCACGGCTCCCTGTGACCCGTTGTTCCTGGGTAGAACGTCTTGTGTAAATGAATAGTTTTGGCCCACAATATAATGAGTAGGGCAGGGATGTCATTATAGACAGCTATTCATTGTCCTTATTTAAGAAGGCAAAAGTGTGTATGTCAGAAAAATTTCTTTTAAATGCAGTTAACTTTTAAATTGCTTAATGCAGTTCATAATATTCAGCTAATGAATCTGATCTTCATTCATTTTCAAAAGAATGCAGAGAGCTGACCTTTAACTTCGAACATACTTATACAACTCAGATATTTGAAGATAATTAGTTATGTCACCACATCATAGAGAAAAACACATTTTTCAAAACAGTCAATATTTGAACATTTATCTGGAAAGCTGTGAAATGGTTTTACTGAATTGCAGTGTTAGTACTTCAGCAGTTTGGGAGGAGTCTAGGACCTGGAGCTACTCCCTTATTGTAGAGGTGAGACTTCAAGCATGAAAGCCTAAATTGTTTGCCCGACCAAGGACAGGGTCTCGTTACTCATAGTACTTCGGAATTATTGTAGATAAACACAAAACATCACTCTGTCTAGATATAATTTTTTGCCATATATTGATTGCTTCATTTGAATTTATATGCTATTAAAACAAAATGAGAACTGAATATATAAAATTCAATAGAGCAAAACACAGGGATTTAAATGCCTGTTCTCACATGCTATTTTGGGGAAAATCCTTTTGAAAACCATGTGTGAATTTTAAAATATAAGATAAATTATATATAGTATTAAAGTTGAATTTTGAATTTTTGTTGCTGTTTTTTAATATTGCTTTTTCCTTTATTTCAATAGTTTATTATGAAAATTTTCAAACATACAGAAGTTGAAAGAACTTTAAAATGAATAGCTGTATACCCACCGCCTACATTTTATCATTGATACTTCACTGTGCTTGTTTTATCATAAACCTGTCCATCTATACATGCTTCTATCCATCCCGCAATAAACTTTTTTTGCTTGTTTTTAAGAGGTGGGATACTTCTATTTATTTAAGTATGGTTGGTATACAATATTATATTAGTTTCAGGTGTATAATACAGTGATTCAACATTTGTGTATCTTACAATATGATCACCATGCTAAGACTAATAATATTAGTCACTATGCAAACTGTCGCTATGCAAACTTACCTCAGTATTATCATTATTTTTTACTAAGAAAATGACCAAATTTAGTATATACACGTGTATGGAACCCCACATAGGAGAGAGAGTCTGAGACCCCACGTGCAGGAGAGGTTCAGAAACAGAAATGGAACATAGGTGTAGAAGACAGCCTGAGCTGGGAATGAGGTGGGGGCCTTGCGGGCTGCAGAGGGTTACTGCAGGATGAGCAGAGCAGATGCTCAGTAAACCGAAGTTTGTCCTGCCCTACGGGTAGGTCAAAGGAGGTCATCTCTGGAAGTCTCTTATGGGCAAGACCTCTAATTTAAGTTCTAGGTAGTTAAGGCGGGGGCAGAAGTGTCTCTTGAACCTGGGATTAAAGTTGCCTTTAGCTCAGAACAGTCTGCCCACCACAGAGGCCCATTGGGGGGGGATGACTCATTCTGAACCGTCACAGTTCCCTCCTCTGAAACTTCCCTGGAAGTGTCACGTCCCAGAAGTTGTGATGGTAAATTGTTCTATATCTCGTTAAACCAGTCTCATTCTTGAGAAAAGGTCGGTTCACTTAAACAGTTGCGCGCATTATTACCGACCATATTCCCCTTCACCTTTTTCACATATCTCCCCAATCCCGCTCCCTTCTTGACACCACAGACTGGTGACAGTGTGACTTACAGGTTTGTCTGTATGACATTTCAGTTGAGAACAGAAGGCAGCTGGAGATAGGTCTGAATAAGAGCAGTGGTAGGTAAATAAGGGATTGAAAACGAGGTTAAAATGGGGGAGACAGAAAGGAGTAAAAAGTAACTTATGTGTCCATTTAGTTTTTTTAAAGATTTTATTTATTTTTAGAGAGAAGGGAAGTGAGGGAGAAAGAGAAAAACATTGATGTGTAAGAGAAAAACTCAATCAGTTGCCTCTCATATGTGCCCTGACTGGGAACCGAACCTGCAACTCAGACATATGCCCTGACTGGGAATCAAACCTGTGACCTTTCACTTTGCGGCATGACGCCTAACCAACTGAGTCGCACTGGTCAGGGCTGTGTCTATATAGTTTTCCTTATACATTTCTCCTCTTTAACCCCCATCAGGTTTTTTTTTATTTTGAAATGAATTATATATAAATCAGTATCTTTGGTACTAGAAATCTGACAATCAAAAATGACAGCTTAATTTTTCACACATCAGAGGGTTTGGAGATAGTCATGAAGTACCCTTCTCCCTTCAGGCACCTTTCCGGACAGCCCACAGGCTGGAATCACTAACTCAAACATGTTACTCACAAACACAGATGTGGCGGTTACTGAGCCTGTCAGCTTCTGCAAATATATGTCTTTGATATATTGTTCATTAGCTTCTGATCCTTAAATAACAACTATTGCTAGTGTCATTCAAACTTGCTCCGCTTTATAGGGAAATTTATAGGAAGAGTGTATGAATTGGAAAGCACTTTTTGCTTGGGTCAGAAGTAGCTGGTAATGGGACATTACTAAAGTGTCCTTAAAGTTTTTGAGCTTGAGGATCCCTCCTTTACTCCAAGACCATCTCTGTCTCCCCAACGTAAAGGTAAAACACCTGAAAGTACGGGAAAATATAAAAATAAAAATCACCTAAAATCTTACTTTTAGAACCACTCACTCTGACCTGGTTCTAGGGGTGTTTGTGTAAATATACATATAAATTAAAATTATGTGTAATTACTTTAAATCACAATGAGTCCACAGTAACTTATTTTTTTCAATTTAGTATTTTATCTTGAACCTTCTTCTTTCTACAAAGCATCCTCTAGTGGTTGGGTTGTTTCCGGTTTTCACCATTGTAAACAACCTGAGATAAGTCTTGGTGCCTGTGAGGGGAATGGGTCAAGTTATCCTCTCTCCCTCTCTCACCTTGCCAAAAACCATTATTAAACTCAGATTCCTGAGAAAAGTATTTCTGGTTTGATTTTCAAAGCGTATACTAAAGAGAACCTTTTTGATTTCCTATAATTTTTGCCTACACATGACGTCAGTCTCCCCTGAGCATTTTGTTGCTGGCATCACTGAGATCTCGTAGGTGATCTTGCTGTACTAATGAGGAGGAGTTTCTAGGAAACACTTGTTAAATATTGACTGCTCACCTGAAACTAATATAATATTGACTGTCATGTGTAATTGAAAAAAATTTTAAAAATGCAATTAGAAAAATACTGCTGTCACCTGACCAGAATATTATTGTAGTTGGATGGCCCTGGCCAGGGAGATCAGTTGGTTAGAGCATTGTCCCCATGTGCCACGGTTGGGGGTTTGATCTCCACTCGGCATGTACCAGAAGCAACCAATGAATGCATAAATAAGTGGAACAACAAATCAGTTTTTTTCTCTCTCTCTTCCCCCTGCATCTTCTTCCATCCCTCTCCTTCCCTCTCTCTCTCTAAAGTCAATAAATAAAAAATTTTAAAAGAAGAACAGTGGAGCTTGGAACAGTTTTTTTTAATTGTTATATTGCTTTATTGTTTTTATTAAAATTAATGTGTTATCATTTAAGCTGATTAAGAGACTAGCTCTTGCTTATCATATTTCTAACATCAGACTTACTGATCTATGCAGAGGGCTCTAGCTCAGACTTTTCACCCATCCTGTGTGATGTTTTTAATGCCGATTTCTATTCCCAGTAGACAGAATGGTAAGTAGAGCAGTTGGTTGTCACTAGGAAGTTCTGCCTGGCATTCTCTTAGGAACAAAATGGGCTCCCTATACATTATCACCCCTCCCCCATTTCCCTCCTCTGTAGGAGGGTGATCAGGAGCCAGTGCTTCTATAAAGACTTCAGGTAAAGTTCACTTGATTTTAGCCACAATTTCATACTGCATATTATATACCCATTTTAGGCACTGGGTATATACTGGTGGTACTGCCTCAAAGGATCTTACAGTTTAGTGACCTGTGAGGTCAGCTGGGAAAGTATTGCTTCCTTCTTTCTTACAGATGTGGAAACTGAAAGGAAGTGACTTAGTGAATGAAGGTCATTCCACTGCTTGGTGACAGACCTGGGACCTACACCCCAGTACTCTGATTCCAGGTCCAGCAATTTTTCAGAAATAACCAGGTGTCTCTTCTTTTTCAGAAAACAGTGTATTATGTTAAAGGTCAGGAATATTAATTGAATATGCTAGAGCTTTTAATAGATTGTTGCTGGTGATAGGGAATGATGGAAGTTGAACTGTGTATTTTAATCCACATGTTCTGTTGGGTCTCTGTTACAGTCAGGTGACACACAGACTTTGGTACAGAAACTGCAGCTCCGGGTGCCTTCCATGGAGTCTTTGTTTCGAAGTCCCATCAAGGAGTCTCTGTTCCGATCTTCTTCTAAAGAGTCTTTGGTACGAACGTCTTCCAGAGAATCCCTGAATCGACTTGACCTAGACTTGTCTGCTGCCACCTATGACCCACCCTCTGATATGGAGAATGAGGCCGAAGACTCACTAGGGAATTTAGACGGCTTCAACAAAGACCAGCTGATTCAGTGGTTGCGAAGACTGGAACGAAGGTTGCATAGCTACAAAGCAAAATATTCTGAGGTAGGAGCATAACTTTTTTGTTGGAAGGAAGATTTCTTCCCCTGTGCTCTAATTCATACGAGGTTTTACTGTGTGGCCTTCACTCCTGTGGTTGGCTACACTGTTGATTCCTTGGATGTGCTGGTTACTGATGGCAGGTCATCTGTGGCACTATCTAGTTGGTGACTTGCAGTGGTACAGTGGCTTTGTGGCAGGGTGCTTGGTAAAGTTTTGGCAATTATTGTCCGTAGCCTTCTGGTTCTCACATTCTGTGCCCTTCTGCTTGGACAGCCATTGCAGAGTTACCATCTTTCCTTCTCACATCCTCTCCTTTGTTTATCCTCTAAGTTCGGTGGCTCTAATGTGACCTCTTCTGCCAACCAACTTTCATTATTACCCCAATGACGTTGCAAATGGTCTGATTTTCGGACACATTAGTTCACTCTCATTGTACCTACATCTAAACTTTGCCTCAAATCAGTCTTCTAACGTCTAGCCCCCTTGAGGATGACACTTTCAGTTTGGTCAGGAGAAGAAGAAGTGCCCTTCCACCTGTCTTTTCTGTCCTTCAGGGACACGGCACCTTCCCTCCACGGGAAGGAAGGAAGCTGCGCTGCATTAGCTGTCCTCCCACCCTGTGCGGTTGAGACAGTCCTTCCCGGGGAAAACCTTTCTCGGGCAAGTTGCCCATGTTTTGTTTGTTTTTTACAATGCTCAAATGTTACTGTCTTAACATTTTATAAATCAGCATTGTAGTTCATTTTAATTAATGAATAATAAAGTTCAAGATTAGTGTGTATGTATGTGTGTGTGTGTGCATAGTTAGCCATAACTTTTATTTCCAATTGTGGCTACAATATGGGAACCAAAAGAACAAAAAAGAACCCAAAAGAACAAAAAAAAAACCCTAGATGAAATATATAAAGTATCTTTTAAAAACTATAAAATACTGACAAACTAGGAAGGAATTATTAGGCTAAAACCTATTGGCTGGCTGGAACCCAGAGATGTAAACAGGGCATGAAAGCCATGTATCTCATGGGGCACACTTGTGGAATCAGGCAACTTTTTCCTTTAAAATTTTTTTCTAATTTTTATCTTTTTAATTTTATCAAAGTAAGTAAAGGTCTTGATTTTTGTTGGTCTAGATTTATTTATTTTCACTAACTTATTCATGGCTTTTATGTTTGAAGCTGGAGCAACAGTTTAATTAGTATGTAAGTGCATAAGACACTATGCATTTGATATTTATGGTGCCATTTAATTTTGCATCATTGCAAGGTAGATATCACTTTGCCAAGTGGTGTCAGCTCTATTTTGTAGAATAGGGGTTAGAGCAGGGGTGTCAGACTCATTTTCACTGGGGGCCATGTCAGCCTTGCGGTTGCCTTCCAAGGGCCGAATGACATTTTAGGACTGTATAAATGGAACTTAACAGTTAAGCAAGAGCGTGGCATTTCTGCCAGGTAGAAACAAGGTGCCAGACTGGATAAAACAAGGGGGAGGGCTGGATTCGGCCTGCGGACCTTGTGTTTACCACCTGTGGGTCAGAGACTCATAGAGACTTCATCATGGAGATGAGGTAACTTGCTTACTTAAGGTCATATAGGTAGCAGTTGACAGCGTCTGCTTTGATTCTGGGTCTGCCTGGTGGTTTCTGCTAGTCTGTGCTGCCTCTGGTAGAGGTATGCAGCTCATTAGGGAAAATAACCCATAAACTGTGCCTTTACCTTTTCTCACCTGTCTGGTCTTAAGATAATAAGTTAAGGGTCCTTCTCTTAGGCAGAATTTTTTTTTTGTATTGTTAATCTCTTTTTTTGAGGCAACTTTCATTGTTAACTGCCTCTTCACTCAAGGTATCAGGAGAGGCATTTAGGAGTTCAGAGCAGTTTCTAAAGGAAAATAGCGGGGTGCAGAGTAGGGGAGTGCTTCCCCTTAAAACTGCAGCCTGTCTTTTCGGAGACCGCTGGCTCTTCTAAAGTAAGGTCTGGGCCCTGGCTGGTGCAGCTCAGTGGATTGAGCACGGGCCTGCAAACCACGTGATCATGGTTCGATTCCCAGTCAGGGCACATGCCTGGGTTGCAGGCCAGTTCCCAGAAGGGAACTCACCGGAGGCAACCATACATTGATATTTCTCTTCTTCTCTCCTTCCCTTCCCCTCTAAAGATCAATAAATAAAATCTTTAAAAAATTAAAAAATAAATAAAGTAAGGTCTAGATAACTCATTGGAGCCATGTGCTAGCCTTCAGATAAGTAATGCTATACAATTTATAGGTTTAAAAGATTTGTTAGTTCATACTTTTGTCAAGTTAAGCTAGAATGTTTAAATATCCTATGTAGGTTAAGTGGTCAAACATTTCTTTAGGACCTCAGTTACCAGTTTTCATCTGTTGGTTATGAGTTCTTTTCCTGAGTCTTTACACAGCCATAGTCACAGATCCTACAGCCAGAAGAACTTTTAGAGATGAATTACATGGTCAAGCAAAAATCACCTGGAGAGCTTGTTAAAACACACATTCCTGTGTCTCCCTGCTCTTCCTCCCCCAGTTCTCTCTCTCTCTCTTAAATCAGTAATTGGTTTATTTTATTTTACTTTTTTCATAATGCAGTTCCATTTTTAATTTTGGGGGTAACTTTGTGCTGCTTTCTATGGTGACTGCACCAGTCTACATTCCCACCAACAGTGCACTGGGTTTTCCTTTCACTTGTTTGTTGGTTTATTGATGGCCATTCTCACTGATGTAACATGATATCTCGGTGTGGGTTTCATTTGCATCTCTCTGATGATTAGTGACATTGAGTGTCTTTTCATATGTTTCTTGATCATCTACCTGTATGTCCTCTTCCGAGAAGAGTCTACTCAGGTCCTTTGCCCATTTCTTAATTGGGTTGGTTTTTTGTTTTTAATCTTTATTGTATTTTTTTCTCATTACCATTTCATCCCCCTAATACTTCCCTCCCCCTAGCAATCACCACACTGTTGTCCATGTCCATGAGTCCTTTCTCCATTTTGCCCAATCCCACCCCCCTAACCTCCCTCTACCCTCACCATAGCTGCCACCTGCTCTCAGTTAGTCTGGAGCGGAGCCCACGAAGTTGTTTCTAGTGAGCTCCCAGATGATGCTGTGATGGTGCTGGTCTGTGACTGCCTTTTGAGCAGTCTTCTAACTTGAAGCGAGTTGTCTCTAATTCCCACCTATGAGTTAGGTACTGAAATGTAAGGAGGCACGTGTCTAAGGTGAAGTCAAAAGGGGATTTACTATCTTTATTTTTATAGAGTTGAGTTTTCCTTTTAGTTTTTAGAAATATATTCCCTATGTTGTTTAGTTTGGCTGTATATGCATCTAATTAGGTTGAATTTGTCTTAAATAAAAGGATTCTTAAGATATATTTTTTTACTTTAGTGGAGTATATACTCCACTAAAACGTTGTTTTAGTGGAGTTCAGAATAAGTTAATTGCATTTAGTTAGGAATGGCAAATGTTATTGATGACTTTTTCTTCATTTCAGCTTAAAACAGCTTATCAGACTCTTCAGAGAGAGAAGAAAAAGCTACAAGTAAGTGATTTGTTGGCTGTGATATTGATTCATACATAATTTTAAGATTAGAAAGGATCCTATGGTAAGATAGTTCTATCTTCACTTGTAATAATTTTTCATATGATTAAGTATTTCACCTGCTTTACCATTACTGGTGATTTGATAGAGAGAGAGAAGGATTCCAGAGATTCTACCTAGTAGGGATGGGCTTCCTTCAGTTTGGGACCCCTGCAGTGCGTAAGTGGGTTGGCTTTAAGGCGTGTTTGTCTCTTTCAAGCACGTGTCCTAGTGTCTCAGGCTGCAGGCTGCATTTTTGTTTCAGTAGTAAAGAGACACACAGCCTTCAAAGCTTCCCCTTATGTTTTTTAAATATCTTCAGACACCCCTGTTTCTTATTGTATCGGAGTCCAAACCCAAGCATCCTCTATTCTATTTCCTTTGGGAAGCTCTTGGTTAAGTGAGGAGAGAGGAAGCTATTATAGCTCTTCTGGGGGACCCACCCTGGCCCTACTGTGTCATCCGGTTCATGGGCAGAAATTTTCCACTAGGTATCACATGTCAGAGCTAAGAGGAAATCTCCACTCTACTTAAAATGGTGCTGTCATTGTGCTGTGTTATTTATAAAATATAGTATTGTTTTTACAGTAGAAGTTATTTAAAAGTTTAGCATTTTGTGCCATTTAAAGATACTAACCAAAAGTTACGAATTTTGGTAAAGTTAATTAATTTCCCCTTGTACATTATTTTAAAATATTTAATGTGCCTTAAATGTTAATCTCCATTAAGTACATTAAATTTCATGGCTTTGGTATATAATATAATCAGGATGGCAACATTAGTTATTTATTGTGGATTTATTGTTCTAATTGTAATGTGTGAGTTAGATTATTACAAATAGAGTTTTTAATTTTTTAAAATATTTTCTAAAATGAGTTATGTAGAAGTGGGGAGTGGTTCTGATTTAATCCTCAAAAAGTCCTCTTATTCCTAAATTCTGAGGGTATGTTGATTGTGTTTCTGTGAGTTGTCTATGGATATTTATTTTAGGTGTATGTATTTCTACCACTAAGTGGCGATAGAGAATTGTGGTTGTGTAGACCCAAATATAAAGGGTGTTGGAGATGAAACTCAGTGATTTTTTGCTCTTTTCTGTACGTCTGTATATGCCCATATCTGCATGCCTAGGAACCTCTTCATTAAATAGCCAAATATCCTTTCATATAGACAATGAACTTAAAATCGTAAGTATTGCCAACACTATTACCAGTGCTATTCATACTACCTTACATTTTCAGCTCTTACTGGGTGCCAGGCATTATGATGTATTTAGTCCTTAAACCTCTCCTGTGAGGAAATGAGGAAGAAACGCGACTTGTTCATTGTTACACATCTTGTCAGAGGTAGGGAGGAGAGCCGGGCCCCTTCCCGGCAGTTAGACTTCGGAGTGTGTGCTTGTAAATACTGCGCTGCAGTTTTTCATCGTTCTCGGCATTGCATCTTCCTGCACTTAAAACTTACATATTATACCAAACAAAGCCTGTGTTCGTGGCTTTAGGGGGGAAAAGCCTTTAGTTTTGGTTTTATTCACTTACAAGGCCTCGCAGATACAACCCAGTCACACTCCCTTAAGCCATAAACAAACCATTTGCCCACCTTTATCTCTGTTTTTGTTGTTGGTCTACCCAGGCCAGTGAAGACTCAGATTATCCCATTTCTTTACCTCTGTATTTATATTGTATAGGAAAATACAGTTATTTTCTTTCCTTAGACCATAACTTTTCAGATTTAATTTCCTAACTAGTGAAAGGCACCCGTTTCCTGGCCTCTCCCACCTCACCCAGGAAAGGATGAATTATTTTATCTTTTAATATTATTTTTTAGTTTCTTGATTTTTATGTGTGATTACTAATTTAGCAATCTGTAGTTCTTGCAGTTTTCTCCTGGGCGTTTTTTTTAATATAGAAAAAGATTTTTGTATTTAAGTCACACCAAAAAAATCTCTCTCAAACAGGCTGGTAATTGACTTGTTCCACACTTACAGGATACAATGAAATAATTAATTTGGAATTTGATGTAACTTAAACATCTTTTTAATTTTTAAAGTTAACATGCAGTGGAACGCCTTTTGTGTGGTGTACATGTGGTTTGTGGAAGCACTGCCACAGCCAGGGTGCAGAACAGGTCTGTGACATCATGACTTGACTTTTAACACGTTCTCAGTGTGGCTAGGACTGTAACATTTCCAGTCCTGTTCTCCATCCTCATGTTATTTCTGGATAAGCAGTTGTAATATTGTAAAAATAATTATTTTTGACTTGCTTTATATTACTATGCCAAGCAGTTGTTTGACCTAACTTTATTTTTATTTTAATTAAAGGGTATATTAAGTCAGAGCCAGGATAAAGCACTTCGGAGAATTGCAGAGTTAAGAGAGGTAAGTTGTAGTGACTAGTACTTTGAGAATAGTAATTACATCTCTTTCTTTTTAAAAGAATGTATTTATTTATTTTTAGAGAGAGGGGATGGGAGGGAAACAGAGAGGGAGAGGAACAGCGATGTGAGAAACATTCTATCAGTTGCTTCTCTACCAGGGACTGAACCTGCAGTCTAGGTATGTGCCCTGACTGGGAGTTGAACGGTGACCTTTTGCTTTGTGGGATGATGTCCAGCCACCTGAGCCACACCAGTCAGAGCAGTGACTAAATCTCTTATTTTTATCAGAACTTTTGTTTATGCTGGGTCGTTTCACGTGTACTTTAGTAGTTACAGTAATAGCTCACCAGCCCAGTCCTACAAGATCAGAGATCAGGTCCTATAGTTTTTATTTGTGTGGTTTTCCACAGATCTGTATATATACATATATATAGTTGGTGGAGTTAGGGAAATAGGAATGTCTTACTTATCAGTAGAGTAATATCATTTACCTGCGTGAACAGTCAGTGGCAACGTCCAAGGCTAAACTGTCCCTTCGGTTAGGTATTTCAGGCTTCTTTTTGTTTTTCCTAACCAACAATCTTTTTGGTAAAATAAAACAAAAATTTTATTCATTGTAATTCTGGGGGGTAAATTTTACAGTGAAGTCATACAACAGTATCTATAGCTTATATGTATGTGGTGACCACTGTTGTAATCACCACCAATGTCAAGGAATAGATTGGATGTTAGGCATCAGGTTTTGAGAGTGTTCGTAGTAGTAGTATTACAGCTGGAGACAGGAGTCACCTGTTTTTTTCCCTTGTGCTGCTCAGTCTTTCTCCATTAGGGGTCCCTGACTGCAGGAGCTACTCTCAGGAAAATACTGAGTGGGCCACAAACTTCTGTTTTATTACTAGATGGTTAAGTACCCATGCAATGTTTCTCATTGCTGGCTCTTAGTAAATATAGGTCTCCTCTTTGTGTTTTCTGTAATTTAAATGATAGAACCAGTATTCTAAGGTATATCAGTGGGAAAAGAGAAAGGGCCTGCTTTGTTAGCAGGCTTCAGCTAAGCTTACGCACTCAGGTCCGGGTATTGAGGGACTTAGAAAACTGTAAGAGAGCCTTGGCTGAAAGGCATGCCCTGCTGAGATCTATGGCAAGAAGTAGATGTGCCTACTCGTCAAAGAAGAGGGGGCTCTGAATAATCTGGATGCTGCCAGTCGGATTGCAACTCTTCCTCCTCTTTTGGGGAGCTGGTGAAGGGGTGAAGGAACATGCAGAGACAAAGTGATGTAGAGCTAAAGCATATAGCGTAGTGTAAATCCATAACTGTACTCGGCAACTTTATCTGCCTTTCTCAGGGAATACTTAGCCACAGATTGAGTTTCAGTGCTTCAAAACATTTTTTTTTTACAAAATTGATTTGAGAGGGAGGAAGAGAAAGAGAGAAACATCAATTTGTTCCAGACATTTATGCATTCTGCATCCATTGGATGACTCCTGTACGTGCCCTGACCGGGAATCAAACCCACAATCTTGGCCCATGGGAACGACACTAAGCAACTGACTTGTGTGGCCAGAGCAGCTCTTTTTTTGTTATCTGCCCACCTGTTTTAGTTCTCTGTTGCTGTTATCCTATAACAAATCACCACAATTTAATGGTTTAAAATAGCACACACGTATTACATGAGAAGTTTGACACAAGTCTCACTGGATTCAAAGCAAGGTATCAGTAGGTCTGCATTCCTTCTGGAGGCCTCAGGGGAGAATCAGTTGCCTTGCCATTTCCGTCCTGTAGAGGTGCTCGTATTTGACCTGTGGCCTCCTTCCTCCATCCAAAGGCAGCACTGTTGCATCTCCCTGACCATGCGTGCAGTCACTTCTCCCTTTCTCTCTGAACTCAGGAAAGGTTCTCTGATTTGTAAGGACCCATGCGATCAGATTAGGCCAGCCAAGATAATCCAGGAGAACCCCCTTGTCTCAAGACCCTTAACTGAATCACACCTGCAAATTTCTGTAAGACGTTCTGGTTTCGGGGATTGGGACTTGGAGTGTTCGGAGGCCTTTCTCCTGCTTACCACACTGCCTGTAGTGAGAGTAGTCGGCGAGAGGGCCAGGAGACGGCTGATCAGAAAAGTAGGAGGAGCAAGGAGTCTGGAACACTTAGAGTAAATTCTTCTTTGGTACATATCTAAACTACTTTTGTAGCAGCCAAGATAAATTTCTGAACTGTAACCCTGGCTCCAGTTACATAAAGAAAAAATTTACCCAGTAATTTGTATGTGAATACAAAGTAAGAGTTTTAGATACTTCTGATTTTGTTCATGAAGGAAAAATTTCCTTCAGCCAGATAATGTAACCAATAAAATCGTGATAACAACTAAATCAAACATTTGAAATGATATAAATCATGAAATGTTTTGTTCCTTTGGGATTAAATTCTGAATAGAAGCTATACAAAGTTTCATTAGTACTTTATTGATTTAGATAGGCCCAAATGAGTATAATGCCTTTATTTTGCCATATTAAGATATTCAGAAAGTAGTTTTTTAGTACTTCATTTCTTCCCTTGTGGTTATGAATGTATGTATGATTAGAATCCATGGACATGTATCTCTTCTAGTATTTTCTGGAGGACGAACAAAACAACCTTTCTGTACAGGCAAATAGTATGTCAATACCTAGCATGTTAGGTATTTTTTAATGAATCAGGTAAAGAAGTAAAACGGTAAGTAGAAACATTTCCAACAAATACCCTGTAACTTTCTTTGCCTCATCTTGAAACTTACAACACGAACAGATATTAAAAAGGTTCCATGCTATGGAAATTATGAGCTCATTGAAGTAGATAGGGTTCTTTGATTCCCTTTTAAGGTCAGTTAAAATGGGGAATAAATCGAGACATTGTCTTAGATGTGTCCTCTTTTCTCTGTCCTTTCTCTGGGTGTAGCATGTACTTTTAAGCCTCAAGGCTCATCCAGATGCAGTTTGTTGGAAGTAGTTCCTGTTCTCAAAGCCGACTTCAGGGTGAGAGGGTTCATTTTCTTCAGTTCAAAGTCACTTCTGAACACAATGGGTAACATAGGATGAGATTTAAAAAAATAATGAAATAAATGTATTTGATGCATTCCACTCATCAGAACTTTTCTCTTAGGTAGTAATCAGAAAGACCTTGCAAAACTTAGGCATGAAAATGTTGATCCCACAGTATGCCACAATTTGGAAACCGTCTAAATGGTCAGCAGTAAGAGAATTACTGAATTAGTTGTCATGTTTAGTAGTATTAGAGAGTCATTTCTTATTTTGTTAAAAAGCTTAATTAAATTACACTTCATATGTTATTCTTGTGACTTGAACAGGGGTTAGTTTAAGTAGTTAACTGAAGGAATGGCAGGTAAACTAAGTTGAATGAAATATTTTTAAAATCTTTATTGATTTAAACCTAAACTGGAACTGCATTTTATTTAGACTTCTGAAAGAGTTACTTTTTTCCCATAGGCTTACAGTTTTAATAAAATAGTTTGGGTGATTGAAGTTGATATATAAACTGTCAGATGATAGGAAATCTTGAACGTATTTTTTCACCTCTAAGTGGCTAAGATTTTTCCCCTTAGTAAGGTAACTGAATTTTAAGATTGAACTTCAGGGGCAGTGATTGGCTAGCTCAGTTGGTTCGAGTGTTGTCCCAACAGGCCGAGGCTGTGGTTTCTGCCGTCAGGGCACATGCAAGAGACAACCAGTGAATGCATAGATAAGCAGTGTTTCTATCTTTCCCTGAAATCAGTCAGTCAATAAGTAAAAATTTAAAAAAGATTGGACTTTAGAATCAGTACTAGGCCTTGCTTTTTTTTTAAAGGATTTAATCAAGTTGTTAGTGTTTAAAAAAACATTCAAAACCAGAAAACTGATATAAATTGAGGCATTTTTATGGGCCGTTAAGGATGCTATGTATTAGAGTCTAGTATGGTAGAATATAGAAAATTACGTGGAAGAAATGAATCTTAAAGAAAGTGAAGGACCACATTATTGCTGAGGAAATGTGCAGGGGTTCCAGACCTGAGAATTGGCTGGTGCGGAGTTGTGGAAGACAGTTCTTTCCAGACATGTGGTTTCATGGACTGAAAAATGGTCTCCAGGTCCTTCTGGAAGCGGAGGGCAGGAGAATTGTCATAGCACTGCTTGGATTTCTTCATGTGTGGACATCAAGAAGGAGGAGCCGGATTCTTCTGTTGTCATTTCATGAAAGAAAGTTTTTATGAACAAGAATTAAATAAAAAAAATATTTAAAAAATGAATAAATAAATAAATAAAAACAATACATAATTAGGAAGGACATATTCTCAGGTGTTTAAATGAAAGATTTGGATCTAAGGACAGCTCTGTAATTGACCTCTGTTTGATATTTCACCATTGGCCTGTGAAAACTTCATGCTGGACATGTTCTAATTAGGAGACTGCTGCAGTGAAGGGAAGTGAAGCAAGGAGTCTTGAGTTGAAAAAAGCAGGCCCTGGCTGGTGTAGCTCAGTGGATTGAGCGCGGGCCTGTAAACCACACGATCGCGGTTTGATTCCCAGTCAGGGCACATGCTAGGGTTGCAGGCCAGTTCCCAGTTCCCAGTTCCCGACAGGGGACACATGAGAGGCAACCATACATTAATATTTCTCTCTCTCTCTCCTTCCCTTCCCCTCTAAGATAAATAAATAAAATCTTTTTAAAAAAAAAAGAAAGAAAAAAGCAGTAAATAGTGTGCTTAGAGATCTTGGGCAGCGTGGGTGTGGTGGAGGAGAGAGATCAGTCAGTGCCTCCTTGGTGTTTGCAGAATCAGTGTATTTGAAACAATGTAAGAAGAGGGCGTTCCTTGTAAGTCCTTGAAAATGATTTTTGAGGCAAGTTTTCTAGCAAATATGTGATGGATGGATCAAGTCAGGAAGACTTGAGGTAAGAAAAGTAGGAATCTCAGAAAAATAGAGATATTTTGATGGGATATCTGAAATGTTCTGGAAGTTAGTCTCTAGCGTGCCAATGGAGTGGTGGAAGGGAGAAGCACTGAGGGCACAGGACTGAGCCCCGAGGGATAGATGCCCCCAGAATTGGGGAAGGGCGGAGAGGACACTCTGAGAGACAGGAAGGAGTACAGGCCTGAGCCCTGGAGCCGTGGGAAGCAGGTACAGGGCTGGGGTCATTATTGGGGACTGCTGGAACACAGAGGTCATGGCCATTGGATTCAGTTAGGGAGCCTCATTAATGACCTGAAGAAAGAAGCCTGTTGAGTAATTCAGGAACTTGAAATTTTACTGTCTGGTGGTGAACTAGTTGAACCTTTTTATTTTATAGATCAGGGAATTTTTGATTTTGGCTTTTGAACACTTTCATAAATTGGAAGGAGGAAGGCTCCATTGGCTCTCTGTTTGAAATATAATTTAAATAATTTAATTTAGATAAACTGAATATAAGGTAGCACAGTAGTGAAATGTCTTAAAGTAGGATGAAGTTTTATTTTTGTCTTAAGTAATTTCTTTATTCTCAATTCAGCTGTCATTATAGTTACAAAATATACTTCTTGGATCTTCATAGTCTTTAAGGATCAAAATTATTTGCCAATGTAAACATGAATGTTTAAATGTTGATTATTTTTTAAAATTTTTAATTGTTCAAATACAGTTTTCTGCCCTTTACCCCCATCCCAGCCCATCCCCCAACCTTCCCCATCTTCCTCCAGTCTCCACCTCACCCTTGTTATTGTCCATGATTATTTTTAAATTATTATTGCTGATACTTTATCATAAGAGGAGTGTAAATCTGGATTATGTTTTTAAATTTTGAAAACTTCAAGTCTATATTTTTTGTTTTATGCTGAAAACTATCTGTAAAATCCTTTATGTTTTAGGAGCTCCAAATGGACCAGCAAGCAAAGAAACATCTCCAAGAGGAGTTTGATGCATCATTAGAGGAAAAGGATCAGCATATCAGTGTTCTCCAGACTCAGGTAAAAGATTAAGAGCATGGAGTGTTGGATAAAGAAAAATAAAGAGGTTTTGATGGGTTATGTAATAGGTTCCAGATGTTTTTTTAAAACGGCGTATTTTTAAAACTTTGTTATTCCTCAGTTAAGGATAATTGTTGATCTGTTGTTTTGGGGCTAATATTTTCATGTTGAAAATAAATATAAAAATCAACTGCATTGGGAGTAAATTTTTATTTTAATTTTTTCCCTCAATATCACAGAAAGGACATTTACTCTATCTTTTCTGTTTAAAGAAAGTACTACTGCCATATTTTTGTTTGAATCATTCTTTCTGATGAAGCACATTATTTTAGGTTTCTCTGCTGAAACAGCGGTTACGGAATGGCCCGATGAATGTTGATTTACCAAAACCAGTCCCTCAGATGGAACCACAGACTGAAGGCGTCCCCAAAGAGAACTCAGAGAGCGACACGGAGGCAGTAGGTGAGCTTTGTCTTGTCAGAAGGTTGGTTTGAAAGTTAGAGGGGGGTGTTGAGAGATTCTAGGGTAGGAGCTAGTAGCCATGGACTGAGAAATAGAGGGAAAGTGTTCTTGACCCTGACATTGCCAGAAAGATGCAAGAATTTTTGTTGTTTTGGATCTTTGTGGTGGTTGTTACTCAGGAGATAGTAACTAATTAATTGTTTTGAGACTTGAAAGTCTGAGTGGTAGCTTCACATTTTCATTGTAATTGAAATCGGTTTATTATCTTATACTCTTTTTTGATAGCAATAGTAGATTTCATATAAACAGGTTAGTCCTACTTTAGATTGGTTAATATGCAGTTTGTGATTATTTATAAGTTTTTAAGTATTACATATTTTTGCATTCAAAGATGTCCATGTTTGCCCTATTATTTGCTGTTCAAGTGGAAAAGAACAGTTAAATCTTTTCTTAAAATCCATTTCTAGTCCTCTGAACTCCTTGAGGCTTTGAGGTACATATTCAGTGGAATTTCACTTTTTATTTACCAGCTCTTTGCAAGAGATTTATGATAAACTTTTGGTCCAGCCAGAGGTGCAGTGAGGTGCTGAGTAATTAGCCCATAAGGGGCCCTGAAATCCTCAAGGTGTGAAAACTTCACTCCTCACTGTAAAGAGGTGGAGAAAGGTGCACCTCCCAGAACTCTTTTCTGGGGGAGATTAGAATACCTTGGAAAGGAGAGTTTATTAATCCTTTGGGGGTGGGGTCTGAGATGCTCTTGTTGATCTGGCTCAGAGCATAGCAGTGTTGGGATGAGAATACAGTGCTGTGTACTAACAGAATTAACTGTCCCCAGGGAGTCCTTACATTCCTTACTGACTGTCCCTGATTACGCTGCTTTATTGTTAATAGCTGGAGACGGATCTTCTGCTAAAACTCTGGAAATACTTCAGCAGAGAGTTAAGCGTCAAGAGAACCTACTCCAGCGTTGTAAGGAAACAATTCAGTCACATAAGGAACAGTGTACGTTATTAACCAGTGAAAAGGAAGCACTGCAGGAACAACTAGATGAAAGACTTCAAGAGTTAGAAAAGATGAAGGTAAAAGAGCAACGAGTTTTGTTTGAGGTAGTCCCGTAAAGCTAGATCCACAGGCCCCTGCGTGGCCGGCACCTCCTCTGCAGAGCCTTCTCGCTTCCTTCCCAGATAGTGTGGGTGAGGGCTACCAAGGGTCCCGGGCTTCATAGCGCTTACGTACTTCTGAGATACCCTGTGTCCCTCCTTTCTAGGCTCTGAGAGGCATCTGGGTTAGATAAAATATTTATAGAGTTTTCTTATGAAGAGAGGCTTTATTAGAAATGGAAATGAATTTTTAAAATTTTTTAAATTTTTAGGAGCTTCATATGGCTGAGAAGACTAAACTTATCACTCAGTTACGTGATGCAAAGAACTTAATTGAACAGCTTGAACAAGATAAGGTAAAAAAATACTTCTGATACTAAAATTTGGCAGGGTGCCCTAAAATTCACTTTTGGAAGCAATCAGAAGCATTTAGAGTTCTGCTTTCCAAAATTATTGCAGCTGCTTCCATGAAAGTTCTTTTTAATTTCTAGATTTATATAACTGTTAGCATTAGTTTTGTATCATATGAAGCTGATTCTCTATGATTTCTGGATCCTAGTCAGTATTTTGATTTATAGATTACAATAATATTGCAAAGGAAATCTATTTATAGTACATGTTTCAGAGATAAGTTATTTATAATTAAGGCATTGCTAAATGTGAATGATGAGTGTATTGTCTTTCAAATGTAATGGAAACAGAGTAATCTTTCAGATAAATTGCCTAAAACAGTAAAGAAGTGGTACTGTCCAATTAGCATAAACAGAGTGACATTGGTGTTTAAAGTCGGAGCCGCAGCTGTAGCTATGGTAGCCATGACAACTGAAAAACTCATGGGCAAATAGTTTTGACCTAACTGTGCAGCCCCAAGTTCTTGGGTCCTTGTTTACAAGGGGCTCCCATTGTGCACACTATTATCTGTTTTCTCTACTACCCTACTTTGTAGTTGCAGTGACTTAAGTAGCCATGTTGTAGTTAAGGACATGTCAGGGCTGTTCTATTAAAATGTATTGGCAGTCTTTTCATTCTGTAATGTCATTTTGCTAGATTCTACTCTATATATTCTATGAAGGCCCACTTTTAAAAACTTTTTTATAATGCAAAACTTAAAACATTTACAAAAGTAGAGAGAGTTAATAACATGAATTCCTATGAACCCATCACCCAACTTCAACAGGTAACATCTCATGGTTAATCTTCATTTGTACATTTTCAACTCCCATTATTCTTAACTCTTTAGAACAAATTCAAGAAACCTTATAATTTCTTCCATATGAACTTTATGCACTTTAAAATAAAGAGCTCTATTTTTTTAGAAAAACAGAACCACATAATCATGATGACATAAAAAACTTAATAATTTCTTAATGTGATCAACTATCTAGTTAGTTTCAGATTTTCTCTTTTGTCTCATACATTATTTTTCCATTTTTACAAATCAGGATTTGAATAATATTCTTTTGTTGCAAGTGATTGATATGACTATTACAATTTATTTTGTTTTATTTAAAAAATTTTTATAGGTTTTTAAAATTTAATTTATTTCTAGACAAAGGGGAAGGGAGGGAGAAAGAAAGGGAGAGAAACATCAGTATGTGGTTGCCTCTCATGTGCCCCCAAGGGGGGACCTGGCCTACAACCTAGGCATATACCCTGCCTGGGAGTTGAACCGGCGAGCCTTTGGTTCGCAGGCCGGCGCTCAATCATCCACTGAACCACATCAGCCAGGTTAAACTTCTTTTCATCTATAGGTTTCACTGCCTTCTACGCTCTTTCTTCTTTTTTTTGGTTGTGATTTGATTTTTGAAGAAACCGAAGGCTGAAGATTTTTTTCGAAATTTTGTGTAATAACACCCCACTTACCCAGTTTTTATCTGTCCACTTAATATTAGCCATCTGTGAGAGTCTTACCCTAAAGCAGGGGTTTACAAACCCTGGAAGTGAAGTAGTAATTTTCTGAAGACCATAAAATACATGTCACAAAGTCTTATTTTTCAAGGACAAGTTGAACCACCTCATTTTTTTGTTAGTAACCAATGACTGACTTAGTGACCTTCATTTCTTGTGTAGATTATCTGAGAGTGGGAAGATAGTAGCAATTAGCCTTGGAGTAATGGAGGTTCCTCACTGACGTAATAAGGACTGGTGGTGGGACCGTAAACTGTCACAGGAGGAGAGGGAAAGACCAGGTAGATCTGTTCCACAGCCTTGGTTCATCCAGTGTGGCAGGCTCTGAGCGTGGCACAGTGCAGATTCGTTCTAGTTCCTGGTGGCTCTGAGCCAGTCACAAAGGCTGTATTTTGTTCGTTAGGAACTGTTTAGAGAGATAGGGAAAATTACAGCAAACATTTATAGAAAGATTATAAAATGTTTAAAATATTTTTAATACTTAAAAGATTAAACTTACTGTTAAAATAGTATATATGTATTTTTAAATTCTGAACTGAGGACATGCTTATTGATTTTAGAGAGGGGGAAGGGAGTAAGAGAGAGAGGGAGAGAAACATCGAAGTGAGAAAGAAATATCAATTGGTTGCCTCTCACATGCACTCTGACCAGGGACTGAACCTGCAACCTAAGCCTGTGCCCTGACAGGAAGTCAAACCCATGACCTTTCAGTTTTCGGGATGATGCTCCAACCAACTGAGCCACATCGGCCAGGGCTATTAAAATAATTTTTAATATCAAAAATACTCTGATAAGCCAGGCAGCATAGGTTATTAGAGTAGGTAGTATAGTATATAATGAAAAACACAGACTTAAGTTTGTGAAATAATGAAAAAATCCTTATGATGTGTTTAGTAAGAAATACTTTGTTTTCTGCCTTTTAAAGTAAGTTTGACTCGTGCTGTGGATGGTGTAGTTTTGTTATGCAGACACTTTAGAGCAGGGCTGTCACACGCATTTTTACAAGGGGGCCACATCATCCGTGAGGCTGCCGTCAAAGAGTTGGATGTAATTTTAGGACTGTGTAAATGTAACTACTCCTTTACTAGGTGCAAGGAGCTCCCTCTTTGAAGGCAACTGTGAGGCTGATGTGGCCCTGGTGAAAATGAGTTTGATACCCCTAAAGATGATGCAGTTTTGTTTTGCAAACACTCCAGAGTCTGTGCTTCTGTTTAGGGAATGGTAATAGCAGAGACAAAACGTCAGATGCATGAAACCCTGGAGATGAAAGAAGAAGAAATTGCTCAACTTCGTAGTCGAATCAAGCAGATGACTACCCAGGGAGAGGAATTGAGGGAACAGAAAGAAAAGTCTGAAAGAGCTGGTAAGAACTCAGGGGTTACTCGTTTTGTGTTAGAGGTCAAAAGTCATGTAAAGTGTTTGCCCAACCAACATTTAGAACAATTACTAAAATATTGATAAAAATGCTCAACTTCAGAAATTCTGTATAAGACACTGATTCCTTCTAGCAGGCAGGGGTTGGTAAACTATGGCCTATTTATGTAGGGCTCTCAGCTAGTTAGTATTTTTACATTTTCAAGTAGTTGGACAAAAGAAGAATATGTGACAGAGACCATTTGTGGTTTGCAAAGCCTAAAATATTTACTGTCTGGCGCTTTATAGAAAATGTTTGCTGACCACTGCTTTGGAGCATCAGAATTCAGATTTACAGTTTTGGAACTCCCAGTAAGGCACAGCATAGTACATGTTAAATAACTGCTACTTTATAGATGCTGTAGGGTAAACAAAGTATAAGATATCATCTGCTTTTTAAAGGAATAATGAATAATTCAATGCTACACATAATAGCATTATGTTTTGATACAATAAATGCTAGGCTGTAAAGTATAGAGACCAGCATTGTATTCAACAGGTACGATACCGAGGAATGGTAGGAGAGAACAGAAAGGTGTTAGAAAGTTAAGATGGTGCAGTGAACTGGAGCCTTCAGGTCAGTGAGGATGTGTTTTGAGTTGCGTTTCAGATGAATAGAATGGCCCCAAACAGAGGGGTGGGGCAACACGCATTTCAGATGCTGCCAGAGTGTAAATGGGCACAGCGACCGTAGTGGGTGTGTGACTCAACTGAAAGCCATTCTTCTAAAGTGAGGGATAAAGTTGGATTGTGAAGGAACTGATCGTTCAAATCTTAAAAGGGGAGTAGCTGAATTTAGGTTTGGTGTACAAAGCAAAAGGAAACCAGTGGTGGGAAAATGTGGTGTATGGAAGCTGGTGTATTATGGAGAGAAGAAATGAAGGGGAAGTCAGACTTAGAAGTGAAAGTGGAAATCCAGGTTTGAGGGGCTGAATGCTTTGGCCACTGTGACTAGGATTGTGGATCTGGGAAGGAGAGGAAGAGTACAGTCTACAGAATTTGGTATCTCAAAAACCTGGAGGGGCAGAAGGAAAGGGGGAATCTAAGATAACTCTGAGGGATTCAGTTTAGGAGACTGAGTGAATGGTGTGAAGTCAGAAGAGGAAATCTGCCTGAGGAGGTTGAGGAATGGGGTGAAATGGTGAGTTTGCTCATTAAATACTTTGATTTTAAGCCCATCATGGGCTTCCCAAATGAAACTGACTTGCAGAAATTTGGAAATAAGAAAATGGAGCGTCTTTCAGGAGTCATTAGCCTAATACAGCGGAGGCTGATTTCTCTAAAGGATTAGGTTTCACAGTGGCAGTGACAGTGGTGGCAGCAGTCGTGGGCACGCACTGCTGCTCTGCCACGGCCAGCACTTGGTGCTTTCACACGGGCTCTGTTCTGAGTGCTTCCCTTGTGTTTGCTTGTGTGTGGCTTGTAGTCCCAATTCCTGTGAAATAGGTACTGTTGTTACCCTCATTTTAGAAGTGAGAAAACCTGAGAACATGGAAGCTAAGTAGCTTGCCTACATTCACAGAGAGTAAGTGCATAGTCAGGATTTGAATTCAGCATTTTGCGTCCAGAGTCTGTGCTTTTGACCAGAGAAATCAATGAAAAAAGTTACCCAAGAAGCCATAGAAATTGTGGAAAGTTATACTTTTAGATGGAATATTAGAGGTAAACACCAGAAATGAGGAGATAGGATGAAGACTTTGAAAAGATCTGAATTTAGTGAGGAGTTGATTTCCAGGATGCGGTTTCAGAAACGTAGAAGCCAGATTGTAAAGTTTAAGGAGGGGAATGGCTCTGGATGAGGGAGGTGCTGGGTTGACACCAAATGTGTTCATAAGTATCTCCCCGTCTCCTTAGATTTTGTTGAGTGGCTGGGGAATTCATTCAGTGACTTTGTTCCTAGTAAGCCTAAGAAAATTTACTTTCAGAGAACATGAATGGACATATTTCAGGATATACTCTCTGAAGATTTACTCTAAGCAGTTTGAGAGCCGTGAGCGTGGTTCAGCATGTGTGCTCTCAGGGAAAAACAGCGAGACTGACGTGTAGCCTCAGCTTCTCATATCAGACCTTTCCATTTTTGGAACTGCTTTGGTCTAATGGAGCCAGTTAAGAAAAAATAATGCTGGTTAAGAGATTAAATTTCCTTTAAAATGGGGTATATCTTGTCAGGAACTAGGGACCCTTGAATAACTATTAAGTTGAAAGAGGTAAATGATGAAAAGGTAGACAAAATATAGTTAATTCACATGTAGGATGAAAATTTCCCAGGCAGCTGTTTTAGATACCTCTAATAATATAGCCATCCTTCTATTGCTTCTTTAAAAGACAGATATTTTTGTTTTTAAATATGACTTTCATAAAACTATGTTTTTGTAAATAATCGATAGCCTATAAATTGCAAAACTTCTGTTAATAGTACTGTCAAAATATTAAAAATTAATAAATAAATACTTGGAGAATTAAGAAAGTTATTTAATATATATTCACTTTGGAAAGTCTTTGTGCTTTTACAGATATTTAAAATTTTACTTAATTATTATTAAGCATAATAATAGCATAATTATTAAGGGCTGTGATAGAAAGTTGTAACAGACTGGATTCCACATTGAAGATGCTGCCTTTTAAGTCTATTATGAAAACTAGTTTTGCACACAAACTGCATTTCATATGATCATCTCATTTGAGTCTGAACTAATCTGTTCAAATATAAAGTGGTTCTCAATTCAAATAGGAAACAGATATGCCTGTTGACAGGAAAATTCAACTTACTACTAAAAGTAAGAAAAGGTCTTTGAAAGGAAGTCACATTTCCATAAATAATTTGTGAACATCATCTGGTTCTTAGAGAATTCAATTGCTGTGTTAAATATTTGTCTTTCTCTTAGACTTAAAATTCAAAATCTAATTACAGAAGAGCTGGCCATGTGAAGGCAACATTAACATCATGAAAGCTTGCAGTTGTTAAGATTTTTAGAAGTAAATGTGTTTATATAAAATCCAAAGAATACAAACTCTCCTAATATATTTTCAACTGTGAAAAGTTTAACTCTGATATACTTAGTAATTTTTGACATGTAGACTTTAGTAGACAAATAACTAATTTCTTTGGCCTACTTACTCTGGAGGTCAAAATTGGTTCAACTACATTCCCCACTACTTCGCATGGAAAACAGTCTGTTACACTGCTCTTTGCAGTGTTTCTAGATGAACTATGATGCCTTCCATATGTTGGAGGACAAAAGAAATTTGAATCTTTATTATTATTAAAATAACAATTTTTATTACAGAATACTAAGATTATGTGAATATGTTGACATGCTTACTTCAGGATATTATATCATCAACCTGTAGTACTTATTCTACTTTCTAGTGTATTTGCTAGGCATGTTTTTTATTATATCATTCTTGTTTTGTTAAAGTTATTTCTTTTATTGGATTAAAAAATAAATGCATTTGTTGCAAGCTTTTACTAGAACTGTTGACAGTATTCCTTTTTAGGTGTTACTGAAGAACAGATAGTCATTCTTAAGTAACCAGATTTTTAAAATTGGAGAAGTCTAGTGATTTAACTTCAGGACATAATGCTGTATTTTAGAAGTGCTAGGTATTTTTACTGTATTATCTCTTCTGTGCAGCATCAGTGCAGAATATTAATGCTACTAATATTCACACTAGGTTGGTGTGTGTGTGTGTTTTAACCAGGGTAGGAGGGTGGGGTAGCTGGCTAGTTATTAATACAGTATATTACAAAAAACATTTGGAAAAAAGAGAAAATGGAAGCAATTACTATTTTTTTCAATACACTTCCAGTTAGTCTTTTTTCTAATCCTTATTTTTATATTACTCTAAATAATATTACACCGTCTTATTTATACAATTTTGTATGCTCCCTTTTTCTCCATTAAGCATTACATTAGGAGTACTTTTACATGTTGCCAGAGTACTAACGTATTTTAATGGCTGTGTCAGAATGCATGTACATCATTTACTTAACCACTTCCTGTCGATCTGTGTCTGCATTATTTTTTGTTTCTGCTATTATGAATAATACTACTGTAATGACTTTGTGATACAGCCTATTTCGTATTTGAGTTTTTCTCAGGGAACATTTGTACCCATAGACTTCTAGTTGCTTTTTGGTTAGTTACCGTTTGGTGATTTAAATAAAGCCAGTATAAAAAGAGAACTCACACCACTGTTCCCTACCACCCCTGCTTGAAAATGTTCTTGCCTACAGTTTTGCGAGATGGATAAAATAATTGTGCTTGGATTAGGAAAGTTTACAGAGTGCACTGTCTTTTGTAAGGTCTGTTTCCCTTTCATGCACCCTGTCTTTGCTGAAAATATATGTTCTATATAATTGGCTGCATTTAAAAACTTAGATTAGCTTATAACATTCTTTGCTTTTTTATTGCCATGTTGTGTTTGTGCAGGAAATAAGTTTTTTATTCATTTGTTTAGTGTAGGCTCGATATACCTAAGACATTCAGTGGAGCATATTTATTTGAGTTCAAAGGACCTTTAAAATAGAGTTTATATATTTAAATAATGTGTAAGATTTATGCATATTTATATAATAAACAAAAATCACATGTATGCTTAAGTACCTTGTTAGTTGTTGATAATTTATGTAATGATGTTTTCTTGGAGTCTTAAGTCTCACGAAACATCTCATTTTTGTGCATCCACACATGCCAATAAGTGAATCACGGTGCCTTTCCCAAGCCTTGTATGAGCAGGACTGGGGTAAGGGCTGTTTACTTTCTTATCACGGGGATTTAGGATAAGCTTTACAAAGAAAATTCCATGTTTCTCAGGCAAAAAAGTTGGAATTAAAGTAGAATTTAAGTTTGCCATGTTACCTGATATGTACTTAATTTTGGCTAAATGAATTCATTTATACTAAATTAATATCTGATGGAAAAATGTATTATTTTAAATGAAACTATGTTTTAATTTATTATGTTGTTTACTTAATAGTCATGTATTTGTAAGGCACTTGACATATTTCTATAGTAGTGGCTATATATCCGTATGTATATTTATTTTAAAGAGATGGTTATCTTTTATTTATTTTTTAGAAGATTATATTTATTTTTACAGAGAGGAGATGGGAGGGAGAAAGAGAGGGAGAGAAACATAGATGAGAGAAACATTGATTGGTTGCCTCTCAGACAACCCAACTGGGGACCTAGCCTGCAGTCAGGCCTGTGCCTTGACTAGGAATTGAACCAGTGACCTTTCAGTTTGAGGGCTGGCGCTCCACACCAGCCTGGGCATCGTCTGTGTATTTAGTTAGGCATTGTCACCCTGCACTTATGTGTCTGGCACTGTCACTGTTACTGGGAAGTACTGGCAAACAGAAGAATATCCTCAATTTAATTAAATTTAATTAGCTTTAGTTTAATATTTTTTAAGGTCATTCTGATGTTTTGAAAGTATTCAACAGATAAATTTATATGGTTAATATAAAGTGCATGAAATTTTGGGTAGATCTGTATGTTTAAAAAAGTCAAAGCATAATTGATCTACAAAGTGAATCTTGTGATTTATTTTGGACAGTGGCTTAAGAAGTAGATTCCCATTGTAAATCTGATATTTATTAAGTATTTGAAGTTCCCAATTTATATATAAACATTGCAGTGTCTGGTTTGTGCCACTGGGTGGTAGTATTACTTTATTCCATTTAAACTCTAGAGGAGTCGTTTCTGAATTTTTGGGTCTTAGGGACCTCTTTACACTCTTAAAACTTACTGAGCATTCCAAAGAGCTTTTGTTTATGTGGGTTGTATGTAGTGATATTTATTGTATTAGAAATTCTAAAAACATTTGTTTGGTTCATTGTAACCTAACAATTATACGTCTACTACATACTAGTTTTTTAAAATACTTTTACAAAAATTACCTGTATTCCCCAAACAAAACTTACCATGAAGACTGGCCTTGTTTTACATTTTAGCTTGTCTCATTGTTGGGCTTCATGGAAAATAGCTGGCTTTATTATCTGTTTTTGCATTTAATCTGTTGTGATATGTTATTTTAGTTGAAATGCATGAATAAATTCCCCCTCATGTACTAGGTATTTGGAAAAGGGAAGACCTTATACGCCCTCTGAAAGGATCTCAGGACCCGAGGGTCTTTTTACCACACTTGAAAAACTGCCGCTCTAGACTTTTGCTTTTGTTCACAAGTGAGGCTTGATGATTGGGTGGGAGTTCTGATAAAAATTCTTTTTGTTGCTATTAACTGGCACTTTATTCATTTTGTTGTTTTATGTGTGTGTTTTTAAGTATATTTTATTGATTATGCTATTACAGTTGTCCCCTTTTTTCTTACCCTTTATCCCCCTCTGCCCTGCATTCCCTGCCCCCCCAGCATTCTCCCCCCTCCAAGTTCATGTCCATGGGTTGTACATGTAAGTTCTTTGGCTTCTCCACGTCCTAATCTGTTCTTAACCTCCCCGCATCTATTTTGTACTTGCCATTTATGCTTCTTATTCCCTGTACCTTTTCTCCCATTCTTTCCTATCCTGCTCCCCACTGATAACACTCCCTGTGACCTGCATTTCTTTGATTCTGTTCCTGTTCTAGTTGTTTGCTTAGTTTGTTTTGTCTTTGTTTTTTTAGGTTCAGTTGTTGATAGTTAAGTGTTTGTTCATTTTATTGTTCATAGTTTTGGTCTTCTTTTCTTAGATCACTTTTACATTTCATATAAGGGCTTGGTGGTGATGAACTCCTTTAACTTGACCTTCTCTGAGAAGCATTATATCTGCCCTTCCATTCTAAATGAAAGCTTTGCTGGATAGAGTGATCTTGGATGTAGGTCCTTGCCTTTCATGACTTTGAATACTTTTTTCCAGCCCCTTCTTGCCTGCAAGGTTTCTTTTGAGAAGTCAGCTGATAGTCTTATGGGAACTCCTTTGTAGGTAACTCTCTCTGTTTCTTCTGCTGCTTTTAAGATTCTCTCCTTATCTTTAACCTTAGATAATTTAGTTATGATGTATTTTGGTGTGTTTCTCCTTGGATCCAGGTTCTTTGGAACTCTCTGAGCTTTCTGGATGTGCATGTATAGTTCTTTTACCAGATTGGGGAAGTTTTCCTTCATTATTTTTTCAGATAAGTTTTCAATTTCTTGTTCTTCCTCTTCTCCTTCTGGCACCCCATGATTTGGATGTTGGAACATTTAAAGTTGTCCCAGAGGTTCCTAAGCATCTCCTCATTTTTTTGAATTTTTGTTTCTTCATTTTGTTCCAGTTGAATGTTTATTTCTTCCTTCTCTTCCCAGTCATTGAGTCCCAGTTTCCTTCTCTTCACTGTTGGTTCCCTGTGTATTTTTATTTCACTTTGTATAGCCTTCACTTCTTCCTCTATTTTGTGACCATAGTCAACCATTTCTGTGAGCATCCTGATTACCAGTGTTTTGAACTGTGCATGTGATAGGAGAACTCTTTGTCTCTTAGTTTTTTTTCTGGAGCTTTGGTCTGTTCTTTCATTTGGGCCATATTTTATTATCTCAGTGTCCCTGTTACCTAGTAAGGGGTGGGGCCTTGGGTATTTTCCAGGGCAGGGTAACCCACGTGGATGTGTTGTGGTGCTGTGTGGGGGAGGGGTCAGAGAGGTAACAATGCCACTTGCTCAGCTCTCATGCCTCTTTCAGTCACGTCCCCCACTGCTTACAAGCAAGTTGGGCCCTTCTGGGTGGGTGGTTGTAGGACCCTATGGGTTCCTCCAGTGGACTCTCCTGTGAGGCTGGGAGTTTCTCCCACCACTGCAGTCTTCACAGGATTGTGCAGCCAGAGATTTTAAGGCTTTATTTCTCTGCACTGGAACCCTAAGTTGCCTGGTCTGTCTTGGTCCCCAGTTCCTTCTGGTTTATTTGAATGTGAATGTGGGACTGCTAGTCTGCCAGCTGCCGCCTTGCTGCACGTCCTCTCCATCTTGGCTGCTTGTCTCTGCCCCTCCTACCAGCCTTGAAGAATGTTCTTCTTTAACTCCTTGGTTGTCGGACTTCGATACAGTTTGATTTTCTGGAAGTTCTGGTTGTTTTTGGTTTTTAAATTGGTTGTTGTCCTTTTGGTTGTGTGAGGTAGCAAAACATATCTACCTACACTTCTGTCTTCGCCAGAAGTCCTGTGTGTTTCTTGTTTTTATTTAGTTTAATATCACATGCATTTTAGCAGCTTTGTTTTTTCTGGGATAAAGACTTAGACACTAGCTTACTTATTCATTTCTAGGTGTTCTCAGTAGCTTCTTAAGATCAACAGTTAATTGAGAGGTCTTCCACATTTCTACATGTTTGTTTATTCTCTGTAGTGGGAGGGAAAGTAGGTCTTGTTACCATTGTAGTTCCTTGTCCTCTGGGACAGTGCAGCACAACTGTAATGCTGCCTACACTCGCAGAACTCTGGCATTTGTCACACGATTGGTAGGGACATTGAGGATGAAGACTGGAAAAGGTGGTGAAGTGGCAAAAGCAAATGCCACATTGTCCTACCTTTATCTCAGAATTAGTTCTTATTTTTCTTCCCGTCTTACTGCGTGAACTGTTTTGTCTGTGTCTGTGTGTGTGTGTGTGAAATATTTTCTTTATGTCACCCAGCACCTACCATACATGCTTGGCAGATGGCAAACATCGAGTAAATGTATGATAAATGAATGGTTGGATTCTTGAGCTTTTGCCAACCTTTCTCATTTAACTCTTAACAGTGAGCATTTGTCCATTTTATAATTCCCAGAGAGATGATTGACCCTCATTCAAAGTGGAAAGTGAGGAGCTAGCAATAAAAGGCCTCCTCCACATTTTACATTTTTAAGGTTCATTAAGTTTTTGACTAGAAATATTTTCAAAGTTTTTTTTTTAATTTAATGAAAATTGCCTGAGATACATTGAATTTTGCTTTGGAAGAACACAGTGTGTTCTTGCAACATCTGGCGGCAGTTTGTGCTTAGCCTCCCCACTGCGTGTGCTGTGCCCGTGGTTTTACTGCGCACTCTTGCATGTCGGCAGAAGACTTGTCAGCTGTGGCTGGTGCACGCTTTCGTTTTCCCCACTCACTTATCCTTCGTTGGTAATTGCAAAATAAATTATGCAGGCGTTCAGAGCATATTTCTTCAGTATTCACTTTAAAATCCTAGCAGTTTCACTTTGGACACCGCTTTACTGTGTCTGTGGTTGCTCCATCAGAAAGTGAGATGCTTCTGGTTAGTAAGTCAACTCTCATTGCATCCCCCTTCAACACTGAAATGGGACTCGTTGGAGACAGACTTCCTGAATGGGTTTGAAATATGTTTTCTATATGTGGATATATGCAATGTGTTTTAATGCCTTTTTTTGGTACTTAACATTTTTGTAAAGCAGGATGGAAATGGAAAGCAGTTGGGTTTTTTAATGTCTGTCAGAGGTATAAATGCTACACTTTGTTGAGTTAGAAGCCATCAGTAATTGTAAGGTTCAGAAATTCTGGTTTAGTAAGATGTATTATTGCTCACCTGAACTTGATCAATGTCAGCATTCTTGGTTTTTAAAAATAATGCAAGGTAAGGGTTGTTCCTTAAATACCATTTAAAGTTTTACCATCTTGCTTATATTTATCATCTGAGGGAAAAGTTGGATGCCTCAGTTCTTCCTTTTGAATAAGAAAGTTGAATTAAAAGGTCTCTAGATATAAAATTATGTGGTCCTCTGAGTTGGTAGCAGAGAGTGGAAGAGAAGATTAAAGTCAGATGAAAAGAACTGTGGAACCAGATCTATTCTAATATAATTAGTATGATGGGTAATCAGATTGATTTAGGAAACTTTCATGGATTAAACACTAAAATTAAAATGTAATGCAGAAGAATATTCTAAAATTTACTGAATGTGGTTAGAAAACTCAATTATTGGAAAATTATACCTAAATAGGAACTTAGTGGTGTGGATTTTTTTGTTTGAAAAAAATGAGAGCTATATCTATTTTTATACTGTACTATATTCTAGAATTTTAAAAATGAAAACAAGGAAAATTCACTTGGTATTGACTATATACAGTTTTATTTTATTTTGCTTGACAGAAGCTTTTCATTTAAAACTCTACTTTGCTGGAAGGTTATCAAAAGTATTTTCGGGTTCTCCAGAGCCTGATTTAAGATATTTCTGTGAAGTGTTTAGAAATGCTTAAGGCACAATTTTACATGCTGAACAAAATAGTAATGTGAAGATACTGATGATATTCAAACATTAAAAAGTATTGTCATTCCTTCTCCATTCTTTCCTTTCCCACATTTAAACCTTTAGCACAGAGTAGGCAACGAGCGCCCTTACATAATCTCTTTCCCACAATTGATCACTTTACTTGATTTTTAATTAGGAAACTAAATTTCTTGTTAGAAGTAAGAGATATTTCTTTATGCTCAACATTAGAATTTATAATAAATAATAAAACAAAGACAACATTTTCCTTAAAATATTTTATTTCCCAACATATTTACACTTGAGGATTACCATTTTGGTATTTCACTGGTTGCAAATACCAGTAAAACTAGCATAAGAATCTGTAAAGAAAAAAAATAATTTCAGCTAATGAATGTTTCTTTGACATTTAGAGCATATTTGAGCATTAACTTTATGCTTTGGGCATATAAAATGAGTAAATCAGATAAATGTCTTTTTATTGGGTTGATCAAAAAGTCTGTTTAGTTTTTTCCATAAAATAAAAGACACACTTTTCATTTCACCAATAACTTTATTGATCTTAATTATTTTGAGTAAGTCAGCTATTTCCTGCTATTGGCTTATAGTGGGTAGAGGCCAGGGCTTCTGCTAAACATCTTCCAATGCATAATACAGCCCACAGCAAAGAATTATTTGGCCAAATGTCAGTAGTACCAGGAAACCTCACAAACAACTTTGACACCTGCTGTTCTGTCAGCCATAGCACCTTCTTCATACAATATACAAATCTTCTTTTTCATTTTAGTTGCATTTTTACATTTCTTGAAATAACAAAGCAAAATATACTAAAATGTGTGTCTTCTTCAATTTTCAATATTGAAATGGGTGCACAAAATTCACCAATTTTGATGTTTCTTTTAAATGCATGCAGACACGACAGCTGTCACAATACAGTCTGACAGAATTGTGTTGAATGAAGTTAAGGCAAGTAAGGACTACTACAACCATGGGAAAAAACTAAATGAACTTTTTAGCCAGCCCACTGTGTCAAAAATGCACGGTTGCCCATAGAAGTTTTTGTTTAAATGTGAAATTAAGTTGTTTCCCAGTTGTTAGATTTCAACCTTTCTTTTACGTTTTTCTGTAGTAATGCAATTTGCTATTAAGAGAATGCTTTAGAACAGTTTTTGTCTTCAGGTGTGAAATTCCTGTGCTTAAAGCACTGTCTGTTAAGCCATGGTGTGGTTAATAGTAAAAGGGCTTTTTTCCTTAGATACCGTAGGTTGAAGTCACACATTTCTTATACCACTGCGAGTGAAAATACCACACATATGTCAATGAACTGTCTCCCCGACATATATTTCTTGATAGGATTAGAAACCCATCTTGATCATTGGTGTTTTATTTATAGTCCACCTCTACAGTAAGGAGAGTTGGATGTGTTCTTTCTGTGAGGACCAGAGGAAATAATCTAGGGTGGTAATAGCAGTAGGGTATTCATGGGGTATCATATGACAGAAGGGGGAGAGAGTGTGGATGCATGCACACACAAACATACCTATACATATGGACACATATAAATAAATATACATGTGCACGTATTTTGGATGCCGTGTTACCCAGATGTTGCCCCCAACCCATCCAATTTTGTTTATTGCTGAGTGAGCTGTTCGGCTTTCATAAAGGTAATAATACTCTAGGTTAGATGTTTATTTTTGCAGTCCCTGAATTCTTTCTTATTTTACCTAAGCACTCCTTGCTGCTAAAACTTTTATATACACCATTGAATGAGGTAAAGTTTCTAGTTAATGCCCCTAGTTGAAACATAGGAAGTAGGTTTCCTTTCAAAATACATTATTTAATTATGTGATTCAGCCAGTACATGTTAAAAAAATTTAAAAGCTCTGTTCTTTTATTATGTGGTTAACAGGTTTCTAAAAATAAGATTAGTCAAGTCCTGGCTGGGTAGCTCAGCTGGTTAGTGCATTGTACTGATACTCGAAGCGTGCGGGTTCTGTCTCTGGTCAGGGCACAGACAAGAATCAACCACTGAATGAATAAATAACAAAGTGATGTTTCTTTCTCTCTCTCCCTCTTGCCCCTCCCCAAATCAATCAGTAAAAAAAAATAAAAATAAGATTAGTCAAAGAATAATTTTTCATTCTTAAAAATGTTTCAGTCAATGTGTAATAGTACCTAATTATTATTTTTAACTTATTTTTTAGAGAGAGAGGAAGGGAAGGAAAAAGAGGAAAAGAAACATTGATTGGTTACCTCTCATAGACCCTCAGTGGGGGACCTGGCCTGCAACCCAGGCATGTGCCTTGGCTGGGAATCAAACCAGTGACCTTCCAGTTTAAAGGCTGGCGTTCAATCCACTGAACCACACCAGCCAGGGCAGATGATTCTCAATAATAGATAAGACCCTCATAGCAAACAAGAAAGCTGTTAAAATTATATAGTTCAGAAGTAGGTACATGTTTTTATTTCTTTGAGTTTGCTATCCGTAAGGTCACTTGTGGGTGGAGTAGGGAACCATTACTAATATATATTATATATATATATATATTGTAATGTTATATATTATATATATATATTGTTTCAAACTTCTGACCTTAAGTTCATGTAAGCAACTGTAAGATCTTAATCCAGAACTCAGTGACAAATTGGTTTCAGTGACTGAACATTCCTTGTGGCTTTGTAGAACCATTCAGATATCTCCTGGCTTAAAACACTGAGGAGTTTGACCTGTCCTGCTACTGCTGCTCTTAGTTTCCATAAATTGAATGTAAAACACTTTAGCTCAATGATAGTATTTCTTGAGATACTTGTTTTCTGCCTCTTTCATTATAGCTTTTGAGGAACTTGAAAAAGCCTTGAGTACAGCCCAGAAAGCAGAAGAATCACGCAGGAAAATGAAGGCAGAAATGGACGAACAAATAAAAGCTATCGAAAAAACAAGTGAGGAGGAGCGGATCAGTCTTCAACAGGAGTTAAGTCGGGTGAAGCAGGAGGTGGTTGATGTGAAGAAAGTAAGAATAATTTTTCAATTGAAAGGAGTTACAGTAATTTTAAAATGTGTCTTATTTTTTTGACAGTCTTTGACTGTAGAAAAGAGTTACTTTGTATTTTGGACTTAATCATTTCATGATGTTCAGGGTATAGGAAAAAAAGCAGTTTGATAGGGAAAGGAACTTACATCTATTTGGATGTATTTCCCAGAGATAGTCTCTGCATATGATTTCTCTTTTATGTTTTAAAATCCTCTTTTTAAATTTTTAATACAAAAGATAGCATGTTATAGATACTGTTCTATATTTTCCTTTTCCACTGAATAATTTGTCTTGGAGATTGTTCCTTATCATCAGTAATTACAATGATGCCGTATGTTGTAAAGACTGTTCGGGATTTCTTTGTTTGAATGTCTGATAATTCAGTCACTCTTCTACTAATGGATATTTACGTTATTTTTCATTCTTTCAAATGATGAGTATCCTTATCATATGTGCTCACAGATTCCTAGAATTGGAATATTACTCAGGCAAAGATTTGTGTGTATTTTTAATGATTGCAGAGTTGCTGCGAACCCTGTGGAGAACAGTGTATACTCTCACAGCAGTGAGCTAGAGTGTGTTCCCCTCTTCACAGCCTCAGTGTTGCCTGACTTTTTTTTGTATTTCCAAGCTCATCAGTTAGAAAAATGACATCATTGTAGTATTAATGTTCATATATATTACCAGTATGATTAACATTTTTATATGTTTAAAAGAATATTTTGTTTTTCTTTTTGAGTTACCTGGTCAAATCTTTGACTCATTTTCCTATTGGGCGCTTGGTCTTTTTTAAAATGATTTGTAGAAACTCTTTACTTATGGTAGGAATTATCTCTTCAGATATAAAATGCTTTTATCCAAATAATTTTCTCTTGTTTGTTACTTGTTGACTTTTTTATGTTGTTTGTTTGTTTCTGTGCAGAAAAAAAATTTTAAATGCTCTTTGGATTTTTGTTCTTTAAAAATACATTCTCACTTGAAATCATTTTTTAAAATTCTATGTTTTCTTCTGGCACTTATATGCTTTTATTTTCTATGGTTAAATCTTTGCTCCAACTGGAATTTATTTAGTTTAAGGAGTGAGGGGGGAGCCAACTCTAATTTTTTCCAGATGACTACCAAGTAGTTTCCAAATCATTTAAAAAATAATCCATGTTTTCCCTCTGACATGACATGCTACCTTTATTATATCATAAATTGGAATAGTGCTACATATGTCTTTTTTTCTGGATTCTCAGTGCTGTTCCACTGCTTTTCCTGACCATGTGCTGGTATTACACTGTTATAATTACTCTTAAGTTTTATAATATGCTCCACTATGTGATAACCTTCTCTTACAGAATTTATTTTTTAGAAATGTATTGGCTATTCTTGCATGTTTATTTTGTGTAGTGAACTGCCCCTCCCATTTTGTTGGTAGCTTTACTTGATTACCATATTTTTTGGACTGTAAGATGCACTCCCCCATTTGGGAGGAATAAGGGTTGTTAATGCTGCTGTTAACGTCTCTTTACATTGTGAAATATTATGTTATTTATATTATTAAATATTTTACCACATTTTTGCTTCAAAAATTTTTCCCCTATTTTTCTCCTCTAAAATCTAGTTGTGTCTTATGGTTCAAAAATACAGTATGTTAAATTTTTAGACTTATTTAGGAAGACTTGACATTTTTATAAAATAAAGCCTTCCTGTCAGAGATAGAATAAAGTCAGTAATTCTTTAAATAAATAGCACATGCCTAGAAAGCCAGGCATAATTAGATTGGTGCAGCCTGGGCAGCCTGACCCGGTAGTGGAGTGTCCTTTAGCTCTAAGAGCATCTTTGTTTCCTCTCCTGTGCCTCCCAGTCCTGATTGGTGAGGGAATCCCTGCAAGATGCAGAAAAGAGCTTCGGCTCCGTGGGACTGACGGCTGCAGCAGCAGCAGGTCTCCTTGTCTGAACTGGGGAGCAGTACTGGTTTCTCTTTTAACCGTCAGGACTTGGGTGACTCTCGTTTTATGTGGGACATATGTTCTGATTTTTCCTCCTAAAAAGCTATGGCTTGATTATTAAACTGTAACAAAGTATTACTTGGTTACAGTGCTACATATTTTATTCTGGGTGTTTCACTTTAACTATCTGGCTGATTTTCAGAAATCCTCAGAAAAAATTGCTAAACTGCAGAAGCTTCATGAAGAAAAGTTGGCCAGCAAAGAGCAAGAGCTGACCAAGAAGTTTGAGACCCAAGAAAGGGAGTTTCAGGAGCAAATGAAAGTAGCTGTTGTAAGTATTTATTTTGTTTTTGCTATAGGTAAACTTTCAGTGTTCATAAAGTTTTCACCTCCACGCCCCTGGCTCCCACCTTGCAGTCAGACCAGTGGCAGCCTTGATCTTTGAGTTAAGAGGGAATAGGATGTAGGCAGAAAAGAGGCTGTCAGAACTTACTGGTATTGTATGAAAATTCAGTACAATTACTGACCTAACAAGCTTTTGTTAACCAGTTTGTAAATCATCTTTCTCACCCAGGCAGTAGGCTGTGACTAGGGAGAAGGAAAGGAGAAGGCAGGTTAATTGAAGCCATGAACTAGGAACTGCATAATTCAGGAAGATGTCTAAAATCTCACCAGGCTGAATGGAGCAGAGCTGAAGACTCAGAAATTTTTGTCGGAAATGCATTTTAAAGAAGAAAAAATGAAAATGACCAAATATTTTTCATTTTAAGTACAGTACTTTCACTAGTAACTTTCAATCTATAAGATGTTTAAAAAATAAAGTAAAATTAAAAAAACTACTGGCTGAACCAACCAAATCATTAACCAGGAACACAAAGATTTGTTTTTCAGTATTTTATTTATTTATCTTTAGAGGGGAAGGGAAGGAGATAGGGAGAGAAATATCAATGTATGGTTGCCTCTCGTGCATCCCGTGCTGGGAACTGGCCTGCAACCCAGGCATGTGCCCTGACTGGGAATTGAACCACGATACTCTGGTTCGCAGGCCTGTGCTCAATCCACTGAGCTACACCAGCCAGGCTCAAAGTTTTTTAGAATAGTATAATTTGAAAGTTTAAAACAAAAACCACTTTTTTGAATTGTGAAAGCCTTTTATATAAGTTATCATAAGAAAAGGGTTAATGCCAAAAATTTGGTTTGTTTTTATATGAAGTTACTGTGCATAAGATAATATACATAATTTAAAAATGCTTTCAGTACAAAGGAATGAGAAACAGTATTTCTAATTTTAATCTCCTTATTTTACACATATATACTTCTTTTCCCCGCTGTCATTTGGATTTAGGGCTCTGAACATTTCCAGCAGCAGTTATTCTTGAACTGAGTCAGAGTCCTCTCTCTAATCTCCATGGGCAAACAGGCACGTGGGTCCTCAGCACTGTTGGTGAAGTTAGGGGTTTAGTCTCTGGTCATGAAATATTTGTGTTTATGGGTACATACTTATATTCTTGTTGGTCCAGAAAGCATTCCGTGTATAAGAATACTTAAATTATAACAGGACAGCACAAAGTTAAAATAGGGGCATAGACACTATAAAAAAGGTGTGGTGTATCTTCGGAAAATTAAAAATGGCGCTCCCTTATGACTCAGCAGTTTCACTTCTGGGTGAAACCAGAAGAAACCTAAATATCCAAAGAAACCTATATATCCAAAGNTCAGCACTGTTGGTGAAGTTAGGGGTTTAGTCTCTGGTCATGAAATATTTGTGTTTATGGGTACATACTTATATTCTTGTTGGTCCAGAAAGCATTCCGTGTATAAGAATACTTAAATTATAACAGGACAGCACAAAGTTAAAATAGGGGCATAGACACTATAAAAAAGGTGTGGTGTATCTTCGGAAAATTAAAAATGGAGCTCCCTTATGACTCAGCAGTTTCACTTCTGGGTATATATATCCAAAGAAACCTAAAACACTAATTTGAAAGAATGTATGCACCCCTATGTTTATTGCAGCATTATTTACAATAGCCAAGAAATGGAAGCATCCCAGGTGCCCATCAGTAGGCAAATAGAGTAAAAGTGGTGGTACATGTATACAGTGGAATATTACTCAGCCATAAAAAGAATGAAACCTTAACATTTGCAACAGCATGGGTGGACCTAGAGGGTATCATGCTGAGTGAAATAAGTCAGGCAAAGACAAATACCATGTGAGTTCACTTATACTTGGAATCAAGAGCAAAACAAATAAACAAAATAGAAACGGACTCATAGACACAGAGATCAGACTAACAGCTGCCAGAAGGGAGGGGGCTGGAGGGCTGGGTGAAAGAGGTGAAGGGATTAAAAAGTACAGATTAGTAGTTATAAAACAGTCACAGCGATGTGAAGTACAGCATAGGGAATATAGTCAGTAATAATATAATAACTGTGGTGCCAGGTGGGTACTTGAAATAGAGGGGGGAACACTTGGTAAAGTATATTGCTGTCTAATCACTATGCTATATACCTGAAACTAATACAAAATAATAAATAATATTGAATGTAAACTGTCATTTAAAAAATAAGTAAAGAAAATAGTGGCATAGAAATGAAGGAACACAGTGGGACATAAATGAAGCTAAAAGGAACGGTGCTAAAAATTCTCGTCGTAAGACCTGTGCATTTTCATGCTAGTGTAGTTGGCTTTTTGGGACACTGAGCCTTGAACTGTGATGTAGGCACTGATATATTCAGACATACTCTGAACGGAGAGAGCAGGACACAGACGCCTAAAGAGCGCACATGTGCACATAGTCCTCGTCCACTCCCTGTTCCACCTGGTTTCTTAAAGAAGTCACCTTCGAGTTGAGTCAAAATTCAACAGACTGTTAAAACTTCCTCTTTTATTTTTAGGGGCACATAGACGTGCATTTAAAATGTAGTTTACATTAAACAATATAGTATGTTTAAAATTGATTAGAAATGAATATTTTCTTACCAATCTATTTGTAGTATGGTACAAAATTTTCTTAAAGTGATATGCTTCCTCAGGGTGTGGAGAACTGAAAATCGTGCTGTTGGGAACACAGCCTTCAGCATTAGGTGTGGATAGGTATACTTAATTAAGAGTCCAAAGCCGGTAAGTGTTACAGTGCTCTCTAGAGCTTCTCATTTCAAATGGTGAATGTTGATATATAATAAGGGCAATCAAAGAAGAAGCTTCTCATGAGTGATGGGATGGTGAAAGACCCCAGATCGTCGGGAAGGAGTTACGTAGGCTTTTGTAGTATTTTATGGGTCTAATCCATGTATTCATATGTAATCCTCTGATTTTGACTGGTTTTCCATGTGGGGCTCCCTATTACAATGGGTATTTCTCACAAATTATAAAAGTTTATAATCTAGTTTTTCCACCTAGCATTTAAAAAGAAAACTCTGGAGTGCAGAGAAGAGGTAGCGGCGGTTGTGTGGCCTTTCACATTCAGCAGTGTTTCTGAAACGTTTTACCTACAGGAAAAACAGCGGATGTAGTGGGGTCGCTGGAACAGGAGTGTTCATATCCGTCATAATTGTGGCAAATACTGGCCAGACCACACTGTGAAAGCCACAGTGCCTTGCTCCTTTGGACTCTAGGCTGGGAAGAGAGAGGTGATGGTAGTGTGCCTACCTTACAGGGCTGGCGTGCCGATCAGTGCAATGTGTGATTTCTGTGGAAGTGCTTTGGGAATGCTGGAGATATATGTGGATCTAAGGTGGTATTGTTGTTGGCACAGGAAAAATGTCAGTCAGAATATTTGAAGATCTCCCAAGAAAAAGAACAGCAAGAATCTCTGGCCCTGGAAGAGTTAGAGTTACAGAAAAGAGCAATCCTCACAGAGAGTGAAAATAAACTTCGGGACGCTCAGCAAGAAGCAGAGACTTACAGAACTGTAAGTTTATGTGGTATTCAGGCTCCAGAGCTGTGACATTGCTAGAATATGAAAACTGTTTTCTGTCCAGTTGTAGAGAAGCTTTTGTGCACTTCATTTTTGATAGTAACAGCTATGCATGAGAGTGGTTTGTGTTTGCTGCAGGTGCTCCTGACTCTGCCTTCAGCTGCCCATGTTTCTGTCGGCCACTCACTCTGACTCTTTGCATTTGGGCTCTGTGGCGTCTCTGGTCCATCGCTTACTCACCCTGATCTTTAGCAAGTGTCCCCACTTTGTGGGCAGCCCTTGCCCTGGTACCTTCCTGCCTGTCTCCCTTCATCTCATGTCCTGGACATAATTTATTCTGTGTATCACAGTTTAGTTATGTTTAAATTTTTCCCAATTTTCCCATATTAATAGTCCTATAGTCCCATAGTCCATAATAAACATATTTTCCCATAGTCCTATAATAAACATATTTGTGTATATGTCTCAGTCTGCACATTTTTAAGGCCTCTTGCCCTTCCCTCAGAAGTATATGAAATGTACACCCTATTTTGAATAAATTGACTGATGTCATTTATTTAGTCTTTTTGTTCTGATTTAGATAGTTAAATAGTCATGCTTCTTACCTATAATTCTGCACGACTTTATTTTCCCATTTCCATCATTTACGTAAGATGGCATGGCAGAGGGGACTTAGGTATTCAGTCTTAGACCTTCCAACGCTGAGTTTGCAAATTAATTTTCTCACCTGTTAAATGAAGAGATTGGATTTGGTACCTCCTAAAGACCTGCTCTGGCGTTCTGTAGCTCTGACTTAGCCTTTTTCCTTCAGAGTCAAGATTGATGTTTTCATGGGATAATAGTAATCTTTGGTTAGATTTCTGTAAGTTGCTTTTTTTGTTTGTTTTTGGAAATTATCTTCTGAATAATAATTTTGGGGGTAAAAAAATCAGTTATATTACTTATCTTTCAAAATTAAATTATGAAAGTAATAGGATACTATTATAGGCCTTAAAAATACAGAAAAACACCTATCTTTCTACCAACAGTTACTATTATCTACTTTCATGATTTATTTTGTATTGACTATTCCATACAAAATATTCTTAAGATATAGGTAGTTGAATAGTTACCCATGTAAGTAGAAAGAATCTGAAATTATGAGTTATGTGAAGGCTAGAATTTTTCTTTGTTATGTAATTCCTTTAAGAGTTGAGCAAAAAAAATTTTTTTGGTTGTTTCTAGTTTTTGGTTGATATGTAGTTGTTTATCTAAATTTTGATCTTTAAATAGGTGTAGACATCATGTCACATATATCATTGCTAATATGTCTGTACTTAATAAAATACATCTGTTTTTATTAACAGAGAATTCTTGAATTAGAAAGTTCTTTGGAAAAAAGCTTACAAGAAAGCAAAAATCAGTCAGAAGATTTGGCTATTCACTTGGAAGCTGAAAAAAATAAGCACAATAAAGAAATTACAGTCATGGTTGAAAAACACAAGACAGAATTGGAAATCCTGCAGCATCAGCAGGATAACCTTTGGACTGAAAAACTCCACGTCTTAAAGCAACAACATCAGGCTGAAATGGAAAAGCTTAGAGAAAAGTATGAACAAGAAAAAGAAATATTGTTGAAAGACAAAGAGAGTCTCTTCCAGGCCCATATAGAAGAGATGAATGAAAGGACGTTAGAAAAGCTTGATGTGAAGCAAACAGAACTGGAATCATTGTCTTCTGAACTGTCGGAAGTTTTGAATGCCCGCAACAAGCTAGAAGAGGAACTTTGTGTCCTAAAGAACCAAGCAAATAAAGTGAAGCAGGAACTAGAAGCCAAGCTGGATGAACAGAAAAATCATCACCAGCAACAAGTTGACAGTATTATTAAAGAACAAGAGATGTCTATCCAGAGAACTGAGAAGGCATTGAAAGATGAAATTAATCAACTTAGGCTTCTTTTACAGGAAAAGGATAAGCATTTGAAGGAGCATCAGGCTCAAGTGGAAAATTTAGAGGCAGATATTAAAAGGTCAGAGGGGGAGCTCCAGCAGGCATCTGCTAAGCTAGACCTCTTTCAGTCACACCAGAGTACCACACAGGAGCAGACAAAGGCGTTTGAGGACCAGGTGGCCCAGTTGCAGCAGAAGTTGTTGGATTTGGAAGCTGAAAGGGTTTGTCTTGCCAAACAGATAGCTGATGTTGAAACGCAGAAGAAAGATGTTTGTACCGAATTAGACACTCACAAAATCCAGGTGCAGGACTTAAGGCAGCAACTTGAAAAACAAAATAGTGAAATGGAGGGAAGAGTAAAATCGTTAACCCAACTCTATGAGTCCCAGCTTAGAGATAATAACATAGAGCAGGAACAGACCAAGCAAATGTTGATGGAAAAGGAGAATTTAATTTTACAAATGAGAGAAGAACAGAGCAAAGAAATTGAAGCACTCAAACAGAAACTGTCAGCTAAGGAGGACAGTATTAGTATGTTACATGAGGAATATGAAAACAAATTTCAAAATCAAGAGAAGAAAATGGAAAAAATTAAACAGAAAGCAAAGGAGATGCAAGAAACATTAAAGAAGAAATTGTTGGATCAGGAGGCCAAGCTTAAAAAAGAGCTTGAAAATACTGTTCTAGAGCTTAGTCAGAAAGAAAAAGAGCTCAATGCCAAGATTCTGGAACTGGCACAGGCTAACTCAGCTGGAGTCAGTGAGGCAGTGTCGAGACTGGAAACAAACCAAAAGGAGCAAATGGAAAGTCTTACTGAGGTGCATAGGCAAGAACTCAAGGATGTGATATCAGACTGGGAGAAGAAACTTAATCAGCAAGCTGAAGAACTTGAGGAAAAACACAAAATCCAATTACGGGAAAAAGAACAAGAGGTAGCAGAACTGAAGCAGAAGGTCCTCATATTCGGATGTGAAAAGGAAGAGATGAACAAGGAGATAGCAAGCCTTAAGGAGGAATGGGTTAAACAGGACACAGTACTAAAGGAGTTACAGGAACAAGTCGACCAGAAGTCTGCTCATACAAATTCTCTGTCACAAAATGAAACTAAACTGAAAGCACAGCTTGAAAAGCTGGAAGCTGACCTGAAGCATTCTCTGAAGGAAAACACTTTTCTTCAGGAGCATGTAGTTGAACTGAAGACGCTGTCAGAAAAAGATAGGCTTATGGTTTCGGAGTTGACTGACAAGTTGAAGGCCACAGATGAAGAATTTCAGAGTTTAAAATCTTCACATGAAAGAAGTAAGAAAAGCCTAGAAGACAAAAGCTTGGAATTCAAAAAACTGTCTGAGGAACTAGCAGTTCAGCTGAATATTTATACTAAGAAAACTGAAGCCTTATTACAAGCTAAAACAAATGAACTAATCAACCTTAGTAACAGTAAAATTAATGCCGTTCTCTCTAGAATTTCCCATTGTCAACATCATACAACTAAAGTTAAAGAGGCACTACAAATTAAAACTTGCAAAGTTTCTGAATTAGAAGCACAACTTAGACAGCTAACAGAAGAGCAAAATACACTAAGTAGTTCCTTTCAACAGGCTACCCACCAGTTAGAAGAAAAAGAAAATCAAATTAAGAGCATGAAGGCAGATATTGAAGGTCTTGTAACAGATAAAGAGGCCTTACAGAAGGAGGGGGGCAATCAGCAACAGGCTGCCTCTGAAAAGGAGTCTTGTATCACACAGTTGAAGAAAGAGTTGTCGGAAAACATCAATGCTGTCACATTGATGAAAGAAGAGCTTCAAGAAAAGAAATCTGAGATCAGTAGTCTTAGTAAACAGCTAACTGATTTGAATGCTCAACTTCAGAATAGTATCAGCCTAACTGAAAAAGATGCAATCATTTCATCACTAAGCCAGCGACATGATGAGGAACAACATAAATTGCTGGATCAGGTGCAGGATTTATCTTTGAAAGTTGAAGCTCTGAGTAAAGAGAAAATTTCTGCTCTTGAACAGGTAGATCACTCCTCTAACAAATTCTCAGAATGGAAGAAGAAAGCCCAGTCAAAATTTACACAGTATCAAAATACTATTAAAGAATTGCAGATGCAGCTTGAGTTAAAAACAAAGGAAGCCAGTGAAAAGGAGGAGCAGATAACTTTATTGAAGGAAGACCTTGATCAGCAAAGTAGAAGATTTGAATGTTTAAAGGGTGAAATGGAAGATAAGAAGAGCAAAATGGAGAAAAAGGAGTGCAATTTAAAGACTGAGTTAAAAATTCAAACGGCAAGAATTTTGGAATTAGAGGAGCACGTTACTCAGAAAACAAATGAAATTGTATCCTTAAATGAAGTTCTTAAAAATTATAATCAACAAAAGGATATTGAACAGAGTGAAATGGTTCAGAAACTTCAGCACATTCAAGAGTTAGGAGAAGAAAAGGACAACAAGGTTAAAGAGACTGAAGAAAAGGTGTTAAGACTTGAAAAACAAGTGGCTTCCATGAAATCTGAACTTGAAACTAAGAAGGAAGAATTGGAACATGTAAATTCAACTGTGAAAAGCAGAGAAGAGGCAGTAAAGGCATTGGAGGATAGACTTGAGTTAGAGAGTGCTGCAAAATTAGTGGAGCTGAAGAAGAAAGCGGAACAAAAAATTGCTGCCATCAAGAAGCAGTTGTTATCGCAAATGGAAGAGAAAGAACAGCAGTATAAAAAAGATACAGAAAGCCGTTTGAGTGAGCTAAATACGAAATTGCAGGAAAGAGAGAGAGAAATTCACATCTTGGAAGAAAAACTTAAGTCAATGGAAAGCTCACCACAAGCAGAAACATCAGTTGTAACCAGATCAGCAAAAAATGTGGCAGCATGTACTGAGCAAGAAGAAGCAGATTCCCAGGGCTGTATGCAGAAGGCCTGTGAGGAAAAAATCAGTGTTTTACAAAGAAACTTAATTGAAAAGGAAAAGCTATTACAGAGACTAGAGCAGGACAAAGAAGAGACAATGTCTTCTCATTCTGAAATGCAGTGCAAATACCAGGAGCTCTTAATAAAGCTAGAACATGCTGAAGCAAAGCAACATGAGGGTCAGTTTATGATTAATCATCTTCAAGAAGAACTTGAAGAAAGAAATAAATATGGCTTGATAGTATCCCAGCACATGGAAGAAGAAAGAGGTAAAAATAACATAGGGGCAAAGCAAAACTTGGAAAATGTAGTTGATGATGTCCAGAAAACCCTCCAGGAGAAGGAACTGGCCTGTCAGATTTTGGAGCAAAAGATAAAAGAGTTGGATTCGTGCTTAGTTAGAGAGAAGGAAGAACATAGAGTTGAAATGGAAGCGTTGACCTCAAAATATGAAAAATTACAGGCTTTGCAACAACAGAGGAATGGAAAAAGTAAACCCACAGAAATTTTGGAAGAAAGTGCTGAAGAAAAATCCAAATCACATGTGGTCCAACCCAGATTGCTTAGTAACATGGAGGCTGAGCACCATGACCTGGAGTTTAAATTAGCAGCGGCAGAGCAGGAGAAGCAGAAGCTGGGCAAGGAGATTGTGAAATTGCAGAAGGATCTCCGAATGTTGCGGAAGGAGCATCAGCAAGAATTGGATATAACAAGGAAAGAACATGAACAAGAAATGGAAGAGAAAATCAAGTAAGTTTTTTTGACCCATGAATATTTATAAGGCAGTCTTTCTTAATTAAGTCCCTTTTTTGGGTGCCTAATACAGTTAAGTTTCACTTACCTGAAATAATAAACATATATCTAGTAAATTAAATACTGAGGAGAAATAAAAACAATTTCAGGCAGAGGGAGTGTTTCTCTGTGTCCATTTGCAGGGCAGGGGAGAGCTCTTATAACATGTAAAATCATGATGTTAGGTATATATCCAAGGAATTATAAGTGGAAAAGAAAAAATTTCAAATCACCAGGACCATTCCCTAAGGTAATCATAGTTTACTTATCCTTTCAAAGTTTACTGTGCTTTGACACACGTGCGCACGCACGCCCCCCCCCCCATCCTGGGTACACCACTCTGAAGACCAGTTAACTCTTTACAGCTTGCTTTTGTACGACAGAAGTGAACTTCGTGTCTCTGTTACTCAGGCAGGAGCAGGAGGATCTTGAGTTGAAGCACAACTCCACGTTAAAGCAGCTGATGAGGGAGTTCCACACCCAGCTGGCGCAAAAGGAGCAGGAGTTGCAAATAGCCGTGAAAGAAACCATTGGTAAGGACAGTTTTAAATCCAATAGAGAACAAGCAGTATCAGCAGAGACTGTTTATAATTTAAGCTTAATCTTTTCACACTGTGCCTCTAAGTGCTTTAAGTAATTAAATTGGAGGGAAAATGATTCTTGCCCAGGAACGTTCTCTCATGGGAACCTCCCCTGCCTGGCACCGCCTTGCCTTACTGAGAGGAGCGGCAGGGGATGAACCTGAAAGCCCTGGTGAATTGATCACCTCGTAGAGACACTTCTGCTCTGTGAGAAGGGCACATTTGATCACTTGATTTTTATAAACTTTGATTTGAAACATGGAGTTTTACTGAAATTGGGATACAGATATTAATTCTTACCTAATGTGTTTTCTGGTGTGTGTCCACTTTTATTTATTAGATAAAGCCCAGGAAGTGGAGGCTGAACTTCTGCAGAGCCATCAAGAAGAGACAAACCAGTTATATAAAAAAATTGCAGAGAAAGAAGATGATCTGAAAAGAACAGCGAAGAGATACGAAGAAATCCTTGATGTACCTTATTTTCTCTATTTTGAAATTTAGCTGTAAGAGGTTTCATGGTAGTGTTAAAGAAGATTGGGCTGTCAGACTTTTTTTGCTCAACCGTATTGAAATTAGTATTTCTATACTTGATGTAGATTTATAAGGAGTATAATTGATTTCTGCCAAGATTGTAGGTTCCTGATCAGATTCTGCTAACCAGGCAGTACAGTCTAGTTGGAAGGTATTGAAGCAACAGCGAGTTGCCAAGGGGAAGAATTTATTCTCTTATTTGTATTTCTCCCAGAGTCAGGCTAAATAGTGAGAGACCAGGCTGAGAAACGAGAACTTGTGCTTGGATGACGTCTAAGTGATAGAACAGTTAGTGTCTGTTTTGGTGTGGCCATTTAGCTAGGCTGAGATCTTTCTAGGAGGGCCAGTTTACTTTATTTCACCCCGACCCAATTTACGTGGTTTTCATTGGTCTCAGGATGGAAAAGATGGGGTGGGGGTGGGGGGTGAAAGGAATGCGTCAGCCAGATCATTTATATTTAGTGGAAGAATATTTCAATGTCCTAATTCTCCTATTGGTGCATTATCATTATTTTTGTGTGTGAAGATAATCCTTGAATGCTAGTGAATATTTTGGATTCCAAAACATTTCCAAATGTAAAACAGTGTAAATTATTCTTTACTGGGTTGCAGATTCTTTAGTTACTACAAGCCTTACTTCACTATATTCTGAGAACCATTTGATGACTAAGAATGCATGAGTCAGTGAATCATGCCTCAACTGACTTTGGCAGCAATAAAATTCTCAGCCATGAATAGATTCTAATAATTTTAAGTGTAATTGAAAAGGCTGAAATTCCAGGGGATGACACATGCATATAAATGGCACCTTTTTATGCTATTTGAACTTTAGATCTCATTCTGAATAATTTCACATCTTTTATACTTCCATAGAGCATATGTATGTGTGAAGTTTTTAAAAATACTATTGTTTCTTGAATGCTTAGAGGATGTTGGAATAGGAAGGTACATTAAAGATAGTTTAGTTTCACCTTCTGGGGTTTTTTTTTCCTCCAGAAGGAAAAGCAAGTTTATAGCATAGTTGAATGATTTTCCCAAAACTACCTAGTAAGTGTTAGAGCATTGACTCTTTATCAGCTTTGTGTGTTTCGTAAAGACTTTTCCTTAAAGACTTTTCCTTAAGAAAGGAACCTGGGGAAGGCAGCAGTTACTGTGGATGATCAAGTCAGGGAGCTGTGGAGTTCCCTTTTGTGGACTACTCTGTATCTGGATGTGTGGGATAGCAGTTGCTAGATTTCCCTAGATCGGGACAGATGTGTAGCTAGAGGGGTGAGGGGGCAGGGAGAGAGGTTACCCTTTGGTATGGTTCATCCTTGAAAATCTGCTCAATTTACTAGAGAAGATTGAGCAAGTGGTACTTCAAGCTGTAGACTTAGAGTAGGAGAGCAGGTGTGCAGGAAGTGGAGGGTGGGCAAAGGAATTGGATAGGCTTCCCCCCAGGCTCCTTCCTGTGTTTCAGCCCAGCACTGTCCATTAGAAATATAATGCAAGCCACAAATGTGAGCCACATAGGTCGTTTAAGGATTTTAGTAGTCACATTAAAAAAAAACAGGTGAATTTAATTTTAATAATATTTTAACTCATCAAAAACATTATCTTTTCAATATGTAGCCAGTATAAAATTATGTTTTGAGACGAGTGTTTTCACATTTACGGCCCATCTCAGTGTGGACTAGCCACATTTCAAGTGCTCATGGTCCCAGTGCGAGGGTGGACTTTCAGCTGCCAGCTCCGGGGTTGAGTTTGTGGTTGAGCAGGCAGTCCTCATCTGAATACTCCAGATACATACTCTTTTTTAAAATGTAAACATTACTAGGAGATACTAATAATTCTCAGTAAACACCATATTGCTTTTATTCTGAGGCATTCTCTTACCATTTTCCCCTTTAGAAACTACTGGAATTGGAGTGTTATGTGGGATTTGTATATATTATGTACTGATGTCCTCCCACCCCTGAAAAGCTCTTAGCAGGTTGATGATTTGTTTGAATAATGACAGTATAGAATGCTGTATTTTTGCACCAGTAAAATAATTCTGTGATTTGTCAGTAGCAAAATGGGACACAGAAACATTTTCCTTTTCGTGCCTTTACTATCTAAATAACATTGTTACCATTTCTTCCTTGAAGACTATAGAAACTTTTGTCATTCTTAAGTCACTTCTCTGCCCCTCGCATGTGTATATGTATCTGTACACCTTTTAGGACATGAAATCTGCTCATGTCCTCTGACTTCATAGGCAGAGAAATCCTCTCTCCCCCTTTAATTGTGTGTCTCTAGCACAATATCCAACATAGAGTAGGCTGTTAGGACAGAGTGTTTTTGTGGAGTGACACTGCATGCTCCTCTCCTGCGTAACTCCACCGCTGCTGCCGTGGTCTGGGCTGCCACCTTTCATCTGGTCTGGTCAGCGTTGCTGCTGATCTTTGCTAAGGCACTCATCTCTTTGCCAGTGTTTTCTATCTTGAAGTAAACGTGATCACATCACCTTCCCTCCTAAATGTCTCCAGTGGCTTCCCATTGCCCTAGTGGCAGCTCCCCCAGTTCAGTCTGTGTTCCAGCCAAATTCATCTTGAGCTTATTCTTCGCCATCCTTCACCTTTTCCCGTGCTTGTTGGTGTTGCCTAAAGATCTCAGTCTCAAGCTTCATGTATCAGTGCAGGTGGGGACGAGCTCTCATTTTGCTTTTAAAAAGGAACATTTAAAAATTTAAGTTTCACTTAGAAAAAATTTTTTTTAAGATTTTATTTATTTATCTTTAGAGAGGAAGGGAAGGAGAGAAATATCAATGTATGGTTGCCTCTCCGGGGTCCCCTGCCGGGAACTGGCCTGCAACCCAGGCATGAGCCCTGACTGGGAATCGAACTGCGATCATCTGGTTTGAAGGCCCGCGCTCAGTCCACTGAGCTGCACCAGCCAGGGCTGAAAAAAAATTTTTTTTATTTTTTTAAAGATTTTATTTATCTTTAGAGGGGAAAGGAAGGAGAGAAGGAGAGAAATATCAATGTATGGTTGCCTCTTGTGAGTCCCCTGCTGGGAACTGGCCTGCAACCCAGAGATGTGCCCTGACTGGGAATCGAACTGCGATCGTCTGGTTCGCAGGCCCGCGCTCAATCCACTGAGCTACACCAGCCAGGGCTTGAAAAAAATTTTTTTTGAATGGAATGTTTTCATGTAGTTTAAAGATCCAAATAATATAAAAAAGTATATTTGGAGAATGGTCTATAATGAAAACTGTACCTATTTCTATTCTCTGTATTCTACCACCTGTCCCTCATCTTCATCCAGGTAACCATTAGTTTCTTACGTAATATTCCAGTATTTTCTTATGCAAACTGAAACAAAAATGAAACATTCTTATTTTTTTCTTTCCCACCCAAAGTTAACTTTTTAAAATGTACTTTTCTGCATCATATTGTTTTCACTTACAGTTGTTTGCAGACCTCTTAAATGGAATTAATTGCCTCTGTTTTCTTTTGTACTCATCTATATTTATTACTTCACTTATAATGTGATTTTTGTCATATTTATATGTGAATTCACGTATCTGTCCTCTCCCCTAGAGTGTAAGCATCTTGTGGGCAGGGATTTTGTTACTTGAGCGCCTAGCCAAAAGCTTGGCTCCTACTGGACACTTTGAAGGAGGTGACACATGGCAGGGCGGGGGAGACTTTATTTGGGAAGGGAGGTGGTGGTGAGTCGAACAGGCGTGAGTAAGGGAGCCAGCCTCACAGCAGTTTCACTGGGAGGAAGTAGCTCCTAAAGCTACATCGGCCACAAAACTGGTTTCTTTTTGACAGTGATTGTGTTTCAGTGATTTGTCTTTGGCATAATAACTAGTCCCTCAAACATGATTTCCATGTGTGTGCATAAATACTCAGTCTCATTTTTTCTACTGTTTTTGCTTCAAAGCAAAGCAGTAGTTTTTTATTTTCCCCTCCAAGAAGACTAGAAAGTTTTTTACAAAGGAAACTGGACTTGGTTCTTAAATTAAAAATAACACATAAGGATTCTTTTGTAATTCTTAGAGGGCTTGCTTTAGATTGGCATCCCACAGCTGTCAGAGGCATCGTTAGACATAGCTGACTGACATGTTCAAATCTGGGCTCGACTGAATAAATAGCTGAGAGATGACTCTTTCACACAAGGCCAAGCCACATGGACAGAGATATTCACACAGGGTGGTAGAAGGTGGAATAAACACAAAACCAAGAGCAGGCAGGAATGTGTTTACGACAGTTTCTCAGTAATGGTGGTTTAGGGGGTGGTAGCTGCTTAAAGTGTCTCTCTGTGGGGAGATGTTGAAGGGGACCGCTGCTTTGCTTATGTTGAGAGAAGGGGTGCATTCTTTTTCAGGTGGTCTCAATTCATGACAAATGGTATTTAAAGTCAAATTTCTGTGTGTCCTGTGGTGGTTAATTGCCTCGTTTTCTGCCATGGGGCATGTAGTTTGTTTTTTTTGATACTGCTCCTTGGTTCTGGCAAGTCAGCATCTGTTAAATCAGATACCTGTTTATGGTGGTTTTTCCTGTGTGATCTTACTCAGCAGACACTCGTCCTGTCTTCATTGCTTAAATTTGATCAATATTCCAATTCCAAGTGTTCTTTTAGCACAGATGCTGACTCCAAAAATGTTCAGGTTTGTCTTACAGAGATAATTTTCTCTGTACCGTGTTGTCTCTCTACTATGTTCTTTTTGGTGAGTTTAGTAACACGTTTGTTTTATTCTAAAGGCTCGTGAAGAAGAAATGACTGCAAAAGTAATGGACCTGCAGACTCAACTTGAGGAGCTGCAGAGGAAGTGTCAGCAGAGGCTGCAGCAGCAGGAGGAAGACCCTGGCAATGATGAAGTGAGAGGAACTTGACTTGGCGTTGCGTTATTTCTTGAAAGCATTGTCAATCCCATGATTTGACTCCCTTACTAACACATGTACCTACCTCATTTAATGGGAACAAAAACCTTTGCCTGTGTTTTATAGACAGTGAAACTAAGGTTCAAAGAGGTTAAATAAAATGTTCAAGCTCACAAATCAATGGTATTGGGAATTTAAACCCAATCTGTCAGGCTTCAAAGCCTAGCCAGGGCTGTCCAGCCCTCTGGCTGCATGTGGTCCAGGATGGCTATGAATGCTGCCCAGCACAAAATTGTAAATTTACTTACAAGCTTTCTTTAGCTCATCAGTTTTTGTTTGTGTGTGTAATTTGGCCCAAGACAACTCCTTTTCCAGTGTGGCCCGAAGACACCAAGAGGTGGGACACCCCTGGGCCCTAGACATTTCTGTTACACGAGTGCCTCTCAGCCTTTCCTGTGGGAGGGGCTGCAGCAGGTGGCGAGCCCCGCGGCCCCGAGGCATAGCCAGAGTGGTTGGTAGACAGTGTGATACTTTTAGGGTTTTATATTTTTGTGTTAAAAATTCATGTAAATTTTCTATGCTGCTCTAATATAGCCTCATTTGTAGTCACGTAGAAAGATTTTTAGTTATATACCATGAAGAAAAACAGTTGCTGTTTTTCTCCTTGGTTAATGAGTCAGGTGCAGATGTAATGGGATTAGTTTGAGAAATTGGACTGCATTCAAAGAGATCTGGCACTGTGTATCTAGGCATTTTTATAATCCCATTCTTTTTTTTAAATCCTCACCTGAGGACATATTTATTGATTTTAGAGAGAGAGAGAAACAGCAATGCGAGAGAGAAATATCAGTCGTTTGTCTCCTGTATGCACCCTGACTGGGGATCAAACCTGCTACCTGGGTATGTGTCCTGACTGGGAATTGAACCCGCAGCCTTTTTTTGGTGTATGGGACAACGCTCCAACCAACTGAGCCTCTTGGCCAGCGCTATCTTCCCAGTCTTTAAGTAAAGTTGATGCTGTGAAAGATAGGCCCTGTTTACCCTGTGGCTTCCTGTTCCACTGTGCACCTCAACATGTGCATACCCACAGGGCACATGGGAGTACCCTTCTCCCTAAAATATTCTCACTCATCCAGTGTGGTCTTTCCATAGCATTGTCATGAGGGGCTTGAGGAAGTAGGTGAGCATACTGTTCATGTCTTCATCCTTGAGAGTTATGGGGAATTCATGACAGAATGTCATGAATTCATGCCAGAATGTCATGAATTGCTACCAGGTAGCAATTTTCCAGGCACCAATTACATGGACCACTTTCCCGGAATGGGCAGGGGAGGCCTCCCCCAACCCCTGCCCTATTTGGTTATGATGTGAATATACCAGGCGCTATAAAATATTACTTCCTTTAAGAAGAATACATGTATTTTACTATCTAACACATTCTTTTCCTTGGTATCAAAATAAGTATTGATGTTGCATGTAGTGACAGTCTGACCTGTGTTGGGATGGCAGAGTATTGAGAGATTAATATTTAGGTTTTCTGAGTCCTTGTGTCATAAGAAAGGAGAGGAAATATCCTTAATTTTTATTTCTACTCTAAATTTTATTCTTCTGAATTTTTAAATTTTTTATTTATTTTATTATTTATTTTTATTTTATTTATTTTTAATTTCTTTATTTTCTTTCTTTATTTATTTATTTTTATTTTAATTAAAAAATTTTTTAACCCCATGTCCCCCATTCACAATACAGACCAGGCAAAGGGCCTGGGCTGAGGTGTGCACGGGGTGGGTTTGCTCGGCCTCATCTTTCTGTACAGGCGGTGTGAGAACACAGCCTGTGGTAAGCACTGTGAGGCCATATTCTTCTGAATTTATATCCTTTCCTTCCTTTTGTCGTTTCTGTTATGTCTTGCATTGCTTATCAGTGTTCAATGAAGAATTATTTGTGAGTATAGCTAAGAGTGGATTCCCAGAAATACTTGTTGAAGTTTCCTTAAAGGGCCCATATGCTTTAAATAGATAGTAATATGCTTAATTTTTTACAAATTATGCAAAAAATTATATGAATATATTCTTGTTATAAAAGAGTCAGATAATGCAGAAGTATATTCAGTAAACCCTCTCCTGCCAGGTGGTATTCAGTGTTACAAGTTTAGTGAGTGTGGCATTATTTATACCATAATAGTTTGTACAGCAAAATAGGCCTGGTTTGAAAGCAAATGTTTAAAGTTGTGTCATATCAAATCTGACTACTCTCTTAAGACTGTAACATTGAATTCTTATTTCCTTGTAATTTCCTATTACTCCATTTTATTGTTTCTTCAAAATTTTATTGTACATACTCATTTTTCTTTTCAATTTTCAGGTATCAATTATGGAGCTACAGGTAAGACTAAATTTTCATTGAATTTGACTGAAGATAGTGCATTTGCAGGGGCATTCTGAGTTTTAAGTTAAAATATAAAGAAACTGTTTTAATTGAAAACAATCCCCAGCCAGCACAGAAGAGTGTGCAGACGGTGATGACACCCACATGCCTTTCAGACTTGACGTTTGCTCTTTCAGACACAACTCGCACAGAAGACGACACTGGTCAATGACGCGAAGTTGAAGGAGCAGGAGTTCAGAGAGCAGGTACCGGTCCCGTTGGTGCTTTAGGTTTTAACTACCTTCCTTAGTTCATGGTAGTGTGTGTTTGGATCTCTTTTAACTAATTACGAAAGAACTGACTTTTAATAGTTGGCTTTGCAATTTTGTTTGAGCACCTGTTTCCAGTTCTTTGGATTATATTACCAGGAGTGGAATTGGTAGATCATATTGTAATTATATGTTTTAACTTTTTGAGGAACCACCAAACTGTTTTACATAGTGGCACCATTTTACATTCCTGCTAACAGTATAAAGATTCTAATTTCTCCACATCCTCACCAAGTTTTTTGATTATAGCCCTCCTGGTATGAAGTGGTATCTTATTACAGTTTTAATTGGCACTTTCCTAATGAGTAATGATGTCAGGCATCTTATCATCTACTTGTGTATCTTCTTTGGAGCAGTGTCTGTTACAGTTCTTAGCTCATTTTTAAGTTGGGTTATTTGGTTTTTTATTGTTGAATTTTAAGTGTTCTTTACATATTCTGGATTTAAGTCCCTTATCAGATACATGATTTGCAAATATTTTCTTCCATTCTGTAGATTGTCTTTTCATTTTTTTAAAGATTTTATTTATTTATCTTTAGAGGGGAAGGGAAGGAGAGAAGGAGAGAAATATCAGTGTATGGTTGCCTCTCGTGCATCCCCTGCTGGGAACTGACCTGCAAACCAGGCACGTGCCCTGACCTGGAATCGAACCTCAGTTGTTTGGTTCACAGGCCCACGCTCAATCCACTGAGCTACACCAGCCAGGGCATCTTTTCTTTTTTTTTTTTTAAGATTTTATTTATTTATTTTTTTAGAGGGGAAGAAAAGGAGAGAGGGAGAGAGAAATGTCAATGTATGGTTGCTTCTCGTGGGTCCCCTGCTGGGAACTGGCCTGCAGCCCAGGCATGTGCCCTGACTGGGAATCAAACTGCGATCATGTGGTTCGCAGGCCCGTGCTCAATCCACTGAGCTACACCAGCCAGGGCTCATTTTCTTGATGTGATCCTTTGGGGCCCCAAAGTTTTACTTTTGCTACAGTTCAGTTTGTGTATTTTTTCCTCTATGGGCTGTGCTTTTGGTGTCATACCTGAGAAACCCTTTGTATTAATTTTATTTGGTGATACACTTTCAGCATTAAAAAAAATCTAGTAGCTACAGCAGTCCTTTTTGTTCTCATATGGTGTCCATGTGAATTTTATGGTGTGATTTAAATATATATTATTTTAGATTCACAATTTAGAAGACCGTTTGAAGAAATGTGAGAAAAATGTGTGTGCAACAACTGGAGGGACCCCGTACAAAGGTAAGACTGACCTCTCATAAGAAGTTCTTGGCACTTTGTATTTGCAGAGTGTGGTTTGAGTGACTTGGGTCTTCTAAAAACAGATACTTTAAGAAAATAAAGTAGTCAAACATACACATACATGTGACATCAAATTGAGTGTAGAGGCTCGTCCAAACCTTGGATGCCGCCATCCGGAGCACTGCAGTGCCTCCGAGGCTCCTCATGCTGACCTCCAGTCTTCTGTCTAGCTGTCCCGATGTCACAGCACGAGTACAGCACCCCTTTGTAGGGGCCCCAAGCCCAGTCTCTAGTTTCCTGAGAAAGCGCTCCGTGTGGGTTTGACTGTAGGCATCCCCAGGTTGTCATTGCCTTCCTGTTAAATCAGTGCTTTCATGCCCCTGTGTTTCTCTACCCCCTCAGGGATTTCCTACGATCCTAGAGTGTTTTCGCGCAGCTTTCGCGCAGTGTTTAGATGTTCCTCGGTAGCAGAGGGTTTTTCAGATTACCTAGTGGGCCACATTCCTGGAGGCTGATACAAGTATAGGCTTCACATAATGCATAATTATGAATTTATTCAGATTAAAGTGTGTCACAGTGTTACTTCGTATATCTGAACTGTGTTCTTTACTTTTAGATTGAATGGAGCTTAACAGATGTATTACAAATTTTTATGGCAGCTTTTAAAGATGTGAATCAAAATATTTGAAAACCATTATAATGACATTAATCACGCATTTTCAAGTTATTTTACTTATCCTGTGTTTCAGAGACAGTTTTGGAAACTTGATTTAAACTTAAAGTGTTTTTACACTTGAAATACTAGAAAAACTAGAATACTATTCTGAGATACTAAGTTCTTAATAAAATAAAAATGGTTGCTAATTTTAATCATTGTAGAAGCCAACACATAATATTTAAGAAAGAAAACCAGTTTTTAGGAATATTTGTGTTCCCTAAGTATAGTCTTTTAAAATTGTCATTTCAGAAGAAGGAAGAGGGGAAAAGTGTGAGAAATAAGGTTACTATATTAATTCTTGTTTTCTCTACAAGGGAAGAATACCATTTGGAGTGCTTTATGTGTATACAATAGAATACCATGCAGTACAGTATAATTAATACAGGAATGATGTATCTCTTTGTTCAGTCGTTTTTCAGTTTCTCTGTTTTCTAAGTAATGATGAGTTTATCTAGTTTTGTCTTTACAACTTAATCTGTTTTTTATTTGACAGGTGGCAATTTGTACCATACTAATGTCTCACTCTTCGGAGAACCTACTGAGTTTGAGTATTTGCGAAAAGTGCTTTTTGAGTATATGATGGGTCGTGAGACTAAGGTATAAATCATGATGGGGGTTTGGCATGTGGCTTACTTTAAAAGGAGATATGTCCCATTTTTAATACACATACTGATTCCATATGTTTACTGTTAACAGACAGTACATGCTAATGATAGCTGATGGGTGTCATTGCTCTTAATTTACAGAGGTTAAGGGCCAGATTTTGCTTATAGTTATACATTTATAAAATACTGATTTAAAAAAAAAGACTTGGATAATGTAAAATACTAAAATCCTAAATTTCATTAACTTAATCCTTTGTGAAGCGTGTGGCTATTTAATTTTTGACTTGCAGATCTTAAAGTTAAGATAATAGATTTTATTTTCATAGAGACTTAAGGTCTAATAGTATGAAAGTACTGGAAATGGTCATAATTAAGAATGACTACTTAGGGGTATTTTAAAATAGTTTACATTAATCACTGTAAAAATTATTCCTTCACATAAGGTATATTGATCACTTAAAAACTACCACATCATATGAGTAATAATGCTTGGCTAATTTTTTAGGAGGTTGAACTTATTATAAGGTCCTTGAGTGTAGAGTCTTATTTATATCCCCTACAGTGTTACTGGACTTCTAGTAAATATATCTTGAATCAAATGCATTTAGGGAAATCCATGAGTCTTTCCTCAAATGAAATTTTCCATTTAAAACAGTTTATTTTTCTCATTTTGTTTCAAGTTTTTATGTACATGAACTTTTACAAAGTCTGCATGGCTGAGAATGGGATAATGAGTTTTCTGTTCTTAGAAACAGTCAGTGTTTTAACTTGTGGGTCTCTGGGGGTTACTGAGTCATAGGTTGCTAAGCCATTTCAGGGATTGATTTGAAATCTATTTAAAACAAAAAGTAAGGGCATAAGAAAATTTCTTAAAATAATATTATGAATTTATAGATTATATATTCAGCTAAGCACTGGAAGTTATAGGGCTAGAGTCATTTGAGTCCTTGATAGCTGTAGGAATCCCATGTCACCGAATCAGATAGTTTCGAATTAAAGTTGTAACTAATGTGATCCTGAATGTGCGCCACCGGAGGATGCACAGAGACTCCGCGACTTTGTCCCCTAAGGACTGTTTTCATTTGAAGGGTAGCTAAAACGAACTTTCTCCTATCTTTTTAAAACAAAGCTAATGACATGTAACTTTCTCTTACTCTGTCTTTATTGGATAGCAGCCTGTGTTTGAGGTGTGGTACTTTATGTTGCCTAGTTATTACACAGAAGAGGGAAAGGCATATTTAAAAAAATAGCCTATTAGAACTTTAGCTATTTTGGTTCATTTGCGACTTTAAAACTATCATCGCGGTGTTGTTGCTAAATAAATTATTTAACCTTTTCTTGGTCTGTGAAGTGAAGAGACTGCCTCAACAAGTTCCCTTTGGAGGCTGTGAATGTATGTGGGATGAGTTCTCTACAGAGTGTACGTCCTTCTGAAGAAAGACACAGCTCATGTCAAAGGATGTCGTCCGGGGCTTTGCCTGCTCAGCCAGGTCTAAGCTACTGTTTCCAAGGCTTTGCAGTTAGTTGCAGGGTGTGACTTTTAGAGATAGCTTGAGGACAAAGGGATGTCCTCAAGGCAAGGAGTCCTCTCTCTGTCTTCATGATCGTCATGCAGTGTATTTTTCTAGTTCCTAAAAATGATGAGTAGGCTATCATTCTGCGTTCACATTTTTACAAGTAAATATTGAAAATTGGTAGCAGATTTTCCATTTAATTTACTGCATACCTATGGCCCTTTGTTTATCATCAGAATAGATAGGGAGATGGAATTTGACACTATCCCTGACTTTAAGGAGTTTACCATATACCGATGCCCTTTGACTTACTTCCTGATAAACCCATTATAAGTTGAAAATATTATACCAAAAATGCACTTGAAACACCTAACGTACTGAACATCTTCTCTTGGTCTAGCCTATCTCAAATGCGCGGAGACCGTTTGCAGAGCATTTGCCCTGCAGTTGGGTAAAGTTGTCTAACACAGAGCCTGTTTATAATAAAGTGTTGAATAGTTCATGTTATTTATCATGCATATTGCTTGATAAATAGGGCTTAAAGGTGGGAGGAAGTGGCTTAAATTTTGGTAGATGACCTCAGGTAAGAGAGAAGCCTAGAAAGAGGTTCAAGGCAGGACACTGAATGTGGGTTTTGGAAGACGTGTAGTCTGGTCCAACTAAAACACTGGATCTGTACCGGGGAAGTGACTGCTTAGGGCTGCGCAGTGCGGAGGCCCTGGCCTGCTTTCAGCTCTACCTGGAGGTGTTGCAGGATAGCCCTGAGAATTTTTGAGTAGGGATTGACAAGGTCAGAGCTGTTTTAGACATATGTTTTCCTGATTTGTCCAATTTTTACACATTAATAAAGAATTTAAAGTGGAGAACAGATTATGGCTCTAGAATGAGCCAGAGTTCTGTTATGGCCACTACAGTCTGAACCTCCTCTGCAGTTGTTTCTTGTCTGGCAGGGTCTGTGTGTCACCCCACCTGTGATCCTTCATCTGCCTTTGCACACAGTGTTTTCAGTTTCATGAGGAAGATGACTTTTTTGAGACCACACATAGGACACACATTCTTACAGTGTGAGGTAAAAGTAAGCTCCCACTCTTTCTTCTGTTCTTGCACTTTCCTTTTCTTGGGTTTTGATCCTTTGTGCTATTATTGCTACTAAAGGTCAGCCTCTTCTTTTTTTCAATAGCTAATGTTTCTCATCCTAACTTTTATTGAAACCTCTCCCTAAAGAAAACCTAGCAACAGAGCCACTTCTGAACCAGGTGGCTTATTTGACCTTTGCCCACGCCCGGGGCCTGCAGGCATTGCGTGTAGGGTAGGTAGTCGGACTTCTTTCCCACACTGCGGCGGAGGGCTGGGCGGCTCCACGAGCATGGTTGCCAGCAGGCCAGGCACGAGCTGTAAGCCTTATCGGGGCAATCAGCTGCAAACTCTGGTGAGACGGCTGATGAATTCAGAGGTGGGTTTCCCAGTTACCATCCCCTGGAAATGTGAAGGGACACTAGTTCTTTTGTTTTTTTTTGACAGACATGCTTGTGTATCCTTGTAAACGTGGTTTCATAGTGCATACAGCTGGATTTGGGGGTACTTTCAACTTTATAAGCTATCCAAATTTTAAAAATCTTACAGTTGTAAATTTCTGAATTTTAGATTTTTGTTATTTCCTAAAAATAGCCTTCATAGATAATATACCAGAACACATTTGATTTGCTTCAGAGTGTTTTAATAAAAAGAATACTGAAATAGTCACTACTTCATATTTCTCTTGCCATTCATGCTGCGTTTATGCTTTGTTTCTAGACTTCAATATAACAATATAATAAAAAGGATGAGGGTTTTGTAAAATGCCTTTGGGGTTTTCCAAGAAATTCCAATTCTCCAAGAACTAAGTTGTTTTAAATGGGGTTTTTTTGATCATCAAAAGGCAGAGGCAGAAAATAAAAAGAAAGATAGGGGCTGAAACTAACACCCGGCTGTGTTGGGGTTTGTGGTGTTAGTTGATTTCTTAGTTCAAAGAAGTATTAGAAATATGTGAAGTGCCTTGCCTAGGCTTAGAACATACTAGGAATTTTTAAAAATGTTCATTTCTTTCCTTCCTGGAAATAATGATACTTTTTTCCCTAAAGATGTGAGTTTCCAAAATTTTTGTTTAACTCTATTGTGTCACCTTATCCTCAGTGACCTTCTCTGGCCTGTCTCTTCCACCCCCTCTTCCCTACCACCACCACCGCACAGTCCGTGTACCGGGAATAGAGTGTGAGAGTCAGGTCTCTGGGCGAGTCTCCCCTTCTCTGGGGGGCCCCCAAGACAGCACTAGCCACCAGCGTTTGTATGTAAGCTCTGAACTATTTGTCCTACTTATTTCATGAGTGGTATCTTCTTTCCTCTCTGTCTCCCTCAAAACATCTCATCTTGATACAAAATAGGCAATTTCAGCCTTTGAGGAGAATTTTCCACGAGCTTATGGGTGACAGTCTGACTTACGGTATATTTATTTAGATCTGCACAATTTATGATCTTGTTTTGCAAGCCACCATGTGTAATGTTTGATTCATCATGTTTTCTACCAAACAAAACATCTTGTGTTTATTTAAAATGTAATTTGTAGGTTGATGTGCTGCATGTCTTAAAGATACTAAGCATGTTCATGTTCATGCAGTAGCCCATGTTTATGAGATATATGATGTGATTTAGTTAAAGCTGAACTTGGGAGTATCCAATTCTGATTATTTAGAGTAAATGTTTTGGCAATGCATCACTCACTAGATAGATTTCTACAAATAAAAAGTCTTATAAAATGAATGAGTAATAAAGTTTCGTCTTAATAAGTAGAAGGGCCAAGAGCATTAGAACTTTGTATAGCTTCATGCTATTGTAGATGCATCTTAAAATAACATCAACCAGACACTGTGAGGAGTCTTTTTAAATTGAAATGCTAGTGTTGGCTGTTATTTCCTTGCCCGATACCTTCACATCATACTTCTTTGGTTGTGGCTTCCATTGAGAGCACTAAAGAATCTCACCAGCAGAACATGTCAGATGGATGACACTCCTGCTCTCACGTCTGTTGGTGATCATCTCCTAACTTCCCTTGTAGACCATGGCCAAAGTTATAACCTCCGTGCTGAAGTTCCCTGATGATCAGACTCAGAAAATTTTGGAAAGAGAAGATGCGCGACTAATGGTAAGCTTTAAAAGTGGCTTATGGGTAAAAGATGTCTCTATCTTATTCATTTACATTCTGGCTCATTTACAAGGACTTTAAGTTGGTAAAAAAAGTTGAATTTATTTATTTTTATTGTAACATAGCCTGAAGAATGAGGGTGGATCCACAGTAAGAAAGTTTAACTTAGGGCAAATATGAACCAATGCCCTCAAGGAAGGAACAGTCTTGTTTAATAGTATGTGTGGGGTCACATCCATACATGCCTTATGGGAGTCCAGAATCTGGGCTGTTTGTGGAAAGGATAGGAAAGGCATTTATTCAGGTATATCTAGTAAGTGTATATCATGGTGTTTTACATAGTACAGTTCTTTATTCTACTTCCATTGATTTTCAAATGTACAGTAATTCTGAGTGACAGAATTCATGCATTTTTGAGCTTTTGACACACCCTACAAGGGAGATGTAGATAATTGAGTTATCAGAAACCTTTGTGTGAAGTCTGCTATGATTAAAATGAACAAACATGCGACTTCATAAATTATGCAAAATTCTCTATGTTAACTTCTTTTTGCCCTGAACCAGTAATTCAGAACATCTATTCTAAGCAGAGTGAAACGTGTGAAGCATTGTGTCTTGCCCCGGGCTTTCTCTTTCTGCTTCCTTTTCTTTCCTTGCTATTAGCCTGCAGTACCTTCCATCTTGTCCCCCCAGTTTCTTTACTTATGTCATGGTCTCAGTACTGCTCTTCTCTCCTCACTGGAGCAGGGAAAGATCTCCTTAGTGATGGGTTAGCCTGCGTTCAAGTAACTCCAGTAAGAAGGCCTGAGCCAATAAGCATCCCATGTTATCTAGACAGACTGTGTGCGTGTGTCTTAAAAAGTTCTTGCTTATCTTGAGCCCAGACCTCTCTTTCTGTAGTGGTCACCAGTTTGTTCTAACCCCTGGACCTGAACCAAAAATCTGGAGATGGTCTAGATGGAAGGCTTTTCCGTTCCAGGCAAAATACCCACAGCTCACCTCAGCCATTTATGAAGTTCCTTTCTTGTGACCCATTCATTGCACAGGGTCCGTCCTAAAGGCATCCCAGGCACATTCTGACCTCCAGGCTTCCTCTGAGGCCACCCCAGCATCCCTGACCTTTGTCCCAATACTCCATTGTGTATTGTATTACATACCTATTATATATTTTCTGGGACGATTGCAGTTCTTGTAGAGTTTGTTTTTTATGAAACATTCCTTCTCCATATCTTTCATTATCTTTGTTTATTCTTCCATGGCCTCTTTATCATCTTAATGTTGAACATGGCAAACTCTCCCCTGACCTTTGGGTGACATGTTACTGGGACGCCTTCTCAAGTGCAGGTTCATCCTGAGTCACTGCTTGGCAAGTGTGTCAGGAAACACTCCTCCTCAGCCCATGTACACATGCAGTCCCAGCTTGCTTTGCGTCAAGGGAAAGTAATGGAATTGCTACATGTAGACAGTGAACCATGAAAAAACATTTTTAAACAAAGGAGTTGGGTTTTTTTAATATTTATCTGAAAGCAAATTTTTAAAAACCATTATACTTTTTATTTCTGAGTCAAGTAGAATTCATTTTAGATAGGGGTGAAAGGGTGGTGGATCCTGTTCATCCATTCATACATGAAAAAAAGATATACCTAAACAATATAATTCAAATAATAAAAATAAATGCTTAGGGAATGTGAAATGACCTATAATGAACTCAAAGAGGACTTATAAATCACTTTGAGTCACCTTTTGTCAGTATAAGGAGATTCTTGGGACAGAATGGAGTAACTCACAATTGTTCTGTATTCGATGAGAAGTTATCGTTGGTGATTGAGAAAGTTGCAGCAAGAATCACATGAGCATTAAGATTGCTATCATTCATAAAATGAGCAGTAACAGTTACTGTCTTTGAACAAGTCTCTTGAAATTTCAGCGAATTGTACCCTTGTCAGTGAAAGGTAGCCGATTGGAACACAAGTCTGCAGAGAACAGTGACTTCTTTTTTCCAATAGAAAGATAAGATATCCAGTGGAAAGATACATGCATATCTTTTCGATGCCGTTATACAAAATATCTTCCCAGTAGAAGGATACATGAGAAGTCATCTGTTAAGGAAGAGTAAATTATAGAGCATGATTACAGTTTGGTTTGAGGGTCGTGGTGTGCAGAGAAGGAATCCAGTCCTTCACTGCCGCAGTGTGGGAACTAGGGCAAGCCTCAGAGCCTCTGTGTCTTCACAAAGCTGACACCGTTGTGTCGGGCAACCGGAGCAGAATGCCTGTGCAGGGCTCTGGCAGCATGTAGGGCTGGGGGTGGTGAGCACTCAGCCAGCATGTAGCCATGTATGGACCTAGTCCTTCCTAGAAAGTGAGACTTGGGAAGGTAAACTAATCATTAGTGTACATAAGATAAACCACTAAAGGCCACAGCAGGACAGTAAAGTCATTTTAGAAGAATGTTATGAGCTCAAAAAATGTCCCCACCTCCACCTCCACCACCCTCGACCGTCAGCCACATGCAGCGTTGCTCTGGCCAGAGCCCACCCCTGGACAGCTTGGCCCTTGGCATGACTCTGCGCAAATGTCTTTTATATTTCCAGCCTTTGTTGGTAAAACGAGTGCGTTGGGTTAGTCTATCTCTCAGGTTTTGTCCCCTCCAAAGCAGTACATTATTTGTAAAAAAGTTTTAGATTGGTTTCAAGTGGAAAAAATTGCCTGCAGGCAGAAGGCAGAAGTTAAAAAGAAAATGCACGTATTGGATGTGCACATACCTCTATTCCCCAGAACAGCCGCTTCGCTCCTCTCAATTTTCAGCTTATTGTGCCCTTATTTCATTTCGTGGTGGTTTAGATAGGTTAGCTGGCCAGGGGAGCCGGGCACTGGGGTGAATGCAGACATCTTTGGCTTGTCTAACTTGTTTTGCTTAATAAAACTGCCCTAGAAGTACACCATCAGAGTTATTTTTTAGAGGAGTGTTATTTGTTACTTAGAATTATTTCACTAAGAAAGTTTATTCATTAATAAAGTACAGTTGGCATACAGTATTAAGAAAGTTTATTTTAAGCAGCTGCTAAATTATCTCTTGGAATTGAAAAGGTTTTGTTATTTAGAAACCTCTTAAAAAGTATTTTTACAAATACATTTTTCTCTTTATAGTGCTAGCAAACTTAATGACATGTTTAATGTAGATGGCTGTTTCCTTGATGGCTCCATTAAAATAATTTTTTTCTTTTTCTTTTTTCTATTTTTTAATTTTAAAAGAATTTTTTTCTGGATGAAAAAGGTTTGGCTTATTTTCTTTCCCTGTGCACCTCTAGTTGTTTTAAAAAACCACCTTCTGTTGACGTTGTTTTGGCTTTGCTTTCATGCAGATCTGTTGCTCTCTGTCAAGTTCCTGATCAGTCTCTGCCTTAGACTGGTCTTGTGCTTCAGTCAGTGTTTCTCACGTCTCTCCTGCTGGTCCGAATTTTAAGTTCTCTTCTCTGAGTTAGTGAGATCCTCAACTTCCCTGCATTGTCAGCTGCGATGGGTTTCTGTCCCAGTAGAGGCTTGTCTTTCCCTTGTATAGTCTCAGTAGATGCTGCAAGGCGGACTCAGGGAACAAATGTCAGTGACGTTGATGCGTAGTGAAAAATACTGTACATGTAAAATATGGATTTGCTATCTTAAAAGTAGTTTTGACTCTTTTTAGAATTTTGTAACAGGTGATCATTGTCAAAACACACTGCATGTGATTCAGAAACACTGCACAGGAAGCCAGGTCTTTATGGTCTTTGAGCCTCCCAACTGTTTTCACTGCACCAAGGTCCTCCTTCTTGATGGTGTGCTGAACATCCCCAGGTTTTCTAAACTTTGCTAAACTTTATTAATATATTAACAATTGGTCCTTTATTACTTATTTTATAAAAATGAGAGTATGCAGCAGTTTGCTTTTCTCACTTACTGTGCTTTTACATTATGCCACCTCATTACAAGTAGACCTACCTCATTCTTTTGAATGGCTGATTGTATGATTATATGGATATCCTACAATCCCAGTCACCAGTTTCCTGTTCATGGCCACCGAACATGGTGTCTCAGTTTTCAGTGCTTACAGGCACAGATGGGGGGACGTCCACACATGTACATTTTGAAGTTTTCCAATAGGGTATTAGCCTTGCTGTGTTGTGTGTGCTGCAAATAAGTACTTTTTAGTTTGCCTTTTGATTTTGCTGCTTTTTACTAACCCCACATGAAATAGAAAAAATAAATAAAATGATACTTCTGAGGTTGGTCAAATTATCCAACAGTAGACTCAGATTTTGTAACACCTGTTCTTGCTGATGCTGTTTTAAAGCAAACCAGGAAGCTAGTTAATAATTTTGGATTATGACCATCTTAAGACGGGGCATAGAATTATAGAATTCATTAGGAAGGTTACTGTATTAAAAACTGTGTTTGAAATTGGGTTTGAAACTGTGTTTGAAAAAGCTTTCCCATTGAATGGAAATCTTGGGTGGGTCATCCTTCCTGAAACCACTTCTGATGTACTGTTGAATTCAGGGGAGCTATTTGGTGATAAATTGGACAGATTTTAGGAATGACAGTGTGACACACATATACTGTAGCCATAGTTATTGACATTTCCCTGACCAGCAGGCTGATGGTCAGTTGAGATCATGTAAATAAAATCTGAATGTGTACTCTAATGGGATTATGAAAGAACTCTTTTTATAAAGCAAATAATCATAATCTAATTAATCAAGCACATAAATAGGTACTAAAAGTGTGAAGTACATCGTTAATTATGTTGTTTAAATTTTTTAATGAAAGTTATAAGTAAAATCTAAGCTATATAGTGTTACATTTACTTAGGATAGGAGGGAGGTATTCAGGTGCCTTATACTTTGCCTATACTTCCTTGATTTGGGGAGGTTTGAGAAAAATTTAAGTACAATCTCTTTAACCCTTTGAAGTTCATATACACATATATTCTGTGTGTTATATTAAGTCTTAAAACTAACCCAATAAGCTTTTTCTCTTCCTGGCTTTGTAGTACGCTTCACCTCGCAGCGGCATCTTCTGAGTAAACCATCAGTCTGTGCTTAGTTAGCATGTGGTGAGTGGAGAGTAATGTCTTGTGTCGTCTGTGCAAAAATCAGATGCATTGCATGATACTAACCATTCTGTTGGAATTCTTTTGCTTTTTTTGTTTAATGAATATATGATTTTGCTATGGGTTAATAAAGGTATTTCCCATTAATTCTGTTTTATAGATTTATAATCATAGATTAATAATCATTGCTACCAGTGTTAACATAATTCTTAGAAATTTTATTTCTTAAAATAGTACCTGAAAATTTCAAAATTACTCTTTGAAATTTTGTTAAAGAATCAAAAGTAGTATTTATGTATATTGTATTCTTTTTAGTTTTTTATTTACCCAAAATGTTCTTTGAAGTGAATAAAGATGGTGAGAAATGAAAAATCATTTTCTAGGTAAAAGTAAAGTGACATATTTCACAAATCCAGAATTTAAAATATTGTAAAGCCTCCTCAGAGTCAAGGCTAATCGGAAATAATGAAAACTAGTAAAGGTGATTTCAAAATAAATGCACTGTTTTTCCTTCCTGGGATCATAAAACTTAACAAAGTACCGCATTTGTCCTGAGGAGACCCTTAGGCAGCCTGCTTTAATTGAAGGTGGCTGTCTGTTAGCACAGTCTTACAACGAGTGGAAGTGTCTACAGCGTTTCAGAGCAGTTGACTGTCTTCAATATTTAAACACCTCTCCAAGTCACCACATATCACTCATGCTGTTAGCTTGGTTTCACACCCCTAAAAATGTAGGCGACATTTTTACCTCAAACTTTGCTAGGATTTTCACAAATCACAAATGACCTGGATCACAATTAATAGAGCTTATTTATAATGAAAGATTCTCTGTGATTGTTAACTCAGCTAGTATTCAGCTAACAGTATCAAGGTTTAAAATGCCAATATACAGCATTTAAAAAAACCTTTTAGCTTTAAAAATCCTTCCTGCCTACATTTCAGTCTCATTTTGATTTTAATATATATCAGTTAACTTGCCTTAGTGATGATGTGGAATTATTTTCAGCCATGTAAATCCCATATCAAACTCAGTAGTCCTAAATTTTCCTTTTTAAATAATAATATAAATATAGCATCATTCTTGTTATTATATTAGTGCACTTAAATATTGTTATTGCTGGAAGTGATTTCTCTGCAGCATTTCTGTGGACTGATTAATTGGTTGTCTCCTCAATTTTTAGTTTAAAAAATTTTAAATGTAAGATTAGCAAAAATGGTACAATAAATATGTATGTACCCTCCTATATTTACCAGTTACTAACATTTTGCCAGATTTTCCCACTTATTCTCACTCTCGCTCTTTCTCTCTCTGTGTATTTTCCACTGTTACTTTTGACAGTTGCTCGCAAACATTAACTCAGTATTTTAGCAAATAACTTTAAGAACAAGGGCTTTTCTACAGACGCATAATAGTCACTCACAGGAAACTTAATATGTACCTAATACTGTTACTTAGTATATTGTAAATACTTATATTTTTTCTGTTTCCCAAATAATGTCTTCCATAATTTTTGAAATTCCAAGATCTATTTAATGACTGCACATTGCCAGTTTTGGTCATGTTTTCTGAGCCTCCTCCTTGAACAAGAAACCTTCCAGCGTTTCTGTCTCTCACGGCACCGACGCTGCACGGCATTGTAGGGCCGTGCACGGCGTTCTGCCCGCACGGCGTTCTGCCCACACGGCTCAGGCTGAGGTTTGGAGATGGAATTCACTGATGAGGGAATTCAAATATAAAGGAGGGTTTTTCTTATCTTGTCTAGATTTCTAGGGCCAACGTGATTGTTGAACTAGTTTTATAAATAATATACTGTTGGAAGTACATCATCAGTAGTGGGTTATATTGTTCATTTACAAATTGAGGAGATTTCAAAACTTTCCACTACATATATGAAAGTTTGCCTGTATTACTTAATGTTACTCAGCAATTTATTTTTATGACATTCTTTTTAACTTCATACTTGACCTATGAGCTTTTAGTGTTTTAAGGAGAAAAACCTGATTAGGAAGGTTTAGCATCATTTCTCATAACATTTTAAGGTTTTTTTTTAAGGATTTATTTATTTATCTATCTGTTTATTTTTAGACAGAAGGGAAGAACGGGAGAAAGAGAGGGAGAGAAACATCAGTATGTGGTTGCCCCTCATGTGCCCCCCACTGGGGACCTGGCCTGCAGCCCAAGCATGTGCCCTGACTGGGAATTCACCGGGAGACCCTTTGGTTTTCAGGCCAGCACTCAATCCACTGAACCACACCAGTCAGGGCCATTTTAACTTTTTAGAATTAAGTTTGTTAAATTCAGATGAGGCATAGCTTTTGACCCCAAAATGCTGTTTGTCCTCTGCTCCCAGCTTGTCCTGGAGAACTGCAGTCCGTAGGAAAACTGACACATTGGGGAAGGGGGAGCTCTCTTTGCTCTTCCAACCCAGTCTGAATTGCTGCATCCTCGAGACACTCTGCCAGGGCAGGTGTTTGCGCCTGGCTTTCTCTGATGTGGCCTGGGAGCATTCAGCGCGTGGTGCAGGGCCGCAGTTCCAGTGTCGCTTGGAAATACTGTTTTCAGGGTTGCTGACCCTGGGTCAGATCATCCCAAGAACATTGATTTTTAGATTTCTGTAGTTTAATACTTAGAATATTTCTACTTCAATCCCCAGGCCATAGAATATAATTTAATTTTAACTTGAAACAACCGACTTCCCAGAAAGTCGACTTGGAAGGTGCTTTCCCCCACCCTTTACCCTCTTTTCCTTCCCTTGTTCCAGTCCTGGCTTCGATCTTCGTCCTGAAGAAGCGAGGAGAGCGGTGCCGGGAGAGGCTGGGAGGCTGCGTGCTGCTGCTCTGGAGAAGGAAGCTGGCCTTCAGGGCTCTTCGTGCAGCCGAGAGACCAAGACAGAGCGGACACTGGCCCACAGACCCAGGGCAGCCGGCCTTCACGGCAGGTTGTCTCGGTGCAGAAATGATGATCCTTCTTTCTCTGTTCTTCCTTTTTCTTGGTTGGGAAGAGTTTTATGTTGTTTAAATTTTTTCAATGACTTAACTTGATTTATGGGCTCACTTAATGTTCCTTTCTTCCATCCTTTTTGTCCCTCTTTTAAAAGAACTGCTTGCCTTTTCTATTTATTTTTAGAGTGATTTTTTAAAAGACTTGTGCAATACATTTTGAGGTGACACATAGTGGATTTTTCTGATAAATTAGAACACTTAATTGACTATTTTATCCAGAATGATTTGTTGAATATTTACTAAAAACTAATTCTTTAAGTTATGACATAATGATAAATCCAAACAGCAGTACCTCATTGTTTACTTAGCTTTTGTACTTATATTTTTCAGAGGAAAAAATACTACTGTAAATTGTAAATAGTCAGTATATAACTATCATATGCAAACCTGTGACTGTTGGCAGTGTCATCTTGGAAGAACAGATAAATAAAGTTTATTTACTGTATACAATTTGCTGATTGTGCTTCTTTCTATTTAGAAATCTATTTCAAAGTCATTAAGAATTTGTTTTCTATCTGGCTGAATATAATGAACTATTTGTGAAGATGAGTATTTGGAAAGAGTTTTTTGTCTTCAAAATTAGCATGACCAAGGTAGAAGAAGTGTGGAAATGACACACCCGATGGTGTGTTCTGGGGTTCTGTCAGCTTAGAGACGCCTTCTCTTTCTGCAGTAGACCATACTTCGATTCTTTTTAAGCTTAGAGAGAAATTTCTGGACCCAAGAGATGGGAACTGTTCAGAGCATTTCACACACTCTTTACATCCACCAAATACAATATGCAGTATCTAGGTGTTATCTAACCTCTGTCTCCGAGTGGAATCTCAGTTTGGAGACAGTCTGCAGCCTGGCGTTGCTGCTGTATCATAGTGTAATAAAGAGTGGGGAGCTCTGGAAGTTGGGGGTCAGTGGGTGGCCATGGGGTCTTCCTACCGCACACAGCTGACTCCTTCGAGGGCTCCCAGTCCAGCAGGGGAAGAGGGTCTTCCTCCCTCCCTTGTCTTTCCCTTCTTTCTTCCTACCTTCCCTCTCTCCCTTCTTTTTTCTCCCTCTCTCCTTCTTTCCATCCTTTCTTATTAAATCAAGGTTTTCTTAAATAGCAAAATTTTATCCCACTGAAGAAATTCTGACAACAGATGTGACTTCCTACCCTTTTTATACCTTTTCCTAGGGTAGAGTGTAGACTCTTAGTGAAATCCACATGCAGCTTCTAACAGTTTCTCCCTAGCCCGTTTGTTGAGACAATATATCAGAGGGTACAAGGGTGAGCACGCTTGTTTTATAAAGGGCCAGATAGTCAACACTCTCAGCTTTGTAGGCCATTCAGTTTCTGTCACAACCCCCCACCTCTGTCACTGTGGCACTAAAGCAGTCACAGATAATACGTAAATGAGCATAGCTGTGTTCCAATAACACTTTTTTTTTAAAGATTTTATTCATTTTTTAGAGAGGAGAAAGAGAGGGAGAGAAACATCAATTACGTGGTTGCCTTTCGCACACACCGCACTGGGAACCTGGCCCGCAACCCAGGCATGTGCCCTGATAGGGAATTGAACCGGCGACCCTTTGGTTCGCCTGCTGGCACTCAATCCACTGAGCCACACCAGCCAGGGCCAATAAAACGTATGTATAAAATCTGGTGGCAGTCTGGATTTGGCTTGCAGGCTGTGGTTTACCGATCCCTGAGGAAGCACACAAGCTAGATTTTAAACACGGAGTTGGGGGAGGAATGAACAGGAGTTGCTCATATTTTTCCTCAGTGCAGGCATGATTAGGAACCGTGGTGATGCCTTGGCTGGTGTGGCTCAGTCAGCTGGAGCGTCGTCTGTAAGCCAAAAGGTCATGGGTTTGATTCCTGATCAGGAGACATGCCAGACTCCAGGTTTAATCCCTAGTCAGCGTGCATGTGAGAGGCAACCAATAGACGTTCCTCTCTCTTTCTCTCCTTCCCTCCCCCTCTGTTTAAAACCAGTAAGCATGTCCTTGGGTGAGAGTTTAAAATAAAATAGTGGTTACTTTCTCTCATTACTGGTTCCAGTAAAAAGAACAAAGCCTTACGTTGCAGTCAGGGTTGGGGTCTCAGGCACATCTGAGAGTAACTGTCCCTGACTGATGCCTGGGACATGAGAGAGTTTTTCCAGCAGTACTTTCAGGACGCATTTGCCTCGGAGATGACAGTCTGCTGAGTACCCTGCCTTCCACGCCCTGACGGTGACTCGCAGACAAAGAAGCAGGTGTGTGGCGGCTGAGGGCTGGACCAAGGCTCTCTCCGAGACCTCAGAAGCACACAAAAGGGTTGATCCAGTAAATGGATTGCCAAGAAACAAGCTTTTCCCTGAAAGATGTTACTTGAGCCAGCTGTTGGTGACCAGAGTCAATTTTACAGCCGATGTTTCCGGGTCAGGTGCTTGTGTATTTTGGTAGAGAATCACCTTGTTGTTGACTTGTCTTAGTTTGCTTGGGACTTCTGTAACAAAACCACCATCCGCTGGTGGCTTATAGACAACAAACATTTATTTCTCACAGTTCTGGGGGCCAAGAAGTCCAAGATCCAGGTGCCAGTGGTTTCGGTATCTGGTGAGAACCTGCTTCTGGGTTGGAAGAGGGCTCTCTGCCCCGGTGCCTCATGGGGCGGAAGGGGCGGAAGGAGCTTTGTTGGGCCTTGTTGACAAGGACACTAATCCCATTCATGAGGGCTCCACCCTCGTGACCTAATCACTTCCCCAAAGGCCCCACTTCCTAATATTGTCACCTTGGGGGGTAGGTTTAACATTAATTTCTGGAGGGATGTGGACATTCAATCCATAGCAACTTGAACATTGTTGGACTAGTCATTCCTAAATTAAAGGACTAGAACCTCAGGATTTTTTGATGGGTAAGTGCTTACTTTTCTTGCAAAAATTCACCCGCTACAAAAACTCCTGCCGGTAAAGTGGGTGCTCATACTTTTCCCCTGCGGCAGGGCCCAGGGGCTGCGGGTGGCTCGGCTGTAGCTTCTTCACCCTCCCAGCAAACAGGAACAGAAGGCTGCAGACTAACGTGCTGTGTTCAGACTGGAGTTTTTTCTTAACCTCTAAAAAAGCCAACGAGCAGAAAAGACCTTTGTTTTCTTTATGGTTCTGAAAGAAATTTGGGCTCATGGTGGATGATTTGGAGGATATATATTAAAAAATTTTTTTCCAGATAAAAAATTTCCCACCAGGAAGTTACCACTGTGTTATAGAATTATACACTTGAAACTTACATAATTTTATTAACTAGTGCCAGCCCAATGAATTCAATACAATTCTTTTTTTTTAAAGTAAAAAATAAATTACCACTGTTACTTTGGTGCATTTAATCATGGAATATTTTTCTTTCTTTAATTGTTGTTCAGCCACAGATGTCCCCATTTCCCCCCCATTACTCTCCCCCGCCATACCCACCCCTCGTCTTCCACTGTCCGTCCTCTTCCCCACCCCTGTCTGTGTCGTTGTCCCCAGATCCTGTATACTCGTTCCTTGACTTGTCTCTTCCCTTTCCTTCCCATGTGATCCCCCTGTCCCCTTCCCTCTGGTCACTGTCAATTTGTTCTTTATTCCCATGTCTCTGGTTCTATTTTGCTCTTGTTTGTTTTGTTGATTAGGTTCTACTTATACATGAGATCCTATGGTATTTGTCTTTCACCTCCTGGCTGGCTTCACTTAGCATAATGCTCTCCAGTTCCATCCATGCTGTTGCGAAGGGTAGGAGTAATCACAGAATATTTTTCTAATGTGTGAGTGGATATATGGAAGAAGTGTGTGTGTACATAAGTACATGCCTACATTTACTGTCTATATATCGCTGGCCATCAAAATTTCCTTGAAACTTTCAAATTGCTGCATACTGTTTTATCCTATGGACATGATATCATTTAACTCCTGTCTTTACTGTTGAACATTCAGGTCATGAGTTATTGGTCCCTTTTATTCAGTACCCCGTGATGATTTCACTATCCATATTCTCAGCCCTCTTGCAAAATCAGCCCAGGGCCAACCTGTCCTCTCCACTGCCTTTGGGGCCAAACAAGTGGACACACCAGATTGCTGTGCGCCAGGTGTGCCTGGCGCCATCCCCCTAAAATTCCCAAGATGTGATGAAGCATGGGTGGACATTCCGAGTCAGGGTGTTCCCAGAGCACTACATTTCAAAACTGGGCTCCCCCAAATTGGGAAGGTCAAAGACAAATTGAAACAGCCATACCTAAAGCATACTTTCCATGTGGGCGTGGGTGCAGGCGAGGCAGCAGCAACCCATTCTTTCCACCTTTTCTTGTGATAACAATTTCCCCCTGCCTTCATTTGGGATCCTCTTGCATTTGTCGATGTTCTTCCATTCTTTAGAAGTGTTCAAATGCCACACATGTGTGAACATCACCTCAATGACAGTAAATAATGCAGCCACCTAAAAATGGACTCTCAAGATTTTTCTCTTAAGTCAGGCTAATATGCAGCTGTGAGCACATTGCTTATCTAACAGCTCACTGCTCCCCTGGGGCAGGAAGACTCCCTCTTGGGCGCCCCACACGCAATGAGGCTGCCTTCCCCTTTTAAGTGGGGAGTGTGCAGTGTTTCTTAGTCCGTTCCGCTTTCTCTTTCACTATTCTGCATTGGAAGTGGGTAGGACAGGTCATTTGTCTTCTTAATTTGCTGGCCTCCAAAAGAAGAGGTGGATTCAAGACCTGGAGGGGATCTCGAGGTCCCGGACATGATGCCGGATGCAGTGATTGCATGAGACTCTCAGAGAGCAGCCTAAGCCCAAACAGCTGCCCAGAAGCTGCCAGAAGCAGGCAAAGAGGACAGGCAGGGCCAGTGAGGAGAAGCTTCACCAGTGGGTGGCTTCCCGGGGCTCTGCCCTCCTCTCCACAGACTGCCCTGCGTCCAGAGCACGGTTTCCTTTCCCTCTCTGGCCCTGCATGGGTGGGGCCCTGCAGGCTTCCTGGAGGATCTCGGGCAGGCTGAGCTCCAGTGGGGAGTCCTGCCTTCGATGTTGGCTCTGTGTCTGTGGGAGGAGATGGGATTTCCTGGGCCGGAAAACTGGCATTACCATCAGGCGTTACATTTATTGTGGAAGTACCCACCTTCCTGCGTTACCCGGGGACAATCAGGACCCATGGGGTTCTGTCCTAGACTTAACAGTCTAGGCCTTAGCTGGCTGTGTAGGACTTCTACTGCCAGTGTTCAGTGAAGAGGGACACCCATACCTTGGTCCTGCCTGTGTCGCCTGGAATCAGATTTGCAGCCCTTGCCACTGGGGCTCCCCTTCCTGGCCCTGTCCCTTTACGTGGGCTCTGCTCAGTCTCACACTCGCCCTTCTTGTCCTGACTCTTGATTACATCTCCCAGGGGGAACCCTAATTCTAGCCCCTTGGGCTCCTTGACTGGCATCCCCAGCCACCTCTTGGGCCTGATCCCAGCTGCCCCAGGGGGTCATTCTGCACAGTCCAGACCTGGCCTCTAGATCCTGCCCCATCACGGGCTGCGAGGCTCCTACGGAGGAAATAAACGGGCTTGGGGGGCCTGACCCATGTGTTCAGGTGTAAAATGAACCTAAGTCCATGTGCAACTGCCCACCCCGGTCACAGCGGAGGCCAGGGGATGTGAGTGGTCACTAGAAGGGTCTGCTACAAGGTTTCAGCCCCTATGAGGTGGGAACTGAGACCCGCATGTCCTGCGTAAACCCAGGAGCCAGTGAAGCCTGCCCGCCCATTAAACCAGAAGTAGACACACTCCACTCCCTGGGCTGGGAAAGCAGAAGCTGGACTAGCGGAGGAGAGCAGATAGCAGAGGAGCAAACACTGCAGAAACCCCAAGCAGGGAAAGGAACTGAAGCTCCGTTCTGGAGCCCACGGAACCCCAGCGTTAGAAACCGACAAGCTGCCCTGTAGGGGTGCCTGCTGGGGCTCCCACGGGGAATCACCCCCATCATGAGCTAGAGGAAGGAAACTGGGAGGGAAAAAAAATCCCTGGGAGCAGAGCAGAAGACACACACAGCTGCGCCCTCAGAGCCAGATGGGGGAATAACTCGGAAGAGACCTTAATGTGGCTCCTCGGAGGAGGCGCAGGTGTCCTGGGAACAAGGAGGAGGGGCACCTCCCTGAGCCTGGCAAGGCTGACACCTGGCCTGAGTCCTGAGGAGCACAGGAGGGAGCCCCCGGAGTCCGGGAGGTGCCGGAGGCAGAAGGGCAGCTCGAGGTAAGGGAGTGCGTGTGGAACCGCAGCGAGTGGGAGGTGCTGGCAGAGGTGTGAGGCAGGTGTGGGAGATGAGGCTAGAGGCAAACGGGGCCGGGCGGTCGAGGCCACATATTCCGTGCAGATTTCTTAGACGTCCTCTCTAAGCAGCAAGAAGAGAGAAGTTCAAGATGGTCTTGGGAGTTTTCAGCTCAAAGCCATTTATCTCCTTCCTTGAAAGTTCAGGGCGCCTTTCGCTGCCAGGGATCTTGCAGCGGCAGCATTTGCCAGGGTGGACTCTGAAAAATGAAACGCACGTGGGGTGTTGCGTTGCTCAAGCCGAAGGCAATGCACGGAGTCATCGGGGCCTCTCGGGACGGCGAGCGTCTGAAGTCAAGTTTGGTTTTTGGAGCTCGCTGCATGCACCCCATTGCTTGCTCACTGGGCCCAGGAGAATGAGGTTACAGCCAACTGGCCTTTGTCACCAAGACCCACAGTCTAAACAGCTTCAAAGGCAAGGATATAGACCAGATCCCAGACTCCTTGGCCAGCCGCTGTACTGGGGTGTGTCTGTGGGTCCCACTCTTGAGAGGGGGGTCTGTCCCAGGTCTGGCTGAAGGTGTGGATGACTGGAACCCAGCCAGCTGGTGACTGCAGAGCAATGCAGAGGGAGGGAGGGTGTTGTCTGTGCCTCTCAAGAGGGAATAGACTCTTCCTCCCCTTTCCCATTTTGGACTGTGGGAATGATGGCTGAGGGGCTGGGGTCACGCCCTGCCTCGCCTTCACCCCACCTTCCCCAGCATCTCTCAGGGGGCCCTTGGGTGGACTCACCCTCAAACTTTGTCCCTGGGAAACTGATCTGAGGCGAATCTCTGAAACGGAAGCCTCTGTGTGGGGAGACCAGGGACGACAGTGGGATGTGAATATGGGCTAGAAGCCCGTGGTTGCTCCTAGAATGATGGAAGGGACACGCTGTCTGCCTTCTGCACCCACGGCAGACCTCACTGTCAACACTCGTCTCTGCTATCGATGGCCACAATCATGCAAGCTTGTCATGCAGCTTGCATATCAAGCTTCTCAGAGCTCAGTGGCCTCAGACAAGCATCTCTTTCGCTCAAGAGCATCCGTGAGTCAGAGATTCAGGCTGGACCATTCTGGTCTTGGCTCAGCTCCTTCACATGATCTGGGGTTTGGTGGGCTGTTGGCTTGGGGCTCAGCTGCTTCGATCTCCATCATCCTTCCAGCAGGCCAGCCAGTCACTTTCTCACGGTGCAGGTACAGCAACCTGCAAGCATTCTGCTCATGTCAGAATGTGGGCCAGACTCTGAGCTCAGGGTTGAGAAATTTATGCTTTCTTGAGAGGATAATTCAGTAAGTCACACTAGATGGGTGTGAATTGGCTGAAGGAGTGCAGATTTGGGGCCCTCCATGGAAACAATTTACCAAAACACACCCCAACTCAGCGCTCCACAGCTGCGTTCACACCTGCCATCAAACCTGTTCACCATCGCACCAGTGACTGTGCAGTCTGCAAACTGGGTTTGGGGGCGCTCTTTGGTTCCCAGGGGGCACTCCAGGGAACACTGCAGGGTCGGGAGAGGACGAAAAGGAAGGCCCTGCTCCCCACTTAAAGCTGTTCCTTTTATTTGTTTTGTATACTGAAGATCTGCATAAGATTTTTTTTTTGAGAAAAGATTCTGCCATCAAAAAGCTTTAGGAAGCTTCCTGTCCTTGCATGGGGGCGGAGCAACAGGCAGAGGCATGCTTAGCCCAGATTTCCTTGGTCTCTGCAGGAGGGCTCTTGCTCAGCTACGTAACAGGCTGTATCTTAGATTTTTTCCCTCAAAGCCCGCTATAAGAGAGAATTCAGGGAATCAATGATTATATGTTACTTATACCTATTTTAGGAGCGTCACCTCTACCTAAAAAGTTTATTTCACAGCCAAATGCTAAGGAAAAATTTAATATATTTTTCTCTTGGATAATGAGAACCATTTCATGTAATGTATAACATGTTTCCCTTTTCACTTTGGCCGCCGGGAAGCTTGGTGCCAAATTCAGGCCACAGTTTAATAACCTAAAACTAGAATGGCCCAAGGAGAGTTTGAAATACCAATTTCAAGGCTTTCAATCACAGAGACTCTGTCCCAGTCTGAGCTACTGGGCTGTCTCTGATCGTTTTATTTCTGTTCTCTTTCTCTATCCTGGACTGGCTTTCTGATTCTAATACAGGTTTTCTCTGGCCCTGACTGTGCCTTCACGCAATAGAGTTGATTGTCCCTAGGCCCAAATGGGCAATGAGGAAGGGCCTGCTCCCAGGGCCAGTGAAGGCATTGGCTGTTCCCCGGGCCAGTCTGGGGACCCAGCCTGGAGAGAGGGCAGGTCCTAGGCAGAGGTGCAGAGGGGCCAGGGCCCTCCAGGTCTGTGGGGCTGAGAATCCAGGTGTCTTCCCCAGCAAGCATCCCAGGAAGGTGCCTAATTTGGAGGTGGAGGTTGGGCCTGAGGGTCAGACAGAGCCAAATACCCTGGGCTCTCAGGGAAGCAGGACCCAGGTAGAGAAAACGCCGCTGCCCTCTGAGTCCCCTGCAGCGTCCTGATCGCCTGACACTGAGATATTTCACTTTACTGTGCACTGCTGAGTTTAGGTGGGGGAACTAGGGCTCCCAGGGGTTAATTCAATGTTCAGACTTGACCAAGAATTGTTCGGAAGGGCACGATCCTCCTCTACAATGATCTGCTCCTCTCAGTTCTTCCGAGCCAGCTCATCATACTAGGCCTGGATGTGCACCATGAACTTGCTGAGTTCCTGAGATTTGGGGGCATCCAACTCCATGGTCAGCCCAGAGCTGGCAGTCTGGTTTTGTGGACCATTGACTTCGTCCTCGTGGCTCTTCTTCACGGAGAGCACCTCTTCCTCGGGAGCCTCGATCTCTGTCACCAGCTGCAGCCAAGTGATACTGGTGTCACTGGGGACCTTCTGGAGCCCACTGATGTCACTCTCCACAGACTGGCACATGGCCAGCTCCTTCCCATACTTGACTCTGAAGTCATCAGCAGCAATCAAGGGCATTGTCAATCTGCAGAATGATGCGGGCATTGACCGCAACCTTGCAAAGATCTGAGCCCCCAGGTCCTTGACAGTCTTGAAGTGATGTCCTCAGCCTCTGACTCGGGGTCCCTTCTTCTCCAGTTGTCCCAGAACTATGCTCTCCAGTATATGACTGTCAGCCTCCAGGTGTCTCACCCTGTCCAGGAAGGAGGGCAGGTGATCATTCAGGCATTGCCTAATCTCCTTCTCACTCTGGGTGCCCCTTTTGCCCACCCCCACCGACCTCAGGCCATCCTTCCAGTCAGGTCCCCAGACCCTCAGCTGCCCTGGAAGCTGGTGGGGCCTGAGTCCCTGGCACCTGCACAGATGCTGGTCGTGCTGCTGGCTGCCTGGGTGATGGCCTGGAGGCTGAGTGACGGCCCAGAGCCCAGGGGTCCTGGAGGTGCTGGAGCAGGTGCTGAAGTTCATGTCATTCAGGGAGGAAGGCGAGAGGCACGGACTCAGCTTCAGCTCAGCCTTGGATTCATCTTAAAAGTTATGACTGAAGAATTGATTTGAACTTCTGGTTTTAAGTTGAACTTTCATTGTTTATAAACGATATTGGAAAATTTAAGATATATGTTACTTAGAAGTTTAACTGGTTTGGTTTATCAACCTTGGGTAAATAAGGAATGATTTTAAGTAATTGGAAGGTTTTTTGAGTCAGGCAAATACATGAATAGTTATAAAGGAAATCAAGTATGGTAAATGTATTAATGCAATAATTTCAAATATTAAAAAGAATTTCATGAAATTATAAACACCTCCTTAAAATAATTTCTTAAAATTTGGTACATTTCTAATTAGAATAATGAGATTTTGAAGACGAACTTAACATTGTTCTACATTAGTGATGTTAATAAACTCAATACATTTTTTTTAAACTAAAACAGTCTTTTCAAAAAACCTACTATTAAATCTCTGTGAAGATACTAATCAGAATTTTAAAAATACAACTTTTCTTCCTCTTTATACTGGAAGCTCTGTTTTCCCCAGAAGTAGCTGTCCCAGAGCTAAGTTTTCTTTTTATGGGAGCGGTGTTTCCCGGGGCCCAGCAGTCTCTGCTCGACCAGCGAGGGACCAGAAGGCCGCTCTCATGGCTGGATGGGTCTCCCTCTGCATTTTCCTTATCTGCTCGCCTCCTACTTGGTCCCCAAATGGAAGGACCACCTCTGCACCCGATGCAAGTGGTAGGGCCTGTTGACAACTTATTCTAACGTCTTTTCCTTTGATATTTTCTCTCCTCTTTAAAAAAGAATTTATTAAAATCCTCATCCAAAGATGTTTACTGACTTTAAAGAGAGAAGTGGAGGTAGGGGGGGAGATTGGTTGCTTCCTGTGTATGCCCTGACCAGGGATCAAACCTGCAACCTACGTATGTGCCCTGACCAGGCGTCGAACCCACAAGCTTATGATGTGCAGGACGTTCCTCCAACCAACTGAGCCACCTGGCCAGGGATCTCTCCTCTGTACGATTACAGGAATATTTGTCTTCTTCTCTTTCACACATACCAGCAACATTAGATTAGCTTCAGGGCTAAGAGATCACGGCTCTCTTTGCAGAAGGAAGACGAGAGGGGGAAAACGGGCATTTGGAGCACCTTCCAGGCACCGCAGCGAGGGACTCATGGCACGTTGGCTCATTGAAGCCTTCCTAGGGAGGCAGGCACTGTTGTCCCCATTTTAACCATCAGGATTCACTTCTGGCCATATTATACATTGTCTTAAATGTGGACACTAGGTTTTATTGGGCAGCGATGAGGTTAGAAGCTCCAATAAGGAAACACTCAAGGGTCAGAAAATGCCAGGTGCACTGTGGTCCTGAGACAAGGCACGAGTGCATTGGGGCTCCTTCCCTGGGAGGAGTAGAGCGTGTTAGAGCTGTTTGACCAGAGGCGGGTGGGGAGAGCGGGGTCTGAGAGTGGGAGGGCAACCCAGAGGCAGAAAGACTCTCGCTTTGAGGACAGCTGATAAGATGGTCATGGCAATGTGTTTGATCATCAGAAGCTGTAGCTGAAACTTCAGGCGCCAGAAAAATGGGGTGGAAAAGAAGTGTCCTGGCTGTCACCGCTGCCAGTCACTGTGTGTGCCTTATTTTCCTCAACTTTCTAGCAGCCACAGGTGAGGAAACAGGGTCACCATGGAGATCAAGAAGCATGCTCACACAAACACAGTGAGTAACTTGGAAGGCAGGATTTGAACCCTGGACTTATTGCTGCTGATGACTCCAAACCTACCACAGGGCCCTCTCAAACTCACACTGAATCATTAGCAAGATTCCCAATATCCTCCATCTCTGCTCTGAACTCTTTTTTTAAAAAAAAAATTCTCACCCAAGGATATTTCCATTGATTTTAGAGAGAGAGGAAGGAAGAAAGAGAGAGAGGGAGCAACACTGATGGGAGAGAGAAACATCAATCAGCTGCTTCTACGATGAGCCCTGACCGGGGATCAAACCCGCAACCTAGGTGTGTGCCCTGACCGGGGATTGAACCTGCAACTTTCTGGTGTATGGGACGATGCTTCAACCAACTGAGCCACCCAGCCCGGGTGGAACTCTCCTTTTGCTCAGTTTGAGTGAAACATGTGTACTCCTCTGGGGTTGGGTGCATGTGGGTGGCCGGGGGGATGGTCGAGGGCATTTTTTCCCACGATCCTGGATCACTAGGGGCCTGAAGGTGGAGTCGACGTCCCCTTGTTCCTCATCGTATCTGCACCTGCCCCGCCCTAATGCCTTCGAGCTCTGCAGCTCTCGCCATCCGTACCCCCCATTATGTACTCTTCACGCCCCCCATTTCCCAAATGTTTCCTTCCGTGGGTGCAAGTCTGGAATTCTTCAAAACTAGCCATTCTAAGATCTAAGACCTATCAGTTCTATGACCTCATCACCAACCTCATCGCTATCACTGATCCCCTTGCCCTTCTCCTTAGCCAGCCTAGGTTCTACGGCCCAGCGTAATTGTCACACGTTACCAACTCTCACACCTTTCTCTCTCCAATAACTCATCTGACAGAACTCCTGCCTCGGTTCCATCCACTTTCCATCGACTCCCCATCTGCTCCCTGGCAGCCGGAGGAGGCTGGGGAATCCATTGAACCGTGCTTGCCTGTTCACTTGAGATCTGTGACCACCAACTTCACATGGGCCCTTTGTACTCATGCCCCCAGTCCCATCATGTCCCCCTGTCCACCCACCCTCACAGCCCTGACCTGACACCTCCCCCTCCTCAGACCTGCAGCACCCCTCAGCCCCTCCGCACGGCTGAGGTCTGTGCTTCCTCACTCACCGAGAAGATAGAAGCGACTGGGGAGCTGCCTCACTGGCCCCCTCCACGTCTACAAACCCACAAAACACTTTCACTGGCCCATGCATTGGCCCTCGCTCCTGTTACTGGGGTTGAACCCCGTCACCTACTCAGGCATAAAACTCTAGGAAGTGGCCCCTCTCCTGCTTAAACCACTTGCCCCTCTCTGCTGGCTCACTCCCGTCACTCACTCGTTGGACATGTGCTGTGATGGCTCCCAGCTTAGAAATCAAACCAAAATGAACATCAAGAGCTTTCCACTCATCCTCATGTCCCTTTTCAACATCTGGTCCATTTTTCTTCCTCTCTAAATGCAACCCGCCTTGGCAGTGGCCTGTAGTCACTGTCTCCAGACTTTGTCAACTTCTTTCTTTTCTTTCGCTTCCCTTAAATCAGGGATTCTCCCCACGACTGCACTACGGTGACTCTTTTTATGGTGACTAGTGGCCTCCAAAGAGTCACACCCAAAGGTTCATTCTCAGTGCTTCTCTTGCTCAAACTATGAGCAGCGTATGACTTAGTTGCCCACTCTCTCCTCTTGACTTCTGGGACATCCCTCTCTTGCTTCTCACCTTAGGGAAATCAGGCCCATCTTTACAAACTCGGTGCTGCAGTGGGCCAGCGGACACATCCCACACCTGAGAGCAAGAACGGGGAGAGGTGTGCCCTGACTGGTGTGGTTCAGTTGGTTTGGCAACAATCTGCAAAGTGAAAGGTGGCCAGTTCGATTCCTGGTCAGGGCACATGCCTGGGTGGCAAGTTTGGCTCAGTTGGGGAGTGTGTGAGAGGCAGCAATCAATGTTTCTCTCCCTCAATTTCTTCCTCCTTTCTCCCTCTCTAAAAATAAATGAATATCATCTTAGAAGGAGGGGGGGTGGGGAGAGAGAGAGAAAGAAAGAGAGAGAAAGGAAGGAAGGAAGGAAAGAAGGAAGGAAGGAAGGAAGAGAGAGAGAGGGAGAGGGAGAAAGAAAGAAAGAAAGAAAGAAAGAAAGAAAGAAAGAAAGAAAGAAAGAAAGAAAGAAAGAAAGAAAGAAAGAAAGAAAAGGGAGGAAGGGAGGGGTTTTCATCCAAGGGTAGCACATTTTCTAGTGTTTATAGGTCCTTAGTCTGGGGCTCCGGTTTCTGGCAGCGGTGGGTCTGAGTGTTCCTCTGTGCTCTGACCTTGGGCTTGACCGCTGGGTATGCGAGCTATGTGACCAACCTTTCAGATAGGCTTCGTGGAAGCTCTCAAAGGCATGTTTGTGCTTAAGGGCCTCCTGATTTCCCCGGTCAGCTGTCAGGGCTGGAGTTGTTGGCCAGGTTTTAGCCATTCATATCTAATCCCCTGCTCTGATTAATGGGGGCGGTTTCGCTTTCATTGTCCCTCTGAGGCAACCCGTCTCCCTGGCGGCTGGAGTAGAAGCCGCTCCCAGGTCTGTGGCCATTTATGGGCAGAGCCAGCGCCCTGCTGTGTCCCCTGAGAACACACTGGGGTTGGAGGTGTGGGTCACCTCCTGCCAGGTGACCTTGAGAAGTCCCTGTTCCAGCCTTGGCCAACTGCTCCCTGAGCATCATTTCCCTCATCTTAAACATTATGTAATAATCATTCTCCCTTGCTGTCCCCAGCTTTCCCCTCTCTCCCGGGCCATTACTGTCAGCACACGAACGTGCTCTGTGTTCCTACCTTAAACCAGCATGCTCTCGGGACTCCCACCCGCCTCCACCTGTTACTCCGTTGCTCCCCTCCTCTTTAGAGAACTTGCAGACAACTGCGCTTACCACCCCCAATATGTTTGCTTCCATTCCCCCCAAAACATCTCTGGTGGGGACATCTCCTTGGAGAGTGCTCTGGGCCAGGTCAGTTGCTAAGGCCAGTGGTCGCTCCAGGGCTCTATCTGATGTGCACAGGGGGTCGCTTTCTCCTCTGAGACACCCTCCCCACTGGCGTCCAGGGCTGCCACCTTCTCCTCCCGCTTTGCTGGCTGGTGCAGCCTCGTTTTCCGGATCACTGACAGCTTAGGTCCTAAGGTTCAGCCTCCACACCTTTCCTCTTTCCTTTTTTTCAGTCCTCACTGGAGGATATGTTTTGATTTTTAGAAAGAGAGAGAGGAAAGAAGAGAGAAAGAAACAGAGATTGAGTCTGATGTGAGAGGGAAACATAGATCGGTTGCCTCCTGTATGCACCTGCAGCCTAGGTATGAGCCCTGATCGGGAATCAAACCTGCAATCTTTTGGTGCACGACCAGGGCTCTCCTCTTCTTTATCTATGTCCCCTCAGTGAGTTCATCCTATCTCATGGCTTTAAACACCAGCTACATACCAGTGGTGCTCATATTTACATCTGCAGCCCAGCCTCTTCCCTGGACCCCAGACTCACCCAACATCTCCTCCAGGATGTGTAATTGGCACCTCGAGCTTGGCACGTCCAGGTCTGAACCCCAATTGTCCCCCAAACCTTTATCTCCCATTGTCGCCCCCATGTCAGTTAAAGGCGATGTCATCTTTTCAGTTCCTTGCCTGCATTCCTCTTTCTCTTGCACGCCACGTCATTGAATCCTTCAGTTTGGTGGTTGCATGTCTTCCTCTCTGGTTTAACTTTATTTTTGAATATGTAGAGCATTTATGTAGTTCAAAGTCAAAGGATATTCAAAGGCATCCTTAGAGAAGTGTCCATCTTTCCCTAGACTCTCTACTGCACTTTTCAGTGTTTCTTTTGAAAAAATATATGTATTTCCCCTTTTTCTTACACAAAAGTTGGCATATTATATGCATTGCTTTAAAAATTTATTTTTTATTTTTAAATTTAATTCTTGTTCAAGTACAGTTTTCTGTCTTATATTCCCAGCCCTGCCCCCACCTCAGTGCTCCCCACCTCCCTCCCATTTCCACCCCCACCTTAGTTATTGTCCATGTGTCCTTTATACTTGTTCATGTGAGTCCCTCCCCTTTTCCCCTGTGATTCTCTCCCCTCTCCCCTCTGGACCCTGTCAGCCTGTTCTGTATTTCAGTGTCTTTGGTCATATTTTGCTTGCTTGTTTGTTTTGTTGTTTAGATTCCTGTTAACGGTGATATCATATGGTATTTGTCTTTCACCGCCTGGCTTATTTCGCTCAGCATAATGCTTTCCAGTTCCATCCATGATGTTGCAAAGGGTAGTAGTTCCTTCTTCCTTTCTGCAGCATAGAATTCCATTGTGTAAATGTACCATAGCTTTTTGATCCAGTCATTTACCGATGGGCATCTAGGTTGCTTCCAACTCTTGGCTATCATAAATTGTGCTGCTATGAACAGCACAATTTCATATCGGGGTGCATAGGTTCTTTTGGATTGGTGCTTCAGGGTTCTTAGGATATACTCCTAACAGTGGAATTGCTGGGTCAAAAGGCACGTTCATTTTTAGTTTTCTTAGAATATATGCATTGCTTTTTATCTTTCTTTTTCACTCAGTATGTTCTGGAGATCACTCTAGTTCACAGAGACTTTCTCATTTTTATTACAGCTGCATGAGAATTTCATTATATGGCGCTAAGTGAAATAAGCCAGTCAGAGAAAGAGAAATACCTTATGGTTTCACTTATATGTGGAATCTAATGAACAAAATAAACTAACAAATAAAACAGAAACCGGCCCATAGATACAGAGAAGAGATTGACAGCTGTCAGAGGGGAGGGGACTTGTGGGGCTGGGTGAAGAAGGGGAAGAGATTGAGCAAAGAAAAAACCAAACAATCATAGACAACAGTATGGTGATTACCAGAGGGAAAGGGGGGTAGGGGCAGGTAGAGGAGGGTAAAGGGCGACGAATGATGATGAAAGAGACTTGACTTGGGTTGGCGAACATACAATACAATATACAGAGGATGTATTATAGCACTGTACACCTGAAACTTATATAATTTTATTAACCAATGTCACCCCAATAGATTCAATAAAGATAAAATTCACTGTGTGAATTTAGTGTATGAATTCATTCATTCTTTTCACTATATAAATTCACTGTATGCAACCAGACCCTTAGTGATGAACATTTGAGTTGTGTGCAGACCTTTGCTATTAAAATAAAGCTGTGATGAGTGACCTTGTGTATGTGTCGTTGTGTACCTTGTGTATCTTCTGGGTGGGCCCCTGGAGCTGTGGTTGGAGGAAAGAATCTGAGGAGCTGCTGAGGGCTTGTGGTCCAGTGCAGGAGGGGCGTAGTCTCCAGTGTGCACAGTGGACCCAGGAGGACAGTGGAGAAGGAAGACTCTCCCGGCCCTTTTGGGCCAAGGGCCCCAAAAGCAGAACTGGAGCTAGTCATGGAACATTCTGAACCTCCAGGCTGGGGAGGCCCTTGCAGTAGCTGCATAGAATTGCAGAATCGCTAGAGCAGGGTCTGCTCTGTTTCTCTTATTTCACCCTTTTGGAGTTGGCCTCTGGGGGCTATGAAGTTCAAATATGGCTCCCTGCCTGCTGGATCTGTCCGTTCCTGATGGAGGGATGTGGATGTCTCCAGCTATGATAGTGGATTCATCCATTTTTTTTTTAATCTTCAATGTTCTCTAGTAGGACTTTTGCATTTATCCTGCTTAGTGTTCTAGTGTTCATGGAGCTTTGATGTCTTGGGGAATCAATCTGGGGAAATTTTAAGGTACTGCTGGTTTAAATATCTCTGCTTCTTTCTCTTCTATTTTTTGGCATTCTCATGATGTGCATATTATACCTTTTGTCGTTGTCCCATAGTTCTGGGATATTCTGCACCATTTCCTCAGTCATTTTTCTCTTTGCTTTTTCAACTTTGAAAGTTTGTATTGCCATACCTTCAAAGTCAGGGAATCTTTCCTCCACCATGTCCGGTCTACTAAAGGAGCCCGTCAGAGGAATGCTCCATTTCTGTTACAGTATTTTTGATCTCCAGCATTTTCTTTTCTTAGAATTTCTAGCTCTGCTTACATTACCCATCTGTAATTGTCTACTTTCCCATTAGAGCCCTTAGCATGTTAATTATAGTTATTTCAAATCCCTGGTTTGATCGTTCCAACATCCCTGTCATATCTGAGCCTGGTTCTGACGCTTACCCCTGGGTCTTCAGGTTGTGTATTGTGTCTATTAGTGTGCCTTGTAATTTTTGTTGAAAGCCGGACATTATGCGTTGCATGCTGGGTTCTGACAACTTGTCTTTTCAGTTTATAGCTCTCTCGATCAAGAGTAACCCTACCCAACCTGATGCAGAGACAAATCGTGCCCTGATGGACTTGGAGTCTGATGCAATGACTGACTTTTTTCCCCTCGGGGAATGGGCGAGTGTATTTTGCCCGACTATTTGGTGATCAGAAAGGAGGACTGTGGTGTTACCATAGGACTGTGACCTATGTCTGGTCTCCATGACTTTCGGCTCTCTCCTTCCCAGACACATGGTAATTGTATTTCTTACATCTTCTGTCATTTGTGGAGCCCCGTGACTCTTCCTGGACATGAGTTAGGAGTGGAATTAAAGAGTTCAGGGCAGAATTGTACTTGATGGTGGGAGACCTTCGGGAACTCTTTTTCTGTCTTCCATGACAACCAGCAACGTTTCCTCTGCTGGTTACCACATGAAGATGTGCAGCGCCAGGTCCCCTCTGACCCGCAACGGGCACTAGTTTCAGGGAGAAATGAGCCTCTACGCCATGATGACCTGGGGGTCACTTGTGAACTAAGCCTAGTGCAGCTTGACCTGACTGATACACCTTCTTTGGGTCTGGAGTCACATGTCACTTTTTCCTCAAGGCCTCCCTGGACCCCTGTACGTCTGTCTCCATCTAACATTGTAGGGTTTGCTCATTTATTTTGTTTACTGTCCGCCTCCCTCTGCCGTCAGCTGTAGGCCCACGAAGTCAGGGATGGTCTGACTTTGGGTTCTAGGGGAGGCAGATCCTGAGAAAGGGGCTTTGGGGCCATTCGCTCATTTGAGAGGCAATCCCGAGGAGCACCAGGGGGAGCTAGGGAGAGGAGAGAAGGAAGGCGGTAAAACCAGTCAAAAACGCATTACTCAGCCCATTACCGCTGTGGGAAGCTGGAGCTCAGCCCTTTGGAGATCCTCTGAGAAGTCTCGTCAAACCAGGCCCAGAAATACCCCCTGTACAGGTAGAAAGAGGAGTTTGTCCCATTTGTCCCCGACTTCCGGCCCTTACTGGCTGCAGGTTGCCCTGAGGGCATTAAATACCCTGCACATGCAGACACACGTAGGCGGCCTGTGGGTGGGCTGAGCAAGCTTCCGCAGCTGCCGGAAGAAGTTCCCAGGAGGAGAAGCAGAGGGTTATGCTAGTCCCCCCAATGAAAACTGCCCCTCCAGCTGCAGGTGGGTCAGGGGGCCGTGCGACGGGGACAGCCACGGCATCTGCCACAGGGATTTTGATTTTTATTCCCTGATGTATCACCAGTACCTAAACTGTCTTTGACAAATTTTTGTAATAAAAGAATGAGTAAACAAACACTAGAATGGACATTGGCTGAGTGCATCCCCTGCATTCATTTTCCATTTTCTGATCAACACTTTCTCTCTATTTACCTTTGAGGAACCACCTCTCCCAATTTCCCACCCTAGAGCTTGGGTTGGGATTGGCCCAACCACTTGTTCCTGGGCCACTCCCACAGCCCAAAGGTTTAACCCAATCAACACTTCTCCTTCTCCTCTCCCCACACCACAGTGATTTGTTCAGGGACAGACACAGAACTCATTTGGGACCAATGAGAGAGAGTGAATTCCAGGGCTTGCTCTCTCTTCCTCATGGGTGTTATGATATACAGATGTGAGGACTGGAACAGCTGCAGCCATTCTGCTACCGTGAGAAAGCCTGGAACTTCTGAGCGAATTCCATGGAGCCCAAGAGAAAGCCAATCAAAAGGCAGGAAGGAGCAGGAGGGAGTCTGAGTCTTTGGAGACATCCTTTGAAACTGCTGGATCAAGTCTCACTTGAAGCCAGAACTATTGGTAAATCTGGATTTTAATGAACACACCCAATAAAAATTCTTAACCACTCTGAATCAGTTTATGGGAAGTTTTCTGTCACTTGTGACTTAGAGAGTCCTCCCTGACTTTCATATTTAACTCACAGGTTTGCCGTGAGGTTTAAATGAAATAGCATACCAAAAAAATACTCAATGAATAGTAACCAATACTGTTATTATGACATTTTTATAGCATGATGCACAGTTTTTATTCTATAGCCTAACTTTGCCATGTTTCTGTTTATCTTTTTGGTATTATTTAATTTTTACCCCCAAAGAGGAGAGGCTGAGGGAGGGGCTGGCCAGCCCAGGCTCCGGGCCACCAGCTCCAGCCTCGCTGAACGACTGGAGCCCACGACCTAGTTCTCATTCCTCTTCCGTCTCCTTTTTGTTCCCTGCGGCTGTTTGTCTGCATCCCACTTACACGTCAATGTTTTCAGCAAAGCGCAGCGAGTGCCTTTTTCAGCAACCTGAATCCACATGAAAACAATGGCAACAAGAAAAAGGTGTAAACTTTCCAGAACAGGCACTGATTTTGAAAATGTGATAAAGAGGTTATTGTGTGTCCGAACTTTTCACACAAGAATTGGAGGAGATTGAGCACCAGGAATAATAAACAGAGGAAGAGCAGCTAATGCAGAGCAGATGGGCCTTCGGGGGAGGGCTCAGCATCTTAACGTCTTTTCCCCGGGACCCTTGGGCTTCAGATGACTGAGGGCTGGTTGCTTTAGTTTAAAATGAAGTGAATGCAACGGGGGAGACAGGGAATACGGCTGCTTTGGTTTCTCCAATGGGGAGCGGACTACAGATTTTAAGGACCTGCTCTGTGGCAGGCATTCATTGCTTTAACCCTGACTCCAGTTCCATTTTACAGGTGAGAAAGCCCAGGCTCTGAAAGTGCCAATCACTTCCTGAAGGGCACACAGCCAGCGCGGCAGTGGGTCAGTTCCAGGTCTGACTCATTGCCTGTGCCACACTTCTGCAAACAGGGACTACTCATGAGCAGGGAAAAAGAGTCATGGTGAGATCGGTTTGAGAAATGCTGATATGTATGAACATGAGAATGGCTTCACTGAGGTATCATTGACACGCAATAAACTATATATATTTAAACCAGGCAACTGGATAAGTTTTGATATACATCTTTGCCTGTGAAACCATCCCCGCCATTAGGGTAGCAAACACATTCATGACTACCAAAAGTTTTGCCCGGCCCCTTTGGAATTCCTCGCCCTGCCCCATCCCTCTCTCCCTGATCTCAGACAACCGCTGACGCTATGTCTGACTCCCTCTCTAGAAATGAGGCAAAATGTGTTTTTGATCCATAATAATGTTGGAAAACTGGAAGGGGTTTCCTTATGCTTTCTGTCACTGTAGATTAGATACATTTTTCAGGAGTTTTATAGAAATGGAATCACATGTACTCTTTTTTTTTTGGCCTGTGTTCTTTTACTCAGCATAACAACTTGGAGATTTATTCATCTTATTGCATGTTTGTTCTTTTATCTTACTGAGTAGTAGTCCCTTGTGGGAACATGCCAGAATTGGTTTATCTATTCACTGATAGATGGATATTTAGGTTGTTTCCGGTTTGGGGGCTATTACAAATGAAGTTGATATGAACGTTCTTGGTCATGTTTTTATATGCCATAAGCTTTCTTTTTTTCCTTAGGTAAACACCAACAAGTAGAATGGCTAGCTCATATGGTAGGGATATGTTTAACTTAATAGAAACCGTTCAAATGTTTTCTAAAGTCGTTGTACCATTTTCCTTCCCACCAGCAGCGTGTGAGCGCTCCAGTTCCTCCTCAGTAGTGTGAGGAACCACCACGCTTTTTGGGTTTTGCCATCTCAACAGGTAGGTAGTGGAGTCAAATTTCTCACGGTTTTATTTATTTTATTTTATTTTTTAAAAATATATTTTATTGATTATACCATTACAGTTGTTCTATTCCCCCCCTTCATTCCCCTCCACCCTGCACACTCCCTCCCCCACCATTCTCCCCACCTTAGTTTATAACCACGTGTCTCAAGTTCTTTAGATTCTATATTTCCCCCACTATTCTCGCCCTCCCCCTATCTATTTTCTACCTACCGTCTATGCTATTTTCTGTGCCTTTTCCCCCCTTCTCCTCCTCCCACTCCCCTGTTGCTAACCCTCCATGTGTTCTTCATTTCTATGGTTCCACTCCTGATCTAGCTGTCCTCTTGGTTTGCTTTTGTTTTAGGTGTGGTTGTTAATAACTGTGTGTTTGCTGTCCTTTCACTGTTCATATTTTTCATCTTCTTTTTCTTATATAAGTCCCTTTAGCATTTCATATAATAAGGGCTTGGTGATGATGAACTCCTTGAACTTGACCTTATCTGAGAAGCACTTTATCTGTCCTTCCATTCTAAATGAAAGCTTTGCTGGATAAAGCAATCTTGGCTGTAGGTCTTTGGATTTCATGACTTGGAATACTTCTTTCCAGCCCCTTCTTGCCTGTAAGGTCTCTTTTGAGGAATCTGCTGACAATCTGATGGGTACTCCTTTCTAGGTGACTGTCCCCTTCTCTCTTGCTGCTTCTAGGATTCTCTCCTTCATTTTAGTCTTGGCTAATATAATTATGATGTGCCTTGGTGTGTTCCTTCTTGGGTCCAACTTCTTTGGGAGTCTCTGAGCTTCCTGGATTTCCTGGAAGTCTATTTCCTTTGCCAGACTGGGGAAGTTCTCCTCTATTATTTGTTCAAATGAGTGTTCCACTCGTGGCTGTTTCTTTACCCCTTCTGGTACCCCTATAATCTGGATGTTGGAACGTTTAAAGATGTCCTGGAGGTTCCTAAGCCTCTCCTCATTTTTTTGAATTCTTGTTTCTTCATTCTTTTCTGGTTGGATGTTTCGTTCTTCCTTCTGGTCCACTCCATTGATTTGAGTCCCAGTTTCCTTTCCATCACTATTGGTTTCCTGGACATCTCCCTTCATTTCAATTAGTTTAGCCTTCATATGTTCCTCTAATTTGTGACTATAATCAACCAGTTCTGTGAGCATCCTGATAAACAGTGTCTTGAATTGTGCTTCTGAGAGGCCGGCAATTTCTTGGTTGCTTAGAGTTATCAGCTCTGGGATTTTGAGTTCTTCTTGCCCCATCGTTTGGGCTATTCGTGCCCGTTACGTAGCAGGATAGGAGCCCTAGGTGTTCACTAGAGCAGGGCAACTAAGTTGCTGGGTTGTGACGCTATATGTGGGGGTGGGGTCAACGAGGAGCAATGGCGTCCCATCTGCCGTCTCCTGCCGCGGCCCTCACAGGTGCGGCAGCTGCCACCATCACCGGGCCCACGCGTTTCATCCCACTGCATGCAAGTGTGCCACTGCCGTCAGCCCTTGCCCCCTGGGGCCAGCGTGGTCCATCTCACTGTGCGCAAATGTGCGACCGAGGTCATTCTGCCCCGCACCCTGACTGGGTCCGGGCCACTTGCGCGCCTAGGTTGGGGGATCTGTCCTGCCCGACCCTGATCTGCTGCTGGCTCCGCCCCTCTTACCCGCCGGGTTGAACAGTTCTTTGTTGTCGGACTTCCGTATAATTCAATTTTCTGTTCTTTGGCTGTGTCTTTGTTCTCCAAACCTTTGTTGTATTCAAACTTGGTTGTGGGAGAAGGCACAGTGTTTCCACCTATCCCTCCATCTTGGCGGAAGTCCCCCTGTTGGTTTTAATTTGTTTCCCAAAGGGGCACCTGGAGCACCTGGTGTGGCAAGGCCGTGAACTGTTAAGCCAGAGAAAGCTCTGAGAGGGCCTACTTAAAAATGAAGCCACCTTAAGGGTAGTGTTATGAATTTTCTTACTTTTTTAATCCCAAATAAAAGTAGCTACTTTAAGAAGAGCAGAATAAACAGCACAATCATAATGGTATTCAGTCGCTAACATTTATCAGTTGCTTCCCATGTGCCAGTACTCTGTATCTCATTTAATTCTCTCGACCACCCCCTGGCCATGAGTTTCTCGTTACAAATAAGGAAACTGAGGCTTGGGGAGCTTAAATAGCTCCTCAAGGTCACATACCTGAACTCAATTTATTGTCCCCACAAATTCATATGTTGAAGTCCTATCTCCAGTGTGGCTGTATTTTAAAAATTAAAAAAAAAATATGTTCATTGATTTTAGAGGGCAAGGGAGGGAGAGAGACAGACACACTGATCCCATTCATGTCCCAGCTGGGAATCGAACCCACAATCTAAGCCTGAGCCCTGACTGGGAATCAAACCCATGACCTTTTCATGTATGGGACGATGCTTCCACCACCTGAGTGACCGCGGCCGTGGCTGTGCGGCTGTATTTTTAATAAGGAAGTTATTATGGTTCAGTGAGGTCACAGAGTGGGGCTCCGATCTGCCATAATGTGTCCTTATAAGAAGAGCCCCCCGCCAGCCGGCAGCCTCTCCATGCGGGCACACGAGGAAGAGGCCACCTGTGTGCACAGCGAGGAGGTGGCTGTCTGCTGGTAGACAGCAAGGACACCAACCCTGCTGGCACCTTAATCTTGGACTTCTCACCTCCAGAACCGTGAGGAAGTTCATGTCTGCTGTGTAAGCCTGGCTGCGGTGTGGTCATGGCTGCCAGAGCAAGCTAAGCCAGTGGACAGCCTGACACGGGGATTATAAGCACCAGACCCCTCATCCGTCACCCATTTAGACGTGTCTGCACTTCAGCAAGTGGCGTACTGGTTTCAGTATTTAAATTGAGGTGAGCAGGGGTTTTAAAACGTGGTATCGTGATCTACAGGTCTATTCTAACATCATGGTTATTACTTCAAGCCATTTCACTAAATTTGGATCTTGGGGGGAAAAACGTTTTTTGAGCATGAAAGCAGGTTGGAAATGTTGCACCCAGTAATAGTAGTTGGACTTACAGTTTATGAAATACTTAAGTGGGAAAGTATTTGCTTAAATCTCTGCCTGCTATTATAGTTGAAGGTTTGGTGATAGTATTTGCCCTTCGCCTGAACTTTCTGGGTTTCGTAACCCATGTGGAAATGTAGTTTGTCTTCCATACAAAATAAAGTCCGGGGACTTTGGAAGAACTGACACCCAGAAGTGCCTTTAGCCGAGCATCTCACATTCAGAGAAGGGTTGTCTGGTGTGTGGACGCTCTTGGCCCTTCTTCTTCTCTTCCTCCTTTGAAAATACTGTGAGCTGCTGTCTGGCTATGGACCACTTTCTTCCACATATTGGCTGGTCTCCTCCTTACCTCTGCTGGCAAAGCCCCTTCGCAGGGAGTGGGTCTCGTCCCCGCCCCAGAAGACAGGGCTGTGGGCCTGGGGGACTTGCCAAGAGATGGATAATGTGGGCTGCCTTTGGCTCCACTTTCTTCCCCTATTGCAGGAAGGTCCAGTTTCTGTTTCATTTGGGGGTGGGGTGGGGGGAGATTGTGCAGACAGCTTTGTGTGTGCACTGTTTTTTTTTTAAATCTTCACCTGACGATACATTTATTAATTTTAGGGAGAGAGGAGTGGGGGAGAGAAGAAAAGAGAGGGGTGGGGGAGAGAGAGGGTGAAGGGGAAAGAGAGAGAGAGATTGATCAGTTGTCTCCTGCATGCACCCCAGTGGGGATCAAACATTCAACCTAGGTATGCACCGTGACTGGGAACCGAACCTGCCACCTTTTGATGCGTGGGATGACATTCCAACCCAGGGCTGTGTGCACTGTTCTTGATCCACATCCCAGTTCTAACTGGCTTTCATTCTGATGAGTACTTTGGCCTTAATGGATGTAGCATCTTCCACATTCCCTGATGGCTTTCTGTAAATAATTCAGAATGTTCGAAAGGATGGATAGATAGATAGATGGATGGATGGATGGATGGATGGATGGATCTACTGAGAAGAAGATAATCTCAGTCATAACTGTTACTAACATTTGCAGTAAACTTCCTCCTTTGATGTGCATGGATACACTTAGATGCATGAACATGTGCGTATTTCGAATCATACCGGGCATGTCGTTAAGGAACCGGAGTTTTTCACCTTCCTATACTGTGGGTATCTTTCCTTGTTGGTACATGGGGTTGTATACCATCCTTTTTACCAGGCTGTGTGATTGTGCAGTTAAGAACCAAATTGTTGGGTTCTTCAGGGCTGACTCCAAGAGGATCTAATTGTTAACATGAGATGCCTTATGCTTCAAGATCTGGCGAGGATATGCTGGCTTTGTGGGGGGGACTGGAACCACAAGGAGGTCATGAGCAGAGGGAGTGCAGTGTCTATGAAGGTAGTCTGTCTTCTTCTCTCACTGCTCCTTGGGGAGGGCTGAGCGATTTTTCCCCCTTGAATCTATGGAAGGGACTCTCATAGTTAGTCACCAGTTTTCTAAGTGACTGTAAGAAGGGAACACCTTGTTCCTTGGTTGTGCTAAGCAACCAGCTCAGAGGTGAAGGCAGCGGTAGGGAAAGAACAGGAACGAACTGGAAAAGGGGTATGGCAATTGCAGAAGGGCGGGCGACAGTCGTCCCTCCGAGGTTCCATTCCCCGAGAATCACAGGTATCTCTACCACACTGCTGGACCTGGATTGGGGCGGCAGAGGCTGGATGGAATGGGGAGGGGGTGCTCATGGGAGACCATTGTTTTGTAGGTGGAGGGGGTGCTCATTGGAGAAACGTGGAGTGAGGCCACCAGGGACAACAGAGGGGTGTGGCTGCGTCTTACAAGGAATTAGCGGTGCCTGTGGGCCTGCTGGGGTGGAGTCCTGCAGCAGCAGTGTCTCTCGGGGCCCCTGTCCGTCTGTCTAGGCTGCAGTGAGTCTGCAGACAAGCCGCATGGGTGGTGACGGCCGGCTGAAAAGGGGGAAGCAAAACCCAATCACCCCAGCTTGCTCTCTTTACCCCAACACTGGGGTGGGCACAGGGAAGGGGATGTGTGTGAGGGAGCAGTTGCCGCCAGCACACCCCCCNGTCCCCCCCCCCCCCCCCCCCCCCCCCCCCCCGCCTCAGGTCCTTACTTAGAGGCCCTGCTCTGGGAATAAGGGGAAAGCTCTGAAACAAAGGAGTCTGAAGTTGCAGGTGAACAAGGCAAAGTCTTACCGACCATGAGACTACTGAAGACTTACAGAACTGCATTGGGATAGTGATGGAAAGAGGCTGTAGGAGAAGTACAGCCATCTCAGTGTGTGCGCACACTGTCCCCTTTCTGCGATGGCTGTGCGGGTCCATGCTCCATGGCTGCCCACGCGGAACAAGCCAACATCTTTCCTACAGGCATCTAGTCCTCAAGTGATCTCCAGTTGTTACTACTACAAAACTGCCACGAATGTTGTTATGCAAATGTTTAAAAATCTCATAGCCCATGATTTTTTTACAACAAATTCCTCGGAGGTGACTGGCATGGAGGACAGGGCTTTGAATAGAACTGGATTTTTCGCACTTAGAGATCAGGGTGTTCGTGCAGAGAAGAGGTGTGGAGGGGAAGAGGAAGTGATTTAGGTGTTACGGTCTAGTTCTAGTTGACGATCAACCAGCACGGTACAGTTCAAGCATCCTCAGAACCGGAAGTGAATGAGAAATAAAACACTACTAAGTTTACACAGAAGTGAAATGCAATTTTCCAGCGATGCCATTATAAAGAGGCATTTCTATGTTCACTAATAGGCATGATATATGATGCACAATATATTTTGGTAAAATAATTTACTTATATAGAAGTTTTCTGAATTCAATCAACCGGACAAACTGTTAACTTACTAAGAAAGTAAGAATATATTGACTGAAGTAGATTAAGAAAGAGGTCTCAGGATGGCAAATTGGTGCAGCCGCTACAGAAGACCATATGGAAGTTGCTCAAAAAAATTAAAAAACAGAACTTTCATATGACCCAGCAATTCCACTTGTGGATGTTTATCCAAAGAAACCCAAATCACCAGTTGGGAAAATACACACACCACCATGTTCATCACAACATTATATACAATCGCCGAGATATGGAAACGGCCTGAGGGCCCATCCACAGACGATTGGATGAAGAAGAGGGGGGGGGGGGGCGTGTGCTTAATGGAATGTTGCTTGGCCACAAAAAGAATGAAATCTCACCCTTTGCAACAGCATGGATGGACCCAGAGGGTATCATGCTGAGTGAAATAAGTCAGGCAGAGACAAATACCATAGAATTTCAATTATATGCGGAATCCAAAGAGCAAAATAAACGAATACACAAAATAGAAGCATCTAGAGATAACAGAACAGACTGGTGGCTGCCAGATGGGAGGGGAGTTGGGGGCTGGGTGAACAAGTGAAGGGATGAAGAAATATAAACCATCAGTTACAAAGCAGCCACAGGTAAAGTCCTGCGCAGCTGAAGGCTGAAGTAACCTCGAGGGGGGCACTAGACCTATGGGGGGGCACTCTGTAAGTTACATAAATATCTAACCACTATGTCGTACACTTGAAACTAATATAATATTGAATGTCAACTGTAAGTGAAAACAACTCTAAAAAGAGCCCTCAGAAGCAGGCATTCTCATACACGCTATGGGGTCTACAAATGGACTCGACTTCTTCGCAGGGCGATTTAGGGATGGCCCTAACAATTAAAATGTTAAACATTCTCCTTAACTAAGGAATTCCAATTTCAGGAATTTATTTTATAGAAATACTTACCCATGGTGACAAGATACAGGCGCCAGCGTGGAGTGTTCCCAGCAGCATTATTTCTAACAGTCCACAGTGTCTCCCAACCAGGAGTGGGGGCGGTGGGGTTGTTCAATCAGCTCTCGTCCGTCCGTGTGATGGAAACTCACACAGCCATTAGAAACATGAGTTGTGTCAACATGGAGCATTTCTCACTCACAGCTAAGCTTTACAGTATGTGGGGTATGCTAACGTGTGTATAAAGAAGCCCTCTACTTGAATGCACGCAAAATGTTTCTAGAAGCATGCTGGGAAACAGCTGTGGTGGTTGTCTCAGGGAATAGCGGAGAAAAGGAGGGGAGGGGAGACTTCTTTTTCATGGCCTGAAAAAGCTGAAACTAGGGAATAAGTCAAATACATGTGAGAAAGGAAACAAAAAAAAAAACAGATAAAAGGCTTTACTGTCAAGCTCTTGGTTCACCTGTGAATGTCCTGCTGTAGCCGATCCCAGGCAATGAGGAGCGAGGATGCTCAGAAAGCCCTTTCATTCCAACGGCTCTTGACCAGATGTCAAGGGCTATTCTTACATCAGACTGCCCGTCCAAGGCCCCTCACTGACCCTGGCTCTTCTTTAAGGGATTTCGACAACGTCAAACCTCCTAGAAGAATGAAGCGTGCCCAACGTGATTGGGTTGTTCGGGGACTTAAAAATCAGTGAGGATTTCTTTCTGGCAATGTGGTAAAATAAATGACCAGCTATCTGGGCATCTTTCCTGGTCCAAAACGCCTAAAATGGCTGAATAAAATATCAAAATGAATAATGGATTTTTAAGCTGGCGAAAAAGAAAGTAAATGCTCAGAGGCCAGGAAAAAGAAAAAGAAAAGCTCTCATCCAGGAGAAAAAGCGAGTGCTGACGTCAGCATTCACCTCGGGCATGTCTGGATTCAGGTGGCTGTCCACCGTGCATGCAACACCAGGCAGAGCCTGGGACTCAGGCCAGACTGCAGAGGTCGAATGAAGCTGAACCTCTTTAGTGGGTGAAGTAGGATAACACCTGCCCCCCCACGAGAGACATTGGAAGGAGTCTTTCTTGTCTTGGCCTCCTGGGCTGTTAGTGGAATTTTTTTAAAAAAAGGAAAACCCATCCCCTGAGAACACTGAACCGTAAATCTGTGCTGTACTACATGTGAGCAGAAAAAACTGGAGCCAGAAATTGAGGTGAAGGTGGTGGTGAGGCAGCAGCGCCCCAGGCAATTGGCAGCTGTAAACACAAATCATTTGTCGAGAAACATATTCTAAACAAAGATCAATTTCCAAGAAACATGAACTCACAGCCAAAGATTACATAACACACAGGGAACAAGCCACTGTTGAGAGACAGTGAGCAGAGGCCACAGACTACAGGAGTAAACGTACAGACTGTGGACATTAGAGTTACCGGAGACTGAACATAAAATAAACAAGTGTAATTTACTTGAAGACAGCAAGGAAGATGTTGGAAATACGAGTAAGGAGTAAGACTCTATGAAAACAGACCAGGCAGTTTTTTAAAAAGAAGAACCACCTAGAATTTGTTAGATGAAAAAATGTAAATAACAAAAACTACAAATTCAAAGATGGCGTATCGCGAGAGAGACTACACACAACTGAAGAGAGAATTAGAGAACTGGAAAATAAAACTGAAGAAATTTCCCAGTGTATAGTCTAAAGAATGGATGAGAAATAGTTAATATTTACAAACTATTTCCTATGTACCACGCACCATGTTGTGCTATATATATGTATGCTTTATCTTATTTAATCGTTATAGAAAATGTATGAGCATGTTATTATTAATATCTCTATTTTGCATAACTTCTCTGTGCCTTATTCTTCTCATGTAGAAAGTGGGGATGGGTGCTGGCCAGTGTGGCTCAGTGGATTGAGCACCAGCCTGTGAACCGGAGGGTCGTTGGTTTGATTCCCAGTCAGGGCACATGCCTGGGTTGTGGGCCAGGTCCCCAGTGGGGGGCATGTGAGAGGCAACCACACATTGATGTTTCTCTTCCTCTTTCTCTCTCCCTTCCCCTGTGTCAAAAAATAAACCTCTAAAATCTTTTTCTAAAAAAAGAGAGTGAGGATGGGAGTGGGAGGGGAGATTCACGATTCTTAAATGGAAAAAATTCTAAAAACCTTACCCAGGCTGATACACTCCTACAGTGTTGTGTTAATGTCTCGTTGGTCTGGTAACAAATTGCCACAAAACTAGTGGCTGAACGTGACTCAGATTTATTGTCTTATAGTTTTGGTGGTCAGGAGTGTAAAATGGGTCAGTGAGGCGGAGTTCCTCGCTGAGCCTCTGCGTTCTTTCTGGAGCATCCTTCCCCTTGCCGACTCTGCCAGGCCGTAGGGCTACCTCCTGCCCTGCTGGGTGGTCACGTGGCTCTGCCCATGCCGCTGCTGGCGCCTCTTCTTTGGCTCCGACTCTCTTTTGTCTCTTGTAAGGACACTTGCGATTACATTGGATTCACCTGGGTATTTCAGGGTCATCTCCCCAATCTCCAGATCCTGAACTTACATCTGCGAAGTCCCACCCTCTTTTAAAAAACAGATTTGATTTATTTCTAGAGAGAGGGGAAGGGAGGGAGAAAGGGAGGGAGAGAAATATCGATGTGTGGTTGCCTCTCTCATGCCCTCTACTGGAGGCTTGGCCTGCAACCCAGGCATGTGCCCTGACTGGGAATTGAACCACTGACTACTTTGGTCTGCAGGCCAGCACTGAATCCACTGAGCCACACCAGCTGGGGCTAGCGTTTTAACTGGAAGAACTGTGTATTATTTTCTGTTATAATCTGAGAAATGAAAGATGATATCCTAAACATAAAGATTACTGAGCCAAGCAGCTTGTATTAAGAACCTTAGAAATGTACCTAGTTTTGACCTGGTGGGTAAGCAGTTAGGAAATAACGCAGTTAGGAAATAACGAGAGGCAGACAAAAACTTATGAATTTATATTAAAAAAAGTTGGTTGAGGAAGGAAAAAAGTAGACCAATGAATCTTAAAGACTTTTTCAGGGCTTATGAAAAAGCAACACTGTTTCTGTGGGACATTTACTCACTTAGTATTCTATTCCTCTGTGCAGTGGCATGGGGAGGGAGTGAGGGCAAAACTGTTATTTCTTTCGCATCATTATGCCAAGGATGCTCGCAAACCATCATCTGCCCCTGGGGAAGGAAGTCAGGTTTGCTGAACGGAAACTGAGGGCGTTTCTACACGAGGCGAACGTCGGGTGAGCTGATGTGGCATATTGTTCAATCTGCAACCACCGGGTTAACATAAAACCTGGTTCAGATTGGTTCTGGAAGTGAGAGAATAAAGGGAGAAAGAGCAGTGGGTTGTCATTTCAGTTAGAAAACTGGACGAGAGGTTCATTTTTTTTTTCTTTCAAAAGCACACACGCTGGGGAAGCGGCTCCGCATCCTGGACCGCCAGGTTGGAGTTACTGCGTGCCCCCAGCTGGTCATTCTGGAGACACACACTTCAGGTCGAGTCTCCGTCCGTAGGAAAGCTTATTCTGGCACCTGGGAAGCGGGGCTCACGCTCGATGTCTGATGACACGAATGACTCACCAATGTTGAGAATTTACAGTTAGAAAATGCTGTCCCAAGAAGTCCATCAATAGGTTTATTCGTTTGTTGGCGTCACTGTTTCCTGGACTTCCCAAGACCTGGGAATTCAGTCCTTTTCGTGGGATGCCAAATTCCAAGCTTTCCCTGACACACACCGTGTGGCCCTCGCGGCACGAGGCACAGCTCGGAATCTCCGGGAGGACAGCGCCTCCCGGGTCCCGCTGCGCAGTGAAGTCTATTGTACTTGCCTGACAGACAGATTCCTGGGCCTCTCTCTCCCTTACAGACTCTGACCCAGAGGGGAGCTCGTACATCTATATTTTTCAGTGATTGCTTGAGGATCTGATCTACAGCCGGGTTTGGGAGCTTCTGTTTGGTGAAATCAAAGACTAGGGCTAGGATTTTCACCTGATGTCACTTCTAGGCTTTCGTTTATGGAGATTGAAATGTGTGTTTTAGATCAGTGGGTCCTAACCCTTTCCCAACAACCTTACCTTTTAAGAACTTGTTGAAATCTAACACCCGCACCCACTTCGGGGCGGTGTGTGGGGGGGCAACCCGCAGGGTTCCTGATTCAGTAGGTCTGGAGCGGGACTTACCGATCTGCGTTTCTAGCAAGTTCTCAGGTGAAACTGCTGCTGGCGTGGCGCCACAGTTCGGGATCAGCGGTGTAGGAGACAGGTGAGGATAACAACCAGCGTGGGGGCTACTCTGCTCGCCCCCGCGTGGCTACTGCTGTTATCACCAACAGCTGTCATTTATGGAGTGCTTGCTTCTTACAGGTTATCTCACAGCTGGGGAAAGATGCAGCAGATGGGTAAAGCTCAGTCCTTTCCCTGGCTCCCTTTGGCCCTGGTGTGAGAGTGAGAGGGAAGGGGAGACCCCAACAGAGATCCAGGAGGGCGTGCAGTGCGCGCAGCTGCGGAGGGGATTAAGGTCGCCTCCCGACCAGAGAGAGCGCCCTAGGCGCGGTGGGGAGGTAGGGCAGCCAGAGGCGCCTGGCAGAGGCCCAGGCCATCTTTGGCCCGGAGGTGCGCGGCGGGCTCGCGGCCCGCAGGGGGCGCTGCCGCGCCGTCCCGCTGCCCCGGCCGCCCACCTCGCGGGCGCGCCTCTCCACAGTCCAGAGCCGCCCGGCCCCGGACCCGCTCGCTGCAAGCGCTCAGACTTCTCGGCCGGCCGGCCGGAGGACACCGCCCGCTCTGGGCCGCCCCTGTGCTCGCCTCCCGCGCCCGCTGGGCCCTTTGTCCCCGGCCGGGCACCGCAGCACGCTTGCGTCCGAGCGCACAGCTTCCACCCCCGGGAGCCACCGGGCCGTCGGTGGACCCTGCCGCCCCGCCGCCGGCGCGCTCAGCGCCCTGCTCGCGGGGCACAGGGAGGGCGGTGGCCGGCTGGGGATGGGCGGCCAGGCGACGCGGAGGGGCGCCGGGGGGCTCCGCGCGCTGCTCCTGGCGCTGGTGGCCGCGGGGACCCCCGTGGGCGCCTACAACCTGGACCCGCAGCGCCCCGTGCAGTTCCAGGGTCCCGCCGGTTCCTTCTTCGGCTACGCGGTGCTGGAGCATTTCCACGACAACACTCGCTGGTGAGTGTCCTCGCTGCTCCCCGACCCCTGCCCGGCCGCAGCGCCGGCCTCAGTCCCCCGGCCGGCCGCCGCCTTTCCGGCCTTTTCCATGCCGCCGTCCCGAGGGGGCGATTTAAATGTCTCCGCTGCGCGCAGCGCGGTCGCGGAGGAAAGGCGGGGAAGGAGGGAGGGAGGGCGCGCGTCCCGGGTCCCCCAGACGTCCCGGGTGGCGCCCGGAGGTGGAGGAGGCCGGGCCGGGCACTTCCTAGGGGTCCCAGCCTGGAGCGTGCGGGGAGAGAGGCCCTCGGCCTCCCGGCCAGACTCAGCTTAACTCTCTCGGGCGCACAGTAACTTGGCTCCTCGGCCTGCCACTGGCCCGGCTTGCATCCCGAACGCCGCAGGGACAGGGGGACAGGGCACTAGAGATCCAGATTCCAGTTTCGGAGAACTCCTAGTGACACCCCACCCACCTCCCCCTGGCTTCAAGCCTGTCCCCGCGCCACTGCACAAGGGAAGCAGAGTGACCCCGGGGTGTGCAGCTTTGGTGGGAGGTTGCGGGCCATGTAGGCGTCCACAGAGTCCTGAGTGTCTGGTACTCCACGGACGTATACGAGCCCAGAGGCCCCCTTTCTCCTTTACAAGGTCCGTTGCAGAAGTGAGCTGAGAGGGTCTGGGATGCAGGGAAGGAGGATGGTCCAGGAGCCCAAGTGACAAGGACAGGGGGCTGGTGTGTGATTTCTCTCATAGCCTGGGTTTCATCTCATACCGGTCATCTGGCCTGGACACTAGCACTAGAAGCCTTAGAGGGGTGTGGTCTTTAGAGGTCAGCAGTCCGGTTGCCCCCCGTGAGGGCCCCAACGGGTGGGGAACTCTCCCCCATTAAACACCGTCACCTCAGGGAGGCAGAGCTTGAGTGTGCAGCCCCAGAGGATGCGCGGAGGAGAGGTTGGTCCCTCCTTGGCCCTTTTCCCTGCACAAGGGGGAACAAAACAGCCACTCAGTCACCTCTTCATCAAAAAGTTAGGCCCATGGGTAGTTCCCTTATTCAAGGTCGTGGCCCAGTGGGGGCCTCGGGGGACGATTTGTTGTGTGGTCACCGGTGTGAGCATCCTTCAGGGTTGCAGGCTAGGAGGGCAAGGTCAGTGGTGTCTGTGCTCTCAGCGTGTAGTTCTGCCAGACAGCCACCGCTCCGGATTTGGACAGAGGCTGGTGGGAAAGAGTGGCTTTGCAGATCGAGTGCTCACGAATTCCTGGAAAAGTGGGGACTCCATGACCAGCCAGCCCTGTAACCCTCATGCTGTTTACAGAGCTGCCTCCAGGGAACCTCGTGTAGCTCCTGTCTGGTTTCCCATCTCCCTCCCCACCATCTACCCCAGGTGCTAAGTTTAAAGCCAGGCGGTCTTTCCTTGCACTTGCCAATAATCCCCTTTATAAAGTGAAGCAGGCTAAATGCCTCCTCCACCACTCAGAGTCCACACCAGGGGCTTGGGAGGTGGTAGGGGACACAGCCTGGGCAGAAGCAGTTGGAGAGCACACCGCAGGGTACTGTGCTGGACTCCTGGACTGTGTGATCTTTGCCGGAGGCATGTGGAGAGAGCTGTCAAAAGTAGAAGGGTTTCTCTGTGTAGGGGGCTCAGGTGGTGTTGCAGGCAGTGGCCCTGGGGCATTGGGTGGGACCCGCAGCTGTGCAGGCTTGTGCCCTCCGAGCTCTTTAAGCTCTTTACATGGCTCAGTTAAGACACTCACCTGGATTTGGAGAGGCCACAGTGTAAGCTCCCTCCAGTTGGGAGGGAGATCTGCGAGAGCTGACCTCTGATATGGGGACAGAGTGGAGCCTGCCTCGTTTTAAAAAGGGGATGATGAATATACATTTGACAAGTGAAGAAAAGGACAGCCTGGCTCTCAGATCAGCACGGGGTAAATGGCAGAGAGGAGGTGGAACTGGGTGGCGATGCTGGTGCGCGGCCCTGGTGCCTGTGGAGATGTGGGACAGATATTTCGGGGGTCGGTACGAACCCGTGCACAGCCAGGCTGCTGGCTGCCAAGGTGCCCCGTCTGCTTCTGACATGGAGCGTGCCGCTCTTTGTACCGGAGTGCTTGTCCCGAACCTCCGTGGAAACCTTTTGAAAGCAATGTTTCCCTCTCCTCCCCACCCTGCCCTGCCTTAATTTTATCTTAGTTTGGCTCATCTTCTTGATTTCTGTCCTCTTGTTCCAAGTATTTCCCTCCTTATCCCTCTTCCTCTCCTCTTCCTTCCCCCCCCATAGTCTTCATCTCACGCCTTGAACGTTATTCTCTGTGGATCTCGCTGCCCACCAACGTGGGCTGTGGCCTTGGAAGCGAGAAATCTCCAGCATCTCCTCTGTTCACCTTGCAAACCGAAGCTTGGCGGCACCCTTAATTATTTCCTCCAAATAAATTCCTGGGCTCAGAATTGCTGGGTCAGAGAGGAAGGGAGGCTTTGAGTCGTTCTCTGTGCATTTCCAAAGTGCCAGAGAAGTGAGAGGGTGCTCTCTAGAGAGATGAATTAACTCCCGTGGTCCCTGGAGATTTGGAGAGATGCCCCAAAGGGCCGCCCCAGAGCAACAGATAAGCCTTACAGCCTGCAGAAGGGGACTTAAAACGATCACAAATAGTCAGAATGGGTGAGAGAGGTAGGTGATAGACATAAAAAGGAAAAATAAAGAGGGCAAAAATGTTAATTAAGCCTTGTATTCGGTGCCTGCCTTCTTGAGAGGAAATGGCTCCATAGCTTCTTAATTCAGTATTAGTGGTTGAATGAATGCTTCGTGCTAATTCAACACCATTTTGCAGGTGAAGTGACTTGCTGTGTGCAGCGTGAGGGAGGGAGGGGACCGTGCTGGAGGGGCAGGGGCCAGGCTCCAGCACGAGGGTCAGCACGGCCGTGCAGTCGTAGAGGTGAGAGCTTGCGGTTGGTGAGGGGTCCTAGGCGCACATCGAAAGGCATGTGTGTGTGCGTTCTGCCGGAACCAGCCCTACTTTTTCAATCCCGTACCTGTGAATTCCTATCAGGTCTTTGAAACTTGTTACTGATCAGGAGGGCCTAAACCTCTGTAAGAGAAGGGGTGTGACCTGGCTTTTTCTGAGCCCCGGGCACCGAGCCAGCTTCTGTGCTCAGAGTGCGTTGAGAGCAGAGCCCCAGGCTCCCCGTTTTCTCCACGTGGTTGGCTTGAGTGGCCCCTGGGCCACCACCACACTCTAGGCAGTGGGGGTGCCCCATGACCAGGTGGGCAGTGTTACAGACGTCCGCTGTAGCAGTTTGGATGCAGCCATGCCGGTGACCCCGTTTCCTCCTTTGCAGCGCCTCCCAGAGAGCATCTGTCTGCACAGGGACAGCTTCCTCTCCTATACCCTGTCCACCCGCAGCCCCCCATCTTCTTGCAGTCTTTGAAGAACAGCAGTCAGTGCTGGGGAACCTGGACAAAGCCGATTTCAGTCCCCTCCCCCCAACTAGACATGGACAGGTTCCGCAGCTGCGGGGCAGACAGCTCTGACACGCTGCGATACAAATGCCTCCTGGCTGGTGTCCAGCCCCCAGAGGGGTTTCTTTGACACCCCTCTGCTCTTCTCTGCCCCAGACGCCCTGGAGTTGGTTGGGTGCCCTGGTTTCTGTGCTGGCGACCTCCTTCCTGCCAGTTTGCTGGGACACACACAGCGAGAGGGCTGCGCTCAGGCACAGGGCAAGTGCTTGGAGATGGAAGAGGTACCGCTGGCTGCTTTGTTAGGGTTGTCAGGGCCCGGTTCAGTGTGCGGCAGGAGGCAGTTCGGATCCAAGGAGGGCACAGCACCTCCCTGTGCATTCAGGTCGCTCATGCAAAGGACAAGCTGGACATCCCGCTGTCCTGCCAATGCGTTGCCCGTGGCCAGGTGTATTACTGTTTAAAGTCAAATCAATCATGACCAAAGAAAATGAAGAATTCAGTGCTTCATTCATACTAGCCACGTTTCGGGGGCTCAGTAGCCCACACGTGGCTCGTGGCTACTGTTTTGGATCGCACATAGAACAGAATCATCACCACAGAAAGTTCTACTGGGTAGCGCTGGTTCAGAGCAGTGACTTCAGTCTTGAAGGGCTAGGCAAAGATCAGAAGAAAGTATAAGAAAAAGAAAGAAAATCAAATCTTTGGTGGGTTTGAGTATTAAAACTGAAACAAAGGTGCTTGAATCTGACTAAAAGCTAAGAGTGGCCAGCCAAAGTGGCTGAATTCTTTTTCCATTCCTCAATGTCGGAATGCCTGCTCTGTGTGAAGGGGCAGGGGCCCAGAAATGAAGAATCCACTCCCAGGCTGCCAGGCGAGAAGACAGTGGGACTCTAGTCTGGTGTCTCAGGCGAAATGTAGGATGTGGGCTCTGATGGGGAGGGGCTTGTCCTCGGGCAGGCACAGGCTGTTGGGGGCGGAGGAGAGTCCCCCAAACTTTCCGGATGGGGACCCCAGGGCCATGGGCCTTGCTGCCCCCATTCTAGTGAGGAGGTACCTAGAACTGGTGTGGCAGATGCCTTCCCGTAACCACCACGGGGGTGGGGTGGGGGGGGGAATTCCTTGCGGGGCTCTTCTGTCCCAAGCAGGCTCCCAGGCGTGGGTGTAGCTCCGCCTCCCCATCTGGACTTTCTGGAAGTAGCCTTTTCAGATCCTGTTCCTGGTTCTCACTGGCCCCGCGGAGCCTGCTCAGGAAGGGGGTGACACGTCTGGCCCCAGTTCTAAGGGGACCCAGGAAGCATCTCTTGGGGTTTACGCAGGAGTTTCCCCCCAAAGCCCGAAACTGGCCAGGGTGCTGTTTCCTGAGCTGGTGCTGAAGTCTGTCTGGGCAGAGGCGGCTGTGTGGCCCAGGGGAGAACCTTCCAGGGCAAGAAGACAGACTGTTTTCAGCCAGTCACTAACAGCCCTGAGTGTGAGGGTGTGAAGGGCCTGGCTCCAGCCAGCTCTGATTCCCCGGTGACTGCTGCTGGTCAGAAAGAGTCTCCTTCCGATGACTCTTCTTGTGATGTGTCCAGGGAAAATGTTTTCATGTTCATTAAAAGCAGCCATGGTGTCCTCAAAAATCACTTGCTTCCAAGGGAGTTGCAACCTTTAAGCAATCAAAATTAACGATGCCATCAGACGGTCTTTGCTGGGCATCTGTTTACAAGAGGTTAAATGTTTTCATGGGCATTAAGTCTTTAATCGACTCTTTGGGACAACCTGGTGAGTGGTTCCAGTTTGCCTGTCAGGGAACCGAGGCTTACGGGGGTATGGGTGGTGGCCAGGGCCCACCCAGCCTCAGTGCTCAGCACACGGTTGTGGGGGGCTCATGCAGATGCTAGTGTGGAGATAGGTGTGCAAGAGCAATATTGGTGAGGGGAGGGGGGGTGAGGTCTGTGAGCAGGGAGAGCCTCAGACTTCCGTGCAGATCTGATTGACGTCTCAGCCAACTCAACAGGGACTCCCTCCCCCACGCCCCCTCCCCCTCCCCTTGATCACAGTCGGGCATTGGCTGCGGGTGCCTGGGAATAGCGGCCCCAGCTTGACTGCTGTGGCCGCCCTGAGGGGCTGCAGCTGGAGACCGAAGGCCGACTGCCCCTGGCAGTGGGTCGCCATGAGGGGGCACACCTCCATGGCCGCCCCGGAGCCCGTCACAGGTGCGTGGCTGCGTTTGTGACTGGGGGCCACTCTGCCTTTGCTCATCCCACTGCGTCAGCACGGGGAGCACTGGGCCGCTGGGCCCTTAGAATCTGCCCTGGAGCCAGGGCCGACTCCAGAACAGTCTCACTGTCGTCGGATCTCAGGGAGGTCGCAGGTGAGGGACGGAGGAGGAAGAGTGCTCCTCCTTAACCTGGAGCAGTTAGCTGGATGAGCTCTTGACTAGACCGCATCCCAGGTACCCTGGGACCAGCCTTAACCCGAGTGGATGTGGCAACGCACCAAAGCAGAATAAAGTGTTTTTATCATGACCTTCCTTTTTGCCAGAGGGAGCCTGAGAAAGCAAAAGTGAATCCAAGTTTGGGGAAAAGAAATCTGGTCTTTGAAGCCACAGGTTCACTGGATCCCCGATTTCTGTATTTTGGGGGAACAGAAAGGATGTCTGTCGTGAGTGTACAGTCACAGCAGTAGCAACACTGGCAAAGCAGTGCACTTACGGGGTGCCCGGCATACCCCGAGGACTGCTCTGCTGCATGCTTTGTGCGTACAGCTCACTTAATGTTCCCTGGGGTTGTTTCAGTGGGCCGTCATTGTAGCCCCATTCACAGAGGGGAAAACTGAGGCCCAAGTAACATGGCAAGGGAGTAGTGGAGCTGGCGCCTGTGATGTGGTCCCCCAAGAAGTTAGTCTGAGTTTGGGGCTACAGGGCACCCAAGCTTCTGTCTTGTGAGGTTCTGACCTGCTGGCCCTGCTGGATACATTTTTGACATTACAGGGGTGGTTGCCTCCTTGCGACACTTTGGGGGTGCTCTTCCTGGCCCACTGGCTTGGGTGCGGGTCCTGGGGTCCTGCTTTCCAGAGTCACTTGATCACTGAGTAAACAGGGATCTGGTGATTCTGCCAGGGACGCGTGTAGGGCCTGCTCTCACACCAGGTCTGTCTGCTATTCAGACGTCCATGTCCTAGGAAAGATGGGAGATTCTGGAACATTCCGTGTACCCAGCCTACCCTCTCCGGGCTGCTTTTGTTACCATCCCTCCAGCGGCTCTGCTGAGTCTTCCTGGCTCCCATGGCTAATTTAAGAAGCTCAGTTGGGAGAGTGGAGAGGGAAGGTAGCTGTGGTGGCCAGTCTTTTGGATTCATTCACCCTGCATTTGTAACATTACTAGAGACACTCAGGCGAAGTCAGATTTTCTGCACCAGTGGCCAGCAATATATGGGAGCGAGGATGACCCCTGACGTCTGAACATGAAAGAGCATGGAACTGGCCTCGTCTCTCTCAGCCCAGGCGGCCTCTCCCACCCTGCCTTGCCCGTCTGGCGGTAACACGCTGCCATGCACACACCCCAGAGCAGAGTCGGCAGCGTGCAGGACACGCCAGAAGGTGGGGCGGCAGAGGTGCCTGGCACTGCTGCTCCCCCAGGAGGGTCCTAGACAGTGGATGTTCCAGAGTTGGGGGTGGGGCTTGATCCCCAGCAAACAACCAAACCTGCGGTCTCTGTGCCATCAGGGGGGCGCCGCCACAAGGGTGGGCTCCAGCATCAGCCCTGACGGCGCTCCTATGCAGGAGCTGGGTGTCTCTGCAAGTTCCTCCGGCTGTTTGAGTCTCGTTTCTTCCTCTACAAAATAATTGTAATGAGAAAGCTCCCTCGCTCTGCCTGGGTGGTTCAGTGGGCAGAGCATTGCCCGGCAAAGTGAAAGGTCACCAGTTTGATTCCCCGTCAGGGCACGTGCCTGGGTTGCGGGTTTGGTCCTCGGTGGGTGAGTATGGGAGGAAACTGATTGATGTTTCTCTCTCCCATTGATGTTATTCTCTCTCTCTCCCCCTGCATTCCCCTCTCTCTAAAACTAAAATCTTAAAGAAAAAAAATCCTCCCTCATCACCCTGTTGGGGAGTTAAATGGAGTGATGTCTGAGAAGCCTGGATCACAGCCTGTAGCACGCGGCAAACCCTTGGTAAATGCTAGCAGTGACTTGTGTTGTTGCTCTGCTCCGACTTTCAGACCTATGGCTTTCTTCATCCTGACTTAGAGGCTAAGAGTGTGCTTTTAGTTCCTTCGTTGATTCAGTTACTCGTTTATCACCGCCTGAGTGTCAATACTCAATACAGAAATGAATGAGATGGTCCCACGTAATACACACTCTTCATTACATGTGGTCTCCGAACTTCTGGTCAGGGTCTACATTCGTGTGCATTTTGGTGTGTCAGTTACGGCCTGCCTGCTTCCGGAAAGGACCTGAGGCGGCTGCTTTAATCGGAGACCCGTGGGACTGTAAATCCTAGCCTTCTGTGTGCCTTTCCCTTCTCTCAGGGATGTTGGGGCCACTCTCTTATGGGGAGCCCTGGCTCCCACCCCAGGCTCCAGATAAGCCTATGAGGCAGGTCTACAGTTCCAAGGTGGGGTGATGGTGAGCATTTTTGCAAAAAAAAAAAAAAAAAGGAAAAATGGTAAATATTAAATTACTGATGTGCTTTTCTTGGAGAAGACAATGATCAGAAACTAACAGGAAGACCTCAAGACTTTTGCTCAGCAATCCCAGAGGTCTGCAGCCTGCTCTAGCTCTTGGATTTTTACTGCGGACGTGGTGTTCTCAGGTGGGGAAGGACAATATCAGTCCTTTTGCCATCTTTCCTTCTCCAACTGCCTCCCCTTGGGCATCTCCCAGGCCCCCAGCCCCTGGCTGGGGCTGAAGCCCAGTTCTGAGCCCCCTTACTTTCTAACGGGGCAGCCACTGTAAGGGGGTGGGGGGCGCTTGTGCCTCTGTTCTTTCCCGGTTGGACATGGCATACCCCTTGTTTCACTTGTGGAGTCAGCTTTTTCTGGGATGGATCACACCCCTTTCCTTCCCTTTATCCACTCCAGCCTAGGGTTCCCAGAATAAAAATAATTATTGCCAGCCTTTGATGAGTCCTTCCAACATGCCAGAGGTGATAGGCTCACAGTCACCCGGACTCGGCTACAGAAGGAGGCACAGATGCCAAGCCCAGGGTTACCCAGCCAGAATTGTAGATCGAAGGTGACTTTGACCTAATGCTCCTCTGGCTGTTCTCAGGGTCAGCCATGCTGCTGTCCCCTCACCCATCCCATCAGGTCCCTGTCCAAGGTATCCGGTTCCTAAGGGGGAAGAGAACATGCCCTGATGTGGCTTCTGGAAGAAGTGCCCGGGCTCTACTTCCTTCTGCTCTTGGCCTTGGCACATGAAATATTCTACTCCATTCTCAGAAGTCCAGCCCTCCTGGGTGCAGGGCCCCTTCCCCAAACACTTTGCCATTTCCTTTTGTGCCTCTCCGTGCCCCTGGAGGGGGACCCTGCAGTTGTCAGTGGCTTTGTTTTAGAGATGGAGCGCCTGGGGACTTGGCCCGGGTCACACAGCTGGAGAGGAGCTGGCAGACTCCTCGGGGCTGTTTCTACTACCCCGCCCTGCCTTTCTCATATCAGGGCCCTTGGGCCTTGCAGTCCTGGTTGGCAGCGAGACTCCTTTGTGGGACAGAAAGGCCATCAGGGAGTTGGGGGAGCAGTAGCCACAGTGCTGAGCCCTCTGAGCTCTGCAGAGTCTGACGGTTGGGTTGGACCCGGGAGCACGGAGGTACCGCAGTCCAGTTCTCTTCGGGGGCGGCATGCTCCAGCTCGATGATACGTCTGTTTTCTGCCACTGAAGCTCTGCAGCAGAACAAACCACCCTAACACTGAGTGGCTTAAACCAATCACTATTTATTAGATCGTGATTCCGTGGTTAGCGGTTTAGACTGGGTTCAGCTGGGTGGTTCTTATGTGTTCAGCTGGGCTTTCTCTGCATGTACCGCTGGCTGGCTGGTCGGTCGGTCTAGGATGCCTGCAGCTGGCCCGGCTCATGGCGCTCCCTGTGTGTTTTCCTCCGCCAGCAGCCGGGGCTTGTGCACGCGGTGGCTGGGCAGGGTGCCAGGGCAGCAGTCAGAGGGCGCTTGGTCTCTCGAAGCCTAGGCTGTTCCTTCTGTGGCATTCTGTTGGCCAGTGCAAGTGACAGGGCCAGTCCACATTCAAGAGGAGGGGACACAGACCCCATGTCTTGACAGAAGGAGCCGTGACGTCACGCTGGAAAGGTCCTGGACACAGGAAGGGTGGAGAATGGTGGCTGCCTTTGCAGTCTACCAGTGGTGGAAGCGCTGCAGCCATTCTTGGGCTTCTGCGATCTCAGCTGACGGTCTGAATGCATTTCTGCCCTGCGTGCCAGCCAAGGGGCTGAGGTTCTAAGGATCTGTGAGCTCCTGGGGAGCTGCCAAGTAGCGGAGCTGGCACGAGTCGGGTNTGCTTGGTCTCTCGAAGCCTAGGCTGTTCCTTCTGTGGCATTCTGTTGGCCAGTGCAAGTGACAGGGCCAGTCCACATTCAAGAGGAGGGGACACAGACCCCACGTCTTGACAGAAGGAGCCGTGACGTCACACTGGAAAGGTCCTGGACACAGGAAGGGTGGAGAATGGCGGCTGCCTTTGCAGTCTACCAGTGGTGGAAGCGCTGCAGCCATTCTTGGGCTTCTGCGATCTCAGCCGACGGTCTGAATGCATTTCTGCCCTGCGTGCCAGCCAAGGGGCTGAGGTTCTAAGGATCTGTGAGCTCCTGGGGAGCTGCCAAGTAGCGGAGCTGGCACGAGTCGGGTGCCAGCGTGTTTGGCCCACTGCCCGGCCGTCTAACACTTCTTTGAGTACCCACTTTGTACCTAGTGCTGTGCTGGGTGCTTTATAAACTTTGTCCTGCTTAAACCTTACAAGAACCCTTATGAGGTACATTTTTCTTCTGTTTTACAGCGGAAGAACATGGAGCCTCAGAGTGGTTAAGAAACTTGTCTGAAGTCACACAGTGTATTGGTGGTAGAGGCAGGATTTGAATCCTCTGTTACCCCTGTGCTTTTTACACTTCACCACCTTGAATAACTTGCTCTTGAACCTTAGAATTCAGGCGGCACCCCTAGTTTGAAACACTTGCTTTAATACCTGGAGCCCCAGTTTCCCAACAGGTAAAGAGAATCGCCCCTGTGGTTTTTCAGGCCCCGCACCTCCACTTAGCAAGCATTGCCCTACGGCGTCTCCTGCCTCTGGAAGTGAACGGTTTGGCTTGGTCAGAGGTGGCTCTCCTTTGCTCAAGTCTTGGCTATTTTTGGTCGGTTTAGGGCCATGAAGCAATTCCTGGGGTTTCTGTGCGGTGTGGTGAACACACAGTGATTGAATTCCACTCCCGTAACTGCCACGTGGGTCCCTGGGGAAGCTTTGGCTTCGGGATCAAATGCATGGAAGCGAACCTAATGGGTTTAAGGTTTTGAATCCCCAGTTGCTGTCCTGTATCTGGTTGTGGTTTCGCCCGCGGAAATAGAGCAGTGGCATCTGTGGGGAGGGAGGGAGCCTCTGAGACGCTGACCACTCCGAGCCGTCTCCAGAGGGCGGCTGTAGCCCAGCCCCTCTCTGTCACCTGCTCCCCGGGGGACTGACCTGCAGTTTGCCCTCAGGATGTGAGGGGTGGGTTCCGAGCAGGACAGGCGGCTGGGCTGAGCCTCTGTAGCCAGCTGGACCACACGCAGGCTGGCCATGGAAGTGGCTGTGTTGGAGAAAAAGGAGGGCATCTCAGCTGCTGCAGTAGGAGGGAGTCAGTGGAGGGGACTGGAAAGGCCCTTGGACACTGACCCCCAGGGCTCAAATCCAGCTCTACCACTTATCAGCCGAGTAACCTGCCATCTCTGAGGAAACCACACACCAGAGGCTGCCTGACTGTGAGCAAGAAATCGGACGACCCGTGAGCATAACTGGCACCAACAGACGCATTGATGGGCCCATGTATTTAATTAGGTGTGTGAACCCCTCATTACGGGGGGTGAATCTCTGGGCAACACCACACGAGCAGTGCGCTTCAGAAAAGCAAGAAAGTGACGGAAGTTCAGACTGATGGGGAGGGGCCGGCCACCTTTCTGTTGCAAAGCCCAGTCTGTCCTTTGGCACGAAGGGGCTGCCACATCCAAGTTCTAACCTGGGAGCGACCCGCGGAGCCTCACCTGGGCTTTTTGAGGCAGGCCACACGTGCGAGCAGCTGGCACCACTGGGGGCACTTGATACCTGGTGGTTCCCCTTTCCTCCTCCTGCTGGCGTGGGACGGGCAGCATCGGGGAGTGGGCACTGTGGGCGATTGCCGGGGTGTGTGCTGCATCTCGGCATCTCACCAGGCTTTGTGGGCGCAGGCACGTCCCAGGACCTTCTCTGGCCACCTGCTTCTCCATCTGTAAAATGGGGAGAGCGGCAGTGCGCCCCACAGGGCTGCTGTGAAGATGCTGTACGATTCCGCCCTGAGGAGCCTGGCCCAACACTCGCGCACCCCAAGTGCCCGGTCTGTGCTGGCTGCCATCGTAATTAGACATCAGGAATTCCGAGTTAACGAGAAGACTCTAACATGTCTTTGAAGTTTGAGTGTGTCCCTAACTGGGGACGTCATGGGAGGAAAGCCTCGCTTCTCAAGGGTCATCTGTTCATCCCAGCTCCAAATGAACGTGGTTATTTGTCATCTGTGTGGTTGGTAACGTAGCATTTCTTAGACTGTAAATCACCTAGAGAGCTTGTTAAGATGCATGTACTGCCTTAGTGGCCTGGGGATGCGGCCTGAGATTCTGCATTCCGTCAGGCTCCCAGGTGTTCTCCACGCTGCTGGTCTGAGGACCACACTTGCAGTAGTGAGCAGAAGTCAGCATTAGCCTGATGACTTACTGTGGGGGGGTCTGGTGGGGGTGGGGGACACACAGGCTCTTTTATATGGTAATTGCACAGAGAAAAGAAGTATCGTATTGTCTTGTCCGGAGGACCAGGGAAGAGTGTGGGGGATGTTGGATGTGTCTGGGATGTCTCTTCATGACTTAGAATAATGAGAAAAAGCAGATGGTATCTTTTCAGTGGCTTGTCTCGGACCCTGGGCCATTGTGCTCTCTCTATCTCTTGGGACCAGCCTGGCGAATAGCCAGCTGAACTAACTTCAGAAAAGACAAGCTCATCGGCTGGCCTGCAGCCGCAGACTTGCTGGCTGGCGGCCTAGGTAAAGATCAGCGCCAGGCAGCGGCGGAAGAAGCCACAGTGTTCTGTAAACACGGAGATACAAGCTCATCCTCCGCCGTGCCACCCCTGCGAGCTGTGCGCACAGGCGCCCGTGCATATGGCCCTGCCGCCCCCTCTGCCCTGATCTCTTGCTTCATTTTCCTTTACACAGGCTTTGGGAAAAGCTTCCTTATCTGCCCAGCTGATGAGACATTGTTAGAGCCACTGAGTATCCTGGGCTTGGAAGGTGAAAAGAACTCAGCTGGCCCTTTCTCCACATTAGAGCTCCGTGCAGATCTTGTCCCGCTCAGTCTCCGCTCAGGGCTGAGAGAAGCAGAGCCTGAGATCCAGCGTCTCCAGGGTCCCTTCTTGCTCGGGTGTCCTGTGACTCTGGTCTGTAAACGTGGAGCACAAACACCGTCTGAAATGTCCAGGCTGGCAGCGCCGTTTCAGGAGGTGCGATGGAGGGACGCACAGCCAGCTGCTGTGTGAGATTAACTGCCCTCTGTTAACTTTTGTCGTGCCTACAAAATGAACTGCCAGTGAGTGGCATTTAGTCACTGTGCTGATGCAAATTTGGAGTTGGTAGGAGTGTTCGGGCCCAGGCTCGTCCCACCTGGGTGTTTGAGTGGAGGTGGCGTTATCGGCTGCCCGGGTCTGACAGGCCGACACGTGGGAAGACGAGGGTGTTTCAGCTGGTTGACTCTGTCCAATTGCTAATTCTTCTCACCTGTGAAAACAGCAGGCCTTAGGGAGAGCAGCCCTTGGCTTGCCCTAGTGGCTCTAAAGCTCAGCCCCAGAAGCAAGGGTGGGGGGTGGGGGAATTGATCCCTAAACGTGGCTGTCTTCTCACTGGAGTTTCACGAGGTGTGTCATGTTGCATTTGAGTTAGAGCAGCAAAGGGCCGGCCAGACGGCCCTTGTGTGGGAAACAGAGGCAGCGTGGTCTGTTGGGGAAAGTGCTTGGGGTGATTTCTAAAGACTGTGGGTTCCAGCTGGCTTCGGCTTGGAGGCTGCAGAGCCATCTCCCTAAGGTGTTACTGAGGAACTGAGGGGCAGCTTGGGTGCCCTCACTGTTGGGGGCCCAGCTCCTCCAAATCCCAGCAGGGTGTGACCTCATTCTGTGCAGAATCAAATGCAGAATCTGCAAGACTGATCCCCAGGGAAACTCCAGGAAGGAGTGGGTCTCCCCGGCTCCTTGTGTCCTCAGGGATCCTTCACCTTCTGGGTGTTGAGGGACTGGGGCCATGGCAATTAAGGTGGGACCCACATGCCTTCCCGTGAACCTGGTAACGCGCGTCTGAGTCTTAGTAGCAGAGGTGTCCTTTGTGACATCCACCAGCTTCTTTGGAAGGCCCGTCTGAGGGTCTCTGACTTCTGTTACTCCTCCGGAGTGTTGGGGGAGCAGCGGCATTCCGAGGCCAGGGTAGGGGTGAAGGGTGGGTGTCCAGCATCTCAAGGCAAAGGTGGCTTTCAGGACAACCTGAGGGGAGCCTGGGTCCACTTTCCACATCCCCAGGGGGCCTGTCTGGGGTCATTCTGACCTCTATTGGATACCTTTCCCACAGATACCTAGTGGATAATACTTCGTTTCCCCAGGCAAGTGGGGATGAGCCATTTCATAAGGTGCCTAATACCTTTCGAGGGGAATTGCACCCCCTTTCCGGGCCGTGAGAGGTTCAGAGCAGCTTAGAATTTTCTACGTGTTGAACATCGTCAGTGTGGGTTTTGTTTAAAGTCTCATCACGCGAGTTCTTTTCCAAGGGGCTCGCCGCAGCTCAGACACAAACCGTGCCCGGCTGGTGCTGTTTAGTATTCTTTGCTGGAGCTCTTCACTGGACTGCTTTCCGGAAACAGTGCCTGACGCCGTAGGTCAGAGTCGTTTTTGTAACATCTGGAGCGGAAGTCTCTGCTGGTGCCCCCGTGCTCCGTGCCCAAATGCGTCTTTTCTTTCTTCTTGGCCTGACTCGTCTGTTCCTCCAGTCGGGAAGTGCCCTGCTGGGGGNTGTGCAGAATCAAATGCAGAATCTGCAAGACTGATCCCCAGGGAAACTCCAGGAAGGAGTGGGTCTCCCCGGCTCCTTGTGTCCTCAGGGATCCTTCACCTTCTGGGTGTTGAGGGACTGGGGCCATGGCAATTAAGGTGGGACCCACATGCCTTCCCGTGAACCTGGTAACGCGCGTCTGAGTCTTAGTAGCAGAGGTGTCCTTTGTGACATCCACCAGCTTCTTTGGAAGGCCCGTCTGAGGGTCTCTGACTTCTGTTACTCCTCCGGAGTGTTGGGGGAGCAGCGGCATTCCGAGGCCAGGGTAGGGGTGAAGGGTGGGTGTCCAGCATCTCAAGGCAAAGGTGGCTTTCAGGACAACCTGAGGGGAGCCTGGGTCCACTTTCCACATCCCCAGGGGGCCTGTCTGGGGTCATTCTGACCTCTATTGGGTACCTTTCCCACAGATACCTAGTGGATAATACTTCGTTTCCCCAGGCAAGTGGGGATGAGCCATTTCATAAGGTGCCTAATACCTTTCGAGGGGAATGGCACCCCCTTTCCGGGCCATGAGAGGTTCAGAGCAGCTTAGAATTTTCTACGCGTTGAACATCGTCAGTGTGGGTTTTGTTTAAAGTCTCATCATGCGAGTTCTTTTCCAAGGGGCTCGCCGCAGCTCAGACACAAACCGTGCCCGGCTGGTGCTGTTTAGTATTCTTTGCTGGAGCTCTTCACTGGACTGCTTTCCGGAAACAGTGCCTGACGCCGTAGGTCAGAGTCGTTTTTGTAACATCTGGAGCGGAAGTCTCTGCTGGTCCCCCCGTGCTCCGTGCCCAAATGCGTCTTTTCTTTCTTCTTGGCCTGACTTGTCTGTTCCTCCAGTCGGGAAGTGCCCTGCTGGGGGCGGCCCCTCCCCAGGGCAGATTTCCCGTTCGAGACGAAGCATGGGGAGCTCCGATCCTTGCCCAGTCTGTGTGTGAGCGATTCCGTCTCTGGTTTGCGTCGTGCGGGAGGACGCATTTATAATTCTCTGCTACTGCTGCATCCTTCCTTTAAATGTGCATCTTATGTGCGGTGGGGAGGAAGAGAGGACGCCAGAAGAGAAACGCCATCTCCAAATTTCTCATTCATTCCCTTCATTATTTTTGAAGCCTGATACACCCAGGAGAGTACCCGTATCATATGAACCATAACCTGATGAATTATCCCAAATTTGTGTAGACACTGCTTGGGCTGAAATGAACATGATAAGTACACAGGAAGCCCTGTCTCCCTAACCACCACCCTCCTGACCCTTCCCTGAGGTAACCAGTATCCTGACCTCTAACCCCACAGTTACACTTTCGCTGCTTTGACCTTCAGATCAGCGGGATCAGACAGTGAGTATGCTATTGTCCCTGACGTCTTTCCCTCAGTGTTTCATGAATGAGGTTCGTCCATGCGGTTCTGGCTGACTGACATTCACTGGTTTTCACTGCTGTGTAGAATTCTATTGTATTTCTATGCCAGAATGTACTTACCCATTCTTGCATTGGTGGACCTTTGGTTTTCTTTGTTTTAGGCCATTGCATATTCAGTCATGAACATTTTTGTATGTGTTGCCTGGGAGGCATGTGTACGCATTTCTGTTGAGTATGTTCCTAGAAATGGAATGACTAGATCATGGGGTGGACACATGTCCAGTTTTGTTAGAAACTATTGAATCAGTCACGGAGGTGGTGGTCACAGTTTACACTCCCACCAGCCATGTCGTGGGGGTTTGCATTGCTCCATGTCCTTGTCAACACTTGGAATTTTCTGTCTTTTTGGTTTTAGCCTTCTGGTAGGTGAGAAGTGGCATGCCATTTGTGTTTCTCTGATAACTAACATAGTCGAGCACCTTTTCTTATGTTTACTGGCCATTGGTTATCATCTTTCATCAAGTATCTGTTGAAGTCTTTGACCCATTATGGTGTTGGTGACCTGTATTTTCCTTATCGATTTGTAGGAGTTCCTGATAGATTCTGGATAATCACTGTTGGTGGGTTGTGTGTGTTTCCAACAAACGTAAGCTTCAAGTCTGTCTGGAGGAAATCTGACAGGTTCGCTGTCGGAGCCCCTCCCCAGGCCCCTCAGGGCAGTACAGTGCTGGGGTAGGTTTCCCAGTGAGCCTCAGGCAGCCTGCCCGTGGCTGGGTGAGGAGCGAACCATCAGCCTCCCCTTTCCTGGTACTAGGTTGCGACAGATGCCCTTTCTTCTTGCCCTGCAGGGTCCTTGTGGGTGCACCGAAGGCAGACTCCAAGTACAGCACATCTGTGAAGTCCCCTGGGGCTGTGTTTAAGTGCCGAATCCACACCAACCCTGACCGGAGATGCACCGAACTGGACATGGCTCGAGGTGGGTGGACGTTCCTGCCGAAGTACACATGGACTCTGGACCCTCAGGCTTTCCTCTTGCTCCTCAGGGTGGCCTGGCCTCCCTCCCTCCTCCCCTCCATCTCTCCCTTCTTTCTACCCAACCATCATGCAGTGAGGACCTGTTACTTACTAAGCACTAGAATATACCGGTGGATAAAACAAAGATCTTGCCATCCTCGCAAATTAGTGGGCAAAAGAGACATTAAAAAACAAATAATGGAGAGCAAGAAGACCAGGAGGAAGGTGGGTATTCAATCTACACATATTGGAAGGATGCATAGTAGTTAGCCGGCAGGCAAGGAGGCACAACCTCTAAGCAGAGGAGCGCGTGTGCCACGGTCAAGTACATAGCGAGGGGGGAGTGGCCGGAGTGGTGAGCAGGACAGAGTGGAGGCAGAGGACTCAGCAAGGTCGGCGGTGGGGGCGGTGCTGATCACACAGGGCCCACCAGGCTGGGGACAGGTGTGAGGAGTTCACTCCGTGTGTGAAGGGGGAGGCCCCTCAATCAATTTGAGGCTTTATATTTTCCGTAGGGAAAGATTTGATCCATGGATGCATTAAAAGGCTCGCTTTGATCCCGTGGAAAATACGTCGTCTTTGGAATCAGGCGGTCCGCCGGGGTTCAGAGCCCAGCTCTGCCCCCTCCTGGTGGGACTTGCTGGGAATGCCCCATGGCCTCTTTGTCCTCGGTCTCCTCCTCTAACAGCAGGACGAAGACGCCTACCTCACCGCAGTCCCTTGAGAAGGTTAAGTGGGGTATATAGAGGAGAATGTACAGAACTGTGCTGGGCACAGAGCAGGTCCTCAGTACGTAGGAGTTACGTCTTCACCATCACGTCAGCTCCTCACTTCCTCCAGAGTTCCATCAAGCGCATCTAATTATTATTATTTTTAGATGAACTGCTGTGATTTTTCTTAGAAAAGGAGAGGTGCCCACAGTATTCTCAAGTGCTCCTCCTAATAACTGGGGGGCAACCTGTTTATTGCTGATGCATAACAAGTTAGGGAGCTTGCTTCAGAACGTAGGCTGATACACAGCTGCCATCATCCAGAAAGTCTTGCTAGGGAAAAAGTATCGGCTGAATTAAACAGCATACACAGCGATAGAGTTGACTGCACACTTCATTTCCTCTAGAGCTGGTTCCGAACACTTGGGCTGTAGACCACCCTTCAAAAAGCAGCCAGAAGAACATTGTTCCTTAACCCGTGACTTTTTTCCCCCTCTCTTTTCCCTCCAGGGAAGACTCGGGGAATGTCCTGTGGAAAAACCTGCCGGGAAGACCGGGATGATGAGTGGATGGGGGTGAGCCTGGCCCGGCAGCCCAAGGCCGATGGCCGGGTGCTGGTAAGGCCTCCTGGGGGTGCTTCAGGGAGGGGGTGGCACTCTGAGAAGGAGCGACTTTGATCTCTTAGGAAAGCTGGATAGCGTGGTGACAAGGGCATGGCTTTGAGGTTGCCTGTTCTGGACTACTGCTTGGAAAAATAACTAACCTTTTTATTTTCTTCATTGGTCAGACGTTAATAATGTCTGTCCCAGGGTGCGGAGATGTGGCTATTGAAACACGATCAACTAAATGTACGGGGGAAAAGCACTTTGTAAATCTTGTTTATTACATAAATGTGTGTGCTTTACGTTGAAGTACAATTTCTGTAAAATGCACAGATCTTCAGATTACGGTTTGGGTTTCGACAATTGTGTGCACCCGTGTAACACCCCGCCCCCCGCACCCCAGGACACAGCCTGCTCCCATCATTCCAACAAGCCCTTTTATGTTTCTTTCTAGTCAATTCCTCCCGCCCTGAGGCAACCGCTGCTGGAAACTGTGGTTCCGTGGGTTACTTTTGCTTTTTCTAGGACTTTACATAAATGGAATCCCATAGTATGTAAGGCTCCTTTCACTCAAAATAATACTTTTGAGATTAATCCATGTCGTGTGTTTCAGTGGTTTATTCTTCTTTATTCCTGTATGATACTCTGTTTTATGAAACGCGTGTCATTTTTGAATAGTCATTCTTATGTGACTCCCAAAACACATAGAATGTCTTCTGATCCATTAGGTATTTTGAGATGCACGGGGTGGGTCTTTGCCCCAGAGACTCGTGATATCCCAGAGCTGTGCTGTCCAATACAGTAGCTGCCGGCCCTGTGTCGTTATTTAAGTTCAAGTCGATCTGAATTAAAAACTCAGTTCTTTAGGCACCCTAGCCATGTTGCGAGTGGTCAGTGCCTGCCTATGGCTGCTGGCTACTCTACCGCATGACACAGAATATTTTCAGCACTGCACAAAGCTTTATCGCAACCAACAACAACAAAGGGATTTCTAACTGCCTCAGTGGTTTCTTCCATTTTTTCCCCTTTTTCTTACACTTTTCCATTGCGGCTTAACACCAAAGTACTCAACATGCACAACTTCAAGCGAACAGCTTGGTGGATTTCTGCATGTTTCTATATGCGTGTATCTCTGCTACTAACACTCCAGAATGTTCCTTTGCGCCCCTCCCCACTGATGTAAACAGTAGGCCTTTTCCTGCCATTGGCTTTTCTTGGGTGATGATTTTTGTTGTAAAAGTATAAGATCAAGATGGGAAAGTAATACTAGCCACCGTTTATTGAGGGCTGCCTTTGGGCCACGCACCGTAAAGCTGCGGGTTTGCCTGCATTTTACCCCAGGGGACAGAGGTTCTTCTCAAGGACGTAGGAATCCTGTCTCTGTCCCCTCCTGGGGGGGTGGCCCAGTTTTGTGTTAACCTTCTCCATGGGAGGCCGGTCACCAGAATTCCGCCTGCCTTCTCAGCACAAGTGACTCATCTCCTGCCATCAGTCCCTCTTGGGAGGGGTGCAGCAGCTGGAGGCTGTCACCCATGCTATGAGATCTCCCCACTGGAAAGCTCTGTGGGTCCTGCCGAGGGCCCCCAGCCCCGCTGTATGTCTTGGTTTTGTGTTCTTTAATCACTGTCTCAAGCTGCCCTGGACCCTCTCCCAGCCTCTACATTCCTCCAGCTGTAGTGGCCTGACCCCAGTTAGACAACTCGGTCTCAGAAGGGCAGAAAGCTTATCGCCTTCCTCTGGAAAGGAGGGAAGAATCTGATCCATCAAATGTCAGGGTGGCTGGAGGTTGAGGTTCCAGACAGAGAAGGCAGTTGGCCTGATGGCCCACAACACATGACACACCGGAGAGCCTGGTGCCCACAGCCACAGGTTGCTTCTGTGACAACGCTTCCCCCCGCCATGGAGGGATGAGCTCCATGCGGCCGAGCGCTTGCTTCCAGAGGNTGTTAACCTTCTCCATGGGAGGCCGGTCACCAGAATTCCGCCTGCCTTCTCAGCACAAGTGACTCATCTCCTGCCATCAGTCCCTCTTGGGAGGGGTGCAGCAGCTGGAGGCTGTCACCCATGCTATGAGATCTCCCCACTGGAAAGCTCTGTGGGTCCTGCCGAGGGTCCCCAACCCCGCTGTTTGTCTCGGTTTTGTGTTCTTTAATCACTGTCTCAAGCTGCCCTGGACCCTCTCCCAGCCTCTACATTCCTCCAGCTGTAGTGGCCTGACCCCGGTTAGACAACTCGGTCTCAGAAGGGCAGAAAGCTTATCGCCTTCCTCTGGAAAGGAGGGAAGAATCTGATCCATCAAATGTCAGGGTGGCTGGAGGTTGCGGTTCCAGACAGAGAAGGCAGTTGGCCTGATGGCCCACAACACATGACACACCGGAGAGCCTGGTGCCCACAGCCACAGGTTGCTTCTGTGACAACGCTTCCTCCCCCCATGGAGGGATGAGCTCCATGCGGCCGAGCGCTTGCTTCCAGAGGGGTCTGTGTTACTGTACAGGAAGGGGCCACCTCTAGGGGCCATCTCTAGGGACATGAACCCCAGTGAAGATCACAGGGATGATTCAGCAAAGGAGGTGGTGAAAGCCGAGCTGGGCATCTGTGCTCACTTGTGCTGTGAGAATCTTGTTCTAATTCATTGCATGCAGAGCTGCTTGTCTCATGTTTTGCACAGTGACTGCACCACCCATTCCATAAGCCTCTGTATGCTGGGGCTGGCGATGGGGCGGGGGGCTTCCAATGGCAGCCATTTTCCTTGTGGCTTTTTGGGGGGGGGGTAAAAAACAAAAGGCCTTGGTTGGTGTAGCTCAGTGGATTGAGCACAGGCCTGCGAACCAGAGGATCGCAGTTTGATTCCCAGTCAGGGCACATGCCTGGGTTGCAGGCCAGTTCCCAGCAGGAGATGCACAAGAGGCAGCCATATTAATACTTTTCTCCCTCTCCCCTTCCCCTCTAAAGATAAATAAATAAAATAAATAACTAAATACAAACATAAAACGTACCCTCTTATCCGTGTGCAAGCGCACAGCATGTTAGTGTTACCTGCACGCACATCGCTGTACAAAAGACCTCCAGCACTCTCATCTTCTGTAACTGAAACTCTGACTATCAAATAACTCCCCCTGCCCCCAATCCCAGGCCCTAGCGACCACCAGTCTTCTTGCTGTTTGGAAGAGTTTGACTATTTTAGAAAACTCATGTGAATGGGATCATGCAGTATTTATCTCTTTGTGACTGGCTTTATTTCACTTAGCACAATGTCCTCGAGGTTCATCCATACTGTGGCATAGGATAGGATCTCCTTCTTATTTTAGGGCTGAATAATATTTCCTTGTTTATATACACCTCATTTATCTTTTTAAAAAATCGTTTTTGAAGATTTTATTTGTTTTGAAATTATATTTTATTATGCTTTTGTAGATGTCCTGATTTTCCCCCTTTGCCCCACCCAGCACCCCCACTCCCTCAGGCAATCCCCCCACCATTGTTCATGTCCATGGTCATGCGTATAAGTTCTTTGGCCGCTCCATTTCCTATACCGTACTTCGCATCTCCATGACTGTTTTGTAACTACCTATTTTTACTCCCTTTTTTAAACCAGTAGTTTATTAATTATGCTATTACCCTTGTCCCAGTTTTTCCCCCTTTGCCCCCCTCTACCTGGAACCCCACTTCCCTCCAGCAGTCCTCCCCCTTAGTTCCTGTCCATGGGTCATGTGTGTAAGTTCTTTGGCTTCTCCGTTTCCTGTGCTATTCTTGACCTCCCCCTATCTGTTTTGTTCCTACCAATTACGCTTCTTAATCCCTGCACCATTTCCTCTTTCTCCCTCTTCCGCTGCCCTGCTGATAACTCTTCAAATGATCTCCATATCTATGATTCTGTTCCTGTTCTAGTTGTTTGCTTAGGGTTTTAAAAAATATTCCATTGTTGATAGTTGTGAATGTGTTGCCTTTTTCATGTTCAGAGTTTAGATCATCATCTTTTCCTTAAACAAGTCCTTTTAACATTTTCTGTAATAATGGCTTGGTGATGATGAACTCCTTTAGCTTTACCTTGTCTGGAAAGCACTTTATCTGTCCTTCCATTCTCAATGATAGCTTTGCTGGATAGAGTCATCTTGGGTGTAGGTCCCTGCTTTTCATCACTTTGAATACTTCTTGCTAGTCCCTTCTTGCCTGCAAAGTTTGTTTTGAGAAATTTGCTGACAGTCTTAGGGGAACTCCTTTGTAGGTAACTCTCTGCCTTTCTCTTCCTGCTTATAAGGTTTTCTCTTTACCTTTAACCTTTGGTGTGCTGATGATGATGTGTCTCAGTGTGGTCCTCTTTGGGTCCAGCTTCTTTGGGACTCTCTGTGCTTCCTGGCTTGTATGTCTATTTCCTTTGCCAGATTAGGGAAGTTTTCTTTCATTGTTTTTTCTAATAAGTTTTTAATTTCTTGCTCGTCCTCTTATCCTTCTGGCATCCCTGAGATTCAGATGTTGGTATGTTTAAAGTTGCACCAGAGGTTCCTAAGCCTATCATTTTTTTAATTCTTTTTTCTTCCTGCTATTCCGATTGAATGCTTTTTCCTTCCTTGTGTTCCAAATCATTGCTTTGATTCTTGGCTTCACCCTCTCCACTATTGGTTACCTGAAGATTTTTCTTTATTTCACTTAGTGTGACCTCCATTTCTTCCTTTATTATTATTATTATTTGCTGTACTCAAAGAATTCTCTGAATATCCTGATAACCGGTGCTTTGCTATATAGATCCTTGCTTTTCATGACTTTGAATACTTCTTGCCAATCCCTTCTAGCCTAGAAAGTTTCTTTTGAGAAATCAGCTGACAATCTTATGGGAACTACCCTGTAGGTAACTAACTTCTTTCTTTTGCTGTTTTTATGATTTCTCTTTCTCTTTAACCTGTGGCATTTTAATTATGATGTGTCTTGATGTGGTCCTCTTTGGGTCCAACTTGTTTGGGACTCTGTGCTTCCTGGACTTGCATGTCTATTTCCTTCACCAAATTAGGAAAGTTTTCTTTCACTGTTTTTTCCAAATAGATTTATAGTTTCTTGCTTTTTCTTTTCTCCTTCTGGTACTCCTATGATGTGAATGGTGGACCTCCTGAAGTTGTCCTAGAGGCTACTTGTACATATTGTCCTCACTTTTTTGGATTCTTTTTTCTTCTTTTTGTCCTGATTGGTGGTGGTTTTTTGGTTTCCTTATATTCCAAATCATTGATTTGATTCTTGGCTTCATCCACTCTACTGTTGTTTCCCTGTAAATGGTTCTTTATTCCAATTAGTGTATCCTTCATTTCTGACTGGATTTTTTCTATGCTGTTGAGGTCCTCACTGAGTTCCCTAAGCATCTTTACAACCAGTGTTTTTAACTCTGCATCTGCTGGATCACTTATCCCCATTTTGCTTAGCTCTTTTTCTGGAGTTTTGATCTGTTCTTTTATTTGGGCCATGTTTCTTTGTCTCCTCATTTTGGCAGCCTCCCTGTGTTTGCTTCTATGTATTAGGTAGAGCTTCTTTGACTCTGTGTCTTGCTATTTGTGGGCTAATGTAGCGGGTGTCCTGTAGGATCCAGTGGCATAGCCTCCCCTATCAGCCAAGCTGGGTACTTGAGGTGTGCCCTTCATGTGGGCTAAGTACACCCTCCTCTCGTAGTTGAGCCTTGGTTGCTGTTGGCAGATCAATGGGAAGGCTTTACCCATGCCAGTCAGCTGCAGAGACTGGCTGTGACCACTGACCATCATTGTCCACCCTCTGTGGGGGATCAGCTGTGTAGGGGCAGGGTGGTGATGCTCTGATGTGGTCTGTAGCTGTCCACTGGGTGTGCTGGCCCTGGGGTTTCCTAGGTGGTGCAGGACAAGGTCAGCCCCGACCTGTGTTTTGCCTGGGCCACCCTGCCTGAGCTCTAAAGCAATCTGAGATGGTTGCTACTTGTGCTGGACTTAGAGATTCCCAAGCAAAGCCAAGCTGTGAATCTAGGCTGGCGGCTGCTAGTGCCAGGTCTGGGGCTCACTGAGGCCAGCTGCTGCTTATTTGAGAGGATTTAGGAAGTTGTGAAGCGTGAGCCAAGACCAGCCATTGATATGGAAAAGCGGGTTGGGTGGGCCTGTAAGTTGGGTGGGCAGAGTCTCGGGGGGTCTCTAAGGTGGCTCAAACTATGTTAGCCAGGTTGATAGAGTCTCAGATCTGGCACCAGCTTGCCGGCTCTGTGGGGTGAGGGTTTAGAAGAAGGACAATGGCCTCTGCCTGCATTGAAGCCAGACATTTCAGTTTCTCCCAGTTTGCCACTGGTGCCTTTCAAGCTGCCACCCTGGTGCTCAGAGGAGTGAGCCTGAGTAGGTGAGTCTGTGTGTGGGTTCTTTAAGAGGAACTGCTTGGAGTTCCAGAAGTTTCTGCCACTGACCCAGTCCCCCTGGTTTTTGTAGCCAGAAGTTGTGGGGACTTATCTTCCTGGCTCTGGAACCCTGGGCTGGGGGGCCTGTGTGGGACTGGGACTCCTCGCTCCCTAGATATCCCTCCCAAATTTTTACCCACCATACACGGGTGTGAGACCAGCCTGTTTGGCATCTGCACCCCTCCTACCTGTCTGGATGGATGTAGTTCTTTGAATTCTCTAGTTGTCAGACTTCCATTCAACTAAATTTCTGATGGTTCTGAGTGGTGGTGGTTCTATATTTTAGTTGCAATTTTGATGTGGTTGTGTGAAGAGGTGAGCCATGTCTGCCTGTGGTGCCATCTTGACCAAAAGTCTACGTACCACATTTTCTTTGTCCACTCATCCACTGACGGACCTTTGGGTTTCTTCTATCTCTTAGTTTTTGTGAGTAATGCTGCCATGAACATGGCTGTGCAGGCATCTCTTCAGTATTGTTTTTCAGTTGTTTTGGGTCTGTACCCAGAAGGGAATTGTTGAATTAAATGGTAATTCTACTTTTAATTCTTTAAGGAAACACCATATTCTTTCCCACAGTGGTTGTATCATTTTTACATTTTGCACAAAGAAGGGTTTCAATTTCTTCATATCGCCAACACTCGTTTTTTTTCCTTTTTAAAAAAATATTGGCTATCTTCGTGGGTGTGAGGTGGTATCTCATAGAACTTTGATTTGCATTTCCCTAATGATTAGTGACGTTGAGTATCTTCCCATGTGCTTGTTGCCCATTTGTATAGCTTCTTTGGAGAAATGTTTGTTCGCTTCCTTTGCCCATCGTCAAATTCGATTGTTCCTGCTCTTGAATTGTCCTTGTGCCTTTTGTGCATCATATGGTCTTGCTCAGTCAGACTTGTCGTAAGTCCCCTCTGTTCCTACCCTGCTTCGTCCTCCCTGGAGAGGACATGAAACCTGTCATTGGTGACAGTGCTGCCTGGAACAAGCTTAACATCTTTTGTGTCATTAGACGCCCAGTATTAGGTGGTTATCTTATATTTATCATTTATTGTAGGTATATGTGTCTTTTTTTATGGAAACCACTAGTGGACAGAGACCAGCTCTTCTACCCCTTTCACTCTGAATGCTTAGAGAAGCTCTCTCAGTGGAGCAGTGTCTGAAAGTGTGTTTGGGTAATACCACAGTGGTCCTATCGTTTTTACATTCTGCACAGAGGAGGGTTGCAGTTTCTTCACATCGCCAACACTTGTTTCTAAAACAATTAGAAACCAAATCAGTTGCCATCTCTTCTTGGCGGCTGATTCTAGGTGGTTGCTCGAAGTCCAAGGCCAAATGCTCCGAAATGACCCTTAGAAATAGTGACAACAAGGTACACGGAGTGGCGACCTAATCCATGTTTACAATTTGGAGACCTCTTCTCCATTCGCTTTTTCTGTCGTGTCTCAAATCTGCCTGTCAAAGGTTTCTTGGAGGCAAGTATTTCTCCCCCAGATGGGAAGATGTGTTTTAGTCAAACACGTGTCGAGGACTCTGGTGGTGCTTGGGGGTGGGGCCATGATGCGTGTAGTCCCAGGGAGCATAGTACTGGATTCTAAGGTTGGGTTGGAGGAGGGAGAGGTGAGGTGGCCTTTTAAAAAGTGGCTTCTGGTGCTGATTTTAAAGTAAAGAAGAGATGGAGCATTTGAAAACTGCAACAGGAGGTCCAGTGTGTCAGTGAAAAATGGCATTTTCCGACCCATGGAACTACCCTCCCTGGTCAGACCCGGGTGGTTGGGTTGGGCTGGCGGGCTGACCGTGGCTTAGATCTGCCGGTCGCAGCTCACAGGTGTTGTGGAACCTTCCAGTTTTTCCCCAGGGGATGAAAGATACCAGATGGGAACACAGAATGGGCAGTAGAGGTGAGCCCCTTCCCACACTCTCACCCTGTACCCCACACCCCGGCGTGCAGGCGGCAGGGTGAGAGCCCGGGGAGGAAGTCACCTTCTGCCACAACCACCCAGCACACGCGGCACAGACACTGACGCTTCTCTTGGACCTGGGAGGGCAACTCAGACTGTTCGAGTCTGGCTTCTGCTTTTCATTAGTCTCCAAGGCCCAGACAACAAACATGGGAGCGTCTAGGTTGTTTCTGGGTGGGAGCAGGGTTCTCGGCTCTATCGCTTTGCCATTTCCTTTCCAAACATCAGGGCCGTCCCTATCTATCTATCCACCATGTGTCATCTGTCCAGGTTTTTTTTTTTTCAAAGCCACAGGGTGCACTTTTGCATTTACTTCTGTTGCTCTGCTTCCTGATTTTTTTTTTTAAGGGAACTTTTTATTGAGCTCTAACACACATGCAGGAAAGCGCACACCTGGATGGATTTTCACTTAGTGAACATCCTCGGAAGGGCTTTCCCAGCATCCCAGAAGCCCCTTCCCTGGGCCTCCAATGCCACTTCCTCTTCCCTCAGAGTGGAGCAAGGGAAATGTCTGGGGGGGGGGTCTGTGATGTCATGATCCCCTGAGCCCCTCCACATGTTCTTGGTGGTCTGGGGGAGACCTGAGGGCCTGGTAAAAGCTCTGGCCATCTGTGTATGACAAATGCATGTGTAAGAGGCTGGGTGTGGTGACTTACGTGCCTTCGTGGCTGAGCCACCCAGAGAAGCCAGGTGTCCCCTACCCACCCCTGCTCCAAGGACATGCCGTTAAAAAAGACCTTTGAATTAAATTGTTCCTTTTCCTCTTTTGGGAGGAAAACCCACCTTTATCATTTGAAATACATCAGATTCTAAGATTTGGGGTGGTGCCAGCTCCTCCTCCCCTTTGTTATGATTATTTGGGCTCTGAATTTGATCAAGTCTTGCTGTTTCCAGAAAACGCTCTCTTTTGCCTGTTCGCCCCCCTCTGCCCCTACATCCCTCACAGCAGCGCTCATCTGGAGAGATTGATGGAGTTAGTAATGCTTGGGAGACGATCCCCAGGAACTTTTTAAAATGTTGGGGTCAGACTGACGTGTGTATATGTAATGATAATCAGGGCTAAACAGTCTTTTCTTTTTATAATTTGTATTCAGAGGCACTTTGCCCGCGTGCACACTGCCTTCGAACCTTTGCTGCCTGACCTCACAGAACACCATAATTTTACTTTAGCTCACTGTGAAAGGCAATGTTTACATCTTCTAGGAATTTTCTAAGATAGCTGTTTAAACAGTTTACAGCACTTAAAAAAAAACATGAGGAGACAATAAACTAGACGTTAACTGCGGCAAGTCCTTTCTGATGGGAGCCACAGTAAACATCCACCTCTTTTTACGGCCCCTCCAACCCAGAAATACAATAAAGGCTTTGCTTAAGCCCATAAACTAGAGTAAAATTGATTTACCAGCTAATTAGATCATAACAAGTTATTCAAGTGTGCAGGCCATGAGAATGGAGTCAGAACAAAAATTTAAAAAAAAAACCAATTAGCGGAATGCAGTGGTGACCGGCTTAGTGATACGTTTTTATAGCTCCTTGCCCCGTGTAGTTTCAGTCAGCTGAGAAATGCGCTTCAAGGACAGAACAGTACCATGTGGGGAAATGAGAGAGGTTTGTAGTGCGAGGCGTAACGAGATCGTTTTACACAGGTTCACGCCACGGGGCAGGAGGCAATATGTGGGCCCACTCGGGCATCCAGTCATCCCGAGGGTGCTGCCCCTGCCTTTGGGCTAAGGGATGAAGGGCAGAGAGGCTGGCTAGCTGGCACCGAGGTTTCGTAGAGTGACCTCTGGGGTAATAGGCTTCAGAAAGCCCCCTTCCTGCTTGGTGGTCTGCACATTCCGTCTGACCCCAGAGTGGTTATTCAGGGGTCTCGGGGCCCGTGGAGAAGGCTGTCAGGACAACAGCCCCCTGGGGAGCTTGGGTGGCATCTCAGGTGGGAATTGGGAGTTTTAAGGTAGAAAACCCTTTCTAGGGAGACCAGGAAGGCCCTGAAACGGTGGGTTCCAATCCTGTTAGCGGCACTTACTGATTCTGGGATTTAGGCGAAGCGCTCGGTGCCACTCTGGGGGCTCGTGTGGACAAGGGGAAATGTAGGGACTCCTCTGCCCACCTTCCGGGTTGCAGAAGTCAGATGGGGACCATCTAAATATAATGAGTAGCCTGTAGTGTGTTTGAAGAACAAGAAACTAAAAACTCTGATTATATTTTTGAAAGGTTTTTAAAATTTTATTTTAAGAGGGGAAGGGAGAGAGAAAAAGAGGGAGAGAAACATCAATGTGTGGCTGCCCTTCACGCACCCGCTACTGGGGAACCTGACCCACAACCCAGGCCTGTGCCCAGACTGAGAATCGAACTTTTGACCCTTTGGTTTGCAGTTTGGCGCTCAATCCACTAGGCCACAGCAGCCAGGGCAAAGCTCTGATTATTTTAAAGTGCAACTGTTAAGCAAAGGCACCTGCTGAAGTGGTAGCAGAAGCGAGTGGTGAATGCTCATGCGAAAGGGGCTGAGAACAGCGCATGTCCTCTGAGTGAGCACGGGGGCTCCTCATCAGCCTTGTGGGAATTCGGGTGCGCAGATGCGCATGTGGACCTGGAGTACGCAGTTTCATCTGAGTGTGAGGCTGGGTCTCTTTTGGGGTGTGCGGGCCCAGTGTCTGTGGGTCGGAGCTGAGCAGAATGCCTGTCTGTCTTTGCTGGCCTCATCTCCACACACATACTGAGCTGTGGCCCACCTCGGGGCCCTCTGCCCTGAACCTTTCCTTAGATCTTCTCTCAGCTGCTCCCTCACCCTCTCGAGGTCTCTGCTCAGATGTCACCTCCTCAGAGACTCTCCTTGGCCATTGTCAAAACCAGCTACTTCTTGGCATGAGGGAACTTCCTGCTGAGATGTTCTGTATCTTGCTGAGGGTCTGGTTACATGAACAGGTGCTCCTTGTCGCAGCCTATTCAGTGGTACATTTGACATTTGTGCACTTTGCTCTACGTTTCCTTCCGAAAAAGCCCCATCAGCAAGCATTTGCCTGCGTTCATGATATGCCTGCTGAAGTGCTTCTTCTGTAGGTAAAAAGCAGTCAGATGTGGGCAACTTCATATGGTCCAACCCACTGCTTCGCCACTGGGGCCCACTGGGGGCTGGCAAGAAGTGCAGACTCTCAGGGTGCTCCAGACCTGCCGACCCAGGGTCTCGGGTGTGGGGCCCGGCAGCCTGTGTTGACGTAAGGTTTCCAGGTGGCCCTGATGGGTCTCAGGTTTGATGGGGGCCAACTGCTGTCCCATGGCTGAGCACACAGGCGTCGTGAGTGGTGGGTCTGTCCGTGTGGCAGAGGAGCTGCCTTGCGTCCCCTTGGCTGCTTCTCAACATGTTTCCTCGTGAGGCTCCAAGCCTGTCTCCCCCACCAGCCGACCCAAGAGAAGGGTGTGGCTGGTCCTTGCTTCATCCTCGGGGCCTCACACAGAGCCTGGCACACACTAGGTGCTCAGTAAAGACGAGTAAAGACCTGTGAATAAATGCACAGGTGTGCACAGCAGACCTGTCATGGTGTGAAGGCCACTCAGTGGGTGTCGGGTTCCTGTTCACTGGGTTCCGTTCCCTTCCTTTCCCGCTGTCTGCACATCTAGTAAAGCCCATCCGCCCTGCCCCCAGCATGTATCCTGCAGCCATCTGCTCTCACCTTCACTGCCCCCATCTGGTCCACCATCCAGGTGCAGGCCGGCACCATCTCGCTCCTGGGTGTGCACCTGCACTGTTGCCCGCCCACAGCCTCCACACAGTGGTCTTTCCACTGTAAATCAGATCATGCCACTCCCCTGTGCCAGACTCTGCCTCTGCTCCTCACTGCATGTCCACTGACATCAGAGCCACCCCCAAGGTCTGTAAGAACACTGTGGCTTGTCCCCTGTCCCTTCTAACCTCACCTTTGTCTCACCATCATCCCAGACCAGCCCTACCATCCTCTTATTGCACCTCCAAACCCTCCTCACATGCCTCCTTTGCACACGGCAATCTTTCCTCCTGACCCTCTTTTCCTTGTACATTCAGTGTGGTCGGCTCTCTCTCATCCTTTGGCCTTTCCTGACCTCCTGACCTCCGGATGAAAACCGGCCCCCTACCCACCAGAGCCCAGCACCAGCTACAGTCGTCACTTGTCCATGTACTTGTTTATTGTCCACTCCCAGTGGCCTCCCAGGGGCTTGTTCTTGTTCATGCAGTTGGCTGATGCCCGGAGCAGCACCTGGTCCCGGGTGGGTCCGGGTGGGAGAGAAGACGGCCTCCCGGTCCCTCTGCTCCCGCAGAACCACCTGGCCTGCTGGGGTGTGGTTTGCTCCCTCCTGGGACCTCCGGTTCCTGCTCTGAACCCCTCTCTGCCTTTTAGGCCTGTGCACACCGCTGGAAGAACATCTACTATGAAACCGACCACATCCTGCCCCACGGCTTCTGTTACGTCATCCCGTCCAACCTCCAGGCCAAAGGCCGGATGCTGATCCCTTGCTATGAAGGTGAGTGTTCTCGAGTCTCCCTCGCCCTCTACCCACGTTGTGCTCCAAACAACCCCCACCTGTCTCCATTGCCCCCAGCTTCTGGGCTATAACAGGAGGGCAGCACTGTGTCCCCAGAGGGCCTCTTGGTGCTGAGGTCCTGCCCGGGTGACGAGCTGGGTGAGAAGAGGGCAGCAGTTCTGGGCCCTGCCCACCCTCACCCGTCTCTGCCCCGGAGCCTCTGGTGCTTTCCAAGCTTCATGAAGTCTCTGAGACCGACCTTGACCCAGCCTCAGCCAGGCTGTCACGTAGAAGAACTCTTGGTTTCCTGGTACTTCCTGATGCTGTGCAACCTTGGGGAACTTACTTTCTCTCTCTGGGCCTCAGTTTCCTCACCTGAAAATCCAGAGGTTGGCTCATAGGGTCTCCATAGTCCCGTGTAGCTCCCAGGTGGACATGAGCCTCCTGACATAGCTCCTGGGCACACCTGTGGACAAATATCCCGAGGCAGGGGCCAGAGAAGTCCTAGGATGCAGTTTTGACAACGTGGGAAGTCTGACCATCCTTCTCTGGTCCGTGCACCCTGTCAGGTGCCTGAGAATTGGGTGCACCCTCAGCAGAATTGTAAGAGCTCCTCCCCAGGGGGCTTTTGGGATCTTGGAAGGAAAATGTGTTTTCTCAGGCTCCCTGCTCAGAACCTTCAAACAGCAGGGCCCTGGGGACCACTGAGCCAGTCATTAGCTCCGTTGAATTTGGCATTAGGGATTGAGAACATGCTGTCATTTTCTTCAGCTTTATTTCTTGTACGCTCAGGTTTTCTCAGCTGAGCTCTGAGTGAGCTAGAGCCTGTGTCCTCTCTGAGAGCTGGCCATTCAGATTCTAATTCTCCCCCTAGTTCATTTGTGCGGACGAAGCCTTGACTCGCCTGTGTCCACATTTCCTGTGGGCCTCCCTAGGTTTTCCCAAACTCTATGGCCATCAAAGAGGGTTCTGAGAAATGCCATCTGGACCCAAGCGCTTTCCTGCCTCCCAGGGGACCCTCCAGGCCCTGAAGGGGTCTCAGGCGGCTGCAGCAGGGTGTTCTGTGGCAGGGCTCTGCAGGGGAGCTGGCCGGGTCCCGCAGGGGCCAGACTCTCTGGTCCCCAAGGATGTCTTTCTCCCCCAGTGTCAGCATTCGATCAGCTGTGGCCGGGCCACGTGGGGAAATGGGGTTCCGGCCTTGTCTGTCTCTGCACTGGCCTCGTTAGAAGAAAAGCTTTATCTGAAAAAGAAAAGCTTTATCTGAAAAAGAAAAGCTTTATCTGAAAAACGGGGGATGATACTGCAGCTCCTCAGAGGGAGAGGCAGGTAGTGTAAATACACAAATAACAGGCCAGGACTGTGTTCCAGGAACTAAGGGAGAGCCTGCGGGAACCTGTCAGGCCGTGGGACGGGGAGGGGGTCCATAGGGGTCTGAGGCAGAGATTATTGGACCCAAACTAGTTACGTGATAGGGCTAGCACTTCGGTTTTCTCAGAAGACGTGCTGCTGTCCTGGTGGTCCCCCCATGTCCCTCTGGGTCCCACCATCGGCATCAGAAAGCCAAGGCCCCTGAAAGAGACCACCAGGGCCAATGTCCCTGTGAACCCACAGCCATGGCTCGCACCTGTACATGACCTGTTATTAGCACCCGTGGGGTCAGGAACAGGCCAGTGTTGGTCTGGGGACCACACCTTCTCTCTTTTGGTCTTTACCAGCCCCCTGAAAAATAGGGATTTTTTTCACTTGAGTTTGAATGTGGGCAATTTATTTTGGAAGTTATGGAAGAAGACACTGATTGGGGTGTAAAAAGTGAGAACAGGAAGGGAAGGCAGTGGTTGGGGATGTGACCCACAAGTCACCACTGTGGGCCAGGGAGACCCAGTGGCCAGGGAGCACTGTGGCCAGCAGAGAACACCCCTCCGAACTATCCCACCCGAGGGCCGAGGAGCCGGGGTCTGGGCATTCTGCTCTCCCCGTGTGTGGGCAGGGAGACCCCAGGCAAAGGGCTGGCATGTGGCAGTGGGAAGGGCTGGGGGGTGGGGGTGGAGCCCCCACGGGTGGACTTCTGGGTAGCCTTCCTCCAGTTACACGTGAGGAAGCTGAGACTCAGTGGTTTAAGTACATTGCCAAAGGTCACTCGTACAGTAAATTGTGGAGCTGAGTTGAATTTTGCCTCTGTCTGACCTCAGAAAGCTTTTTGTGCCCTGGTGGTTAGTGGTTTCTGTTTGCGTTTTGGACTTTTCGTTTAGATGAGAATTGAGTCAGTCAGCCAACAGCCCTCACAGAACGGAGAGAGGGAGGGTGACTGAACTGTCCCAAAGGTACAATCTCAAGGTGAAGGGAACGTGAATGCCGCGGGTGACGGCGCTCCCGAAAGCCCTGCTTGCTCTCCCTGGGTCTTTGCCACTGGTGGCTCTGGTGAGGTGCTAGGCAGGGACGTGGAAGCCTGTGTGAGCCGTGGAGAGCAGAGGGTCTGCCCAGGTGTCCCTCGTTCACAAGAGTGTGTGAGCTCCGCGCCGAGGCCTTAAGATGCGTTGTGTTTCCCACCCCCCTTTGAATGCCCGGACTGTGCCATAAAATGGGCAGCAGTAGCTCCCTGGTCTTGGAAGAGAGACATGGAGAATCAGCCTGAACTGAACCTGTGGCCAGAAGCCAACTGGATCAGCCAAACCCGAGATGATCTGTAGACGTATGAGTGAGAATGAGTGCTTTCTATTGTTTGCGGGGAGAGTTCATGGTCCTTACGCAGTGAGAGCTGACTGACGTCTCAGGAACTGACATTCCTCTTAACAGTGGCGGTGGGGTGGGCTCGGGCCTCCAGGATTGCCTTCGATCTTCCTTGACTTAATGATGGTCAAACGGAGGCAACAGAGAATTTAGCAAAATGGTCGGGCCCTCACCCAATTCTCTTTCCCTACAATCTCTTTCTCTCTCTCTCTCTCTCTCTCTCTCACACACACACATACACATACACACTCACACTGACACACACTCACTTCTGTATGCCAACTCATTCTTTGACCCAGGGAGCAGTAAAGGGGCTGGGGAGGAGAGTGTTGGGGTATACAAGCAGCCCCTTAGACCAATAGGGGACTGAAGAGAACATTTCTGTGGATCTTGGTCCTGGGAAAGGTGGGGGGCGGGCGGGCTGTTACAGAGGCTCAGTCTTCTCTGGAAGACTGGAGCAGCAGGGTAGGGGATGTAGGCCTCAGCTAGGGCTCTTGTCTGTACTCTGTTGGCTTTGGGGATCTCTGCCTCCCTTTTTTGTGGTCTAAACTAAACCTAGTTTGGCTCTGAAGGCAACCACTATTTCCTTTTAATGTGGAAAACTTCAGTGACGCAAGCTCTTTATTCACTGGGTGGGGGATCACGTTTTAATGAAGCACAACGGAAGTATTTTCAAGTTTGACAAGACCTTTCAGATGCCACCCAGGCCCGCCTGTCTTTGTTGTGATCTAGAGATGGGTGTGGCTTCCTCAAGGCCAAGTTTTTCTTTCCACTCTGTTACTCATACACCCTACAATGGAGAGCAGCATGGTGGCTGAGAGCACAGGCTTTGGACAGACTGCTGGAGTTCAAGGCCTGGCTCCACCACTTGTTAATGGTGTGACTTCAGAGGAGGTATTTAATGTCCTTGTGCCTAGTCACCCTCGAGGGGCTTGAAGAGGATTGAGTTAATAATATTTGTTAGGTCTTAGAACAGGGCCTAGCGTGTATATACTGATATGCTCATATACCATATTACCTGCTAATATTATGTACCACGAAAGTGGTTTTTAATCACCGTGGGGTGTCTAATTTGCCTACCAGGAGGAGAGCTCACTTAGCTTACTAAGTACCTGTTAGACACTGTGCTAAGTGGCTGACAGATAAAAACGAAGTGACACGGTCTCAGTTGTTGTTTCCCATCTACAGCAGAGAACAGAGAGGGAGCACAATGTTCCAAAAGTGGGATGGAGAACTCCATGCCAGTGTATACTGCTCGGTACCTCTCCCCAAGGGCCCACGCTGCATCCAAGTTCAAGGTGGTATTAGGGCAGAATTATTTTGTTTTACAACTGGAAAAACTGAGATGTGTGTAGAGTCTGCTGTCTGTGGGGGCCCATGGAGGAGGAGGAATGGTGGGAATCCGTAGTTGGTTGTGGCAGAGGGTGCAGGGCAGGGGAGGGAGGAGTGCACTTCTGTGGAATAGCGGAAAGACCGTGGAAGGGGGTGGGATGGTTCTTCAGACGTGCTCTTCCACACTTCTGTCTTCTGTAACGGCGCCATCGAATTGATTGGGTTGGCCAGAAAGTCCGTTTAGTTTCTCCATAAAATAAAAGACACATTTTGCATTTTCACCAATAACTTTATTGATTCGGATATTTTGAGTATGTCAGCTGTCTCCCATGTGCTATAATGCTGATTGTTCTCAATGTGTTGATTTGATTGCTGTCCACTTGAACCGGTCTGCCCAACCGTGGAGCATTGTCCAGTGAGAAATCTCTAGCATAAAACTTTGCAAACCACTTTTGACACATTCGATCAGTCACAGCACCTTCTCCACACTCTGCACACATTTTTTTTTGCATTTCAGTTGTCTTTTTACCTTTCTTGAAATAATAAAGCAAAATATACCAAAAATGTTGCATATTTTTTTCATCTCCAATATTAAAGTGGCTACACAAAAATTCACCAAATTTGATACATTTTTTTAAAGGCATACTAATTTGACAGCTGTCACAACACAATCTAACAAAACTATTTTGAATGAAGTTAGAGACGATTAAGCGCTACCGGAACCATCTTACGGAAAAAAACAGATGGACTTTCTGGCCAACCCGGTAATTCTCAGGGTTGTTGTGAGGGGTGGATCACGAGAAAACCCAGGCGAAAGTGCTCAGCAAGACCACACGTAGTTCTGTAGCTGTGGCCCATGGTGGGTCCCCGTGAGGGTGAGCCGTGCTCTGCAGACCTGTAGCAAGGTCGGCTTAATGAAGGAATCCTCTAAGTGTGTGGGCACCTGTCCAGGTGTCTTAAGCTTCTGAATTCGTAAAAAACTGGTCTTTGGGGTGTGGCACACGGGCCTTTTTCCTCATGACTTTTCAGGTGCTTCCTGTTTCTGGTTTGGTGGGAAATGCTATCAGAATATCCTGTTTGGAACCGGAAAATGTAGAGGGAATGGGAGACAAGCCAGTGGAGCAGACCCTCAAGTCACAGCATTTAGTTTAGGTTCGACACAAGGACAGCATCATTATTGCCGTGTGTGGTTGGTTTTATGAGACTTCATGGGAAACTGAGAGGTTCAGTGGGACGGGCGTACGGGGAAAACTTTGTAAATCCAAGAGCCAGCACCATAAAATATGAGCTACTGGTAGCCAAGCCATGATATTTTAGGACTCCCAAAAGTTGTCAGTGCATTGAGAAAAATCAAACACAGCGATTTCTTTCATCCTTTGCCCTTGAACCCATTGAGACAGGAAGCCGGAGCTTGGCTGGAGTGGGGCTGTAAACAAGTAATCTTTTTACTGTGGTAGAACAACCTCACTAATATGGAATAATTGGGGAGCAGCTCCGCTACATTAGCAAAACCTGTTCCAGATAAAACACAAAGAAATGCAGCTGGGGTGCCACTGTGTACTCGACCTGATTCCAGAATCTGGCTTCACTGCTTGCTTATTGCTGTGGTTTAACCCGTCGCTCCTGTGCTCTGACTGGGCGTGAGTCTGGGCCAACCCTGAGCCTCAGTGCCCTTAGCTCTAAAGTGGGGGAGATCGAACCCTATGTCAGAGGTATTTGAGGTACATAATGTGCTCTACACAGTTGGTAGCTCAGAGTGAACACTCCATAAATGTGAATTTTCTAATTAACTTCTAAGTACCATAACTGTATTCTCAAACATTCTCAGAAGGTGCCAAACAGATCCTGCTTTAATGAACAGACAGTGGAGGGTAGAAAGCTGGGTATTGCTAAAATGATGTTGAGACCTCTTAAAAAGGTTATCATTTCTTAAATACTTTGAAGATCCTATTTGCATAATTAATTTTCTTGTTAAACTCTCCTTTTGTAGATGATCTAAAGATTAGCTTGTGTCATGTTTAAATGTTGTCTGGTTTGGATTTACTGGGGTTTGAATTTATAAATTTTACTGTGCTTTAAAATGGTCTCATTGATTCCAAAGATTTCTGTATTGCTTTCTCTATTACTAGAGGGTGTCTGGCCTTTTATTCCTAATTCCTTTTGCATCTCCAAAGACAGTAATCATTTCTAGGGAAGGAAATAGATCGCCCATTAAGATGGGAAGTTTTTCTTTCTTTCTTTTTTTTTTTTACCCTCCTTCTAATGTTGGAGGCTAAGGCCCCACAGGGGATAAAAATCAATCAAGAGCCATTTACAAATGAAAAGCAATTGAGGCTTTGTTTTGTTGTGTTTTGTTTTGGAAAGAACCATAAAAGTCTAAGCTGATCCATTTACAAATTGAAGAACAAACCCCCATACATTTTTATTAAATAAAGAACTCTACATTTACATAGGATTTTATGGTTTCCAGAGAGCTTTCCTAAACATGATCTCATTCAAGTAAATACAGCAAATTTTTAAAGAGCACATGCAATTGTCCTGGTGAGCGCTCGCTCCATTCTGACAAGTCCCTGAGACCCTGCCCCTACCAGCTGGCGCATTGTTTGAGGCTCTTCCGGCACCAGTGAGCCCAGGCCCTATTGCAGTCTTTCTTTAAACCCCCTGGAGGAATTCTGGTCAAGCTGGGGTGGTGCCAGAGACACACAGGGAGAAAACCAGTTGTGCGGCTCCTGGGCCAGGCTGGAGGGAAGGCCACCAGCGGCCCAGTGTGGGCATGGCTGAGGGATGCCTTCTTTCCTGTGTCGAGCCCTCCCCCGACACGGCCGAACCCAGCGAATCATTAACCTGGTGAACACCACTAGCCCCACACTATTCCCTTAGACCTCCTCCCTCAACTCACGTACAGTCTGAGGCTCTTTTAGTGGCTAAGACTAATGGGTGGCTGGCAGGTGGTGGGAGGTCTCAGTGTGCCCGGTACTTTTTGCTGGCCTGCCTAAAGGCAACTCCTGGTGGCAGCTTGCATGAGTTTGCAGCCTGGCCTCTCCCATGAATACCTAGGCCTGTCATAGGCAACTCCCAACTACAGATTGCTTTGTAGCTTTTATTAGGTAGCCCCAGGCCAGTCATAGGCAGTGTCTGGCATTGATCTTTACTGGAGCCCCTCCTAAGAGGCCACAGAACCAACATACTTGGTGGCTGGCTACAGGCACAGCAGAGCACCACAGAATTAACTCCATGAGCGCCACGTTCAAAGGATAGTCTCAGCAGGTACCAGACCATGCTGGGGCAAATCCTGTACCGTGGGGGCAGGCCCCCCTCACACTAGCCCATACATTATGGTCATGGCCAGTCCTCACAGAGAGGGTCCATTCCATCTGCTGATGTGCTAACAGGAAAGCTACAACAAGAAGGCCCACACAAGGGACACTCCTGGAGCACCCAGCTGAGGTGGCCAGGGAGACTGTGCCACTAGGCCCCACAGAACATTTACTACATAAGAACACCTTGCCAATACTGAGAGATATAGTGAAGATACCTAATATGTGGAAACAAACACCGAGAAGCAGCCAAAATGGGGAGGCAAAAAACTGTGTCCCAAATTAAAGAACAGAAAAAATCCCCAGAAAAAGGACTAAATGAAATGGAAGCAAGCAATATACCGACACAAAGTTCAAAACACTGGTTTTAAGGCTGCTCAAGGAACTTAGGATTTTAACAAAGGGATAGTCAGCATAAAGAAGGACATAGAAACCATAAAAAATAACATGTCAGAAATCAAGAATATAATAACAAATGAAGAATGCACTAGAGGAGTTTGACAACAGATTAGATGAAGCAGAGGATCAAATCAGCAATTTGGGAGACAAGGTAGGAGAAAACAACCAATCAGAAAAGCAAAAAGAAAAAAAACAAAGATACTTTAAGAGACCCGTGGGACAGCATTAAACATAAGAACATTTGCATCATAAGGGTACCAGGAAGAGAAGAGAGAGAGCAAGGGATTGAGGATGTATTTGAAGAAATGATGACTGAAAACTTTCCTAACCTGGAGAAGGGAATAAATGTACAGGTCCAGGAAGCACAGAGCATCCCAAATAAGAGGAACCCAGAGAGGCTCACTCCAAGACACATTGTCATTAAAATGGTGAAAGTTAAAGACAAAGAATCTTAAAAGCAGTAAAAAAAAAAAAAGTTGCCTACAAGGGAACTTTCATAAGATTCAGCTGATTTCTCAGCAAAAACTTTTCAGAGCAGGAGGGACTGGCATGAAATATTCAGAGTGGTGAAAAGCAAGGGCCTACAATCAACACTACTTTACCCAGTAAGGCTAGCATTTAAACATTAAAGGAACTAGAAAGACCTTTTGAGACGAGAAAAAGCTTCAGGAGTTCACCACCACCAAACCAGCATTACAAGACATGCTAAAGGGCCTTCTTTAAGAAGAAGAAGGGTTTTTTTTTTTAGGAAAAAGCCATAAATATGAATAATAAAATGGCAATAACTATGTACCTATCAGTTACCACTTTAATGTAGATGGATTCAATGCTCCAGTCAAAAGACATATTGTAGCTGAATGGATAAGAAAAGACCCATACATATGCTGTTTACAAGAGACCCACTTCAGATAGAAAAGACCAAATGTACAAGGTTGGAGAAAGATAGTTCATGCAAATGGAAATGAAAAAGAAAAAAAAGCTCAGCAATACTTACATCAGATAAAATAGACTTTAAAACAAAGGCAAAATAGACTTTATGAGACAAAGAAAGACACTACATAATAAGGAATCACTCCAACAAAAGGATAGACCCTTGTAGACATTTACGCACCCAACATAGATGCTCCTGAGTATAGAAAGAAAATATTGGTGGCCTTAAAGGGAGAGATCGACAATAATACAGTCATAGGAGCAGACTTTAACATCCCCTTGACATCGATGGATTGGTCTTCCAGAGAGAAAACCAACAAGGAAACAGTGGCCTTAAATGACATTGGGCCAGAAGGATTTAATTAATATTAATCAGAGCATTTTACCCCAAAGCAGCAGAGTATACGTTCTTTCCAAGTGCACATGCAACGTTTTCTATGATAGACTACATGTTGGTCCACAAAGCAAATCTCAGTAAATTTAAGATTAAAATTATATCAAGCATCTTCAACCACAGTGTTATGAAACTAGGAATCAGTTACAAGAAATGAAAAACACATGGAGGCTAAGTAACCTGCTAATAAACAATGAATGGGTTAACAGTGAGGGCAAGGAAGAAATAAAAGGTATGTTGAGACACAATGAGGACATAACAACCCCAAAGGTATGGAACACAGCAAAAGCAGTCCTAAGAGAGAGATGCATAGCAATAAAGGCTTGTCTCAACAAACAGGAAAAGTCTCAAATAAAAATCCAACCTTATACCTAAAGGAACTAGTGAAAGGACAACAAAGTGGAAGTAAGTGGAGTCTAAAAAATATATACAAAAAATCAATGAAACCTAAATCTGGTTCTTTGAAATGGAAAACAAGGTGGTAAGCATTTAACCAGGTTCATCAAGAAAAGAGAGAGATCCCAAATAAAGTCAGAAGTGAAAGAGAAGTGACAACTGACCACAGAAATACAAAGGATTGTGAGAAAATACTGTGAACAATTATATGCCAACAAATTAGACAATCTGGACAAAATGGATGAACTCCTAGAAGCATACACTCTTCAGAGATTGTATAAAAGAAAATCTGAACAGATTACTACCAATGGCATAGAATTAGTAATAATAATAATAAAAAAACCTCCTAACAAACTACAGTCCTGGACCAGATGGTTTTAAAGGTAAATTTTACCAAATGTTAAGCATTAACACCTATCCTTCTAGAATTATTCCAAAAAAATTGAAGGAGGGAAGGTTCCCAACTTCATTTTATAAGGCAAGTATTCCTCAGGTACATAGATGTAAAAATCCTCAACAAAGTATTAGCTAACCAAATTCAGCGATACATTTAAAAGATCATATATCGTATTCATGTGGGGTTTATTTCTGGAATGCAAAGTTGGTTCAATATCCAAAATCAGTTAATGTGATACACCATGTAAACAAAACGAAGGATGAAACTTATGCGATCATATCAGTAGAGTCAGAAAAGAGCACTTGACAATATCCAGCATTGATTTTTGATAAAAACTCTTAGCAATGTAGCAATAGAGGAAACAAAGGCCGTGTGTGACAAATCCACTGCTAAGATCTCACTCAATGGGGAAAAGCTAAAAGCATTTTTCTTAAGATCATGGATAAGACAAGATTGTGCACTTCCCTCACTTTTATTCACTGTGGCACTGAAAGTCCTAGCCACAACAAGCAGACCAGAAAATGCATCCAAATTTGAAAGGAAGAGGTAAAACTGTCATTTGCAACTGACGTGATATGCTATGTAAAGAACCCTAAAGATTTCACAAAAAAACCCCGCTAGAATGGGTAAATGAACTCAGTAAAGTAGCAGGATACAAAATTAATATTCAGAAGTCACTTGCATTTTTAGACACCAATAATGAACCATCAGAAAGAGAAGTGAAGAAAACAATCCATTTACAGTTGCATAAATAAAATAGCCCTGGCTGCGTGGCTCAGTTGGTTGGAGCACATCCCGTACACCAAAACGTTGCACTTAGATCCCTGGTCAGGGCACGTACCTGGGTTTTGAGTTTGACCCCCCAGTTGGGGAAGCAACCAATTGTGTTTTCTCTCTCTCTAAAAATCAACAAAACGTCCTTGGGTAGGGCTGTAAAGAAATACCTAGGAATCAATGTAACCAAGTAGATTTAAAAAAAAAAAAAAGCCCTGTACTTGGAAAGTTGTAAGATACTGAAGAAAAAAACTGAAGCTATAAATGAGTGGAAGCATATACTGTGTACATGAATAAGAAGAATTAACACTGTTAAAGTGTCCATATTACCCAAAGCAATTTAATGGTTCAGTGCAATTCCTATCAAAATATCAACTGCATTTTTTACGGAACTGGAACAAATCCAGAGATTTATACAGAATCACAAAAGACCCTAAAGAGTCACAACTATCTTGAGATAGAAGAAAAGCCGAAGGTATCACACTACCTAATATCAAACTCTACTATCAAAGCAGCCTGGTATTAGCATAAAAAACAAACATAAGTCAATGGTACAGGATAGAGAGCCCAGAAATAAACCCACATCTGTATGATCAATTAATATGTGACCAAAAAGGCAAGAATATACAGTGGGGTAAAGACCGTTTCTTCAATGAATGGTGTTGGAGAAACTGGAAGATAAATGCAAAAAAACGAAGCTGGACCACCTCCTTACACCATGTACAAAAATCAACTCAAAATGGATTAAATGTAAAATCTGAAGCCATAATATTTCTAGAAAAACATAGGCAATGAACTCTCTAAAATATTAGTAATATTTTTTCTGATATATCTCCCTGGGCAAGGGAAACAAAAGAAAAACAAATGGAACTACATCAAACTAAAGTTTCTTTTTACAGCAAAGGGAACCATCAACAAAACAAAAAGACAACCTACTGAATGGAAGAAGATACTTCCCAATGATATATCTGAAAAGGGATTAATACCAAATTGATAAAGCACTCATATAATGGAACACCAAAAAAGAAAAATCCCCAATCTGATCGAAAAAATGGGCAGAAGACCTAAGTAGACATTTCAGCAAAGAGGACATAGAGATGACCAATAGACATATGAAAAGTTCAATGTCAATGTCACTTAAAGAAATGCCGATTAAGACCACAGTGAGATATCACCTTACACCTGTCAAAATGACTGTCATCAATAAATCAACAAACAACAAATGCTGGTGAGGACGCGGAGAAAGTGAATTCTAGTGCCCTCTCAGTGGGAGTGCAGACTGGTGCAGCCACTAGGAGGAACAGTGTGGAGGTTCCTCAAAAAACTAAAAGTAGAACTACCTTATGACCTGGGAGTTTCACATTTGGTATATATCTGAAGAAATTTAAAATGCTAATTCAAAAAAATATCTATTCCTGTGTTCATTGCAGCTTTATTTACAATAGCCAGGATACAGAAACAAGCCAATTACCAATGAGCAGATGACTGGCTAAAGAAGGGGTGCATCTATATCATGGAATATTACTCGGCCATAAAAAGAATGAAATCTTACCATGTGTGACAACACGGGTGGGTGTGGCGGGTACTATGCTGAGCAGATAAGTCAGAGTAAGACAAACACCATGTGAGTTTGCTTCTCTGTGGAGTCTAAAGAACCACAGGAGTGAATAAAAAAAACAGGTTTGTAGATTCAGAGAATGAACTGGAGCCTGCCAGAGGAGAATTGGCTGGGGGGTGGGGGCTGGGTGGAAAGGGTGAAGGGATGCAGAAGTACAGATTGGTACTTACAAAATAGCCATGGGGATGTAAAGTGCAACATGGGGAATATAGTCAATATTGTGATAACTGTGTGGGGTGCCAGGTGGGGACTAGAATTGCTGTGGGTGGGGGAGGCGCCCCTTCGTAAATTAGGTAATAGTCTGACAACTATGCTGAACACATGAAAGTAATATAAAATAATATTGAATGTCAAAAAAAGAGGACTTCCACCAAGATGGAGGCATAGGTAGAAACGCTGTGCCTTCTCCCACAACCAAGTTTGAATACAACAAAGGTTTGGAGAACAAAGACACGGCCAAAGAACAGAAAATTGAGTTATACAGAAGTCCAACAACAACGAACCGTTCAACCAGGTCGGTAAGAGGGGCGGAGCCAGCAGCGGAGCAGGGTCGAGCAGGACAGATCCCCGGATCTAGGCACGCAGGCAGCCCGGACACAGTCAGGGTGTGGGGCAGACTGACCTCGGTCCCACATTCGTGCACAGTGAGACGGACCACGCAGGCCCCAGGGGGCGAACCCAGTGGTGGAGGGCTGATGGTGGTGGCACACTCGCGTGCAGTGGAACAAAACGCGTGGGCCCCAGTGACAGTGGCAGCTGTGGCACCTGTGGCGGCGGCAGCAGGAGGCCTCCATTGCTCCTCTTTGACCCCGCCCCCACATACAGCCTCACAACCCAGCTACTGAGTTGCCCCACCCTGGTGAACACCTAGGGCTCTCATCCTCATATGTAACAGGCACGAACAGTCCAAAATATGGCTCAAGAAGAACTCAAAGCCCCAGAGCCCATAACTCTAAGCAAAAAAGAAATAGCAAACCTCTCAGATGCACAGTTCAAAATACTGGTGATCAGGATGCTCCCAGAAGTGGTTGATTATAGTCACAAATTAGAGGAACATATGAAGGCTAAACTCATTGAAATGAAGGGAAATGCACAGGAAACCAATAGTGATGAAAGGGAAACTGGGACTCAAATCAAGGGAGTGGACCAGAAGGAAGAAAAAAATGACCAAACAGAAAAGAATGAAGAAACAAGAATTCAAAAAAATGAGGAGAGGCTTAGGAACCTCCAGGACATCTTTAAACGTTCCAACATCCAGATTATAGGGGTACCAGAAGGGGAAAAGAAACAGCCATGAGTGGAAAACTTATTTGAACAAATAATAAAGGAGAACTTCCCCAGTCTGGCAAAGGAAATAGACTTCCAGGAAATCCAGGAAGCTCAGAGACTCCCAAAGAAGTTGGACCCAAGAAAGAACACACCAAGGCACATCATCATTACATTAGCCAAGATGAAAATGAAGGAGAGAATCCTAGAAGCAGCAAGAGATAAGGGGACAGTCACCTACAAAGGAGTACCCATCAGACTATCAGCAGATTTCTCAAAAGAGACCTTACAGGCAAGAAGGGGCTGGAAAGAAGTATTCCAAGTCATGAAATCCAAAGACCTACAGCCAAGATTGCTTTATCCAGCAAAACTTTCATTTAGAATGGAAGGACAGATAAAGTGCTTCTCAGATAAGGTCAAGTTCAAGGAGTTCATCATCACCAAGCCCTTATTATATGAAATGTTAAAGGGACTTATCTAAGAAAAAGAAGATGAAAAATATGAACAGTGAAAGGACAGCAAACTCATAGTTATTAACAACCACACCTAAAACAAAAGCAAACCAAGAGGACAGCTAGATCAGGAGTGGAACCATAGAAATGAAGAACACATGGAGGGTTAGCAACAGGGGAGTGGGAAGAGAAGTGGGGAGAAGGTACAGAAAATAGCATAGACAGTAGGTATAAAACAGGGGGGAGGGCAAGAATAGTAGGGGAAATATAGAATCTAAAGAACTGGAGACACGTGGTTATAAACTAAGGGGGGGAGAATGGTGGGGGAGGGAGTGTGCAGGGTGGAGGGGAATGAAGGGGGGAAATAGAACAACTGTAATGGTATAATCAATAAAATATGTTTAAAAAATTAAAAAAATAAAAGGAGGAAGAGAAAAAAAAAGAAATACGTGGTTAGTGGAGGAATTCGCTTTATATATTCATTTACTCCTTCCATTGTATATGTTTAATATTTATTAGTTCATGTAAAAATAATACACTGGATGCAGTTTCTGAATCAGGACCAGTGAAGGCAGAGGAAGACCCTGAGGCGAAGGGAGGAAGGGTAGCAGGGGGGACTGCCCTGCTCAGAGGAGGTGACCAAGCCTCTGGCCGTGGCTCTGGGGACTTAGGAAGCCTCACCAAGGCTTTTTCCTCGTGCCAAGAATTTTTATCTTGGGCACAAATATAGTCTGACCAATCGGTGGAGACCAGGACCCTGCAAGGACACACCTGGAAAGCTGATGAATGTTCTGTTGAGACCCTCCCCTAGGACCTTGCCTAAAAGCTCTACTCTTAAAAGCTCTTTGGATGGAGGACCCAGGCTGAGCCTTTCTCCTGCCCCTTTCCTTCCCCTCAGGCCTGTGACCTTTCCCTTTCTCTTTCCTAAGCTACAAGGGCCCTTCTTTGCCTCAGTAATTTGTTCCCTAAGCTTGCTTCTTCCACAGACCACTTCTGCCTCTCTGACTTTCTAAATCAGCCTCGCATGGCTGGGGCCTTGACTCTGAATTCTTTCTGGCCAGATCTCGAGTGCTGAGGTTGCCGAACCACAGTTCATTCTGACCCCACCAGCCTGACACCTGGTGTGTTCTTCCCACCAGCAACAAATGCATATACGACATGGTGGTTATCCATTCGTCCATCAGTGGAAAATTTATATTTTATTTTATTTTTTTTTATTTTTGTTAAACATCTTTTATTTTTTAAAATATATTTTATTTATTATACCATTACAGTTCTTCTATCCCCCTCTTCATTCCCCTCCACCCTGCACACCCCCCACCATTCCCCACTTTTAGTTTATTATGACCACGTGTCTCAAGTTCTTTAGAGTCTATGTTTCCCCTACTATTCTTGCCCTCCCCCCTATCTATTTTCTACCTACTGTCTATGCTATTTTCTGTACCTTCTCCCTGCTTCTCCTCCTCCCACTCCCCTGTTGCTGACCCTCCATGTGTTCTTCATTTCTATGGTTCCACTCCTGATCTAGCTGTCCTCTTGGTTTGCTTTTGTTTTAGGTGTGGTTGTTAATAACTGTGAGTTTGCTGTCTTTTCACTGTTCATATTTTTCATCTTCTTTTTCTTAGATAAGCCCCTTTAACATTTCATATAATAAGGGCTTGGTGCCTGGCTGGTGTAGCTCAGTGGATTGAGCACGGGCCTGTGAACCAGACGATTGCGGTTCGATTCCCAGTCAGGGCATATGCCTGGGTTGCAGGCCAGTTCCCTGCAGGGGCCAGTTCCCAGCAGGAGGTGCAGGAGAAGCAACCATACATTGATGTTTCCTCTTCCTCTCTCCTTCCCTTCCCCTCTAAAGATAAATAAAATATTTAAAAAAAAATAAGGGCTTGGTGAAGATGAACTCCTTGAACTTGACCTTATCTGAGAAGCACTTTATCTGTCCTTCCATTCTAAATGAAAGTTTTGCTGGATAAAGCAATCTTGGCTGTAGGTCTTTGGATTTCATGACTTGGAATACTTCTTTTCAGCCCCTTCTTGCCTGGAAGGTCTCTTTTGAGAAATCTGCTGATAGTCTGATGGGCACTCCTCTGTAGGTGACTGTCCCCTTATCTCTTGCTGCTTCTAGGATTCTCTCCTTCATTTTAATCTTGGCTAATGTAATGATGATGTGCCTTGGTGTGTTCCTCCTTGGGTCCAACTTCTTTGGGACTCTCTGAGCTTCCCGGATTTCCTGGAAGCCTATTTCCTTTGCCAGACTGGGAAAGTTCTCCTTTATTATTTGTTCAAATAAGTTTTCCACTCATGTCTGTTTCTTTTCCCCTTCTGGTACCCCTATAATCCGGGTGTTGGAACATTTAAAGATGTCCTGGAGGTTTGTAAGCCTCTCCTCATTTTTTTGAATTCTAATTTCTTCATTCTTTTCTGGTTGGATGTTTCGTTCTTCTTTCTGGTCCACGCCATTGATTTGAAGCTCGGTTTCCTTTCCATCACTATTGGTTTCCTGTGCATTTCCCTTCATTTCAATGAGTTTAGCCTTCATATGTTCCTCGAATTGTGACTATGATCAACCACTTCTGTGAGCATCCTGATCACCAGTATTTTGAACTGTGCATCTGAGAGGTTCGCTATTTCTTTTTTGCTTAGAGTTATGGGCTCTGGGGCTTTGAGTTCTTCTTGAGCCATATTTTGGACTGTTCGTGCCTGTTACATATGAGGATGAGAGCCCTAGGTGTTCACCAGGGTGGGGCAACTCAGTAGCTGGGTTGTGAGGCTGTATGTGGGGGCGGGGCCAAAGGAAAGCAATGGTGGTCTGGTCTGCTGCCCCCCGCCACCCAGGCCGTCCATCTGTCCCGCTGCATGCGAACGTGCGACTGCATTCAGCCCGCCACTTTGCACACTCACTGGGTTCGCCCGCTGTGGCCTGTGCGGTCTGCCTCACTGCTCACTACTCTTCTGGCCTATCTGAGGGCGAATATGTGGCCATGGTCAGCCTGCCCCGCACCCTCACTGGGTCCAAGCTGCTACCCCGGCTGCTTGGGCACCTGGGTTTGGGGGATCCTTCCTGCCTGACCCTGCTCCGCTGCTGGCTCCACCCCTCTTACCGGTCCTGGTTGAAGGGTTCGTTGTTGTTGGACTTGCATATAGTTCAATTTTCTGTTCTTTGGCTGCATCTTTGTTCTCCAAACCTTTGTTGTATTCAAACTTGGTTGTGGGAGAAGGCACAGTGTTTCTACCTATGCCTCCATCTTGGCGGAAGTCTCCGGAAAATTTATATTTTAAAGGGGAGGAATACTATTACTGGACATGCACTTTGGAAGCATGAAGTCGAGGTAGAAGCCAATGGGAAGTCTGGCGTCCTCTCCCTCTTTAATCCTGACTCGGGGTAATTAGCTGTGTGGCTTTAAATAAACCCCTTGCTGTCTCTGAGCAATAATGATTTTATCTGTAAAATGAATGGATAGGATTAGAATTATAGACATTCTCTGAAGATCATTTCCCCTCTTAAAGCCTCTTTTTCTCACTTAATTGTAAGTTTCTAGCTTTGTTGCAGTTTGCATTTAATGTTCACCATAGTTTACTTGTCAATTATTTTGATAAAATGCTGCCCCTTCCTCTCCAACCTAGCTATTTTGATCTTTTTTATTTTCCGTTTACACTGTGGTCCCTCACAACAGCTGGTGGTTTTTTTCTCTCTTTGGTTGTGTATGTTTAAGTGCCCTTTTTATCACTAGAGCCGCCCGCCCAATTCACTGCCTTCCGAGTTGTTGTTTAATTACCAGTTATTTAGTATTCATTCAGAAATTGGGCAACAAATCAAAAATAATTGAAGTCTGGAAAGCTGTTTTTTTAACCTGATATTTTATGTCATGGCTAAGCCAAGGAACTGTGTAAAAAATAATTTAAGAATTGGTGTGTTAAAAAGACCAGCTTTGAAAGATGAGACGTTTTTCAGATGGGTGGTAGGAAGAGAGATTCGTAGGAAGGCTGTATGTTACCCTGTATGTAAATCTTGATCTTTCCATGGGTTGGTTTCATCCCACCGGCGGCGTCTGGGAGGGGTGCAGGAAGTGACCCCGCCCAAGTTTATCCTTGAATCAATTAAAATTCATTACTGTAAGCTCCGCTTACTGAGTTGCGGATTGTGCACATTTGGAAGCTGGTATTTTTTCCTCTCTGAATTGCCTTCTGTTTAGACAGGGTTTAGAACATGGAGACATACAGCTTAATGAATCAAAGTGGCTGACGCAGGACCAGTCATTCAAACCTCGCCACCGCAACGAGACGGCCTGCCAGCTGGTTCGCAGCTCCTCCAAGTCCCGGCCAGGCCCCTACGCTCAACCGCGCCTTTTGCCTCCCAGGATCAGTTACCTCAATTTTATTTTATCCTCACCTGAGGGCATTTGTTTTTTCATAGCTTTTTAGAGAAGAAGGGGGAGAGAGAGAGGGCGGGAGAAGCATTGATGTGAGAGAGAAACACTGATTGGTTGCCTTCATGCATGTGCCCTGTCTGGGGATCAGACCCGCAAGCTGGGTATGTGCCCTGACGGGGAATTGAACCTGCGACCCTTTGGTTGGACGACACTCCAACCAACTGAGCCACACTGGCCAGGGCCGGTTCCCCCAAATTCAACAGCGTTAGAGTCACTGCTGTCATGACAAGCCGGATTCTCCCCTGCTGCTTGGAGGTGAACAAGTGTTTTGTTCCGTAGCGGCCACGTCCTTAGGGCATTTGGAGACAGAGTGGACATGCCCAGGAGCAGCCCACTGCGGGGCCCACAGCCTTTGTGTGCATGCAGGAAAAGATTCTTCCTGGGAACACAGAGAGACTAAAGGGCCCACTCCACCCTCCACCCCTCACTTCCTGGACTTCTCAATGGAGGGAGGGCGTGAGACGTGGCGGGGCTCCTGGGGACGCAGTGCCTGTGCAGCCCCTTGTGTCTAAGCCCACCGCCCTTCTCGTAGTTGTCGGGGGAGAGGCCTTCCTGCCTGCTGCAGTCCAGGCAGGCAGAACCGAGGGTTTCAGGATGTGGGTACAGCTCATAGGGGGAGGCCTACCGCACCCAGATAGATCCTGGGCTTGCATGTGGACACGTAGAAAGTGGGTCCGGGAGAAACCTCAGCCTGGTCTCTTTTACAAGGAAGAATCAGGTCGAAGCACCTGTGGTATCTTCAACTCGCAGAAATAGCACTGAAAGGAGCAGAAACAGCTGGAGTGTGCAGTGACCCTTGGGAAAGTCCCCGTAGCCTGGGCTCTAACAGTCACCGTGGTACCCTGCGGTGCTGGTTTACCTGTGTGTGGCCTTGTTCCCTTTACCGAGTGCTTTCTGAGATCGCTTCTCACTCACCCAGGACCACTGACGCTCCGGCAGGCCAGCACAGTGTGATTTTTAAAAATTGCAGTGGAGCAGGCAGGGCTGGGCACAGAACGTGGAGCTTGGGCAGCCCTGCTTGCACAGTGTCGCGGCCTCTCAGGGTGTGATTGGTCAGGAGCAGCTCTGACGTCTTCTGTGAAGGCTGCTCACACCAGTGGAGGGGTTTGGCTTGAGAGGACGAGCGCGTTGCATAAGGAGGGATGGATTGGACCTAGGCGTGGCATCTTCGTGGGCCTGCATCTCCTGGCTGGGCCATCCCATGTGTGGCTCAGTGAGTCCTCTTGCATTTTGGGGGACAGTCAGTGAATGGTCATGGCTTGGGGATGGGCAGCGATTGAAGAACTGAGTCTGAATAACCCCCTGAGGCCCAAGGTGGGGACGAAATTGCCCGAAGTAGGCTCAGACGATCTAGGTTTGGAGAGCCCGGAAAATTCCATCCTGTGGGTGCTCGCTCTGGTCGCACCCACCATCATCCTTGGCCTGTGGGGCTAGTGGTGGCACCAGGTGGAGAACCCAGGGTTCCTGGCACCCAGAACACAATTCCTTTTCAATCAGGGCTGTGGGGGAGCGCAGGGAGCAGCCTGCCAGGTTGAGAGAGAGAAGAAGGCAGGGTTGGAAGTTGGGGAGACAAAGGTCCAAAACAAAGCAGGTTGGGGAGTGTTCCGGTACTTAGAGGCAGGAGGGATGTGCCCGGGCCTCTTACATTTCCACCTGGGCCTTGGGTCCTTGCGCTGGATAGCATGCGTGCACACCTTTTCTCAGCACACACAGGTACCTGGCCCAGGGCTGGTGGTGGGGGCACTGAGATGCGTGAACTCATCTTTGTGTTGAATGAACATATTCTGTGATGGGGGGAGGGCTTCATGAACCTTCACCTGCCAGGGCACCTTGACAGAGAAGCAGAGGAGGGCTATGCAAGGCTCTATAATGCAGGGGATGGGTCCTATTCTAAGGAAAGGGGTTAATCACAGAGTCCCAGAGGATTCTGGGAGGTTGGAACATTGCCTGTCCTCTAATTGGGAGTCAGGAGCCCCCCAAGATTTGACTCCTTGCTTTAGAGCATCCAGAGAAGGCAGTTACAGAATCTGCGGCTTCAGAGGCATTTCACTCAGTGGGATGGTGCCTGCTTTCTGTGTGACCCCAGCCCTCAGACCTCTGATGAGGCGGGTCCCCATCGGGAAGCCAGGAGCTGGCCTTGACGGTGCCTCAGTGCCGGCTGAGGCACAGCTGATGGCAGAAGGACTTCGCTTTGCAGGCCTATCATCTGGGGCCTCGAGTGGGGTCCTCCCAGCTCCCAGTGTGGCTGTGGCCACCCCAGAAACCCTGGGTCCTGCTCCTGGCGCCCAGTTTCAGGGTGAGGTGGAGAAGAGTGTGAAGTTTCTTACCTACTATTTTTTAGTGTCTGTCCCACAAGAGACCTTGAGACCTGTTTCTTCTTTAAAACATGAAAGATTCCCGCATAATGTCTGTTCATGTCTTAAATTTATGAGGCTGAGCTGGAGCGCCATACTATATTGTTCATTTGCCTTGCAGGTATCTGACTGCCCTTTCTGTGTTTCATTTGTTGGGGAGTTAGAGATGGGTGTTTAGTCCCCAGAGTGGGCGGGTGGATGTGCTTCTTCGTGACCTCCCACGTTTAATATAACTTCAGGTTGAAACGTTTTGATCCTTGTTGCCATTGCACGACATGGTTCAGGGTGATTATTAATTTTTATTGTTTCTGGCCGTCATGCAGTTCGTTTGACGCAGGATCTGTCAGGGACCTTCTCAGAGGCCCGCTGCCAGCCCCGGTGCGAGAGAACTGTGCAGAGATCAAGTGAGGTCCGTGTGCCCTGGGCGGCCTTCCGGCAGGCCTGTGAATCCTCCTCGGGGCCTCTGGCCAGGCCGGGAGGGGCTGCGCTAGCCCTCTGCAGGGCGGAGGAGGAACCCACTTGACATTCCGTTGTAATTTAGCAGCCGGCTAATGGCCACTTACTGGAAAATGTTACCAGGCTCTGCGGTCAGTGTTGTTAGAAACTGAATTACTCTGGATGTCTCCCCAGGGCCTTTCCCCCTTCCCTTCCAGCAGACGCTGGGGTCTGCAGGAAGTGCCACTGTGTTGCAATCACCACTTCATAGTTCCTTTGTATTGTTTTTTTTTGGTTTGTTTCAAATTTGAGGATATTGTGTCGTTGAGTATAAAAGTTTCAAAATTAAGCACATTGCTTTTAAGGTAGGATAGACTTGTCAGGAGCCCAAGGGGTGATGATGGGGTGGGGAGGGTGTCCCTGGGTTATTTTGCAGGGTAGCCCCTCCCTGGAGGTGTCCAGGGGTAGCTGTGAACCAGCTCCCAGTGGTGTCCGTTTCACGTGTAATTAATCTGACTCACCCGAGCTGAACATCTTTCTATCTCCATGTCTCTACACAAGCAGTGATTTCAGGTGATGTGAAATCATTCACTTTGCCAAACCTTGGATGGGACACAGAGATGAAAGACTGTGGACTCTTGAGTCTGCCGAGCTTGGGGTAGAATTTGGGCTTTGCCATTTACTAGCTGTGTGACCTCGGACAGTTCACGTAACCTCTCTGAGCCTCAGGAGTTTTACCTGTTAATTCTAGGGATGAGGGATGCGTGCTATGGTGTGAGTCGACACGTCTAACACAGTGCCAGGACCGTGCTACACACTTTTCCTTGAGAACTTAAAGAGGCAGCAACACAGGGCCCCCTTTGTCAGGGTGGAGTGTTGGGAACTGAGGGAGTGGTAAAAGGAAGAGCTTATACTTTTTCCCTCCCCTCTTCTTTTTCTTGACCTGGAGAGACCCTCCCCTTTTTCTTGTGTGAGACAGGAAGACGAAGGTCAGTGTATAGCGTCACCTATGCCATCAGTGGTGGTGCGAGGGCAGGTGTGTGAGTCCCCTCTTCCTGCAGCGCCCCCCGCCTGGGCTCTCCTGGCTGGTTTCTGGTCAGATGCTATTGCAGCCAACATATTGCTTCCAGCTGCATGGAGTGTCTTTCTGGAGGCTTGGCTGTTTTCCAGGGGGACTCCGCTCTGGGAGGGCCACATCTTCCCATTTCCAGGCCACGTTTTCAGCTACTCCTTCCTACTGGGGCTCTCCATCCATTCCAAAGTCAATGACATCGTTGTCACCAGCCTCCCACTTAGTGCCCACGGCGGCTGCTGCTCTTTCCCTATGTGCACGTGGAGGCTGCACTTGGCAGACTCGCTACCTGATGGCACCAGAGCCTGGATGTTTGAGGTCTGGTGGGTCCCTGAGACTTTCCTCCCGTGCCCCAGTCTCGAAGGCGTCCCAGGGCCCACCCTGTGGCCCTGCCTGTGGCAGCACTCGGGGAAGTGGCCGGCGCCTGGCTGCCCCCCACACAACGGGCGCACACTGACGGGGCTGTGGTTTTTCTCTCTCCTCCCCTCCCCCTCCAGAGTATAAGAAGAAGTACGGAGAAGAACACGGCTCCTGCCAGGCGGGGATAGCGGGCTTCTTCACCGAGGTGGGTGTCATCCCCATCCTGAGACTATGACACGTGCACTTCTGTTTGCTTCTAGCACTTTGATAGATTAAAAAAATGTTTATCTTGAACGCCTCTCGGATTTATTTTTGCAGACACCATGTGGTGGAAATGAACTAACTCCATTTTCCTAAACGCATGGTTGCTTGTTCTGATGCTGTGAGCTAAACAGTGTTTCCTGTCCCCACCAATTGAAATACCGTCCTGCCACATGCCCAGGGTACTCTCTTCTTCCATCCCGGCAAGCGTTTAGATTGTGAAACTTCTCCGTCTGTCCCTCCTCCAGTAAGGCCTAGTGAAATGTGACTCAGCCCAGTAGGCGACAGGGACCCAGTGTAAGTTCACGAGCAGGTGAACATGGGGCATGGCCGTGTGGTGAGAGGCTGTGGGCCAGGTGTGCCCAGGTGTTTGGAAGTGGGAGGGGTCTGGAGGGAGGCCAGGTAGGGGCTGTGATGGGGTCCAGCCCCAAAGCAACAGTGCAGGTTAGGGAGACCCTTTAGGAGTGAAAGTGATGTGGGCAGTTGGAGAACAGGGAGGCAGTGTCGGGGAGGGGGTGGGCAGAGGACGGTGGGGAAGGGAAGGAGGTTTTGAGCCAGGGTTCTGGAACATGGCACTGCCAGTGGGAAGGGGGCCCGCCTCGAGAAGACTCACTGGGACAGGAAAACTGAGGGGTCTGCTTTGGACCCTCATTGTGTGAGGTGAGGAGATAGGACACTCACGGGTGTTTTTAGAGGATGTTTGAAAGTAGGAACCGGAAACCAGGCCGAGTGAGGAACTTCGATTCGGCCAATGCTAGTAGCTCTCTGGGGGGCCCGGGTATGCTTAGCACGGAGGCAGAAGGGGGCGTCTGGGAGAGAAAAAGTAGACTCATTGCAGAAATGGGAACTCATCAGAGGTGCTGAGGAAGCGCAAGGGAGAGGCAGAGTCCCTGGGGAGGGGGTGTCACTGTGATCTCATCAGCCAGAAAGTCAGGGAGGGCGAGGGCATTGGGGCTGGGCAGGAGGGCTCAGCAGGGGAGTGGGAAGGGCAGGGGTGTGGAGGGGAAACCCAGGTGGCTGTGCCAGTTCCAGGTGACCATGGGGACCAGAGGCCTTGCTACAACTCCAGCCTCTGGGGTCCAGAGCCAGAAGGAAACACCGTGGTGCAAACCGCAGGGGGCCTCTTCCGGGCAGTGTGGGGCGGGGACTGTGGGGGCACAGGCCTTTGACCCAGTCACTCTGTCTCCTGGCCACTCTGGGCCTTGGCCTCTGCTGCAGTTCCCAGGCTTTTGGCCTTTCTGAGTAGAAGGTCTTTGAACTCTCTGCCGCCCTCATTTCTGGAACTTCAGCTGTTGGAGGCCAAGCAGGAAATGTGGTTGAAGGGGTCAAACAGCGCTGCCCCCTCCTCTGCCCTCCTGCTGACCCCGTCCCTTGCCATGAGCTGGGCCGTCCCTGCACAGGGCAGGCAGCTGCCTCCTCAGCTGGACATGCTTCTGTGGCCTCTGGACATGGCCCTGTTTTCCTGATACACTGTGGGCAGGGTGTCCAACCTTTTGGCATCTCCGGGCCTCACTGGAAGAAGAAGAGTTGTCTTGGGTCACAGATTAAATACATTAGGACACATAATCACACACAAAAAATCGCACAATGTTTTAAGTAAATTTACGATTTCGTGTTGGGCTGTGTTCACAGCCAGCCTGGGCTGCATGCGGCCTGTGGGCCGTGGGAGTCTAGCCCAAAGTGCCTGCTGGGCCTGGATCTGGGTGCCGGGAATCATCAAATCTGTGTGAGTTACTGACACCACGGGAGTTTTAGCTGGTGATTGAAGATAAGGGGGGGGAGGGGTTCTGGGAATTTCATTTATGTTTGTAGCTTAAGGTAACAGAGGTGATGGATACTTCTAAGCAGCAAGAAAAGACATGGACCAACCCTGCGAGCTTTGGAGCCTCCCCCCCCGCCCCTGCCTCCCCACATGAAAGCTTGGGGACAGACTTCCATTGCAGGTCCCCAGCATTTTTCTACCCTCCAGCCCCTGCCACCTCGCAGGGTGCAGGTCTGGGCCGGGGGAGGTGACGCCCCAGGCTTCTCTCAGCACAACCGGGGGATCCCCCTGTTCCTCTGGAGGGTCTGCTAGTAAAGGCCCGCACTATTTATGGGTGGTGCTCTGCACGTTGCTGCAGTTGCTGGTGGCCCTGGCTTCGTGGAGAAGCTTGCATTTCTGTGTATGACATTTGTGCTGGCTGTTCCTGGGTGCTGGGGAGCTGAGCGTGGGCAACATTTTCTGGCACTCGTGGACAATGCCAAAAGGTACAGGTATTGCACTCATTGAATGGAAAAAGCCAAACACGAGGGACTTCTAGAGAGACAGACACTTCTTCCCTCCTCCTGCCAGCACCCCTCCCTGGGCCCAGGGTCTCAGGGTTGGCCTCAGTTTATGCAGTTTGAATCAAAGGGCCATGGAGCCTGAGCAGAGGAGGAAAAAGAAAAGAGCTGTTGGTTTTAAAAGGCTTTAGAGGAAAGGGATTACCTTGTCTTATTCTCCCTGTGATGTTTGGGAGAGGACGGGCGGGGAGCATCTCTCAACATTTATCCTGGATTAATCTAAATCCAAAAGCAGCCTGGTGTGGTAATGCTCAAAGCTTTGGCTTAGAAGGGCGGCAGGTGGAGAAAGTCCCATGCTGTGAACAGGACAGGCCCTGAGGATGTTGAGTGTTCTTTGGTACCCTTTGTACTTGGACACTGACTGCAGGTTCCTTTTGGAGGTCAAGGCCAAGGAAAGTCCCTTCCGGTGAACAGATCATCTGTGTTTCCCAGGCCCTTTTCTTTTACAGAACACGTGAGTGTGAGGGGAAGGCGTGAAGGTGTGAGTGGCTGCATTGCCCTTAGGTTTCTGGTCAAGAGTCCTGAGCAGAGGAAGTGATTCGTTTTTATCGAACAGCGGGCTGTCTCTGAGAGTGTGCAGCTCACCATCAATCCTTCAGGGTGGGCAGGGTCTCAGAGCCTTCACATGGAGTATTCACGGTTCACACTGTCCTGAATTACTGTCAAGAGCAAACCATCCAGGCAGAGACCTGGTGGCTTCCGTCTGCGCTCACACCCTACACTTCTCACGCAGGTGCTTCCCCGGCGGACCTCCCAACACGTGGTGGTCCCGGCTTTATTGCCCTGCTGCCCCCGCCGCTCTCCCGCCCGCACCCTCTAGCTTTGCTCTCTCATTTTCTCTTCTGACGCTTCTGGCTTCGTCAGACATTTGCACCCCGAGAATTCTGTGTGGCTTCATGAATTGTCAACAGAAATTCAGAATTTTTGTGGCAGGATCTGGCCGCCAGGGGCCTGTCGGAAACCAGCAGCTTCTGGCAGTGGTGAGAGGCCAGCTCTGTGGAGAAGGGACAGCCTGGACGGATCTTTCCGAAACGTGACCGTGTGGGGACTCGGAAGTCCAAGGGAGATAAGGAGAGGCCACCTGCACAGTGGCCTTGCCGCCACAAGCCCAGATGGCCTGCCCATTGGGGCTTTCACACAGCTGAGGGAGTTCCTCTTGCAATTGTCTTTATTCTGATGCTTTTCAATAGAGTTTTTCCAAGACATTTTGTACATTTCCACGTTGGCTTACCTCGGGGATGTCATACAAAGACACTTTGTTATCTGTGTGTCTGGTATATAAGCTTCCATATGTAGTAATAGTCGGTCCTTCATTTCGCTGGGTGAAAAGTGAGTGATTTTGTTAGGGAAATAATTTTTGTTATTTCTTATTGCAGTGTAGATACTTGGGAAAATACAGACAGTAAAAAAGAAAGAATTCCCTGTCGGGAAAGGAAGGCATCAAAGCCTCAGCCAGGGCGCCCACGGGCACAAGGGCGCAGCAGATGCTGAGCTTCCCCTTGGCCCCTCACAGCCTCCTTGTGACGTGGGCTCTGTTTCAGCGCCTGTTCAGAATCCTCGCAGGAACACGTGTTGCATTTTTGGAGATGACTTCATTGCCAGTGGTGCACCATTGTTCTCGAAATTTGAGAAAACCAGAGAAAATACACTCTAGGCATAAAAAGATTCCCCAAATCCTATCACCCAGGGGAAAAAAACCACGCATATTTTGGGGCTTAGCTTTTTGGTCTTTGTCAGTCTGTTTGTGTACATTTCTTTTCTTTTACCAAAACGCTGTCGCCACATGGATGTTGCGTACTGCAGCCTTTTAAATGCGAGAACCCTTTGTGACTCGGTGCCGGTCGGCAGTATTTTTACCGCTACAGAATTTCGTTCAGCGAAGGTACCATGACCTGGAATCCCTCTGATGGGATGTCTCAGCCATTTCCGACTTCTCTCCCACAATTGGGCGTCTCCTTGTGGGTAAGGTCACACAGATACCTGTGCCGCCCTCCTTGGGTGACTGAATCACTCCGAGAACTAGAATTAGCACCAGCAGGTCCCTGGATGGCTTCGTAGCGCAGCCAAGCTCTCGGGCTTGTTGAGGACGCAGGCCCATCGGCCCCGCATCGAAGTGCCGGAGACAGCTGTGTCTCTGTGTTCCGGGGTCTGTTTTCAATAGCAGTGCTGTCTCCGGTCTCTCCTCTTCCCAGTCCACGTCCTTCCCTTAGGGGCCTCTCTGCTCCCTTGATGTTGTTGTTCTGAGCTTGCTGTGGGCGGTTGTGGCCAGAAAACCTAGCTGTAGAACCGTTTCTACGGAGAGAGTCCTGAGTGCGCCCTGGAGGGTTAGTGCATGCTTTCTGCAGAGCTGGTTTGGCCCCCTTTCCCTCGAGCACCGTAGCGGGCAGGTGGGGTTGCCGGAGGGCGGGGCTGGAGGCCAGGCCGGGTAAGGTGGTGGTGCCTTTTCACGAGCCTGTTTCCCTGGGATTCGGCGATTTAGGACAATGCCAAGTCTTTGCCATGTCCTTGTTTGATCCTGGTGGGAAAGTGAGGCAGCCTCATCTGGAGATAGTGTAGGGACCTGGCATGTGACCTGTCAACTTGCTTAGTCACCTTGGCCTTTATTCTGAACAACCTGATGTGTGTGTAAGAGACTCCATAATGCCCGGGACTCTGGTGACCTGTTGAATATCTTGTGTATTGTGCAGCTGGAGAAAGTCCTTGGCGAGGTATCTTTCACTCACCTGAGAGTTCCTCTCTGTGATGGCGGTTCTCACCTCTCTGCCTGCTTCCCCCTTCAGCTTTTCGTCTCCTCACCGCTGGGTTTCTCTCTGGCAGGAGCTGGTGGTGATGGGCGCGCCGGGGTCCTTTTACTGGGCCGGGACAGTCAAAGTGCTGAACCTGACGGACAACACCTACTTCAAACTGAACGACGAGACGATCATGAACAGGCGATACACGTACCTGGGTGAGTAGCTTGGCGGGGGGCGGGGGGGGGGGTAGGGGGGCGGGGCACAGGTAAGAGGGGAGATGGGAGCGACGGCCATGAGGTTCAGCAACTGTTACTTTACCGGTGGGAAGAAGAACTTGTTGGCTTTTACATTTATTCTGATGAGTTAACAATTGTACTCAGGGTACCTGGACGTCAATCCCCACAGGTGGAGGAGCACAAAGCAGGGAACTGAATGAAAAAACTGGGATTTAATTAAAAAGCTGACGGTTGAACCTCCAGGGAAGCACATGTTTTATTTTCGTATGTTAGCACTTCCTCGTGTTCAGATGATTGGGTACAGAATGAGAGCAACCGTACCCTGGTTTCGCGCCGCGTTCCTTCGAGGGAGGTCTCTGCTTCCCGGTCAGCGCGGGGGTGGCAAGTAGAAACAGTAAGAACCAGATATTATCATGAGGGATGGCAGCCTAATGCTGGAGCTTAATGAAAGGCTCAGAAAAATTTCTCCTCTTTTTAACCCTCTAGAAAGAACGCAGGCATGATTTAAGTTAGCAGCCGGCAGACCAGAACGGCGCGGAGGCAGGACCATGCCTGTTTGAAAACAGGGCTAGTCTGTCTTCGGCTGTGTGCACGGGCATTTTACATGGCTTTGCTTTACTTCACGGCCTAAGTGCTGTAATCCTGGGCTGAAAACGAAGCTAAATTTAGGCAGGCCCAACAGTGAGAAAACAATGCTCTTTCACACATGTCACCTATAACTTAAATCTGGGGGCGTCCCGGCCTTTTTCATAGAGATTCAGTTGTGAGATGGCAGTAGGGATTCACAGACCTGCCTTTCCCCTTTAACTGCAAGTTTTTGCCCAGTCAATAGACCACAGTACTTTTACTCAGAGACTTTGGGGTGTTCCCTGCCCTGGCTCCTCAGTCCTCGACGCTGTCATTTATTGAGCACTTACTGTATGCCAGGCTAGGCATAGTATTTCTTTTCATTCCTGAAACAACCTCGTAAGATATCTGTTACGATCACCCACATTGCATAGGTAAAGCCACTGAGGTATAGAGAAGTTAGGGAGTTTTCCAAGGTCACGTGGCTCTTAAATAGCAAAGTGGAAGTTTAAACCTGTGGTTTCTGAGCCCAGAGTGGAAACTCTGAGCCACCTCCCCTGTGTGTGCTGTGGAGGTGCCACTGATCCCCACTGGTGGGGAGCACCTGAGGGGACATTTGTCTCATGTGTTCAGGACTCACTGTATTGCCTGGTGCACCGCAGGGATGCAGCACATTTGTCAGGTTGGAAAATGAAAAGAATGCAGCCCTGACTGGTGTAGCTCAGTGGATTGAGCTTGGGCCTGCGAACCACACAATCACGGTTCGATTCCCAGTCAGGGCACATGCCTGGGTTGCAGGCCAGTTCCCAGTAGGTGGACTCATGAGAAGCAACCATACATTGATAGTTCTCCTCTCCCTCCCTTCCCCTCTAAAGATAAATAAATGAAATACAAAAAGAAAAAAAGAAGGCAGAGGGGAGCCTGGTCTAGGCATCGCCACAGAGTCTAGGCATCACCACAGAGTCTAGGCCAAGGCCGGCAGCTTCTCCCCTCGTGCAGAACCAGCTGCAGGCTCTGTGGGGCTCCCCGGAGGCTGTAGCAGCACACGTAGTACTCCGGGCCACATGAACCTCCAGCCCAAGCGAAACCAGCACACGGTGAATAAGAATTGATCCCAATATGGGGCTGTCATGAAACCCAAACAGCTTATGATCACAGCACTAGGGTTTGAGGCTGACAGCAAGGTGATGAGGTTTGGGGAGGTGTCAGCTTCTTTCCTAGTTAGCTTCTTTCTGCCTTCCCTTAGAAGGGAGTGTGGCGTCATAGTTGGTTGGTTACAGGGACTTGGGAGACACACAGATTGGATTTGAACCTTGCCATGTGACCTTGGAAATGTTGCTTACTCATGTTTAGTCTCCATTCCCCCATCTCTAAAATGGAAGAAATAATCATATCCTCCTCCTGGAATGGCGAGATTAAGAGAGATGATGATCTACAAAGACGCGTACAAGATGTTCCTAACAGCCCCAAACTAGAAACAACTCAAACGCCTAGCAACAGGAGGGGAAAAAGGATACCACGATACACTCACGCAGCGGGGCATTAACCAGCCATGAAAAGAAACTACTGCATTGCACCGGATGGTTGTCGCAGTTGCGCTGAGGGAAGTGCTGGATCAGGCAAACATAATGCAATACGTGGTGATGGAAATCTGATCAGTGGCTGCCTGTGAGGCGCATGGGCTGCGAGAGGGCAGGAGGGATCCACCTGGGTGTCGGTTCTGCCTGGGTGGCGGTCACATGGTTATGTAGCTGTGTGCATGTTCACCAGGCTCTACACTTCAAATGTGGGCACTCCATGAAAATTCAAAATGTATCAAAATTCCACATGTATCAGAAAGAAAAAGGGAACAGGTAGGGAGTCTTTAGCATAGCACCTGTTCCAGAGAAGACACTCGGAGACCACGCTGTCTGGCCCTGGTGTCCCTGTGAACGTGTCTTTGTGTGAGCCGAGCCATTCCAGCCTGGGCAGACTGCCAGGCGCCATTGCTCCCAGACTAGCTGGGTAGTGACTGTCTAGTTAGGGGACACTCGAGAAATGTTTTCCTCTGGCAATCTTCTTCCCCATCACTCTTCCTCAAGTCTGTCCTCGGTTTCTGCCCCTTTGTTATAGGCTATGCAGTGACCGCTGGCCATTTCTCTCATCTGTCTGCCACCGATGTGGTCGGAGGTGCCCCGCAGGATGAAGGCATTGGAAAGGTGAGGGGACAGACAGGTCGGTGGGACGGCGTGGGGTCAGGCGGAAGGGCGGAGCGTGCTGCCACTGTTCTGGGGGTTTGTTAACTCGCTTTGTTGTGATGTTGTGGGGTGGCTGGCAGGTGAGGGATGATGGAGTATTGAGGCACCTCGGCTGTCTCCTTCCAACCCCTTTGGAGTGTGGACCTTGAAAATTGATCAGAGTGTGGATAGAACTCCCAGACCTCTGTGTTCCCTGCACATTCACGCCTGAGACTGCGTTTCACAGCTGTGGGTGGGTGCGTGTGCGCAGGTGCGTATGCGTGCCTTCGCGGGTGAGAGTGAGATTAGTAAGCAGAACTAGGCATCGTGGCGCCCTGCAGAGGAATGGTGTCCAATGCTAACTTCACACCCTCTGCTCTCCCAAACCTTTCCAAGTCTGACTTTGACCTGGTGGAGCCAGGTCTAGTCCCAGATAGCTTTGGGGATGTGTGTATTTATCTTTGGGCCTAGATTCTTACACTTAATTCTCCAATGTTTTGGACCCAAGACAGGTTCAGCCCAGAGGCTGGACTGGGATTTTGTGGGTCCCTTGCCCTAAACTCTCCACCCAGAGCCGTGGAAGGACCCCATGGACCCAGGGCTGTCTGAGTCCCCTTGGGGGTCTCGGCCGCTGCTGGCGCCTGGCACATGGAGCGCTGTGCCTGTTGGTTCTTCAGCACCAGGGTATGGGAAACCCCGATTGAGTGGGTCGGGTAAGTCCAGATGAGTCAGGAATCTGAGTTTTTAATAAACTGTGTAGGTTCTCTGCTAGGGAAGACTGCACAGAGGAGTGATCTTGGGATCGGAGCTCATGGGCCAGACCTAGGAGAGTCTCAGTGTGTCTCCAGGGGCACAGAGGAGAGGGGTCTGGATTCTGGAGAGGCCGAGATGCACCAAGACCATTGCTCACTGTTCACTGGGGCCCGCAGCTGGGTGTCAGCCTGGGCAGCTGACGAAGCTGGACTGTGATGTATGAGTGAGGGTCGTTTCCCCGGATCCTCCTGGACCCTCCTCCCATTCCTGGACCATGTGCCTCCCTCCCCCCCAACACAGATGCTATGGAGAAAGGTTCTTTGAAGATGAAGCCCGATGAAAAACCCAGGGCCCTGGGCAGGAGAGGGACGTGGATGAACTCTGATGACTGGAAGGGAGATTTGGGTTCTTCTGAGTCACGCGGATTCCTCTCCATGGTGGAGGGAGGAAGTGTTCAGAGCTGGCCCCACACTGATAATGTCCTCCGGGGGCGGAGCTGCCAGAGCCCGGGTACCTCTGTGGCACTGATTAAAATGTTTACCTCCTGGTACACAGCGAGGTGGCCACCTCAGTGCTGCTTGGTCCCCAGGAGAGGCTATGGGGCGACCTGTCACAGTTGGTAACGTGATGACTGTGCCATATTCCCAGGGATGAGGGCTAGTACAGACCTCGTTCCCAAGGACCCCAGCATGGACCTCTGGCTTTCGGGAGTTTGGTGGTTATTCGTTTCTGTTATCTGAACGTGAAAGCATTCACGACGAGATTCTTCACCCTGGGGAGGGTCCCCCGCCCTGGTTCTCCTGGGGCCTTCTCTCCCCATAAGATGTAACTTGAAAAAGAACTTCCACAGTCGTGTCCTTTAGGAAGTTCCGCATCGGTTATCCCTTGGCGGTGGAGATTTATGGCGTAAACGCGTGCACTAAAGACTCTGAAAAGTCCCACAGTGAAGGGTTCACATGGTGTATAACTCCGGCACTTGCCAGCTCAGCTCCTGTGTACCCTGGCAGGTCCCGTGGCTCTCATGTTCTTCCGTGTCACCGTGGGAAGCTGCTGTGTCTGGAGCACCTCCCTCCCTCTGTCTTGGCAGACCTGCTCCAGCTGCCACCAGTGGGAACAGAGGGAATGGTTCAAGAATGACAACCCTTTTTTCTAACTGTCGAATCGTTTACTAGTAATTTGGAAGCTCCTTGGGTCTTATCGTGGGTGGCTTCCACCCATGATGTGGCTCAGGAGCAGTGGGGGGATTTTGGCCTGACAGTCAAAGGACGCTTTCTTCGCAGAGCTGACGAAGTGAGAGCCGAGCTGACCCCGTTCTTGTCCGCCAGCGTCAGCACGCCTGTCCCGCGCCCGGTCGGGCATTTCAGTGGGACTCCCGGGAGGATGCCTGCAAGTGTCTTTGGTCATTCCTTCCATCTTACCTAGATTTTTTTTTCATTCCATAGGTTTATATTTTTAGAGCTGACCGAAGATCAGGCACCTTAATTAAGATTTTTCAGGCATCAGGTAAAAAGGTGAGATGTCGTCACGTGGGGAATCAATGTACTTGTTGGAATATCGGGTTAAAGGTCTAATGGGGCCTTCACCTGCTCAGCGTTCACTGCAGCCGCAGGTTCCCGGGTTTCACGCTCGCTGTTGGAGACGTGGAGCAAGGCGGCCAAGTTCAGCGCAGTTATTTTTTTTAAGGTTGTCTCTATTTCAGACACTGTCACCAGAAGCACTGCCTGCTCTGTTTGTCTCTGCCTCTTTGTCTTTCTCTGCCCGTCTGTCCGTCTCTGGCTCTTTCTCGTGAAAGCTTTCCCAGAGCACAGCTCTTCATTCCCCTGAGGACGTGGCTGCCTGTTAACAATTCCAGACCCCAAAGCAGCAACACTGGAAACTGACTGAGCGATTCTGCGAAGGTTTTCCAAGCACCCCCCAAATCAGAAAGAAATAACTCTGTGCCCTTAGTGATAAAGGGTCCCCCCAAACAAGCAAGGTGTGAATACTGCAAAGTCTAATGTTTTAGATGGGTGAGTGGGTCTACCATGGACACTCCAGCCACCCTCTATGCCCCTTCAGATGTACCTGGGCTTGAATGCACAAAATTAAAGAGTCCTCCCTCCCATCCAGGTTGGGATATAGCTGACGTAAAACATTGTGTAAGTGTAAGGTGTACAGCGTGATGATTTGACCATTTGTTATGTCTATATTGTGAAATGATTACCACAGTAAGGGGAGTTAACACCCATCACCTCACATAGCTACTGTTTTTTTTAAATATAATTTTTATTTAATTCTTGTTCAAGTACAGGTTTCTGTCTTATATTCCCAACCCTGCCCGCCCCCACCCCATGCTCCCCGCCTCCCTCCCCCTTTCCACCCCCCACCCTTAGTTATTGTCCATGTGTCTTTTATACTTGTTCATGTGAGTCCATTCCCTTTTCCCCTATGATTCTCTCCCCTCTCCCCTCTGGACCCTGTCAGCCTGTTCCGTATTTGAGTGTCATTGGTCGTATTTTGCTTGCTTGTTTGGTTTGTTTAGATTCCTGTTAACGGTGAGATCATATGATATTTGTCTTTCACCGCCTGGCTTATTTCGCTCAGCATAATGCTTTCCAGTTCCATCCATGATGTTGCAAAGGGTAGTAGTTCCTTCTTCCTTTCTGCAGCATAGAATTCCATTGTGTAAATGTACCATAGCTTTTTGATCCAGTCATTTACCGATGGGCATCTAGGTTGCTTCCAACTCTTGGCTATCGTAAATTGTGCTGCTATGAACATCAGGGTGCATAGGTTCTTTTGGATTGGTGTTTCAGGGTTCTTAGGATATACTCCCAAGAGTGGAATTGCTGGGTCAAAAGGCACGTTCATTTTTAGTTTTCTTAGAAAATTCCATACTGTTTTCCATAGTGGTTGTACCAGTCTGCAATCCCACCAACAGTGAACTAGAGTCCCCTTTTCCCCACAACCTCTCCAGCACTTGTTGTTTGTTTCTTTGTTTATGATAGCCACTCTGACTGGTACATAGCTACTGTTTTTTAAAGGTCTCTGTAAGTCACACGGTTGCCCTATTGTCAGAGTGTTTTCATGTTTGATGGTAGCTGTGCCTCCCACCTGCTTTCTCCACGCCTCCCCCATCTCTCTGCAGCCTGCGCTAAAGACAGACTCAGTTAACGCCTGTTGCCCTGCAGTAATGAACAATCTATGGCTGTGCCTTCTCTCCGTCCCAGAAACCTCTTGGTCTGGGTGATAATGCACAGGGCCACCCATCCCTGACTGGGCCGTGGTCAGGTTTCGGGGAGTAGATTTGGGAGGGGGTGAAGTGAGAAGTAAACATTTGAGGACCCACTTATCCAAACCTCCTGTGGGCTTGAAGACATTGAGTTCCAGGAGATGGGCTTGCTCGTCTGCTTGACATCCCGGGGACGGCAGGGCAAGCCCGGGCTCCACCTCCCGCTCCGTGGCCTCGCTGCTTCTCATCTCCTCTCAGGCTCATCTTGCCCTTGCTGCACACCATTCCAGAGTGACCTCTTCACCTGCCACTCACTCTTGCCCTCTCCTCGCACCGCACCGGCTTCCAGCATTGCCCCTGGTGTCATCTTTCCGACTAAGAAGTAGACCATTACTCTCCTCCTGGCACTCATTCTGCTTCTTGGCGGAGACATGAGAAATTCTTGTCTCTCTGGCTTCTCCATTACTTCACAGGGAGAGGACATGACCTCAGGCCCTCCAAGGGAGCCTTTAGCTTTACCCCTGTGTCTGGTTGGCCTCACACACCCAGAGGAGGGTCTGATGCAGTAAACCACTGGTCCACTTCTGCTTTTGTGTGGCCAGATAGTCCTGTCTGCCAGCTTCACCATGGGACAAACACCCCCACCCCACCCCGTTGTGGTCCTTACTGGCTGCCGTCCTTCGTATATAGTATACACATAAGAAATCACTAATATGTGTGCTGTTCCGATGTTACTAGGGACTTGTGTCTCTGCATTTCCAGGCTGCCAGGAGATCCCTGACCAAGGACCACTCACCCCAAAGCATGTCATTGCCACGTTGAAGTTTTATGGAATTAACTGAGCATGTGACCCATACAGGGGTGTCCAACCTTTTGGCATCTCTGGGCCACACTGGAAGAAGAATAGATACATTGTGACACATAATCACAAATACATTAAATACACTGTGACACATAACGGTAAAAAATATCTCAATGTTTACGACTTGGTGTTGGGCCGCATTCATGGCCATCCTGGGCTGCAGTGTGCGGCCCTCGGGCCACAGGGTGCCTGGGAGAACGTAGATAGGAAACTTTACGCGCAAGGATTTCTGCTTTAACACTGATGCAGATGCCAAGTTAAATAGCCCATTGGAATGAAACAAATGGCTCCCTGGGGCACAGACGGCAGCACTGGGGCCTTGCTTGTGTCTCAGTCCTTTTACTGAAGTCCAGAGAGATTGGCAAGGCCACTGAGTCAGCAGCTGGCCACTGGTTTCTGTGTCCCCTACCCGCTGTGACTCTAGGCCTCCTCTCTGGGAATGCAGGGTGGGGAAGGGGTGTGGGCTGAGTGCAGGTGGCCTGGGCACGTGACTGGGAAAGGGCTTCTGAGGCCCCTTGTCCCAGGGCTGCTGCTGCAGGAAACAGTTTGCCGTGCCCCCGCCTGCGTCCTCCTCCTCGGGGTTCGCTGCCAGCCAAACCCCACAGTGAAGGAAAATGCTCCCCCATGTCCGTGCAACCAGAGCCCTTGTATCTGGAAAGATTAATTTTAAAAGGATTTTTTTTTTTAAATCAGAAGTTGCAAAGCAGCCTTTGGGAAGGATACGGCCTACAACAGTTTTCGTTTATCCTGTGCACTATGTTTGCTTTTTTAAAAATCTGAATTAGCTGCTGTCTTAAAAAAAACAACATAGGCCCTTCAAATAAAATACTCGGTTTTCAGCTTCTCTGGAAAAATGGGGAGGTTGGCCTTTCCCTGGCCAGCCTTCCTCGTGGCAGCTGTGGAGGGCAGCCCGGGCTCCGGACACCAGTCTGCTGCAGTCTCCACCAGGCCCTGTTGTTTCTTAGACACCAAAGCCAAGCGCCGCTTGCCACCCGTAAGCGTCCTTGTGCTGTTACTTGCTTTGCACGGGTTGTATCACCTGCCTGGGTCCCATTCGCATTGGGGTTTAAGGCCCCTGGTTTACAGCAGTGGGGACTGGATGAGGCCTGAGTGAAGAAGGACCAGGATGACCTGGCTTGTCCCCTCGTCCCTTAAGCAGTCTGGGTGTTCTCCCTTTTCCTGTCACTTCAGCTCCTGTGTTCCTACCCCGTCTTTAGCTGCACATGGCCTGGGGGAGGGTAACCTCTTTCCCCATGTCATGCTTACTTGCTTGCCTGCCTTGTGTTGTGAGATTTTACACTCAAATTTGTAAGCTGTCTGAATGGCAAATGTCTGAATTACGGGGGGGCTTTTATTATGGTTATAACCTATATTTGCACCCTCATGTTTATATCTTTATTTTTAAAAGATTTTATTTATTTTTGGAGAGGAGGAAAGAAGGGAGGGAGAAAGGGAAAGAAACATTGATGTGTGGTTGCCTCTTGTGTCCCCCCTACTGAGGACCTGGCCCACAACCCAGGCATGTGCTCTGACTGGGAATCGAACTGGTGACCCTTTGATTCGCAGGCTGGTACTCAATCCACTGAGCCATACCAGTCAGAGCTCATGTTTGTATCTTCAAAAATAGGGCCTTGTTCCCCTGGGATCGATCCATTTGTCATGCCCTTGGTAGGGCTCCAGGACAGAGGGGACTCTGATCCTGTTAGCTCTGGTCTCAGGTTGACTGGGGGCTCTGCATCACTGTGGGGAGGCACAGGGCAGTTGGGCCTTTCCCCACAGGCCCCGGCATTCCGGCTCACGGGGCGGCGCCACCAGCACAGCCTGTGGGGGACCAGCGTTTCTAAAGCCAGGGGGCAGGAGGAGAGCGAGGGCCTCCTGTGAGAGGGCAGACACTGAACGCTTTGTTGCAACTCGACTTGGTTGCAGATGGGCTCTTACTTCGGCTCCTCCTTATGCGCAGTTGACCTGAACGCGGACGGCCTCTCCGACCTGCTGGTGGGGGCCCCCATGTTTTCTGAGATCAGGGATGAGGGGCAGGTCACCGTCTACATCAACAGAGGAAATGTGAGTACGGTGCTGGGCACCATGTGGACAGGGTAGGGGGAGAGGGACATTTGTCCAGTCGGTAGTGACTGAACCCTTTCTGGGACATGCCGTGGGCCCCATGACCCAGCTGAGGTCAGAAGACGCGCTTCCTGCCTTCAAAAAGCTCAGCGTTCCATTAATGGGAAGTCACAGGCAATGTCACAACTGCCAACACACGGGGGGTTAAGAAACATCTAAATGGGCTGTGGTTTGAGGGTTCACCATGTACCAGGAGCTGTTCCTCCCCATTTCTATGCATGATTTGTGCACATGTCATCAGTGGTCCCATTTTCCAGGTGAAAAAGATGAGGCCCAGAAAGGTTAAGTAACTTACCCCAACTCACACAGCTAGGAAGTGGTGGGGCTGGGATTTGAACCCAGGCAAGCTGGTTTCAAAGCATCATCTCAAGATTGTACTGCCTTCCTGGGTGTATATACACGTCTGCCCAGAGAAGTGGAGGCAGCTTCTCAGAGGACACAGTGGCTAGAAGGAATCTTGAAGAAGGGGTAGCAGTTAGGCAGGCAGGAGTGGGCTGGGTGCTGGGCAAGCGGGTGGGGTCTGAGGCAGCGGGGCACTTAGTTCACCATGGGGGTTGGACGGGGGCTAGTGCGGGGCCATAACCCTGATGTCCCTTATTCTGAAGAATCATGAAAGGGATGTGATGGGGTCTGTCCCCCCTCATCCTAGTGGAGGGTGGGGGAGGCAGGAGACCAGCGAGAAGGCAGCATCTTTTCAGGATCTGGAGGTAAGAGTGTTCAGCCAGAAGGAAACAGTTACATGAATAAATTCTGGTACCACCAGCCTTTGAGCTAACATGAGAAAATGCTTATGAGATAATCAGTGAAAAGCAGGATTACAAGCTGCATATACAAACAGCCTGTAAAAATACACAAAATACATAGAGAATGACAATAACAGATCTCCCTGGGTGGTGGTCTTGGGGAGATTTTTAGTTTTATCTTTATCCAAATAGCAAAAATGTAATGCTTTCATAATTTTTTAAAAAATCGGTAAAAGTGTACTTTTCAGCAGCGACCAAGATGCCAGTTACCCCAGTTGGGAAGGGGCGGTCATGCTTCGCTGTAACGAGGGGGGCAGATGCCAGAGAGAAGGGGTGGCCGTTCAGGGAGGAGTCAGGGCGCTAGATAGAGCCTTGGACTTTCTCGGATGTTTGCAAACTCTTTTGCAAGGTGGATCTAAGCCTTGGAAGGAAAATGCTTCCTGGCACCTACCTGTTGCGGTGACTCTGGTCACCTGCATCCGTCCTGACATCACAGGAAGTGGGATGGGGAGGGTGTGGGGAGAAAATGAGGTGATTGTTACTGAGACAAAAACAGCAAGCACACACGCAACAATGGCCTGCCGCTCCGTGTGCAGGAGACCGAGACATTTGCGTGGGTGTTAACTCGTCTGAGGCAGCTGGGTGACCAGACCCACAGCCCAGCCCGACGATGTGTCGAAGTCAGGTGTGGACACTTGTGCCGGAATATTCCCCAGAGCTTCTGCAAGAACATTCCACCCACACATCTCACCTGCACACAAATCACTAATGCGCACACCTTGCAAAACCGCTTGACAAACTGGTACAGAAGAGCAGGAGATGAAAACACAGATCCTGTCCCTGTTTACAACAACTTTGGGGCAAGCACATTAAGCTGTAAAGAAAGCTGAGAGGGCACTGTGGGACTGGGGACAGGGAGGGAGGGAGGTTGGTTGGGTTCTAGATTGTTAGATGGGACAAGGGAGAGATTAATTATTAGCCACCACAAGATTCCCCCCGAAAGGCGCCTCAGGCTGCCCAGGTAAAAGGGACTCCTCTTGCCCCCTGGACAGAGAGGTTTGGGTGCCTGTGATTCTGCCCAGGTGTTTCCTGTCACGGGGTGTGCCCTACAGCGGCGGCATTCCCAGCTCTGGTTTTTATTGTGTTTTGGTTTGTTCTGTTTTCGCTTTGTTTTCCATTTCTTCCTCCATCCTGTTTCCCAGGGAGCCCTGGAGGAGCAGCTGGCCCTGACTGGGGATGGCGCCTACAACGCACACTTTGGGGAGAGCATCGCCAGCCTGGGCGACCTGGACGACGACGGGTTCCCAGGTCGGTGAGCCAGTGCCCGCCTTCCACGTGTGCCCCCTACCCCCACACCTGTCCCCGTGCGATGCACTCCTGGATCTCCCTGCCTGTCCAGGAGACCCATCAACGTGCACTGGGGAGAGAGGACACCTGTAGAGAAGATGTTCTCTGTGCAGATGCTTGGGCTGAGCTCTGGGCCCAGCAGTTTTCCTTCTGTGCAGCCCTTTCCCATCCAGCTCATTGTGCTAAGCGATGGGACTGTGGTGCCTGTGAACCCTGGAGCAGGTCCACTGGGGCTTTATAGCAGCGAAGCTCACAGCAGCCCACTCTCGGCACAAACACTTCTGATGTTCCACAGTGCTCTCTTGTATGGTCAGTGCAATAGTGAGGAGAGACTTGTACATGCTCTCTCCTGGTGGTGGCAGCCGGCTGGACTGACTTTGAGTATGTCAAGTGTCGAGGCATGGGGATCCCCGAGGGACCTTTCTGTCTCACTTTTCTCTCTGGTCTGTTCGGTAGCCCTGCCCCTCCCTGCAGAGGCAGGATTCGGGCCTCTGGATCTGTGGGAGCCCTGTCCCTCAGAGGGGTGGCTCAGGGACAGCTCTGGCCTCAGGCTGCTTTGATGCCCTCATACCACCGGCCAGAGAGGGCTTCGTTCAGGGAGACCAGATCTCCAGTGGATGTCGTGTGGGTGCACGTCCCTCACCCTGGACCTCACTTCTGCAGACACATGACTTTTGTTAGATGCAAAGGGTGAAAAGTAAGGGAGGGCTAGGCTTTGTTCCAGAAGGTGTCATCAGTGTGTGAGAATAATGCTGATTTTGTGTGTGCGTGAAGTGAGTGCCATTTTAGACAATTTCCTTATCCAGAAATAGAGTTGATGTTCTCTGTGCAGTAACCATTGTCTATAGAATTCCCCTCTCTGACAGACGGAAATGAGGCCAGAGGGTTTGTATTTGTATTTCTTTATTGAACAGTTCAGTGATTTTTTTCCCCCTAGCAGAATGAGCTAGGTACTTCCTGGAACTAAGCTCTTCCGGCTTCTAGAATTTTCTTCCTACTTTTTTTCTCTTTTCTTTTTTAAGGATTTTCAAAAAAGAGTTTATTTATTTTTAGAGAGAGGGGAAGGGAGGGAGAAAGAGAGGGATAGAAACACTAGTGTGTGGTTGCCTTTCGCACACCCCCTACTGGGGACCTGGCCTGCAACCCAGGCATGTGCCCTGACTGGGAATCGAACTGGTGACTCTTTGGTTCATAGCCCAGCACTCAATCCACTGAGCCACACTAGCCAGGGCTCTTTCTACCTCTTTTCTGCTGAGAGATTAATGCCTAATGTGATGCTTGAACAACCTACAACCAGGACTGTTCTGGTGAGAAGGGACTCAGATGTGATGGCAGGAACTAGGCATTCTGCTGTGATGTTGTTCCACGTGGCTCTTCCAACCACGGCTGTTTTTCTCCCCTCAGATGTGGCCATCGGTGCACCCAAGGAGGATGACTTCTCAGGGGCGGTCTACATCTATCACGGTGACGCCGGTGGGATCGTGCCTCAGTACTCAATGGTAACTGGCGTGAGAGTGACGTGGTCACTGTTGGTTCACACATCCATTTGACCTTCTCGGTGCCACGTGCTGGGGTGCAGAGGGTGCTCAACATTGTTCTGCCTTTGGCCTTACCACCCTCCAGTTAAGGACACAGGTACCTGATAGTGCTTATTAAATGCGAAAGCACTTAGAGGCGCCAGAGTTGGTTCACATTCAGAGATGTGCTCTGCCTGCAAAAGATAGTATCCAAATTCTTACTGGGAGTGAGAGCTGTTTATTTAAGAAGGGGCTATTTTATTTTCTTTTTTGCTTAATCCCTGCTCAACCATCTGTGCTAAGCCAAAGGAATTCATTGTAAAATATAATCCAGAAAGACCGTGGTCCTTGGAGGAGGGGCCTGAAAGCCACCACCGGGCTCTTGTCATATTCGGCACCGAAACCAGAAGCTGACTAAGCTCTGGCCTTGTGCCCCAGACTTGGGACGTGGAAGTGGTGAGTTCAGTTTTTTGTCACATCAGCTCGGTGCTCAAACTTGCTGATGGAGTCGAGCCCAGCCCCTGGGAAAAAAGGAAGTCACGCTCTCAGAGGAAGCACCGTCAGGACATTTGAGGGTGTCCGTGTGTCGAGTGGCACCGACCTGCGTCCTTCTCCCAGGGGGTCAGTGGCAAACGGGGACGGAGCACAGGTGGAGACATTTCTCCTCAGCAAGTATTGGTTTATCTAGCACTTAGTATGTGCTGCCTACTTCCTAGTCATGCGAGCCTCGTATCTTGATTATTGCTAAGGAAACACAGTGTTTCACTGTGTCTTGTTCTTACAAAGCGTTTTCTAAATGTTCCATAAAAATGAAATGGCAGTGAAGCACCGAAACCTGTTCATGCACTAAAGTTTCAAGGTAAAAAAAAAGAGAGACCTTATAAAATGGATTTTTAGAGGCAGTCCATAAAGTTCAGTTGATACATTCATAATCAATCTGCTGCTGCAGATGGAAGCTGGCGAATTAGGGGCTGAGGGTCATTGCCAGTGGAGGTTTGGGTCCCCTCGGTGCTGGGCATCCTGCTTAGCCGAATGACTCCAAAAGGCACAGGCTGCGTGGAGGAAGTGCTTCTTCAGAGCCTGCTCTGCCTTCTTCTTACTTTCAATCCTCATAACAGTCGTGTGAAATGGGTGCTTCTGTGACCCACCTTTTATTTGTGAGGTGGCTGTGGCCCAAGCAGATTTAAGCTGCCCAAGGTCACCGGCAGTACGTTGCACTAGGGCCATCGAACTGCCGGTCTGACTCCCCAACCTTTTTTCATAACCACCGTCCTCATCTGCAGGTTGGAGAGGAGAACACTTGGGGAAGCCCCACAGGAAAACTCGGAGTATGGAAACTTCCTTTGCAGGGACACGTGCATACTCCCAGGGGCCTTTATCTACACAGATCCTCCCCTTTTCATGAGAAGTGAACAGTTAGTGGTGGGAATAAGCTCTTAGGTGAGTGGGCTGATGCGGCAGGAAGAAGAGGGCTTCAGTCACAGCTGGGGGTCACATCCATGTCACAAGGGCTGCTGCTCTCGTCTGTGCCAGGGATGCTGTTGCCAGTGTGACAAGTGACAGTTCTTCCATGTTACCCTTGAACTCATTCCTCTTGAGTTCCTCGTGAAAAGTGTTGATTTAAGATCCTTGAGTGCCTTTCCCAGTGTGAGAGCCCTCAGGGCATATCACGGGCGGGGTGGGGCGGGGGGGGGCTGTGACCTGCTGAGCCCCATCCTGGGGCACCTGATGGGGTCACTCTCCACGCCTCCTCCTGGAAGCTTGTTCTGGGACCTCGGAAGCTAATCACACAGGGAGGCAACCTGTGTGGGGCCCCCGCCTCCCGCCCGTCTGCCTGCAGCCCTGCAGTGTTTTTTGTTTTGTTGCTGGGTGGAATCCTGCCGGCAACCGGAGTCTAAATTCTGTGGTTAGCGTGGTGTCTTCAGTAGGAAGCCGGGATCAGCAGCTGGACCCGCCTGGCCTTTGTCAGCATGCTGGCTCGTTAACTTTGACAAAGAGAAGCAGGTTGGGGGCTCCTAAAAAAATAACGATGATTATACTTTTCCAAGCTGCTAATGTGTATGTGATAAGGTCAGTGATTTAAAAGGGAAAAAAACTCCTTTCGTGACAGACTGTTCAGGGCCCAGGTCAGCACAGAGTGGGCATTGTGTGGGTGAACTCGAGGCGGAAATCAGGAACAACTCTGGGCAAGGGGATCACTTTTCTTTGGCCCGGGTTGGTATTATTTCTACGGGATGAATTGTGAGATCAGAGCCCAGTTCTTCCCCGTTACTCTTTAACCCGTTCCTCTTTCTGCAGTTCACCAGGAGAAGTGTTGATTTTAAGAGCCCCGTGTGCCTCCCCTGACGGCAGAGCCCCCTGGGCGTGTCCCGGCGGCCCCTGTGATCTCTCCCTTGCCATGAGGACACCGCCAATAAACCTGGTCACGCGGAGGTTCTCCAAGGCTCCTGGTTTTCATTTAGAGTTATTAGTACCGAGCAGACTTATCTGCCAGGCTTTATGGCATAATGGCCTGCAGATGTCTGTGGGATAACTTAAGCCCGCCTTGCCACCCCCAGATGGACCACCCCTCCGCTCTTCCCCTTCGTCCCAGCCACAGCAGACCTTAGAAATGCAAACCCAGGGTAAGCTGCTGCGAGCCTCGTTGGACTTCAGAGCCAAGGGGGTCTGCTTCAAGATGTGGCTTTTACGAAATACGCAGGCACACATGCACACTTATTTAGACAGAGCCATGTGGGGTGTGGGCTCTGCCTGTTAGCAAGCAACATTTCTTTAGTGTTTCCTACAGTGTTCCGATGTGTACGTCGATGCCTGCACATTTCCTGTTGGGTGGCTTCGCTGAAGATGCCAAGTGGAGGGTGATTTGTAGTTACCGGCTGCTGGGGGCTCTGAATGTCCCTGGCATCTCCATCCGTAGGTCCCTGTGGAAACTTCCCCTCCCCGGCCTCGTGACTTCTCTGGAGGATGACTTAGCAAGGAAAAGGATGAGGAAAGGCAGTCCAAAGAGCGCCCCTGGGTATCTGAAAACTCGATTCTGTCAAGGATTTCGCTGAATGGCATGCAGACAAAGCATTTCTCTTATCATCCGCAATGAGGGTGTTATAGACTGAGCTTCCGTGAGGAGCCTGTGTGGGCAAAGGGAGGGAGGAACAGGGCAAGTCCTAGGAGATAGGGCTTTCTGCTGCAGGAGGCTTGGTATGTTTGTGAGGAGCTGGGCCACCCAAACGCCATTGGGCGACGGAGGCTGCTTGTGAGGGAGGGAGTCTGGAACCCATGCGGCACGTGTTCGCATCCGTTGAACGTGATGATGAATAAAAGCACAGATGCTAGTGTGCCCCGTGGTGGTTGGGCTGTGAGCTCCCCGTGGTTGGCTGAGAGCTGTCCTTTGGGGTGGGGGTGGCTTCAGCTCATTTTGGGGGGTTTCCTACAGTGTGTGGAAGGCTCAGAACCATGAGTTCTGGATTTACGAGGTCAAACTGTTTCATCCTGTCCACGAAGCTCAGGGGCCCATAGATCTTCTGGCTGGACCGATGGGGAGAGGCAGTTGCCCCGGGGTCCTCTTGTCCATCTGGGAATGCTGACCGCCTGTCCACCTAGGGCAGGGTGTCAAACTCGTTTTCACCAGGGGCCACACCAGCCTCGTGGTTGCCTTCAAAGGGCTGAATGTAATTTTAGGACTGTATAAATGTAACTGCTCCTTAACTAGGGGCAAGGAGCTTGGTGCTGCCACCAGGTAGAAACAAGGTGCTGGGCTGGATAAAACAAGGTGGAGGCTGGATTCGGCCCCCGGGCCTGGTGTTTGCCACCTGAGACCTAGGGAAAGGCTCTAAGGTGTGCCTCTTGGGAGCGGAGAGATACGTGTTTAGTACTTATTTGGATAGGGTAATATAAGGAAAAGAATGTTCTTAGAATCTCGGCTGGCTATACCTGTGTAAAAACAAAACAGAGCCTTCATTAGAAATGGAAAATAAACTTTATCCACTTCAAACTTTATTCAACATGTCAAAACATTAACTCACCCGTCTAGGGAGGTTTTTCATTAGCGCTGAACTTAGAAAGAAATTTAAATGATGGCATGTGGCTAAGGCACGTGATGATAAAGGAGTGTGTGGTCTTCAGCTGCCTGCTAAAGATGCCCCCCACCTAGCCCCTTCCTGATCCAATGAGGGCTACATTTTTTTTTTTCTTTCAACAAAGTCAAGGCCAAGCGTCCTATGGAAGCTGGGCTAACGCGGTCACGGGTTCTTACTGATGACTGTGCTCCTTTCTGGTGACTCAATGTCCCCATTGTCTGTTTCAGAAACTGTCGGGGCGGAAGATCAGCCCCGTTCTGCGGATGTTTGGGCAGTCCCTATCAGGAGGTGTCGATATGGATGGAAATGGCTATCCGGGTAAGCTGCTTTCTCTCCAAAGGCCGACGAGATCAAGGAAGGGAAACGCACGGGGCAGAGTCATTTCCAGTCTGGTTGAGCAGTGGCTACACCTATTCAGGGCTAGGAAAATTCACACAGTAGGAGGGAGTATTTTGCCTGGTGTTTGGTTTTAAGGTGAAAACGCAGGAGTTTCTTTTTGGGTTTTTAAAATGATCTACTCTGAAGGGTTGAAGCACCAGGTGGGTGGATCTGACAGCGATTTCTGTGGCAGGAAGGCTTTCTAATGAAGGGGGGGAAAGCGCTGTCCATGTTTAAAATGATAAAGAGTGAAACCTTATGTTCTCTGGATATTATGTAACCACAGTGGAACGTGCTTCTTACCCTGGAGAGGGAAAGAGGAGCTGAGTGCCCCCCCCCCCACCCCGGGTCCTTACACAAAACTTACTGAAACATTGTGAGCACAAAGGAAACCGCTGATGGACAAAGCGGACCTTCCCCAGGCAAGGCTGGCTGGCTCGTCCTCAGGGTCGATGCCTCGTGTTGGTTGAGGCTAACTGACTAAAAACGTACGATTTCAAACCTCCATCCCAGGCAATTCCGGTGCTGTATGTAGAAGGGGATGGAGTGGGAAGAGGAAAGGACATAAAGATGAGAATTGTAAAAATCCAAAACCATCTGTGGAGTTCAGGAAACAATGTTCTTGCCATCTTGCTATCCATCTTGAGAAAATAGTTCTTTCTACTTAAAGTGTTTTGGGAAGATTCGGGGAAACGACTGAAATTCAGCAGGAGGGCACCAAATTCCCATTCTTATACACAGAGGGGGTGTGGGCATCCCTTTACTGTTACAGAGCTGGGAGGAATGAGAATAAGAAAGGGTTAATGTGGACATTTTGTCCCTGCAGACCCCAGGGGTCCTTATAGTTGGAGAAAGCAGTTCTTGTCCCGGGCAGTTTGTGGCCATTCCTGAGTAGTGCCTAACATTGGTTTAGCCCTGAATATATGCACAGTACTTCCACATGCACTGGGCATGGTAACCCCAGTAGGCAGGTGGGGATGGGGGTGTTCCCCTCCATCAACACTTTGCAGTCAGGGAAACCGAGCCTCCTAGAACTTCAGGGACTGGCCGGAGACCACACTGTGCTACTTGAGGACCCAGGCTGCTTCTCTGTAAATGCAGGGTGAGCAGGCACGTGAATACTTCATATGAGAATATACCTCACATTTTTTAAATAAAAGGGATAGCAAATTTGTCGGGTTCTTTTATTTTCAAACATTCCATGAATTCGAAAAGACTGTTGGAAAGTAACGAAATGAGCAAGCGCACCCAGGTGCAGGAGTTATAGCAGCGTTACAATTCATACTGTTCGCGGCTTTGCTCTTTGCTTTTCCCTAAGGAGGGCGTCGTATAAACGTAGAAATTCAGACTCTCTCGGATTGAGATGCTGGGTTCTGCCAAGTAGTAATGGGACCCTAGGGCTGAGGGGCTTATGTTGCACAGGAAGAAAGGCAGAGAGATATTAGGTGAGTGAATACTTCCGAAATTCCAGTTATTTGGGGTAAACATTGCCAGCTAACACTTGTGTTTTGGTTTGGAGTCCACCAAGTATCTTCTGAACAAAATATCTGATTTTACTCTAGTTAATGCATACTTAACACACTTAATAATGGTTTAATACATGCTGAATAAATACTTTGTGATTTAATTATTATGAAATGCTACTACTGGCTTTTGACGAGGACACGGGATTCTTGTCTCCATTCCCCAGTACAGACAAGGACGCTGGGCGACTCCGAGGCCCCGGAGAGTGAGGGGTGCAGTGGAAACCTTGACGCACAAGTTCCGCAGAACTTGGGGCTTTGTCCAAGAGTATCCCTCTCTCTCATTCACTAATGTCCAAAAGAAACATAATGTGGGCCACATATGTCATTGAAAATATTCTAGTAACCGCAGAGAAAAAAAAGCAAGAGAAATTAATTTTAATAGTGTTTTCTTTAATCCGGTATCACCCACGTATTATCGTTTTAACCTAAAATCAATATAAAAGATTAAGGGCATAGCTCATGTTCTCTTGTGCTGGGGCTTCGAGATTGGTCTGTATTTTACACTCATGGCACACTTCCGTCCAGACCAGCCACACTGCAGGGGCACAGAAGCCACATCTGGTGATTGGCTGCCATGTGGGGCTGTGTGGCTCTCTCACCCCATTGTTGTGTGGCCTAGAGGATGGCTGTCAGGCCCCTGACCGTGGCTTTGGAGTACCCGGGGGAGGGGAGGACGGGCTTCAGCCAGTTTCTGAACCTGTACACTTCTGGTTTTCAGATGTAACTATTGGAGCCTTCATGTCCGACAGTGTGGTTCTTCTAAGGTGAGCCGCATCTCTCTTGCTTCTTGGATTACATTCTTTATGGGGGAGGGGTGGAATTCGGTGGGAGGGGGCACAGGGAGGCATTTATTGTCAGTCAGCAGTTCCCTGGCTGAGTGCTGGCTAAGGTGCTTATTAGTAAGTGGGAATGCTACCTTTCTTCTTAAAGTTATTTTTAAAAAAGATTTTATTTATTTTTAGAGAGGAAGGGAGAGGGAGAAAGAGAGAAAAATCTATGTGTGGTTGCCTCTCACAGGCCCCCTCCTGGGGACTTGGCCCCCAACCCAGCTGTGTGTGCTGACTGGGAATCGAACCAGTGACCCTTTGGTTTACAGGCTGGCACTCAATCCACTGAGCCACACTAGCCAGGGCTCTTCCTCCTTTTTTTTTACTTATTAATTTGAGAGAGAGAGAGAAATACTGATTTGTTGTTCCACTTATTTATGCATTCATTGGTTGATTTTTGTATGTGCCCCGACCAGGAATTGAACCCACAACCTTGGCGTATAGGGATGTTGCTCTAACCAACTGTACTACCTGGCCAAAGCCACCTCTGCCTTTTGTATTATTCTCTATCCCAGGGTTTCCCGCTGGTGGGCCTCCAGTGGCTCACGGGCGTGAGACAATAGCATCCTTGGAGCTTCTAGGCACAGTTTGGCTGTCCTGGGCCCCAGGGGTTTTTGCTTTCTGCTGTGAACAACCCCTTTCATTAACATGCTGGACACACACTGTCATGTTCTATGGGTGCTGGGGCACTGAGGGGCCTGCAGAGCACTGTCCTACCCCATATCTTCACCCCACACCCTGCATCCTCCGCTCCCCACCTCGTCAGTCCCCACTCCCCAGAGACTGGGAGCTTTCTGCCCCTGGGTGGACCGTCTCTCCCTGGTGACAGTGGAGCTGAGGGCTATGAGCTTGGGCCCAGTGCTCGCTAGAGCCCAGCAGCCTGGATCGCCTACAAAGGCCAGTGGGCTGCCATCCCACCCAGGAACTATCTCCAAGTATTTCTGTCTGTATGAGTCAGAGGAGGCAGAATTACACTTTGGAGTAGGAGCCAACTCTTGGGTTTTGTTAATAATCAGATGGCAGGGCTTCCTAAAATAGGCCAGTAGGACCTCGGAGCTGGAAGGGGTCCCAGAGGCCATGCAGTCCCACACCCTGTGTCCTTCTCCTTCAGCAGTGCCTCTCCCCCCGTCTCAGTGGCAGGGCTCCTGGGGGCGGGGCTCAGTAGCCGCTGAGGGGACCGGTCAACCCCCAGGGAACTCCCGACCACGTTCAGTTGTTGAGGAGGCAGAATATGCGGAGGGTTAAGAGTAAACCCCAGGGCCAGTGGCCTCCGCTGCAAGCCTGACTCTGCCCTTACAACGTGAGTCTCATTACGTCTTTTTTAGGAGTCTCTCCTGTTCAACAAGGTCATGGTGCTGACCTCATGGGGGGCTCGGGAGAATTAGTGACCTCATGGGGGGACTCAGTGAATTAGTCCATGTGAAATGCGGAGAACAGAGCCTGACTTATGTGCTCAAGGAAAGGAAGCCACTCAGACATGAATTAGGTTAAACTTGCCTCCCTCAAATTCTGCTTCTGGGTCCCCTGCCTTCTGTGTAGCAGCCCCTCAGATCTGAAGGTGGCAATTGCATCCTAGTCATGCCCTAGCTGGCAGGAGATTGGGCAGACCAGAAAAGGGGAGAGGGGAAGTGCATCGCAACTGTGCATGCACTTGAAACACACCTTGCTTGCTCTGGCCGATTGGCTTCGTTGGTTGGAGCATTGTCCCGTACACCGAAACGTCACGGGTTCGATCCCTGGTCAAGGCACATGCCTAGGTTGTGGGTTTGGTCTCCGGTTGGGGTGTGTGTGAGTGGCAACTGATCAATGTTTGTTTCTCTCTGGCATCGATGTTTCTCTTCCTCTCTCCTCCACTCCCTTCCCCTGTCTGTAAAATCAATAAACATGTCCTCCAGTGAGGATTAAAAAAAAACACATCAGACTCTTCTTTCTTTCTTTTTTTTTTAGATTTTATTAACTTATTTTTAGAGAGAGGGGAATGAAGGGAGACAGATAGGGAGAGAAACATCAGTGTGTGAAACATTGACGGGTTGCCTCTTGCATGTCCCCAACTGGGGACCTAGCCTGCAACCCCGGGTATATGCCCTGACCAGGAATCAAACCGGCGACCTTCCAGTTTGCTGGGTGATGCCCAACACACCGAGCCACAGCAGTCAGGGCAACTTTTTGCTCTTAAATATCTTCATGTGAAGAGTCCACAGGGGTGCAGGTTAAGCCTGAGCTCTGGGAAAACCTTACTGACAGTGGAGCAGATGGCTTCAGGGCAGGTTTGGTAGGCGAGCATCTGCCCCAGGACTTCAGGCTCTTTATCTGCCCACACGCCACTGCCCCGTGAGCACCACTGACCCCGAAAAAGCCCAGGGTAAGGGGAGCGGCCCACGTCAGAATGCGGCCTGACTGGTTTTCTCGTTCACCTGGATTTGCCCTGTCCCCCATCAGAAAGAAGTGTGCCAGCCACCCGCTTCCTCAGAATAAAGTCTTGGAAACGTGTGTGTCACTGTCCTGAGGTGCCCCTCTGCTTGCATCTCAGAGGCTGGCACCTTTGCAGGTGGCACCATGACAGCCGGCCTCCTGCCCGCCGGCAGGGTGGGTCGGGCTGGGTCTGCCCTCGGGAAGTTTGTTCCCTCAGATTAGCCTGGGGGGGGCGCAGGTCCTGCACTGGGGTGATAGCCCTGGTGTGATGCCATTGAAAGTCAGAGGAAGTGGTCCGAGAGGCCTGTGAAAGATTTCTGGGCTTTTCCTGGTCCGAAAACAATACTTGGAGTTGGAACAAAAACGTTTGAGGGAACTGGTGTTGGAGGGAGATGTGCTTGGGAAGGTCCTGGTGGGGCGTGTCAGAGGGTTCTGTTTGCACAGCCCTCATGGCCTTGTCTGGGCCTCTCGCTGCTGCTTCCTGTTCACCTCGCCTTCTGCCCTGAGAGGAGCGACCAGGCATCCCAGGTGGCTCCTGGGGTGATGGCAGGGCTGGGCTTGTCTTCAGTGCAATGGACAGGACACAGGACCCGCACTGGGCAGGGCAGGGCTCTCCCTGGCCCCTCTCTGTCTGGTGAAACTTTGGGCTTTCTTTTGGTTTTTATTTTTATTTTTAATTAATTAATTAGTTAATTTTTAACCCCACCCAAGTATATGCCCATTGATTTTAGAGGAAGGTGTAGGGAAGGGGAGAGAGAGAGGGAGTGAAACATCGATGTGAGAGAGAAACATTGATCGTGCCCCAACTGGAAATCTATCCTGTGACCCTGTATGGGATGATGCTCCAACCAGCTGAGCCACACTGGCCAGAGCTTTCCTGTGGTTTTTTAATCTGTTGGCCTGTGGTAAAGTTGGCACCCGTTTAACGAGGGCTTTTGAAAAGTTACTATTCTGAGAACATCAGGGTGGATGTTCCAGGATCCCAGTTCCTGGGGGGCCTGCAGACTAGTGGCAGGTCGGGAAATAGGAGGTCTGTCCAGAAAAAGTCCAGCCATTGTTAATATAACGAGGATGGCTTGTGTGACATCAATGTAACCTGGCAGCCAAGGAGAGTGGACTGGAATGTGCTGTGTGAACACTGATGACTTTATTGTACTAGTCAGTGGGGGCCGTAGACACCGCTGAGTGAGCGTGTGTACTGTGAGGCAGTAAACATTAAAAAATGAGCAAATAGAGCAACAAATGTGTATTAAATTTTATGTTACATTTGGATGATTCAGAAGGCCGTAGCTATGGGCTAACTGGTGATTGGCAGCTTCATCACAATGACACGCCCACTCATATATCATGTCTTGTGCAGAGTTTTTTGGTAAAACATCAAATCACCCAGGTGACTCAGCCCCACTCAGCCCAGATTTGGTGCCCTCTGACTTCTGGCTTTTCCCCAAACCAGAATTACCTTGAAAGGAAAAAGATTTCAGACCATCAGTGAGATTCAGGAAAATACGATGGGGGTGGCCGATGGCGATTGGGAGAACTGTGTGAGGTCCCAGGGTGCCTACTTGGAAGGGCACTGAAGCATCATTGTCCTGTGTGCAATGTTTCTTGTATCTTCTTCAGTACATGTCTCTTCTTCATATTACATGGCTGGATACCTTCTGGACAGGCCCGTAGACAGTGACATTAATTAGTAAGTGGACACAGAGACCTCAGCAGGGGTGGACATCCTACTGCCGGGATCGCTAAGGAAGGCTTCCCGGGAGAGAACAGACACCTGAGCTGGCCATGGAAGGGGCAGCGTGGCTTTAGAGAGTGTCCACTGGCATCTGTACAACCCCCGGGACCAGCAGTGACTATTTGCTCATATCGTCTTCCAAGGACGGACCCAGGAGAAAATGGGGAGACCAGGATATTGGATTTCTCTCAGGCCCTGCTGTTCTGCCTTCCGTTAGTCCTGTAGCTGGATTCGCCCTGGGGTTCCCACAGTTCCCTGCTGCCAGTCACACTGTTTCTCTCTTGACCCTTGTCTCATGGCAGCGGAGGCTTCAGTGAACCCTACCCCCGTCTGTGCCCCATGTCCCCTCACTTCCTTCTTCCTGCAAGGTTTTCCTGAATGCTTTCATCCATTGGAGTGGGTCATTGTCCCCATCTGTCTTGTTACCCTGGGCACTCTTTGAGGGGTCACTGTACATAAGTAAGGTCATTGTTCTCAAGCTGTGAATGCCCCTTAATCCTGTTATGTGACCCCAGTGCCTGAAGGCCAGAGGTAAAAAGGTCTGTTGGTGAGGCCTGGATGGGAGGAGATTAAGCCACAGATTAGGTGGATGGTCCGGGAGCAGATGTTTGCCATGAGGGCAGATTGGTGTGACTCACTCCGGGCTTTTGTCGGGCACCTTTGGGGAATCACAGCAACGGAGCCCATCCATCAAGCTGTGGCAGGGACTGTCCACAGTGGTGTGCGTAGTGTGGGTGTCCATTGGGTTTCCTTTGGTCCTGAGGCCAGACTGTTTGATTTCATCAGCTCTGAAGTACTCTGCTGTTACCAGCTGGGACTCCGTTAGTCAAGTGCTTTGAGAAAAATACTTAATGAATTGATGGGAGTAACAGAGGGCCAGGGGTGGGGGAGGTTGACCCACTGGATGGGACCCGAAATCCGCCATTCATGCTTCGGATGGAGTACATGCTGTGGGGGTCCTGGGGGGCTGCTGTTTCTCGGGTCGTGGTTCTGCTGTCGAGTGCCGTTTAAGTATTTTCATTTCTTCTTAATGAAATAGAAGTCACCATGTAATTGGTAAAATTCTGAACAATCACTTAACATCTGGTGGCTCATTTATGGCTTCAATCACATGGGTTTTATTAACAGCTAACCTGCCTTTATTATTGGGAAGCTAACCATTAACTTACTAGGAAATAAGCTGAAGAACCAGAAAAAAAAGGTGTGCACAGAGCATCCTGGCCCTATTCTCTTCGGTTATTTCCTGCTTTAATTAAGTGCTGGGCTGGAGGTTTGGGATTTGTCCTGTCGGTTTAGTTCTTGTCTGGCTCTGGGAGCTGCTTCTCAACATGACTAAGTCACCTTCCTCTCTCGACCTGCAGGGCAAGACCCGTCATTACGGTGGACGTGTCCATCTTCCTCCCAGTCTCCATCAACATCACGGCACCTCAGTGTCACGACGGCCAGCAGCCTGTGAACTGCCTGAACGTCACCGCCTGCTTTAGCTTCCACGGCAGGCATGTCCCCGGAGAGATCGGTAATGAGCCATAGAGTTGGGGCTCAGGGGAGCCATCTTGGCTGGAGGGCGCTTGTAGGGTTGAGGGCAGCCCTGGGTGTTTCTGGGTCCCTGCTTGCTCTGCGTCTCGGCTGGTCTCGCAGGCAGCAAGCAGGCCCACAGGCCGGGTGCCCTTTCCTGCGGCGTACGAGGGCCGGACTGAAACCTCACTGGGCCCTGGGAGGGATAGGCCTGTGGTACTTGTGGAGATGCAGTGCCTGGAGCCCGGTCCCGTGGAACATTCGGAGGAGTTAGAAAAAAGGAGCGTTGGGGTTACAGAGGCTGTCCCTTGATCTTGCAGCATCAGCCAGATGTGAGGGCCTTACGCCCTCTGTCGTGGGATCAGAGACCCAGGATGGTGGGCAGGACGGGGATGCTGACTCTTAACAATGGCCTTGATTTCCAATGAGGGGGAGCTGCTTTGTTGGCTTCAGATGGTTGGAAAGAGGCAGGCGTTGCCGGGCCGGTGGCAGCCGTCCTGCTATTTCTCTTGATTGGGGAAGGTTGACTTGCTCATCCTGCTCCAGGGACAGGATCCAGCCCCAGCACAAGCCAGAATCAGCGTGGATTAGTGCTCAGTGTGCCTGGGATTGCCTGCAGGAAGTGAGTGTGGAGCCCTTGTGCAGATTAGTAGGTGTTTTTTCCTTGAAAGGCTGATCAAGTAACAGAGTAAAGTTTCAGGGGGAGAGATACTGATAAGGATCTGACTCGCTGACTTTCTTACACATTTTAGTGTCACGAATGTCCCCCCGCCCACTTACAGTGCTGTCCCCTGGGAGCTCGTTAGACATGCAGACCCTCGGGCCTCCCTTGGCCCCTCTCCACCAGAATCTGCGTTTCAGCAAGATCCGTGTGTGCAGTTGATGTTGAGCAGCGCTGCTCTGGTGCGCACATGTGTACACACACATGTGCACACACATGTGCACGCACACACATCCCTGGCCGTGGAGAAGCACACCTCCACATGCTGGACCGTGTCTCAGCTGCATTGTGGGTAACAGTATTCCTACCCTTCTGGGCTGACGGTCTCATTGGCTCTCAGTCTTGCCTTCCGGGTGGATTGAATAAGCTCAACAATTAAACCTTATACTTTTTAACGTAGGTTTTTTTTTAAAGCACTTAGAAGTGTTAAAATTGGATGTAAACCTACAATGCATGAACCTGGGGCTTGGTTAGTAAGAGAGGGTTAAACTTTTCAAGAGCAGCCTGGTGAGAAAAATATACTGGTTCAGGATCACAGATCTTTTGGTGAAAGCCAGGGGTTGATTTCTGGCTTCATGATACTCAGTTTTGCTTTCCCCAAACTATTTCCTGCCGCCTCCCTAATTGTGGAAGGCCCCGCAGTCTCTAGGGAAAACAATTCTGGTGGGACTCACACGTCTTCCACGTAACTAGATGGTGTGTTCCTCCATCAAACGCCGACTCGTGATGTGGTCAGGTTCTATTAAGAAACATTTGAAGGAATTGTTGAGGATCGATTTTCGGTGCACCTAAAAATAAGCAGAACTATTCTGGAGCTCTAAAAAAGGAAGTGAGCAATTACTAGCTCGTGTGTGTTCATTTGACAGATATTTATCAGGCACCTACATGTGCCAGGCATGTCCCCGTGGAGCTGCTAATGGGGACAACAGAGCTTTACAATTTCGATCCTGAAGCGGTACACAAAACTCTCAGACTCTTATCTATGTTGACTGTTGTGGTACAGGTGAAGCTAAGTTGGTATAGGTGGGCCGGGGGGAGGAAACCAAGATGCGAGTTTTGAGCCAGGAGTGCTTTCAGAGCACGGGGCAGTGGTAGAACAAACTGATTTGCAAGTTCGGGAGCTGAGCAAGGCGGACACTGACTGTGAGGCAGGATTATAATGGAGGTTTAGGCTTAGCCAGGGTTTTCGAGTGCCGGGGTATAACGCAGAGGCAGGCTTGGGTGACGGGTAGTACGTGCCTTCTGGGCAGCAGGGAGCAAGTGCCTCCCCCAGTGCAGGTCACTCCCTTCCCCTCCATCTGCCACAAGCGTTCATTGAGGACATCAAACATTTTAGTCTAAGTTTTTTAAGATCCAGGCTTAAAGGGAATGATAAATTGAGACTTTTGGCAGGGTAAGGCAGAGAATTATCTATCCCCGGCATTTTCTGTCTCTTCCTCTGGTGTTTAGGAAAATGAGCTCCCAGCAGAGGGGGCAATGCAGAAATCTGCCCCAAGATGAGCTGGCAGTGGCCTTGTGGAGAGGTTGAGAAGGGGAGGCAGGCAGTCATTTTGGCAATGGGATGGGAAATCAGGTGGGGGTGAAAGGCAGCGTGTCAGGGAGCCGTATGAGTCCGGCTCTGGGTGGGGGGTTCTGGAGATGGGCGAAGAAAGCAGGCCCTTGGCTCTGCATCGCTGGGCAGGTCAGCTCCTGGGTTTCCAGATGGAGGAGGGGTCGGGGCAGGTCCCAGGCACAGGCACGCTCCACTCTCTTTCTAGCCCAGCACAGGGTGCTGCAGGCTGGCTCAGGGCCATCGCCCAGCCTCTGCATGGGGAGCTCAGGGCTGCGACTCCGGTTGTGAGCCTTCCTCACTCTCCTTGCTGCGGAGGAGCCATGTTGGTGGTGGCTCTGGCCACAAACGGCTGGCAAACGAGCGTCTGTGAAATGGCTGCGCTTGGGCAGTGCAGCCTGGGCAGCTCAATAAGGCGGCACTGGCGGTGTGCTGGGACTTCTGAACAGCCGTCAGGAGTGGCATCTTCAGTGGTGTCAACCTGCTGGCACCTTCAGCCACAGCGCCTCTCTGGGGATGCTTTGGGAGCCATAGCAGTCGGTGTTACTGTCTCGTCTATGGTTTCTTCTCTCCCATGGGACCTGCCGGGGCTCAAACATACTACACAGAGAGGAGACTGCAGGGAAGGGCCCCCTTCACCTCTTCATTTTCTGCTTCAGCAATGGAAAACCACAGTTCCCACTCGGTCACAGGAGAATTCAGGGCCAGCTGGTCAGCCAAGCCACTGGAGGGGCTGCTTTGGCTTCTGGCAACAGCCTGGGGACTCAAGGGGTGACTCTGGCCCCTCAGGGAAGATCCAGTCAGGAAAACAGAAACCACACCAGCTATTTTAACAAAGGGAATTTAATGTTGCGGGGGTCAGTGCAGCCTGTCCCAGGGGACCTGGTAGTTACTTCAGGAAGCAGCCACTGCTACTCGGTCTGCACCAGGTGTTGTCCCCAGACCAGGTGCAGCAGCAGCAGCAGCACGTGGGGTTTTGTTAGAAATGCAAATTCTAGCTCTGAATCAGAAACTCTGACGGCGGGGGCCCAGCAGCCTGTGTTGCAACAAGCTTCCAGGTGGCTTAGATATGAGAACCTCTGGTCACGGCAGCAGAAGGAAAATGTGACGGCAGAGGTGAACCGCTTGCTTCCTCTGGGTTATTGGAACCTGGAAGCAGGGAGAAGAGACCTGCTTGGAGGAGAGGCTGCTAGCTCCTGCTGCCCGTGTTTCTGGCAGGGTGCAGTGAATCTGGCTCTGGGGGATGCAGGGGGCAAACCGGAACTTGACTGAATGCCTGTGGAGCCATCAGTTGTGCAAAACTGGTGCTGGGTTCAGCTGATAGGAAGGGGAAGCAAACAGGAAGCCTCGAGCCCCATCGTGGTCTGTCCTCCAGACTTGCAGCCTCCCTCCAGCTCCCTCGAGGCAGAGCCACATGGAGCCGCTAGCAAAGCAGAAGCGAGGTTGCAGAGTCCCATCCCAGCAATGGCATCGCAGGGTGAGAAGGGTGGGTTTGGAACTGAGAGACAGCAGCTTCGAAAATCGGCACAGCAAGGATCCAGTCACGTGGCGTTACCGAAGCGCCTGTTGGGGTCAGTCAGCCAATCATTCTTCAGTTCTTAAAAGTGCCAGGACAGTGCTTGGTCCTGGGCACAGAGCAGAGAACAGACCAGGCGAAGGCCTTGTCCCCCTGGAGCTCGCGGTCTGGAGGGGAGGGTAGCAGATGATCAGGACAAAATGACGAATGCTCCCGCGGCTTCGGGATGTGTCCGAGCCCCTTGTGGGCAGGTCCTTTGCTCAGTGTTGGGGTACAGATCCAGTGTTGAGCTCCCACAGCCTCAAGAACCCGTTTATGATGTATTTCCCCAAGCAAGAGTTCTGCCCATCCCACGTTTCATTAATCACTTCATTCTTGTCTTGGGGAGCGGCTCCTTGGAACCTTCTAGATGTCGTGAGTAAGGTTGGTGAATGCTTTGTCCCCAAAGGCTCTGTCCCTGACCCATGGGCCGGGCCTGAACCTACTTGCTGGCCACGCTGAAGCCTAACACGTGCCTGTCAGTCTCTGGAGGCTGAGAAGCAGCCAGCGATTCTGGGCTTTCCCTAGAGTCCTCGGTGAGAACCAGGAAGGCATGGCCGAGGGGTTGTGTTCGTGTGCAGGGTCTGTGTCCCCATGTTTCCAGGGCGCTCAGTCAGCCTAGCAAAGCCATGAAGGAGCAGGGGCGCCTGCCCTCCCTCCACACAGACGAGCAGCTGAGCCCGGGTCCCGAACAGCTGAGCCCGGGTCCCGAGAAGTAGCCACGCCAAGGTCATCCAAGTCAATACATAAATAGATCTGCGACCAGGTGACGGGATCCCTGACCCTTCCCTCCAGCATTCGGGGTGCACTTCTCTTAGCTCCTCCTGGAAAAGCGTGGAGATGAGGCAGCTCTGTGTTGTATGATGGAGGGGGCGACCTGGTCTGATAATTAGCACTCAATTCCTTGAGTGATAGGGGGGGAACTCAGGAAAGCTCATCAAATGGAAATGGAAATATCCTCCCCCCGCTCTTCTGGGAAACTCTAAGGGGACTCAGAGTAACTCTGGAAGGAGAATTTATTAGTAGGATCTCACAGCTGAAATCATGTTCTGATGGGGAGAGGGAATGAATCAACTCTCTGGGAGAGACCAGAGCGGCAGTTGATACAAGACAGCTGGCCCCCTCCCTGCCCGGGGGGCCCTCAGGAACCAGCGGGGGGCAGGGGAAGGCGGTGGCTGGAAGCGTTACTTGGGGCTGATCAGCTTTTCCATCAATGTGACATCATTCGACATGGCATGGACACAAGCTGCCGGAGGAGAACCTGAAGATGTGAACTGTGCTGTTGGAGAGGGCCCTAATCAGAACCAGCCCCCTCCTGGGACGGGGCTGGCGGGGCTGGCTTGCATTAGGGGCGACCTCCCTCGGGGGCCAGCCGTCCTAACCAAGCAGGCTGATCAGCTGCTTCTCTGACACCTCCTCCCCGTCATTAGGGGCTCCCTTTCAGACCCACTTCAGGTGGGTGCTGCTTAAAACTACCAGCCGAGCTCAGGGCTTTTTGCGATCTACACCTCCTGCCACCTGGCAGATCCCAGACCCTCCTCACTCAGGCTGGGTTTGCCGTCGGAAGTCTCCTCCGGGCTGCTTTCTTCTACGAGAGAGTCTGGTAGGGAGCTGACTTCCTTTCGTGTAAGTGTAAATGGCAGAGTAAATTTTAAATCAAGGAGAGGCACTAAGTAGGCAATTCCAAAGATGAAAAGCTTCCAAAATGATTGTGCTCGATGAACTGGGTAATGTGGTCTGTCTGTGATTATTGTATACTTTAACGTTTTAGAAAAGTCCGATAGGGAGTGCGCTGGCGTGCCCACGTGCCGCCTGGAGCAGAGCGCAGTTGAGGTCCTCGGCTCACCTTCCGGCAACTAAGCTGTTCCCCCCGATTGTGTCGCAACGGGGATATGTGTGCTTGGTGATTCCACTGTGGGTGGGGCTTTGGAGGACCAAAGGTGGTGTTTGTCAAGGACCCAGCATGGCGCTGGGCACATCCTGAAAGCTGAACTCATTCCCTTTTCCTGAGTTGCCCCATTTTAATTCGGATTCTCCCAGAAGCAGAGCCCGAGTCGAGAATTCAAGGGCACGCTGTTGATTCGGGAGGTGATCCCAGCGGGCACCAGTAGGAAAATGGGACATTGAGACAGGAAGGGAAGGTAGCTGCCTCGGTCAGGGTTCTTCAGAGACACAGAACAAGGGGAGGTGTGTGTGTTGATATTGTGGCTGGGAGGCAGTCTGGGAGCAGAATGCCTTCTTTTGGGGGGGAGACTTTAGTCTTTTTCTTATTCAGATTTTTTTTCTGCAACTGATTAGATGAGGCCCACCACACCATGGAGGGTAATCTGCTTTAATCAAATTGTACTGATTAGCCGTGGCCGCAGTGGCTCAGTGGTTGGAGTGTTGTCACATAGACTGAAAGGTTGCAGTTTGATTTCAGGTCAGGACATATACCTAGGCTGTGGGTTTGATCCCCAGTCCCAGTGGGTAAGGCAACCCATTGGTTTTCTCTGTCTCCCTCCATCTCTTACTAAAGCAAAGAAAAAAAAATGTCCTTGGGTGAGGATTAAGGGAAAAAAACCTCAACAAATTGTACTGTTTTAAATATTAATCTCATCTAAAAAATACCCTGGCAGTGACATCCAGATTGGTGTCTGATCGGGCACCTGGGTACCAAGGTCAACCTAACACAGTCAGGTTGACACTTAAAAAAAAACCCTCACAGGTGGTTTTCAGAAGGTGTGTGACTGAGCAGATCACCACTGTGGGTGGCTAGAGGCGCGTCCTGCAGGGACCCTGGGAGTCAGGGTGGGACACTGCGCAGTGTTACGCCACCCAAGGGGTGAGGGAGCAGGGCTCCTGCAGCACTGAGGGCTGCCCCCGGGGACTGGAGTCTCGGGCATTTGCGGCCTGTCATGCATGTGAGCACAGCCACCAAAGAAACCCCTGGGAAAGGGGATGCAGGTGCTGGCAGTGCAGGTTGGGCTGGACATCAGAGAAATGGCAAAGCCGAGAGGATATGGGTGGGGCCCCGCTGTCATCCGCTCTGCCTTCCTGTGTTCGTTTCCACCCAGGCTTTCTCTGAGCTCAGCCAGATGGTTCTGACCCCGAGTTCTCTCTGTGACCACCTTCCCCAGGAAGAGTAGCCATGACATTCTCACTTGGGGGGAAGGCCAAGCACGGGGCTGTAGAGGAGACCCCACGTAGCAGCCGCCACCACTGCAGTGGGGCACCGAGGCCTCTGGCTCCTCTTCCACTGGTGTCCATCTCTAGCTCTGATGTTACTGAACAGAACTCGGAAACTCGCTTCACTTATACTTATCGTTTCCTACTGTTTGGCTTAGAGCAGTTGTGATCGGTTGAAAGTGAATTGGCCAGAGTTCAGTTCTAGGTCTTTGCACTGGTTTGGTTCTGTGGTTGGTTCATTCAAAAAATGTGAGGGTTTTTTTTTGTTTTTTTTTGGTCATATAATGTAAAAAAAAAAAATGCACCGAGAGCCAGGGTGGGAGGAATAACCCACACTGCAGGTTAGGAGAGTTCTAGATTCTGCTCTGAGGTGGGTGGTTCTCTGGCCTGGAGCAAGCCTTGTTCCCTTATGAGACCCCAACTCGTCATCTGCAAAGCAAGGGCTTCGAACTCAATGGCCGTGAAGACTCACCGTCACTGCTTGGCCCCCACTTCCCGCTGTGGTCGCACGGAAGCCGGTATGCGGTGTGTGCCCAGGCTTCCGTGTTTTCTCTGTTGAGGTACTTTCCTGCAAGCATTCTTTTCTTCTTAACAGCACCTCCTGAGATGGTCCAGGTCCCAGGTCCCTCCTGGTGACCCAGCCTTGCCTTGGAAATCAGCTGTTTGCTGAAATAGACAAGTTGGGGCAGACTCACCCTTGCTAACCAGGAATCCGCCAGCTTGGCAGGGCAGGATGCCCGAGATGGCAGAAGCCCAGAAGAACCATTAAATGCATGGAAAGCAAGCCCTGTGGCAGCTGCAGGGTGCCTGTCCAGGTCCCTTTCCTCTCCCCTGGTTCATACCTCCCCCGGTGGCCGAGCCCTGCGCTGTTATTCAGAGCCGTGCCAGGGGCCTGGCTTGCCGACCTTCAGTGTTGGCAGCTTTTTGCTGCTGCCAGAGCCTGGCTTCGAGGAGGCTGGGGTGTGGAGTTGGGGCAGGGGTCGTCTGCTTTCTCAGTGCTCAGCAGTCTCCCAGGATTGTTTTATGGACAGTAAGTTCCTTTTCTCTCTCCAAAAGTGGCATGAACCCCTGAACCTACCAAGCAGCTGAAAAATAATAAAGCATTACAAAGGGGCTGACCTCGGAAATGGGGTTCTCTGGTACAGACAAGTAGTGAGACAGGACTGCTAATGCCAAAGCCAGGTTTACCTAATTAATAAGACACATTGTTCTACATTCACAAGTAGACCCAAATAATGGGGGTAGAACCTTTTGGGTTCATCCAGTGCGCCTTCTATAGTGTGACTATTCTTTTAAAAAATGATTTTATGTATCTATTGTTAGAGGGAGAGAGAGAGATTTTAACAATAGATAGATTTTATCTATCTATTGTTAGAGAGGTTAGAGAAGGGAGGGAGAAAGAGAGGGAGAGAAATATCGTTCAGCTGCCTCTCAAATGCACCTCACCTGGGGACCGAACCGGCACCCCAGTCATGTGCCCTGACCAGGAATCAAACTGGCAACCTTTCACCTTGGGGGACAGTGCCCAACCAACTGAGACACACAGGGGTCAGGGCTATTGTGAGAATTAAAAAAAAAATCCCAAATTGTGTCACAGCAAGTTCTGCCACTCGGTGTTACTCGTAGAGGGGAGGGGCTGAGGTTTGCTTTTCAGGAGAGCACCGCAGTGCGGCCCTGTGGTGGTCATGGCCTTGATAAAGTGCTAGGTGCTATAAAACGCGTGAGCTGCGCACCTGGCTGCCTGCAGGGAGAGCCGCTGCCTTAGTCTGACTTTCCATGGATGTCAGTTCTGCGGAGACAGGGTGTTCAGCCCTCAGGTTTCGCTGACATAGCCCCTGCCCCTGCGCACTGCCTGGCCCGTCGTCTGCTCCCTGTGGACCCCGGACGGTGCGCGGTCCAGTCAATGTAGTGATTGCAGAGCACGGCCGGACATCTGTGATGTGAGTCAGAATTATTGGATCGCTTCTCCCTTGTGCCGGGCACACATCCCAGTGCCGTATAGAAGTCAGGATTACACGCAGCCCCGGTCACGTCGGCAGCTCCTGGTGATATTCTCTGAGTTTGATGTGGTGTCTGCTTCTCAGGACACGAACTGTGCTGGGTACAGCTGATTGTCAGTGTGTGTATTGGTGGCTCAGTTGATAACTCATGAAGTGGAAATGGGGGGTGGGGGTGGCCACGTGTGTGATGCACAGAGCATCAGTGGGAAGGCAGGGGGCCCCCAGTTCTCTCTCAGCTCTGCCAGCACCCCGCTGCTGGCTTCTCTCTGAGAACGTGTTGACATGGGGTCGTGGTCTCCTGTGCAGTGGAGGGTTCGGTGTCGTATGACCTGTGCATGTGATCCTGTCTGGGGGAGCAGCAAAGGTGGCCTTGTCACTGTGTGTCTGTCCTCGCTGACATTTCGACCTTATTTATTGGCAGGCCTGAGTTACGTTCTGACGGCTGATGTGGCCAAAAAGGAGAAGAGCCAGTTGCCCAGGGTCTACTTTGTGGTGCTGGGAGAGTCGGTGGGTCAGGTCTCGGAGAAGCTGCAGCTGGTCCACCTGGAGGACACGTGTCATCACTATGTGGCCCACGTGAAGGTCGGTGCTCCTCTTTGTCCTTCAACTTTGATGTCTACACATGTTCACTTGGAACTGTGCAAACTACTTTTATTGTGCATTACGTGTGCTCTGACTTCCAGAATCTTACTTCACAAGGAGGGAACATTCCTTTCTTCTTCTTATTTTAAAGTTGGCGTCTGACAGCCCTTTATTTACAATATTGTGCTGATCTCAGCCCCCGAGGGGGGTTATGGTGGGCCAGCAGACCAGTGGCCCTCTCTGTCTGCAACTTGTTCTTTTGAGAAGTCTCTCCTCCTCTCTCCTCTGTGAGGCTCCGTGATCTCAGAGGAGAGCCGCAGAAGCACATGCCCCTGGGTCTGCAGTGATGCTGGATCACACTGCACCTGATGCCTTTGCAGCAGTCCACTACATGTTAGTTCTTAGTTGTGGTTACAACGTTTTAAAACTGGTTGGGCTAGATTTTTCTGCCTTGATTGCTTTCTGTTTATTTTAGGAGTGCATGTCTTGGCTTCTTTCCCCTCTCACTCTAAATAAATGCTCAGATGTTTTTCTCCTCTTGAAATTGTTTGTTAAATACACTTTGCTGCTAATTCCGGAGGCCAGATTCAGTTAGCTACAGTGGGGCCCCTGCACAGGCAGGCGATGGCAGGGTGGGAGTCTTGGCAGCGCCCACTGCCACAGGAATGACCAGCCACTGACCCAGAGGCAAAGAGCAGAGGACGTGGAAGGACCCCCATGACCCAGGCCACACGGTGGGGGAAATGAATGTGGTTTGGGGGTCACACAGACCCAGTCAGTCACCCATTGGATGAACATACTGACCTCTCTGGTCTCGGTTTCTGCATCTCTAAACAGGCCCAGTAATACTTACCTTGGAGAGTGGTTGTAAGAATTAAACATTACAGGATGAATATACTTCAGAGACCTTGCATGGAGCCTGACACACAGTTGGTGCAAAGCATTATTATTGTCGTTTGATTGGGCTCTATGTAATGGTCCGTATTCTTAAGATTCTTGACTTAACAAAAATGGCAACTTCGTGTTGTCCAACCCAATGTTAATAGCCAGTGGCTTTCTGGACGATTGCAAAAATAGACCCCAGATTAGGGATGAAGTGTCATTCTATTATTGCCTTGAGTGCCAGAGTAGGGGAATGACAGCTGCCTCTCGATGTCTCTGGGTCGTGTGCTGAGACATGCCCCACACACCCATGGCACTTGGCCTGGCCGAGAGCCCTCGAGTCCATGCCCCTCATGCGCTGCACTGGGGCTGGGTCATATCTCCTGCCAGGACTCATGCAGGGACCTGCCCGGACCCGCTGCCCTGGGATCTGGGTAAAGGCCATTTATAACACAGTTCATGCTCCTGGTGCGCCAACCAGCTGCCCACCCCTGTGGGTGCTACTTTACATTGGCTCAGGGGGTGCCTTTGGTGGTGTGAGGCCGCCCAGGACAGGCTCTTGTTGAAACATGGCCAGGCCTTTAACTGCTAGTGCTTGGGGTCTCCATGCTCCCTGGGGGGACAAGGGGGCATCTTCCCTTGGGCTCCCTCATGCCGGGTCTCCCACAAATGCTTTCCTTCAGGGCTCTTTGGGACTCCAGATTCGGCTGAGATTGGCCTTCATGTGTAGCTCCCCAGGGTCTCAGCTGCAAGGTAGGGCCACACAGAGCCTGCAAGGCCTTTGCAGAGCGCCCTCTGGGGGCACAACCTCGAGGCGCAGGTTGGGGCTGCCTTTGGGGGGGGGTGTGAAGCAGGGAAGAGCAGGGCAGTTGAGGCCTTGGTCCTGCCCCTCCCTGCCGTCCAGGGCTGTCAGATGTGGCCAATGAAAACACAGGATTTCTGGTTAAAGCTGAATTTCAGATAAAAAAACAAATATTTTTTTAGTATTAATATAGGGTCTGGCAGAAGTAACACCTGCTTGAGTGTGGGTTGGTAGGGTAGGAACATGGAGATAGTAGTTTATAGTTTTAATTTGAACATTTCACCTAAAATGCATACAGTGTGCTTGAGCGTGATGTTGTTATGTAACAGAATCACATGCTTAATGACTTTATAATAAAAGGTTTTGTCATTAAAGAAGGACATTATTGGTGCCAGACCCTGGCTATCCCAAATAGTGCATGTGATATGCCCGTATTAAACATCTATTTATTGAAGTAGTCATGGGGATGTAAAGTGCAGCACAGGGAATACAGTCAGTAATGTTGCAGTAACTGCGTGTGGTGCCAGGTGGGGACTGGAACCCTCGGGGACCACTTCGTAAAGTGTATGAGTGTTTAACCATGACACTATACCCCAGAACTAATACAGAGTAATAATACTGAATGTCAACTGTAATGAAAACATAGAACTAAAAATTTTTAAAAATTGTTGTTTCTATGAATGCACATTTAACCGGGCAATGGGTGGGTGGAAGAGTCACCTGATCAGTTTCCTGGCGCTATGCACACACACAGCTCGCACACACGCCCACATGCATAAACGCACGCACGGCTCCATTCCGCCAAAGCACGGCTGCGGGAGGTGGTCAGACTGTGCAGAGGCTGAGGTCGGGCTCGGGAGTGCCGAGCATGCCCAGACCTTTGTGTGATTACTTGGGTCATGGTAGGGAAGAGCAGAGAACTTGGACCTGGCAAAATTCAGATATTGCTTGACTATTTTCCCGTGCAAGGAAATGGGGGTGGTTGGCGGCCTCAGGAAGGCATAAGCCCCAAAGTGTTTGTGGTTCCAGAGGCAGCACCCCTGTTAAGCACTACTGGAAGTGGCTGAGAACTTTAGCCACAAGGAGAGGTCCCCACCCCCACCACCTGACCTGCCTCATCCCCGACTAGGTATTGTCTGGGTCACCCGGTGAACGGCCCAGTGAGCCAGAGAGGGTGAACGCTAATGAGCTGGCTGTCTGTCTGCGCTGTGGCCCAGCTGGCCTGGACTGTTGCTTCTCCAGATGTGGGAAAACAGCTGTGGAGGCCATGGCTCTAGTGGGGCCCAGACAGGCAGCCAGGCCGGGTGGTGGAGGGTGGAGGGTGGAGGAAGATCACAGCCTGGCCGCCTCCTGGAGCAAGGGCTGAGAGCCGCTTGTCCCAGCCCCAGAGCACGGCGCAGCCTTTGCCTCAATTGGGGCCTTGTCAGTGGGGCTTTATAGACAGAGGAGGAAGATAAATAAAAGCGTTCTGGCTTATCACACACCATATGGCTAGCAGACAGTGAGGCAGGCACTAGGGGCTGGGAGTGTTTTGTTTAGGCTATCTTTAGGTATTTTTTTTCTTTAAGCTTATTCCAATCCTTTTCCCTCCTTCCTCCTCTTCCCTCGTTTTTATTCCTTATATGGTGATGAGTATCTCTCTCTCAGAGGACAGCCCGACCTCACACCTGCCTCCCAGGCTAGCTGCTTGTCCCCTGCTTTATTCCATTCATGCCATGGTAGGGCCTCCGAGACGTACAGGCTTTGTGATGAGCCCCATCCTGCCGGGGGGTGCCAGGCCCACTTTCAGGGCCTCACTGTGGGTATCGGAGCGGAGGCTGTTCCCACTGCCACCTCACAGTCCCCATGTCTCGATTTCCTCCTCTCCTCCCCCATTCCACCCTAGTTTTAGGGACAGGCCCCTTCTCCTTGGGCAGTGGGCTGGGCACCTTTGTGGATCCCTGTGGTCACAGGCCCACACACCTCCCCTCAGCCTCAAGGCTCTGTCCACCAGTTAGCCTCAGTTTACCTTCCTAGCCTCAGCTTGTGTATCACATGTTCCCTGGGCTCTTGTCAAGGTCAGCTGGCCTTGTTTCCTCCTGGAATGCGCCCCTGTGCTCTCCTGCCTTGGTTCCTGTGCTCACCCCAGGCCCCAGAGGCCCCGTGTTTGTCATATCCATGTGCAGGTACATGCCACCTGCCTGGGTTTTTCCTTTTTGTCTTAAATACATACCGCCTGTGGTACTTTGTTTCCTACTTTTTTCCTTCGAATCAGCTGACTTTTGGCCTCAAATAAAGTAATTTAAAACAGAAACTTCAAACCGCCTGTAAGCAGAAAACCGGTTACAGCACGCCAAAACAGAACGTAACTGTAAAAATAAAGAACAGCGAAGACACAACCGCGCCGTTGAATCCTAACTGTGTTTCGGTGTTTGCCAAAGTCTCTGGAGAGGCAGCCTGCTCTATCGTGCTGGAGGGGCCGGTTACGGAGTGCTGGGGAAGTCCCAAAGACCCGCTGGCACCCCTCCGGAGCTTCCTCCCTGGCACAGTCAGAAGCACTGCAGTGGATTAACTTTCGCACATGTTAGTCCTCTCCCAGGGCAGTGCCCGGGTGCCGTGGAAAACCGTGCCACGGGCCCCACTGGGGAAGCCCTGGGTCCTGGTCGTGCTGGTCCTGAGGACTTCCTGCCGGAAGCCCTGGTCCAGGTCCTAACTCCTGCTGTGCTTGGTTGGTTGTGCTTCACCCCTTTTGCCTGCGGGGGGTTTGTCTGTTCTTCAAGGCTCAGTCAGTCGGTAGGTTTTAACTGTCCTCGGCCAGCCACTGCCCTGTCAGCTTCCTGTCTTCTTAGAACTGCCCGACTCCTGTTTTGAGGATGATAGGCACATGATAAATGTTTGTCAAACTGAAACTTGGTGAAGTGACTGATCGAGTCGGCTGGAGTGTGAGGTCACAGTCAGTATTCGGGCAGGGTGGGGCCTGCTCACCTCTCTGTGGACCTACAGCTGGGAAGTGATGGTGTGAGGTGGTGAGGCAGAGTGTTTCGGGTGCATGGCCTGCGCTGAAGAGTGAATATAAGTGTCTTGTCTTTTCTGCCCCGTTTTTGCCCGGGTGATAACTGAACCCCATCCCGAAGGCCTGCACGAGACCGGAGAAAGCCAGCCCTTTGTGAAGCGAGGTGCTTATGTCTGTTGGGTAAACTGGGAGCCTCTTCAGGAGCCAGGAAACCGGGGTGACAAGCTTTGAGACTATACAGGGACAGTGGAGAAGCCCAGGCAGCACCGAAGATGGGGTCAGAACATTGCCACCTGTGAGGATCAGTGACACCCTATCTAGAGGCCTTCAGAAAACCTTAGTGAGCAAAACCATGTGTCAGCCACTGTCAAAGGAAGCCAATAATAAGAATTAAAACAAGAGGAAAAAGCCACTCTGCATTTGACAAGGGAATATAAAAGCTCAGTGGCTTTCTGAGTAGCTGCAGATGTTCCTAAGGCTGTGCTTTTATGTCGCTGGAGGAATTTTCAAGGGAGTTTGAAACTTAAGTTACTACAGCTGCTTTGTGGCAAAGGTTAGGGCATCACATTGGCCACCGTGTCGTATGGTGGGAACTTTTAAGACCTGCTCTCACCCCGGCCGTGTGGTTCAGTTGGTTGGAGTGTCATCCTGTACACCAAAAGGGTGCGGGTGTGATCCCTGGTTGCAACCGATTGATATTTCTCTCACATCCGTGTCTCTCCCTCTCTCTCTCTCCCCGCCCCACCCCGCCTCTCTTTAAACATATCTCTCCTTGGGTGAGAACAGATCCTTGAGGGAGGATTGAAAATAAAAAAGATCCACTCTCTTAGTAGCTTTCAAATATGAAATACAGTGTTACCAGCCGTAGCCACCCTGCTGTACCTGATCCCCAGGATGGACTGACTCTGTAACTGGAAGTTTGCACCTTTGACCATTTTTCCCCATCTTCCCAGCCCCCTCCTCTGGCAAGCACCACATTTTTTTTCATTATTTATGAGTTTTGTTTTGCTTATTTGTTTCTTTTTCTTTTTTGTTTCACATATATTGTGAGATCACACAGTACTTGTCTGCCTTTGACTGATTTCACGTATCATAAGTGCAATTTAACTTTAATAATGGCTGTCTTTAACCACGGGCTTGTAAACTTTCTGAAAATGTAACAGTTGGCTCTTGCAAGCCCGCCACAGCAGAGCTCCTTCACAGCAGTCACCACGGTGTCAGTTGTGTTTGTTACTAAGTTGCTCATATCACTCAAGTCACGCCGTACACACAGGTGTTTGGTTATCGAGTTTGGTTATTGAAGCCCGTTTCTTCTTATTTCCTGTGGCTTTTCAAATTGACAAACAGGTAAGTTAGTTTGTGAGGCCAGTTTTACCACCGGGCCATGGCTCTTTTTATTTGTACTTTTGGTTCAGAGGCACTGAATTTTGACTGAAATTATTAGATGGTTTAATAGTTTCCATTTCAAAGATGGAAAAGAGTGTATTTCAATGGATCGAGCTCACCATTCCCCACCCCTTTACGTGTTGGGGCGCTGTTGGGGAGCTTTCTGCACACCAGTGGGTCATGCAGAGCTGATTGCTGAGTCGCGAGGAGGAGGGGAGGGGCCTGGTGAAGGGGAGGTTACTTCCCACAGGACTGTCTGGTCCCTGAGGGTCTCCTCTCCTCCCGAGACTGAATCTGGCCCAGTCCTGATTGGTGTGGGATGGGCTGGCTTCTGGGGGTCATTCTTCAGCCCTTTGGCTTTCTTGCTTGGTGGCTGGATCAAGTAGAACCCAAGGGCTGGTCCTGCCATTTTCTTGCCACTTGCTCTAATCAGAAACAGTGTATCACAGAGGCCCAAATTCCACTAGTGCTCTTGTCCTCTTGGCTCCTTCCTGAAATGTGCATTCCCCAAGGCATTTGTACAGTTTTCTCTGGCCTGCTAAGTGAGCCCCACGTGGTTCAGGGAGCAGCAGGCCTCGGAGTCACCCTCCCCCAGGCTGCCTCGGCCCATACCACGCTGCCCTTGCTGTCTGTCCTCCCAAGCAGAGCATTTGCGTCGGAGACATCTCCAGCTCCACGTGGAAGGGCTGGTGATGGCCTCTAAATGAAGACAGATGAGCTGAAGGGACTCTGCCCCAATATTTCCCTGCAGAGGTGCTGGACTGTGGAGCCAGCTTGCTGGGTGGACATCAGTGCTATCTCTACGCAGTGGGCTGGAGGGGGCGAGTCACATTTAAACTGATAATGGAAGTTGTGAGTTTGGGTAGCAACTCACTGCAAGAAGGGGAAGTAGGGGAAGGGAGAGCTCCCCTTTGTGCTGTGAGATAGGACGTTAAGATAGGACATAGATAAAAATAGGCGTTAGAGGGCGATGACCATATCAGATGTGGGGTGGCATTGGGCGGGGTTGGGGTTGAAGAAAGATTCTGAGTCAGCTGAGTCTTTGAAGGAAGTGATTATAATGATGGGATAACTTAATCACCTCTCTCCTCTGCTGCCTGGAGCACAGGCAAGTTTCAGCTGGTGGGAAAGTGATAAGTGGGGTCATTAGTGGGGCTTCCAGGACCATGGGGTCTAGAAGGAGCCCTGGGTTCTCACCGCAGTCCGTGAATACAACATAGCACCCCAGGGTTTCCCAGAGGCGTCAGTTAGGACCTCCACTCAGCTGCCAGGAATCGAGGCCTGACCCCAGGGGCGTGAGCATGTCGGGATGACCCTTTCCCACATAACAAGACTCCTGGGGGAAGAGAGGTTGCTGGTGTGATTCTACTGGCTCAGGGATGCAATTCCCTGGACCTTCCACTTACTCTGGAAACATGTATGGAGTGTCCAGTACCTACAAGGCTCTGTGGCCCTCAACTCCATCTGTGGACAGAGGTCTCTGCCCTGTGGGAGCTTACATGCCAGCGGAGGGAGACAGACAGTAAATACAATAAAGAAGTAACTTGAAGCATGTTAGGTGATGTTGGCTATGGAAATAGGAAAACACACAGAGCAAGGTGGAGCAGGTTGGGGGTGTAGGTTGCAGTTAGGGTGACCTTACTGAGAAGCTGTGATTTGAGCAAAGACTTGGAAGGAGGTGGGGAGTTAGCAAAGTAGATTCCTGGAGGACATATCCAGACAAGGCTTTGCAGTGTTTCAGGAGGAGCAGCAAGGCTGGGGTGGGAGCAGAATGGGACAGGGTATGGGGCCCAAGTGGCAGGGGTGGGCATGGGGCAGATCAGGCCTCACCGGTCATGGGAAAAACTTGGCCTTCACTCTGAGTAAGATGGGAGCCATCCAATGGATCTGCACAGAGCAGTGACATGGTCTTACTTTTCACGTGAAGGGTCCTGACTTTGAAAGGATGCTCCTGACTGCTGTGTTGAGATACACTGTAGGAGGTGGGGAAGAAGCAGGGACATAGAAGACAACCGGAGTGTCCTGGGAAGAGAGATTGGTGGCTCTGCCTGTGGTGGCAGCTGTGGAGGCAGGGAAATGAGTTCTGCGTGCCTTTTGAAGGTGGATCTTGAGGCTTTGTCAGGTATGAGGGACGGAAGTGTCAAAGTTGACTCCAAGATTTTAGTTGTCAGTGGTGTTGTCCTCAACTTGAATAGGGAAGGTTGCAAGCAGACCACAATTTAAGGGGAAGATCTGGATTTTATTTTTTTGTGTGCACTGAGTTTGGAGGTATAAATTTGGGAGTCATCAGCCGATGTAGTGCATTTAAAACCATGAGCTTTAATGAGAGCACCAAGGTAGTGATAGAGATAGAGACAGGGACCAAGGATGCTCCTAGACCACTAGGAGAACTTTTTCCTCATGGTCCCAATACAGCTGCTGATTTCTAGCCACTGTGTCTGCTTTCCATGCAGGAAGAAGAGGGAAGAGCAAAAGGCTCTTGTCATCCGAGCTGAGGCATGCCTTGAAAGAGCCTCCAGTGACTTCTACTAACAGCTCATTGACCATCCTCACCTTAAAGGAAGTTGGGAGATGGACACCCTATAAACCCTAACAGTATAGAGCTTTGCTGTCCCGTAGAACTTTCTGGAATGGTGGAAATGTGCTATATCTGCACTGGTTAGTATGGTGTCCACTAACCATCAATAACTATTGAGAACTTGAAATGTAGGTACTGCCACTGGAGAATTTACTTTAATTTAATTTTAATTCATTTACATTTAAACTTTTTACCCACGTGTGGCTAGTGGGTACCATGTTGGACAGTGCAGATACTGAAGTCTGATGATGGAAATAGGAGAGATAGGTCCTGGGTGGGCATCTCGCAGATTCTGCTGCAATAAAAGATGGACATTGGTCTCACAAGTCAAGCCTCACAAGCCAAATGCAAACGTAAATAACTGGGTTGAAGTCCAATTGGCTATTTCACTTTGCACTTACATGCGTTGATTAAAACCCGAGTTTCAAGAATGCCAGCGCGCATAATCTGTCTCTCTCCAGGGTTCTTTTGGAGTGCACGCACACACACACACTCACTCACATCTATATTCACACTTATCCATAGGCCATAGACAATGGGGGGAGGGGAGCAGGGTTAGAACTAAGGAAGTTGGATGGCTCATTCCAAGTTGATCATTTAAGGAATGTCACAATCTTGCATCTCCCATTTTCTGTTCTCTCCTCTGGCATGAGACTCTGTAAAGGGGGCAGCATAGAGGATAGAGATGGAATGGCTGGGTCAGAAGGGAGAGAACTTTAAGGTCGAGACATACGAGCAGAAGTGCCTTTTAGTATTTAAAGACCCTTCTTCCCATTGTACTGGTGGGGAGATTCCTTTTTAATTCAGCAGTCATGAATGAAGTGTGTGGATTGAAGCGCTCTTCCCACTTGGCATGGTGCAGGCCAGGCAGGTCTGCCTGTGGTCTGCTGCGTGGTCTTCTGCAAGTTGCTTCACCTATTGCTGAGCGTGAGTTTCCTCAGCTGAAAGTGGGAAGAACACCAGCTTCACAGTGTAGGAGTCCAGTGAACATTGGGCCCCTTTTCTCTTCTGTAAGAGAAGAGAAATCTGTCACTCCACCTAGCCGCCTTTGCATTTGCAATAGGGCAAGACTCCTTTCACAGGTGTTTGGGGGATGTTTTTGTTTTAATGACTAGAAACAGATGGTGGAAAGAAAATGGGAAGTGTGCAAACAAGAAATACATGTGAGATGAGAGGAGGGCAAATAGTAACACCCCCATGTGACACCTTCCTTCACCTGGAGCCGAGTGAGTCAGGCTCGCTGAGTTGTCTTCATGAGTCGGTTTACAAGGGCTGCTCCAACTTCCATATGCACACCAGTCACCTGGGGACCTGCTTCCATGCAGACCCCATGCAGCAGCACGTCTGGGGTGAGTTTCTAAGCAGTTCCCTGCTGAGGCCGAGGCTGCTGGACCACACTCTGCAGAGCAAGGAGCTCGGAGTGTAGGTACCAGGAGTTACAGGGCAAGAGTCAAAGGATGGAGACCATCAGGTGACACTGTCCAGATGCGCCTCCCCTCATACGGATGGTGAGATCTCCTCATCAGTGCCGTGGGACCGTAGTGCTCCTAGTGACAGTGGCTTCGCTGTGACCTTGTGCCACAGCTGGCCCACGCTGTAATAGAGGGTGTGCACCTCATAGGAGGCTAGTGTGGCTGCAACTGCTACATTCGTTTGCTGCCTGTTGGGTGAAGGATGGTGTTGCTAGGCATCAACTTCCTGAGCGTGACTTCTTCAGCAGCTCTGTTCCACTTCGTGGGAGTGTTTTGGGCAGATCATGTCAGAAATCTATTTTTCCTCCCCCAAAACAGGAACTTCTTGAAGTACAGGCTCTCATTAAGCAGAACAATTTGAAGTGTCTTTTTTCTTCTCTTTTTCTTGGATCTGTTCTGCGGGGCAAATAGAGAATGAGAAACCATCTTAGAGATGGTGAGGCTTCTGTGGTCTTATGAGAAAATGGTGGTCACGTGATTTTCTTCCTCGGCAGGTTACTGGCAGGCACCGGTGGCCTCTCGGGTGACCTCTGTTTATAAGAATGGGGAGTTTTCTGGTTGTAGTGAGTGTGGGGGGCACTTACAGCCACAGGAGCCCCCACAGGGAGGAACTCCACCCGTTCCAAGTAGCCGTCTGTAGGTGGCCTGGTCCTGGGTCAGGAGGGATAGAATAGTGGTGGGCAAAAGGGAAGAATTATTCATGTGTGTCCTGCAAGTTTTTGTGCGAAGAGGGTGACGTAAAACTGCTTCTTTTTCTAATACACTTAGGAACAATAACTACTGCTAATAATGGTGATAATAGCTCCTTGAACTATTTGCTGTCTGGTTTTATGTGCACATTTAGTCTTTATAAGAGCCCAGTGACATTATTACTGAATACACAAAATGACACGGATTATAATTCTATCCATGTATAAATAAAGTAAAATAAAATCCCATTTTAGAGTTGACAGATCTGAGACTGAGAGCCTTTCGTTTACCCAAGATCTCACATCTGATCAGCAGCAGAGTCTTGGGTTTGAATCCCATTTGGCCACTTAATAGTTCTGCGGCCTTGAATACCTTATGTAACCGTGACACCACGGCCCCTAAGAAGTGATGGTTACTATAATTACGATTTTCAAGTCAGTCTGAGGATGAGAAAGCCCTGGCTCTGGGAAGTCTGTCTTCAGGCCAATTGGTTCTCGGTTTCCCATGTTCGTTGGAGAACTTGACTCACAGTGGCTCCATATGTATGATTGTGTCTGATGTGCCGTGTGGCGAGAGAAAAGCTCAGGTGTGGGTCGGTGAGGTCAGAGCAGGGAGGGGCCCAGGGGAGTGGAGCTTCTCTTTCCTTCTCTTTGGTCGTTTTGGCCTGTCTTTGGCCTCAACCATTTAAAAAGAATAAATGTCGCGCAATCCTCTTTTGAGGAGATTGAAATCTGGTTCCTGCATTCTGCCCCCAAGTACGTGTCAAGTGCACATATGTGCCAGGTGCCAGGCTCTGCTGGGTCCAAGGAAACAAAGAGGGAAAAGACCAGGGCCCGCCTTCAAGAAGTTCAGATGGTTTCACACCTGCGCTGGGGCCTGGCCAGGTCTCACTCGGCCCCTCCCACCTCATGCCTCTCCATTTTCAGTTCACCTCTGCACGCTTCACTGATGGAGTGACCTATGTCCAGGCGTGCCTGGGACAGGCCTGGTTTATACCTGTTGACCCAGCTTCACCATTATAGTTACCCTTTCACTCTCAAAGCATTCTCATTTGGATGGCAAATTATATATGCACTCCATTTATTGAAAACCCACTGTGTGCCAGACATGGTGCTGAGCCCTGCAGAGATGGCAAATGGTAGGTCCAAGGAGCTCTTAGCCTGCTGGCCCTCTGTTCCGAAAGCCATGACTAGGCGAGTCTGGTGGCCTCATGCCTTTCAGACTCCTGGCTTTGGCTGTCATTGCCCCCTTCCCGCCAGCCGCACCTGTGCAAACCTCACTGCCCCTCCAGAATGACGGCCCACCACCCCATTTCGTCTCCCCACCCTCTCCTCTCGCCCCTCTCCCCAGGTGGCCTTCAGGCCTTCTTCCCTCCTGGGTTACTTGGTGTCATTCTGTGTGGGCCATCATGACAAAGTACCATACACTGGGTGACTTCAACAACCGACTTGTACTCCTCACGGTCCTGGAGGCTACAAGTTCAAGACCAAGATGTCAGCAGGTTTGATTGCTTCGGAGGCCTCTCTCCGTGGCTTGTGGATTGACTGCTTTCTCCTGTGTCTGCCCATGGCCTCCCTCTTTCCTCATGTGTGTCCACATCTCTTGTTCTTATAAGGACACCCTCATACTGGATTGGGGCCCACCTTAACTGACCCCATTTTAACTAAATGACTGCTTCATTACTCTGTCATTAAATGAAGTCACATTCCGAGGTGCTGGGGGTTAGGGCTCAACCCAGGAATTTTCAGAAGACACAACCCAGCCTTTAACACTTCGGCACTGGCTTTTTGTCTCTTCTATTAATTATCCGCTCCTTTAGGGCAGGGAGCTTATGGCGTTCCGTGCTCCCCCTGGGCCATGCCTGGCATGGAAGAGGACCCCCAAGACACTTGCCAGATTAGGTTCCAGTGTCTTTCCTTCCTTCCTGTCCATTTGAAAGGACGAGTAGAGTTAATGGACTGAACTTCAAAGGAGATTATTTCCCTGATGTAATGAATCAGACGTCCCTGATCTTGGAAAGGTTTTGTTGGATAAGACCATACGAACACACACATGCCTACATTTATTTTTTTAAAGGAATTGCTTTCTGGACAGTCTCTCTCTTTGGGCGTAAATGTGATACAATGGAGAAAAGGCAACATCTAGAGATTTACCCCATAGCGTTGATGTGAGGATGAAATGGGACCTGGGGCCCGCCTGTGCATATTTTCCTGGGGCGCCCTGGAAACTACGCAAACACATGCCCGAGAGTCCCCTGTACGTCCACGAAGCTGGAATTTCCAGGCAGGTGTCCTCCCTGCCTTTTTAGCCCTTTGGGACTTTTTTTTCACTTAAAACCTAAAGCCCACCTGATGGTGACTGGGGAGCTTGGGTACATTCTGTCCCATGTGCCTTCCTAAGTTACTTAACCTGCCTTGGCAGGAGCGAAGGACCCAGACGCTTTCAGGAAATGGTCCAAGGCTACATTGTCTTTAAGAAAACCACATGGAACGCTCGCCCAGTGCAGGTTGTCAGCCTGCAGCTCGCTGGGGGCCTGGTGGCAGGAAGTAGGTGGAGGGGAGCCATGCCTAGGTCCCAGGGAGGGAAGGGGTGCCCCCCACTTCTCCCAGGAAGGGGAGCTTTCCCTAGAGTGGAGCATCGCTGTCCAGTGGAAAGGCCATGCTGGCCACACATAAAGTGCATGTAGTTGCTACATGGAGAAGGTTACACCAGTAAGATTAATAATTTGAATAAGATCTATTATTTAACCTTCTATATGCAAAATATCATTTCCACATGTACTTAATATATAAATATTATTCATGAGATATTTATGTTCTTTTTTTGTACTAGGTCTTTCAGCCCCAGTGTGTATTTTAGCCACATTTTATGTGCTCACTAAGGCACATGTGGGTGGGGGGTACCCCACTGGGCAGCGCTGGTCTGGAGCCAAACCTCCTTTGTTCACTCTGGGGGACCTTGGGATGGCTGTGGGAGTTGGGGGGACTGGAGCGTGAATTCACATGTGCAAACGCATGTCCTGAATTGACTCCTAATAGAAGTACAGCTCTGAGGACCATTTTAGTGCTATAAAGGTTGTCTGCGTACTTAGATTAGGAAATGTGCCTCTGAAACCCCCCTGGAGCCCGAGTGTCCATAAACGTGATGAGGACAGCATGACAGATCGTTCAGTCTTTCCAAAGGCCTTGCGGGGGTCACAGTGACGGCCCCCCAGCCGCCGACAGTGTCAGCGTCACCACTTTCCGCTGGTGCATCGGGACAGCTTGCTGGTGAGCCTGTGCTGGTCAGACTTTCTGCGTAGTTTTCGATGACATTGTAAGGATTCTTGGGATCCTGCTAGAGCAGGTGGGNTGGAGCCCGAGTGTCCATAAACGTGATGAGGACAGCATGACAGATCGTTCAGTCTTTACAAAGGCCTTGTGGGTGTCACAGTGACGGCCCCCCAGCCGCCGACAGTGTCAGCGTCACCACTTTCCGCTGGTGCATCGGGACAGCTTGCTGGTGAGCCTGTGCTGGTCAGACTTTCTGCGTAGTTTTCGATGACATTGTAAGGATTCTTGGGATCCTGCTAGAGCAGGTGGGGCCACATGAGTGGGTGCAGAGGTGCTTGGGGCTGGAGAAGCCCACGTTTCTGGTGTCTGTGTCCTCACCCACGGACACAGGTACAGACGGCCCTCCTGAGACTTGTTCGTCAACCCTGTTAACAGCACTGAGAGGCCTGGAGAGCACACGAGTGGATGAAGTAAGTGAGCACTTACTGGTTAAGGGCTTCCTGTGTCGAAGCCAGGGTGTGAGCATTTCCTGTGCGCCACAGGGAACGCTCTCCACCTGCGTGCGATGCCTGGGAACGGCCTCTTGGCCCTTCCCGCAGCTCCTCTGCCTGCAGCTGCTCTGCCGGTGGGGTTCTCCCCATTCTGGGGCAGAGACGCGTGAACAGGGCCCGGGGGCGACTACAGGCCACCAGGGGTGTGGGTGGATGCCACTGTGTTCAGCAGCCCGTCCAGTGCTGGGTGGTACCCGTAAACTGAAAGTCCATCCTTGTGCTGACCCTGAGTCCATCTTGTATAATCACACCCCCTCCTAGTTCTGCCCTGAGCAGCCATAGGCATCTGTTTGTCTGTCCATCCTCCCAACCCCCCATTTCCTGTTCCCTCCCAGGCGCCGGGGGGGCCCAGTTCCTTTGGGTCTCCAGTTTGTTATTCCAGTGGTGAAATACCCACACTCTTTGCTTTCATTCCTTTCTTCCTCTGTATTCGACCTTTTAGCCACCCCCTCCCCAAAGGTCAGGGAAAATAAAGGAGAAGAAATTCAAACCAGCCAAGTTTGCTCCTTATCAACGTCCATGTGGGAAGATGCCTGCAATAGCGGGTTAAATGCAAGTGTTAATTCCTTCCTGTGGGCCAGTTCCCGGAGGCTGGCTGAGAAATCCCTACCACCTGGAACCACAGCTGGCTCCACGCCTTCCCACATTGACAGGGGGCGTGGGTCTGGATTAGACAACAGTGTTTCTCCGTGGGGCTCTCCTGACTCTGATATTTGTGCCTCCTTCATTCTATACCTTCCTGGGCTTGATATCCTTCTTCCCATCTGCTTGATTTGTGTTCACACATAGCAGATGATATCCTTACTCAATCAATTAGTGATCCAGAAAGTTCCACATACTTAGGTTACAACCAAAGTAGTACTGGCCAAAAAAATAGACACGATTCAATGAGGTTGGGATAATTTAATTAATGACAAGGCCATAGAGAGCTCCTAAAAGATCTTAAGTAAGACATTTGGCATGAGGGACTGTCATTTCTCGTTGTATCCCCAGTACCAGGCAGACTAAGTGACACTAACTAATTGCTCAATAAATGTTCACTGAATGTTAGAAGAAGCTGGACTAAGTCCAAGCTGAACATATGCCCGAGGTATTCTCTTAGAAGTTTACAATGTCAGCTTTTGCATTAAATCGGTGATCTGTTTTTGAGTTAATCTGTGTGCTGTCCAAGATTGTCCTGAATAGACATGAATAAAAATAGTTGTTTGATTGTCATTATAAGTAAATGAAGACCTGTCCATTCACATGGCCTGATTAGCACAGAAAGTGGTCACCTCAGATCTCCTACATTCGAAGTTTGGGGTCAAGGAGTGTAGTAGAGCCAGCAGCTGAATGTGGGATTGTCACGGCACAGCTTTGGGCCAAGGCAGTGCATTGTCAACCATCCCTTCTGGGAGAGGTGGGCGCAGGTGGCATATGTCAGCAGCAATGCACAGGGCCAGTCGTTTTTACCGAACAGTCTGATGACACCAGGTCTCTGTTGAAATCACATCGACAACATAAAGGAGGTTATCTTTTATATGAGCATTTTTCCAAAGCTTTTTCCCCGCCTCCATAGGATGGTAACAGGTTTCATGCCCATAACAAAGCAAAGTTCTGTGTTCAAATAAATTTTGGAAAACACTGCATTTAGTATCGGGCAGGTTTCTGTATGGCAGGACCTCCCAGAACTTTAGAAGCCAGTGCACACAGTGGGGATACAGTTTTCTGCATTTCCCAAACATGTGAGGGGGGACCCAAAAGAAACTGGAGTCATCTTCTGGAGGAAGGTCCCCTTATTGCACAGGCTTCCCCGACTAGGTGAGTGTCCGAGGAACCCATCCGCATCGGTGTACCAGCTGGCACTGTTGTGGGAGGCTGCTTTTGGCTTCAGTGAATTTTTTTGGAAGACTCAGTGTGCTTACCCATTTCGTGATGGGTGATTTATGAGTGTACCTGCCCACCCTGTGCCGAGTATTGGGCAGTTTTTGACCAAAAACAGCATGACCCCTGTGCCCCACCCTCCCTATTCACCTGATCTTACCCCAAGTGACTTTTTCTGGTTTCCCTGGATGAAAAAATTCCTCCAAGGGAAACGTTTTGCCTATGTGGAACAGGTGAAACAAAAAATGGCAGAAGCACTAAAAGGCATCAACAAGTTTAAATGCTGTTTAGAGCAGTGGAAAAAAGTCTCAGTAGGTGTATTGCACCAAATGGAGACCACTTTGAAGGTGACTGAAGTTTAAACACATAGGAATAAATACACAGTTTTCTATAAGTAAATTCTAATTTCCTTTGGGTCCCCCCTCATATTTAACCACAGACATGTTTTCCCCTAATGTTTGGGTGATATTGCTACAACGTGGATTACTTTTCTCTAAATAATTTGATGTGCACTTGTTCTTTTTGTCCTCACTGACTCAGATACTCTTTAGCTTCACCTTTCAATCAAGGAAGAACTTGTTTCACATCTAGAGACTTTTCTCTCCGAGCGTTTCTCATCAGTAAGACCCACTTAAAGGGCCCTAGTACCAATCTCTAGGGGCCCCACCATTTACAGACCTCTCTCGGTCCTGTGGTGACTTAATTGTTTTCTCATATTTTTAGTGGCCGCCCACCCTGTGGAGGACTTTCCGAAAGGCCATATCTCATGCTAAATTTAGCTGGACTTTCAGCAGGCTTGACTGATGGCTGGTCTTAATGGAAGAAAATGTGATCCTCTCTCCTCCTCCCCATCATTAAATTATTACTGATTTATGATCAGAGGAAGCAGCTACTGGATTAGTGGGTATCTTTTTTGAAACTGTGACACATCACCGAGATGGATATACTTGTCCGTTTACTTCAACAGGCATCTGTTGAATGCCCAGGGGGGATTGAATCCCCACGCAGGCCTGGGGCCCTGGAGCTCCACTAAAAGGCCTTGGAGCCCAGAACCAAATCCCCAGGCCTGACTGTCCATCCACACCCATCCCCACCCGGACCTAACGAGGAGAAAGGGGCTGAAAGAATCTGCCCGTGGGATTAACGGACATTCCAAAGCACCAACCCTAGAGAGGAGGAGGGATGAGAGGTGGGGTTCAAGGCATAAGTGAAGTTCTTTAACTTCACAACAGGGTTGACCACAACAGACTGAAGGCCAGCCTTCTGAGAACCTGTCCAGTGTAAGGGCTGCCCCAAGGGGCAGAGTTCCCCTGCAGCGAGCCATAGGTGAGCAGGGACGAACTGGAGCACGACTGGCACCTCCGCACCAACCAGCCTGAAGCGTGGTCCCTGCCTCCTGGGCTCTGCGGAATGGTCATGTCACAGGTGGCAGTGAGGACTGATGGAGATAACTTATGCAGGGCACCCCGGAGGGGGCTCAGGATGTAGTTGGTGCTCCTTATGGATCCATTCATTTTCTTTTTTAGTTTATTTTTATCCTTACCCCAGGACGTGCACATTGATTTTAGAGGGAGGGGAAGGAGGAGAGAGAGAGAGAGAGGGAGAGAAACATCAGTTCAAGGAAGACACATCAATTGGTTTCCTCCCGTTTGCCCTCTCATCAGGAACTGAACCTGTGTCCTAGGCAGGTACAATACCATACGTTAAAAAAAAAAGCACTTAGCTCAAGAAAAGCAATTTATTCTCATCACAATTATTTGAGTCTCCCACTTTAGCTCCACTTTGGTGAGGTAAGCGGGGATCTTGGGCTGCGTTAGCCACCGTCCTCAGCAGAGCTGGGCCACAGAGGAGAGAGATCTGGGCCGGATGGGTCTCGTGTGTTCCTCACCGGTGCGCTCATAGCTGATCCAGCTCGTTCTTTGGAACTGTCTCGTGAGGGAGTGAGCCTTTCGTCACCAGAGATATTCAAGCGTGAACCTTACAATCCCTGCCCCCCGCACCAAAAGGGAGCGTGGACCAGGTGTTCCTTGAGTGTCTAAGTCCTCGAACATCCTGTGATTCTCTCCGTTGCTTTGGCAGAGTTTGCAGCTGACATCGATTAGACTGTGAATAAGATGATGCTCCATGTGGCTGTAGTTGCCAAAATGATCACCTACCTGGGCCCTGCTCCAATGAGCCCATGTGAATTAACTCCTGGTGCCCTGAGTACCAGGCATTGTTCTAGGCCTCAGAGTACAAAGGTGAATAAGACATTGTGAATACAGGGCAGCGTCTAGTGGGGAAGGTGAATACACTTAACACAACTCTGATATAAATAGGTGCATAGTGCATGCAGGTGTGAAGTGCCGTGAGACCCAGAGGAAGGGGTTAGTTTTAGAAGTATCTATAAGGCCAGAAGGGTACAAGTTTGAGAGAGGAGCGGGACCAGAATAGATGGCTTGGAGTTTGCTGGATTGGTGAGGAGGTGAGGGTATAATCAATGGAAGCAAAGCTGTTCCTGGGAGAGGAAATAGCACGGACAAAGGTCTTTTGTTTGTGTGGGAGATGTTGAGAAACTTTTGTGTAACAGATTGAAGGTTCCAGGGGCAAAGTAGTGGCTGAGCACAAAGCCAGATTAGATCTGGCCTCTAATTTATGGTGATGACAACATATTGGTACTACTGAGAGCTGCTCTGAGAATGTGTATTGAGTCATGCCAGGAGGAGGTTTCAAACTCTCGTGCAGTTGTGAGAAACCAGCTGCCCCGTAGCGGGGTTGGTCAGCGACTTTTGCCGTACCCCAAAGTGCTGCCCTGATTCCCCCACAGAGCTCCAGCATTTTTTCCCTGGGCTCGGCCACCCCTGCCCTTGGCTGACCTCCTGCTCTGGGGAACAGCAGAGACCCAACAGGATGCACCTCTCAAGTGCTTGGCGGCTTTTTCTGGACAGTGTTAGAGTCCTGTGGACTATTCTGGCAGTCGCTATTTTTACATGCTGAGCATCCAAAGGATTCACAAACTCGATCTCAGCTGGGTGGGACCCTTTGGGACAGGAGTAGGGGAGAGATGCAACTGTGAATTGCAAGGAGCAGTTTGGGAACAAGATTGTTTTACGGGTTTCTTCGAAACCACATAAAGGCTTTGTACTTCCCCGAGTGCGGAGATCTGGGTTGCTTCTAGCAGGTGGCTCCCTTCTTCATTCTGTTGCCCCATGGTACCATCTGTCAGACTTACTTTAGGACATTTCACTGTGAGTCTAATCCAGAAACCATGCGGGGTTCCTGGAGGAGGGCGACCTGCAGGTGACCCGGGTGGGGACCATTTGTATGTGCCTTCTCTCCATGGCAAACTTGAGTGTGTGAGAGTTTCCTTCAGTTGCTGAAAAGATGTTCTTGTGTGAGTCCTGTTTTTTTTTTTTTTTTAATTGCAGCAGGGAAACAAGAATGGAATGGAACAACTGTAGAGAGTAGAGAGATGAGTTAATATTAGGGGAAAAAGAGGCCAGAAGTCGCGGTGGGTGAGAATTCAAGTTATGAGAACCCACTGATGAGAGGTGGACAGAAATAAGACTCAAGTACGGACTCGGATGGAGCTGCTTGTGTTGGGTGCTAGGAATGTACCCATGGGGCCGCCGTGGGCCTTTTGTAGGTCAGGCCCATCACTCTCCAGTTTCCTAAGAAACTGGGGCTCTCCAGGCCAGAGACCATTGATGCACTTTTTCTGAGAAGGAAATGTAGACTTTGGGATGATGATGTTTTGAAGGGTTTATTTTGATATTAGCAGCAGTGTAAGCGTTTTCCCCTTAACTTACAAGTTGAATCACCGTAGACAGTGATCACTTCAGCAAGCTTGATTTATCAACAATAATGTGTCCGTTTGATAGTAAGAATTTGCCGAGCCTCTGTCAAACAAATCGACTATTCATGTAGACGTGATAATTTAAAACAGAAGAGCATGCCCGGTGAACAGACCCTGGGAAGGCTGGGTGATGGGAAGCGTCCCATCAGAGGCATCTGGGAAGGGCGGAAGGGGACGCATAGTAAGGCCAAGTGCCCAGAGTGGCTGCTCCTTGGCTGGGGGTCAGCCCAGGCAGGGTGATCAACCACAGGCATCGTGTCACACACATGTCACCTAAGAGATTGAGAAGGCGCACAAAACATGAGCTGTCCTACATTTGTGTTGCTCACGGGTTGATGAAGGAAAGGTTGTTTGATCCAGAGCAAGACAGTTAAGCCCTGGCAGCTGTGGCTCAGTGGATTGAGTGCCGTCCTGTGAACCAAAGGGTCACTGGTTCAGTCCCCAGTCAGGGCACATGCCTGGGTTGCCGGCCAGGTCCCCATTTGGGGATGTGCAAGAGGCAACCACACACTGATGTTTCTCTCCTTCTCTTTCTCCCTCCCATCCCCTCTCTCTAAAGATAATTTTTTTTTAAAAGTTAACATTTTAAAAAAAAGAGCAAGACAGACAAGAAGGCTGAGGCTCATCCCATCAGCCCACCCTGCAAAGGCAGAGGGGCTCTGCATGTGAAGTGATCTGGTGGGCAGGAGCTTGGCCCAGACCTTAGCCAGAGGCGTGACTCAGACCTCATGAACGAGGGCCCTCTTGTGGTCCTATAATTCAGATCCATGGCTCTCATTTGAAAAGACAGGTTCTCAGATTGTGTTGAGTATCGGAATCAGCTGGAGGATTTTTTTTAAAACAGATTGCTGGACCCCATCCTAGGGTGTCTGATTCAGTGGGTCTGGGTTGGGAGCCAGGACCACTTTCTGGAGATACTGATGCTGCTGGTTCTGGGCCACACTCAGAGATCCCTTGATTGAGGCAGCGCGGGAAGTCTGGACCCTGGGAGAGAATCTGCTTTCTACTTCCTTAGGCATCAGGGAGCCAAGTAGATACCCAGGGCTGGAAGATGAAGTGATCGGGGAATGGCCTGTCTGTCTCCACCACTTCTCACCGTCTGAGGATCTGTCGTTGTTCAATTCCTTTTCTTTCCAGGTGTCCTTTAGTCTTTGAAAATCAAAAGGGTGGCTTACGACCCTGCATTGTTAAAGAGAGAAGAGACTTGAACTACTTGCCAGATGGGGCCTGGGCTTGAGAGAACCATGTGGTTTTGTGAATTATTTCAGTAGTCTGTTGAGTTCTGTCTCAGAATTTCGTCAGGACCAAGCCACGTGGCGTGGCGTGTTCATCTGCAACCTGCTGAGTCCTGCTGTGTAAACATGTCCACAGGCTCTGAGGACAGGAGCATGGAATTCATGCACCAAGGCAGTTGGGGGTAGAACAGAAAACATTTCTCCACTGTTCTGACGAAAGTCCACTTTATTTTTCCCTTATGTTTCTTCAAGAGAGCTTGGGTGGCAGAATATTATTAAGAGCACCCTTTAAGTTCCCAATAATTGGATAGGAAATGGACTGAATGTGAGTTCATATTTCACCCTCAAGAACATTTTTGGGAAGCCTAGTGCCGTGGTTAAAAGGACGGCCCTGCCTCAGGATGCCCGGGTTTAACTTCTGCTTTCGGTACCTCGTCAGCATGAAGCGACGGCCCCGTGCTTCGGTTTCCTCACCCATCAAACTGAAATTACCCCGGAACCTGTTGGGTGGGAGGGCTGCAAGGACTCAGGTAACACGTGCCAGGCAGTGAGGATTGCCCTTACGGGAGAAGTCGACGCATTTTAGCTGTTCCTGTAAGCCTTGAGCCGTCAGAAGACCTGGAAGGCAAGCTGTTTGTGTACCTGCACGTTTAGGAACGGAATGCTTAGTTTTCCCACCTTCCCAAGGTTGTGTTTTATGGAAGCTTTCCATGTGCGTTCTAGAGAAAAGCAGCTGGAGGGAAGAAAATTGGTACAGGGGTAAACCACCCAAGCTTTACCTGCTGCTGCTGTCCTCACCGCCTCTCGTCCTGCTGTTCCAGGGGGGCTCCCTAGGCACTATGGGGCCGCGGCAGTCACGGGTCTGAAGTGAAGATGTGTGTGGTGTGGATGCTACCGCACACAGTATCAGGTGATGTTCGTAGTAAGGCCTCACACTTTTACCTTCTAGAGGGTCTTTGTATGGTGTCCCATTTAATCCTTCCTGCGGTCTTACCAGGTTCTGTTAATGCCATTTTACAATTTGTACAGTTCAAACTTCAGAGGAGTGACTGGTCTGGGACTCCACAGGTGTCAACAGTAGCTGGGGTCCTGAACCACCTCTTCTGCGTTGGGGACCACCCTCTACCCAGTGGGCGCAACGCCTGGCTCATTTGTCACTGTGGGTTCTCACTCACATTTGTGACTCTGTTCATTGAGGGTAGATGTCCCAGTAACTCTTGCTCTGTAACAAACCACCCCCAAAACCTGGGGGTATAAAGCAACCATTTAATTTTGCTCATGGATTCTGAGAGTCATTCGGGTTGGGCACAGAGGGTGGGGTACTCTACGACGTGTGGAGCCTCAGCTTGATGATAATCCTACTGGGCTGGTATCCTCTGGGTTATCTTCTCCCACAAGTCCATCAGGTGCCATGCTGGGGCCGGGGCCTCGGACGGGCTGTTGGCCGAACACCTGCACGGGGCCTGTCACGTGTTCTCTTTGTGTGGGCTGACCTGGGTTCCCTCCCAACATGGCGACAGTGTTCCTAGTGGGGGGGTCTCAGCACAGCAGAGTGGAAATGCGTGGCATTTTGATGGTCTCCCTTGCAAGTCACAGAGCATCTCTCCTGGTGTTCAAAGTGGTCACGGGTTACCCAAGTTCAAGAAGAAGGCACATAGACCTTTGGCTCTCAGTGGGAGGAGGACCAAGGTTGCATTATGGAAAAGCGGGTGACGTCAAGGATGGAAATGCATGTTTACATTGAAGTAGAGAATATGAGCCTGCTGTGTTCTAGGCGCAGTGAGCCACAGGTGAAGATCCTGAGTCGGGGGTCAGGTCAGTTCAGCCACGGCAGGAAGTGGAGGAAGAAAGGGCGTGCTGGCTCATCATTCACCTCCTGAATATTTGTTCAGGTTATCTTGGGGCCGGGCAGAGCGAGGAGGGTTTTGGACAGTCCCTTCACACGGGAAACCGAGGACTCCTGTAGAACAGTCTCATCCTGTTGAAAATTTGATGTTATTGAAGACCATTACAAGATTTATTTGTGTTAGCACAAGGCCGACAAAGTTCCATTTACTCTTTTAAAAAGTGAAAAGTTCATCTCAGTCAGCGTCCTGTCTTGCTTATATTTAAGTCAGAGGGGAAGAAAAAAATCGGCACCAGGAGAAGATTGCTTGTAAAAGTTTATTTTACATTTATGTGAAGTTTATTTTGGGTCCTGGTATTCTTCATAGGGTAGGTATTTCTTTTAAGACTGTTAATAGTCTATTTCCTCTTCATTTGCCACTCCCCACCAAAATAAGCTCTCTCTTATTTTTGAATCATCTTTGTGTCCTCAGAACATCTAACTTTAAATAATGGTTGGAGACACTCCAGGTTAAGTAGAGAGTAAAATCTTATTGCTTTTTGACCTTTGGGTGAGGGTCAAGTGCGGTGTAATAAAATATCAGTCCCAAGAGTCACCTTTGCTGATTTTTTCCTATTATTCTTTCCTGTTATTCCATATTCATCCAGCTCTTGCAGCCAAGAATTGTTACATTAAGATCCAATCTGAAATTAAAACTTAGTGTTTTAACCAGTAAACCATAAAGCCGTTGAACTCCCACCGGGATGTGGTTACCTTTTCCTAAACTTCCTGAGTTGTCTCCTCTTAGCCTCAGAGTTGATTTCTTACCGAGCCTTTGGACAGACCCGATGCTTCCCTGCCGTTTCCCATCAGAGTGGGGGCTATTAACTTGCAGACCCCTCCAGGCCACAGGCTCTGCAGCTTCATTCCTGGGATGCAGAGGGAGAGCTTCCTCCTCCCACCCCTGTGGGGCTGCACTTGGCCCTTCCTGGTGGCGCAGGGCTGAGGTCACGTTGGGGAGGGAGTGCATATTGGCATTGGAGCCCTAGCGGAATCGGAGCCCCTTGGTCTGGACTTAGAGATCCTTTTGGAGCTGGAACACATTCTCAGAACCTTCCAGAGGACCTCGCCCTGGAATCGCCTTCCAGGGTCTTTTAGCACAGAGCCTATTTCCTTGTATTCAGCTCCCCTAAAGGGAGGCTTGAGTCAAGACTAATAGAGAGGGTGGCAGGCAGCTGTACACGGTTGCATTGGGACATTTGCGGATAAAAGGACGTCCATTGGCGAAGATCTTGCTGCTAAGGAAGTTGATGGAACAGCAGACTGCTGTCACTGAGGTACCCACCACACTCCATGCCCCTGGGCTAGCTCACCCTCGTGCATCCCTGATTTTCAGCCCAGGTTCTGGGTTATCCTGCTTGCTCATGGAGAGGGGGCTCAGAGCACTGTGAGGAGGAGGGAGGCACCAGATGTTTAACCAATAGTCCACCAGCCCCACACCTGCTACTTTTCTGCTCGGGCTGCCATTGCACTTGATGTTATCTGCTGTCTCCAATTTAAGAATAAATAAAGGGAGCGAGAGTCATAAAAATAACATGGAAGAGCATGGCTGCTATTTATTGAATGCTTGCCACACCCAGGTGCTTTTTGAAGCTCATTACCCAATGTTGCCCACTAATCCTTACACAGCCCTGTGATGTGCCTGCTACCATCTCCTCTTTTACCCATGAGGACAAGGGGCCAGAGAGCTGAGGGGCTTTGCTCAAACTCTTTTGGGCAGAGAACAGTGAGGCGGGCAGGCTCCAGGCCTAATTTGTTGGCCTTTGGAGCCTGTATTCCTGGTCTGGGGGCCATACTGGTGGAGGGTGGGCACCGACCCTTGTAACAAAACACGGCTGCAGAAAAGCCCCACAGAGACCGTTCTGCCCCTTGAGTCTGTTCCCCGAAAGTGGGGCTAACTGGAAAGAGCTTTGAGCACTGTGGAAGCAAGTCACTGACACCAATGGATTTTTAAAAATTCTGATCAAAGGTCAAGGTTTTCATCATTGAGTTTGGGGGATAGGGTGCTACATTTAGACTATCTGAAAAAGCTGTCTCAAGAAATAAAATGTGGAGTCAAGTAGAAGGGCTCTCTTGGAATCATTGTTTCTCAGAATGAAGTAATGAAAGGGACAGCTCTGTTTTGGGGAAGGCTCGGCTGCCCCAGAGCCCCGAACCTCCAGGTGGCTTTCGTTCTGCTGCGGTTTGCGGAGTACCTGCCTGAGTTCTGCTGGCCTCCAGGGACGTGGACAAACCATGACCTTGTCCTCAAGGCCCTCATCCTACAGGGAGGACACAGCTGACTGTGACTAAGTGTGATGGGCACACAGGGCTGGGGAAGCAGAGAGGAGACAAGGATGAACTTGGCCTTGATCTGAGGCAACGGCTTAATGTCTTTTAATTGAAAAATACTCATAACTTCCTATAGTGCACTTCCTGTGAATGGAGAAAGTAGACTGTTTTTTGTAATCCTCACCCAATGGCATGTTTCCATTGATGAGAGAGACAGAGAGAAACATCGATGTGAGAGAGAGACATTGATTGGTTGCTCCCAGTTGGGGACCAGAACCTAGGTATGTGAACCCGCTACCCTTTGGCTGTGGGACAATGCTCCAACCAACTGAGCCACATCGGCCAGGGCTAGTCTTTTTTTAAAGTCCTTGGTTTATTAATCTTCTCATGAAAAACCTGCACAGTCACTAGAGATAAAGTCACTGAAGAATCTTTACTCCTCCTGTTGGTACAGCCAGGGTGTGAAAGCAGTCTTTTAACGAAGCCCCCCCCCCCCCCCCCCCCCCCCCCCNTCCCCCCCCCCCCCCCAGTGCCCAGGGGCATTCATTTGGGTCCAGGAGATTTCAGTCCCAACAGTGAGGGAGGTCGGAAGTTCTACTCAGGATTACGGTCCAGGGCCCTGCTGGGGAAGCGGAGGTGGGAGGAGAGTGGAGGGGAAGGCCTGCTGGAGCACGGCAGGAGTGCCCCCCATTCCTGTTTTTAAAAACACAGGTAAAGCAGAACTGACGGACTTCAAGTCAGTGCGCTCATTCAGCGCCAGCGCAGGCCATGGCCCTGGGGATGCCCTGCAGGCCGGTCTGACAGCGGCTGACCCCTGCCCCTCAGACCCGCTTCCTGGGGGCCATCAGGTCCCTGGGAAGAGCAGAGGGGTGAGGGCCACATCCAGAGAGCTCATTCACTCCCCGTGGTGGCACCTGCCCCACCAACCTGGGGGAACGTCCCCTTGTCTGGTGGACCTGCGTGGCGGAGCCCCTTGGCCTCACTGACCTCGCTCTCCGTGTCCTCCAGGGATGGGAAGCACCTCGGTTAGTTGTTCAGTGGTCTGGCGTGTGGGAGGCTGGAGTACACGTCCTGGCTGCCCCCGCAGTGACTGTAATTACAAAAACTAAGTGATGACTTGGGCTCCATCTGAGCTGAGGGGCATGCCGGCGCCCTCATGGCTAACAAGTTGTGAGAGTGCCGGCCTGGTTGTGTCCTTCGGGGAAGAGGGTGGCCTTGGGCTCCCTGGAGACCCTGGAGCAACAGTGGGACCAACTGTTTCTGCCTTGATGGTAGGAGCCAAATGTTTCATTGTTTTTCCCCAGCCCTGTCTGTCTTTATTTCTATCGTATCCTTAAAAGGCATAAAGAAGTGGTGTAGACAATGGTTGGGGTAACCAACCCCCTTTTCCCCACTCCTGTCCATTAGAAGCTTCTCCTGAGCTGTCTCTCTCAGTTCTGTCTTTAATTAGGTTGTAGCACAAGAGGAACAATCAAGAAAGCCTTCCATTTCTAATACATCTGCTGTGGAGCTTTGTAACTTCTTCCTGTGAGCGATGGCGGCATGAGCAGTGTGTGAAGTCTAAATAGATTTGTGGAAACACAAACACATTTTAATTTAGTCGTCATTGTCACTTGGAGTATAAATAGGGCCTTCGGTATTATCTTGGTCTGTCATCTTTATGCTGTATTGGAAAAATCTGGGATTCTTTTTCCCTTGGTCATTATTTACTTCTTAAAAATAATGTAGTTTTTCTGTGTAAGTTTCCATAATAAAAATAATGTAGTTTTAGGGAATTCTTGGTATTCAATCTCAAGTCCAAACATGGTTTCTTGTGAGGAAAAGATAGTTAAGAAAGCTTGGTATTTTTAGTTCCAGAAAGGATTTTTTTTGTGAAGGGGTCGGGGTGGCGGGAGGGATAAGGGGAAGGGATGCATCTAAAAGGTGGAAAAAATGTTTAATGGGGGAGACACTCTGACTCCTGTTTCTTCTGCTATTTAAACACTTGTGTTTCCTGTGACGGGGAAACCAGATTTGATGGTGGAACTTTTAAGGGTACTGCTTGGTGTTGCTAAATTTTAATTCATTGCTGGGAAATCTTGGGTGAGATCATTTTATAAGGATTTATGTGCTTTTAGAGCCCGCGTGGGGAAGGGGGTGGGGAGCTTACCTCCTGCAGAGGGGACTGCGTTCTTGGAAGGAGGTGGCTGACCCGCTACTTTTTGGTGCGCAGTATAAAGGCCAGTCTCCTTGGGGTGAGTTTGCAAAGCTGCCCTTGCCCTTCTTTGTCCCGATGGGGTGTGTGCCCTCAGGGAGCGCTCCCTTCTCACCCATCCCGCCCCACCCTGGTCCCTGGGGCTTCTGTAGCCTGTTTACTTGTATCCGCCAGTTCACACAAGAGAGACTCACCTGCCAAGGATTTTGTTTGGCATCCTTTTGTCCTTAGAGAGAGAGCAAGAAAGATGAGAGGAAACTGCCTCCCATAATTCATAATCGCAAGAATATTTCTTCCTGGCGTGTCTCCACCTATTTCTGTGTCCAGATTCCCTAGAGGGCTTCAGGGGAAAGTCTCCTGATGGTGGGAGGGGAAAAGAGAAGGTAAGCTGTTTGGAAGTCCTGACCGGATCTCCCTCGTCTTTGTACTGTTTATAGCTACCACCCCAGGGGCCTGCCTGGTGGGTTCTCATCCATCTTTTTTGAGTTGAATCAGATGCAGCCCCTGCCCCCCCGCCCCCCCCCCCACTGGGTCTACAGTTAACGAAAAAAATCACTTGTACACATTTTTTTAAAAAGTAACTTCATCCTAGGGAGCTTTTACATAATTATCAGTTTAATCCATCACAGTGATAAAGGTGCTAATAATGAGCAATATTTCGGAAAAATCCAGGCCATTGAAATTGGCTATATCAGTAAATATGTAATTATACTGTGGGATTCCAGATACAAGAAATACAATTTGTACCACTAGTCAGTATTAAGAGACTCTTAGGGAGACATCTTTATTTTAAAAAATGCCCCTTTTGACTTCTTTGCATCTGAGCTAACAAGGCAGGAAGACAGGAGTTTGCTGAGAAAATGCATGCCTGTGGTTCTTATTCGTAAAAGGGCAGGGAATCCTTCTAAAAATCTAGTGACGTAAATGGGTGTTTCACCACATAAAAAAAATAAGAGGCTGGAAAAATCAGCGTGGTTGTAAGGACTTTCCTCTCATTCTCCGGGCGGCGGGAAGGGGCGGGAAGGAAACTGTGACTATGCTGGACATCTCGGCTGGAGAGCGTGTTTGGTGAGCCCTCCCCACGTGACCTGCTGATTCACTGTGTCTGCTAGGTCCCGGGAGAGGTGATGTAACCAGGGGCTGCAGCTCCTAGGGAGGGGGCCCGGCACTGTGGGCCTAGCCCTCTGGCCCTGGAAACTCAGCAGAGCTTGTGCCAAAAGCAGAAGAAGTTTTGTAGCTACATTTTGTAATTCTGTTTTAAATGTTGGGCATAGCATCTTTTTTGCCCCGTTCCTCATTTTTTCTTCTTCCCTTCATTCTCTTTCTCTCTCTTCCCCATTCTCCTTTTTATTCCAGTTGTGCTCCTGTGTATGGCTCTCCCCAAATCAATGAGATTCAGATTCAAATCAATCAGATTCAGCTCTCCCCAAATCAATGCAGGTCTAATCTTTGAAAATACATAAGCCACAAGCCATGCAGGCCACCTGCTGTGTTTCCCTTTTTGGGTCTGGTGGACATGGGCTAAGAGGTGGAGGGGAAAGCATGAAGTTTGGTGTTTGAAAGACACAGGAGTGGATTCTAGCCTGACCATTATTGGCCATGTGACTTGGGCGAGTAACTTCACCTCTCTGACTCTCCCAGATCTCATCTGTGAACTGAGGTTAATTCCTGTTCCAAAGAGTCCTTGAGAGGGTTGAATGAGATAAAAGTCCAGGGAGGTAGAAGAAGACCAGATTTCGTTGGGATTTTACTTAAGTGTTCGGGGAAGCAGGGCAGTGACGTGATATGAGAGATGTTTTCAAATGACCCCTCTGGCTCTGCGGAGAAGATGGATTGGGGCAGGGGGACCAGGAGTGGAAGCACGCAGCCCAGCTCGGAGGTGAGGGCGGTGGACGAGTCGTCTGGACCCGTTTGGTCATAGTGAGGTCAGAAGGAGCAGACAGGTCTGGGAACCTTTTAGAGAGAAAGATGGAAGGAATGGCTAAATTCTTAGATGTGGAAAAGGGAGCAAAAAAGAGGATCCTAAGGGTTGGTGGGTGGGTCTGGGGATGGTGGCACCTGTCACAGAGCCTAGCAGAGGACTGTGTATGGGGGTGATGCCCACACTATGTTGCTTGGATGGCCGGATCCATGCGTGCCTGGAGGAAAGAGGGCGTGCGTGTTATTGGGCCACGTGGGTGATGGCTACAGCGGGATAGGCCAACACCCACTTCCGCTCCGGCTTTGAGCCTGTTGTGCCCCGACCACCCCACCCGTTTAGATGGCTGCTTCCAGAACCAAGTTGGGCAGTACTGAGCAAGGCCTGAAGAGTGACACAGAATCCTGCAATCTTGAAGGACCCCCCCACATTCACCGTAGATGACACTGGTCCCCTCCCTGCGGCTGTCTTCTCTCTCACACGGAACCAAGGGAAACCTATCCAAGTTGGATTCGGAAGGGCCTTGACATCTGAGCACCATCCTCAAAAACTGGGTGCTCTAGTGCTGTGACTGTTAGGGTGGGGTCAGGGCCCCGCCCCATTACGCGTCTCTGGAGGGATGGGGGGGTCACTTGGAATCAGGGTTTTGAGCCACTTTGAGAACCACTGTCCAGGGGTGGGGGTTCCAGAGGAATCTTGCTCTGGTTCTTTTCCTTCCACGTTTTGGGGGAAGGAGATCAGTGTGGTGACAGCTTTTCCTCATCTTGTTCACAATTCAGACTCCGGAGGGGTAATTAGAGGTGGGCAGCCCCCGTCTGAGGAGGCAGAACCCCTGCATGTGTTTTACGAGATTATTCCTAAAACAATGGCAGTGGCAGCAAACAAGTACACACAGTGAGGACTTCGTACTTAGGAAATTATTGTCACGGAGTTCAAGTTCAGATAAAAGGCCTTGGCAGATCTGTAAAGAATATTTCAGAGAGAAAAAGACCAGAATTTATAGGGTCTAAAAATAGCAGCCGAAGTGCAGCTGTGTTTAGCTTGTCAGGGAACCTGTTGAGTTCAGACAGGCAGGGGATTTTATTTCTCGGGCCTGAGGTCACTTGTCTTGTTTAAGAAGGGGCGGCAAACATTTCCAAATAGGGATTGATTTTTAATGGGAGGAAGATGGCTGCGTATATGTGGTGATTCTTGTTTTCTTCTCTCACTCTTTCTACCTCCTGCATCACTCTGACCTTCCTCTTGAGAAAAGGAAGGAGAGTTGGGTTTTCTCAGTAAAGTGGGAGCCGCCCAGGGGGTGGAATGTTGAAGGGCGTCAGCTGTGGTGTGTGGATGGCACGTTCGATGGAGGCCGGGCTCGGGAGTGGCGTTGGCAGTCTAACTAGTTGGTCTTCCCGGGTTCCACGCAAACTTGCGGAGTTGAAATAAACACATTGTTGAAGGAATAATGGCGTGACCTCTCCAAGACTGACCGGCTGGTTTCTGGACCTGCCTTATACCATTTCTGGGCAGGGACGTTGTCTTCATCCTGTTCCACAACTCTCCAAAGAAGGCGTCTTTCCCACCCATGGCCTAGGTTATCCTCAGGCTTCCATACTCAACAACATATAGAATGTCAGTGTCTGCCGAAGTGTCAGTCAGTAGGATTTCACACCCTCTGCCTTCCATTTCTGGTGAAACCTTGGCTGAAATGAGCTGTCCTTGCGGTGGATTGCCTGGAGGGGGTGCCGTCCCTGCATTCCCAGGCCAGAGGTTCGAAACAACTCACCCGCAGACTGGGTCTTGCTTAAGGCGTGTTCTTCTTGCCCTGCACCATGTCGACCTGTACTTTTGCCGTTATTTAAAGTTAGCAGAATGTTTTACTTCAAACCTTCATTCCTGGATTCTCATGCATGCTCTCAGGGTGACATGTCCTTGGTTTAGCTGACTTCTTTTGAGAGGGAAGCCCCCAGAGTGCCCCGTGTAGCATCCCGTCCTCTCAAAGGTAGCTCTCCTGTGGGTCATTGTGAGAAAAGACCTCTGCTATTTCTTTGGGGACAGTAAGAAGAGAGTTAACTTAGTTGTATGTTGGGCACCTAAAAACCCACATGTGCATGGCAAGCATCCTGTAAGCATTAACTATTGTCATCATCATCGTCGTCGTCATCATCATCATCATCATTGTGGTGTTCAGGGTGGGGTTTTTTTGGTGAGGATTCTCTTGAGAACCTTGCTCGCTATATAACCCAGGGCCTTTCGGGGCCCCAGGGGGAATAAGTCTATCATCAGATCTCAGTCCAAGGAAATGGTTGTGCTTCTGCCGAGTTCCTCCTGGCTCATCTATACCTTACTCATTCTGTGAATCTTGTTTCTATTTTTGCCTTAGCTGCTGGAAAGCTCAGAGACAACTTTGCAGCTCGTGTCTAGTCAGAGGACATGACTTCATGGCGTGCATTTGGTTTGTTGACTCTGGTTTCATACGCCATCATTTTCTCGGTGCTCTGCTTTTCTCCATCACTCAGCTGTTGCTGTCTAACTGGTCACTGGATTCTCCCACCCAAAAACCCTGTGGGGTTTCAGGTCAGAGCACCATCCCTCTCTCCCTATTGCTTGTCCAATTGCCAACCCCCCTCATAAGAACCAGGCAGAGGAAATTCATCACAATGCATTGGGGAGATAAGGTTTTTCTTTTTCCTTTTTTTTCCCTCTGAGGATTTTTGGCATGCCCTGTGGGATAATTAGGGATTCTTTCAAGTTCAACATTTTCTCCATAAATTGTGGAGGTTTTATTTCCCAGATGTGCCATATCACGTTCCAAGAAGAGAATGCAGAGAATGTCTGTGGCTAAAGAAGTCTCAACATAAGGAGACTATATGTAAAAACTACCAGTAATAATTTGGGAGGGTTAATTAATACCACTGTGCCTGACTCAACATAGCAGTGAGTGAGTTTTGGGTTTTTTCTTAAGCAAGAAAAGAAAAGGCCCCAAATTTCAATTTTCCAAATGAGTTAGAGAACCACTGGATGTTTCCCAAACTTCCCTGGTCAAGATAATGTGCTGTTAAAATTTTTGATTTCCAGTGATTCAGATTCCACTAGGCCTGGGGTGGGCCTAGGAATTTGTTTTCAACATGCATCCTGGTGAGTCATAGCAACCAAATTCGGGAAACACGGGTCCGGCTAATGATCCTCGCAGGTTTTGGCCAGTCAACTAGAGGAGAAATCCGATGAGGAGGATGGTGGTATACGAGAATGTGTAGCATTTAGAAATCACTGTACAGTTTGCCAGATTTTACAGATATTCTCCCTGAGGACTTGTTCTTGTCTAATATTGCTCGTCCCAACACTATTTTTACAAGCATTGAATGGAAAGAGTGGTACCAGCAGGTTTTTGTTAACTCTCCTGATACCTGAAGCAAAGATATGGCAATTATCATGTTATACAAATGAAAGATACAAGCAAACCAACTTTAGTCCATCCTTTGAGAACCATGGTATGACCTCTTGATGAGATCTTTCAACCTCACCCCATGCCTGGATCGTGCCAGAGAAGTTTCTAGAAAGCTCTGCAGATGGTTTTCCTACAGACAGATGTCACTAGGCAAGGGGATATCCTGAGTGACCACTGTCTGGAGAGGGGCACAGATGTTTCTTCCTCAAAAGGACAGGGTGGGCTGGTTTGGTTTTGGTTTTTCTTTTCTTTTTTTTTTTTTTTTTGCCATTCGAGTTTCTATAACAGTTCTGCAGAAAACCATACCTATGAAACTTAGTCACTCACACACCAGATGACTTTGCAGCCTTCGGTATCAAATGCATTGTGATTGCACTCTGAGATTTGGGGGTCGGGGGACTTCAAACTCTGAGTTAACACACTTGGGGAACTATCATGTTATTTACTTTAAATTAGAGATCCTGCCCCCGAGGCCTCCCATTAACCTACCGCTCATCTGGTTATTTCTTCTGCGACCCACTGAAGAAAGAACTGTCTCGTTGGCAAAGGGCAGGGTTTTGACCCTTCTCGGTTTCTGCTCATGCTGCTTGTAACACTCAGCCCCCAATTCCTCTCTATCCCCAGTCCACACCCTTTCTTCTGCCTTCTGTAAAATCTGTGGCAGTGTTGAAGGAATAATAGAAGCCCATGGGCTTGGGAGGGTCAGGGACCTGTGATGCCCACGTGTTTTAGTGTTCACATAGTTCCCTCATTCACGCTGATGCCTTGGATTGAAGCCAATTTATCAGCATTCCTGGTTTAGCTCATATTGCATTGTATCTATGGAAAAACAGCATGTCATCTATTTTCTCCTTCTGTGTAGCATTGACCGGGATTTGAGGCTCAATTAATTGAACCAATCATTGTGATATTAGAAGTGGTCTCCATGTCCAAGGGCAGAAAGTAGACCATGGTGGATATTGAGACCCTTGGGGCCATGAACCCTGAAATGGACATTTTCCAGAACTGAGCCTATAACCATGCTTTACAGGGGTGTCCAACCTTTTTGGCCTCTTTGGGCCACACTGGAAGAAGAGGGTTGTCTTGGCCACACATTAAATACATTGTGACACATAATCACAAAACAAATTTCTCATAATGTTTTATGTAAATTTGTGATTTTGTAGTGGGCCGCATTCACAGCCATCCTGGGCTGCGCATATCCCACAGGCTGTGGGTTGGACACACCTGCTTAGAAGAATACAGAAAGGCCCAAGTCCTAACTCCGGTGATGAATTCCAAGCTTTTTGTTACTGTTTTTCTTTCTGAAAGACAAAAGGAGTTTTATGCCCTGGTATTTGAGGTTCAGTTCAAGGGCAATGTTGGATGAATGATTATTGGGTGGGGAGTTTTGTGAATACTGGGTCCTTTGTAATGTCCTTTCGTGATTTCAACCAAGAATCTACCCACCTACCCACTGTCCATTTGTCCACCCACCCACCCACCCAGCATCTACCAGTTCCTACAAGGTGCCTGGCTCTGTGCATGATAAAGCATCATTTATTGAAAACTTATTTCCAGACAGTCTCCAATGTTGAAAGCATCTTTGTGAAGGAAGAATTGCATTTCCCATTTCATGAGAGAGCAGGAGCTAAGGTCTGTTACCTGGATCACCCAGCCAGTCAAGGTGCAGCAGGCCAAAGGCATCCTTAGGATACTAGGACCAGAGCCGCTTTTTTGCCTTTATGTTCAATGGAATCTTCTCTCTGTCTGGGCCTAGGCCCACCTCAGAGTGTGGAGTGAGCCCTCCCAGGCAGGCTCAGAGCTGGAACAGTCCCTCATCTGTTACATTGCCTCTTCTTGGGGTGTCTTCCTGCTCTCAGTGAAACAGGGAGAGTGATGCACGCAGGACAGAACCCCTGGGAGGCCCATTAACTCTTGTTTCTTGGCTTTGCCCTTTATACTTTGAGGCTTGGGGTTCTGTCCAGACTCACCCTGTCATTTGAGGGTACAAGAGTACAAATGGAGGTCTATGTCCAAATATTGCAAAGTTAAATCAAGATAGTTCTTAAGTAAATTCTGTTCTACTCTCCTACCTTGGCAAATGTACCTTTACAACAACCTGGAAATCCAAGGTCAAGTCCAGATTTCTCAGGCTCAGAGTTTAGTGCAGAAGTCAATTGTTGGAGGAGAGCTGGTCCTCAGCTCATCCTCCCACCTCCCTTTCTATCTGGCTTCATCCATGTCACAGTGGGCCTCCTGTGCACTCATGGGGACAGCCCAGCCAGGACTCGCTCTGAGCTCCATCCATCCACTCCCCACCAAAGGCTACCGTTGGGTGTGGAAGAACACACGCAGTGGTGCAGCTTGCAGTTGAGGGGATAGAGCCTGGGGAAGAGCCTGAAGTTAGACTCAGGCCTGTTTAGGCGAGAAATTCTGGAGACCTTAGAGAGAGGGAAACATGGGCTCTGCTTCTGGCCTGGCAAAGTCCTTCCTCCTGGGGGAGATGTGTGGCTAGAGGAGGTTTCTTGGGAATGTGGGGTTCAAGACAAGGACCCCCCTTGCTCGGGGCTTAGGCAATACCACTTCTACCAAGTCAGAGGGTGGAAGGGGCTGCAGAGCTCCTGTAACCTGTTCATGTTGCTTTATATAGATGAGCCCAGTTAGGAAACCTTAGAGCTGGCTCTGCCCTGTTTGCTGGTTCTCCAGCCAGTGTCCTGTTCTCATCTTGCAAAGGAAGCCTGCCACTTGCATGCAGTTTGTGGAGGCTAAGCTTTTCCATATGTTGTCCTGGCGGCATTGTTGGTGTGAGAATCTGGGGCTGGGTCTGAATGGGTGACTGTGCCTTATAGGGGCCCTGCTGCAGAGATGTGATTTCAGAAGTTTACACAGAGCTGTCAGCTTTGGGGATAGGCTTCTGTGCGCACATCTCAGCAGTCCCCCTGGTCAGCATTGTGATTTAAAATGTTTTATTGTTCAATTATAGTTGTCCCAATTTTTAGCTTTGTGATTTTTTAGACTCTTAGAGACTTAGTTTCCTTATCTGCAAATTGGGGATAAAATGGAATCTGCTGGTAAAGTAGGTGGAAAACAAAACATTTGTAGTGGTCTACACACAGAATATGACCTTGTCCACAGTGTGCAACAAATTGCAGTGATTGTGAGGGTGGCTGTTACTGCTATTGTTTTCCAAGAGCCTGGGCTGAGAAGGGCCTGCCTGCCTGCCTTCCTTCCTTCCTTCCTTCCTGGAAAAAAAGAAAGAGCTGACAGGGGAAGGGGATTTGGTCATGCTAAGGTGGGCTGTAATTTAAGAGGGNAAAATGTTTTATTGTTCAATTATAGTTGTCCCAATTTTTAGCTTTGTGATTTTTTAGACTCTTAGAGACTTAGTTTCCTTATCTGCAAATTGGGGATAAAATGGAATCTGCTGGTAAAGTAGGTGGAAAACAAAACATTTGTAGAGGTCTACACACAGAATATGACCTTGTCCACAGTGTGCAACAAATTGCAGTGATTGTGAGGGTGGCTGTTACTGCTATTGTTTTCTAAGAGCCTGGGCTGAGAAGGGCCTGCCTGCCTGCCTGCCTTCCTTCCTTCCTTCCTGGAAAAAAAGAAAGAGCTGACAGGGGAAGGGGATTTGGTCATGCTAAGGTGGGCTGTAATTTAAAAGAGGGTAGCCAGGACAAGATTTATGAGAGGATATTCGAGCAAAGACTTGAAGGAGGTGGGGGAGGGAGCCATGTGGGGAGATCTGGGGGAAGAGAATTCCAGGCAGCTGGAGTAGCCAGTGCAAAGGCCCTGAGGCAGAAGTGCTTGTAGCTCCAGGGACAGGCTGGAGGCCAACAGTGCCTGGAGCCGAATAAGAGTGTGTCTGTGCATTCAGGCACACAAAGTAATAGATGAGGTCAGAGAAGTGACAGGGCTATGTCACATAGGGCCCCAAAGACCACTGAAAAGGCGTGGCTTTTACTCTGAGGGAGATGGGGCCATTGTAAAGTATTGGGGGAGGGCAGTGTCATAACCTTCAGCAACTCCTCCCCGTGACTCCAGCCCTCTGGTTGAGTCTCTATCGTCATTCTGGGCTGCCCAAAGCTCCCAGACTCTAGTTCTAGGCTCGCTACTTCCTGTCCGTGTTGCATACCCTTCTCCATCCCCAGCCACAGTGGCCCTGGTCCCATTCCCTCAAGATGCTGGACTTGAGTCACCAATGATCTGATGCATTGTCCTCTGGATGCCCTCTTTAAAAGAGGTGACATAGCTGGTGGGAGTTCCAGCATGGGGCGGGTCGTGGGTGCTCACTTCATTTCTGAGGAGTGCTGGCGTGGCCACCCTTCTTTGACTGGGCTCTCCCCACTCCTCTTGGAGCCTGGAGCCTGTGCCCAGACCACCCTGGGCCCCTGGTCTCCTCGCTGACTTTGTCTGGTGAGCAGTGATAGAGGACAGGAAGACAAGAAGAGCTCGCAGGGCTGGGTAGAGGGGCCAGCAGGGTGCAGCCTGGTGAGGATGGGTGCGGCAGGGAGCCAGCGGGAAGCAGGGTGGTGTTTTGTTCTCTGACCTGTTCCCCAGCCATGGCTGTTCCATGGGTTTTGGGCTCAGTCTGAAGAAGCATTGTTCCTGTGGGTGGTGCAATCAAGCCCAAATAGCCACAGCCACGCCAGCCCTTGCTTGGCCTGTGGCTGTGGCACAGACACCCATCCAGACACCCTCCAGGAGTATCTGCCCTGCCCATGGCCTTGGCCTGGACAGACTTGCAGGGGGCTGGAAGGCTCTCCTGGGACCAGTGCCAAGGTGCAGATGTCCTTCTTTACAGCTCCGTGGGTGGTCCCTGGGGGGACAGTGCAGGGGTAAGCAAGGCCCGCTTTACTTGCTGCTCCTAGCATTGGAGGTGAGGGGTGGCCCTGGGTCAGGGGTTTCCTACTGAGTCAGAGCCTCCTGCTAATATGCCCACCTCCTCCCACCTCTACTTTGAGTAAATGCAGAGAACGAGCTGTCTTTCTGGGAGAACAAACTCTGCCAGCAGAAACACCAGCCCCTTTTGCACAGCCCCAGGGGTTGTCACGGTTGCTCAGATTGAGGAAGTCCTCGCCCTGCCCTGCAGAGAGGGGCCCTGCCCACAGCCGAGTCTGGCTCCCACTGGGCAGCACAACTCACCCTGCTGCCCCTGGCTTCAGGGCCCCAGGTTCTGGGGGTAAACGGAGGCCCTGGGCTTGAAGGGTGACTTTTGTAATCAGGGAAAGATCAATTTTTCTTCATATTCCTCCCCACCTCCTTTCATCATGTCTGTGTGAAAATGAAAGCTATTGTTTATTTAAAAGGGCCATTTGCCTAATGCCCCTGGAATTTAGTTGCTGGAGCATTTTCCATTTTCATATTTAGTTCAGACCTTGGCTGCAGCCGAGAGGTTATGTAACCTGGGATGGAATGAGTCCCGTTGGCATCTGGGGACCACCCCCCCACCCTGAGCCATCTCTGTGGGGGTGTAAGCCTCCCCCTGCACCTGAGCCCCAGTGTATGCAAGTTGCTTCCATGAGCTACTGGAGTCAGGAGGAGGACTTGGGGGGCTGCTGAATTCTAAGATTGTCTCTGGGCTGCCCCCCGCCCCCCTCAGCTGTAGGCCCCCCTTGTATACAAAGCCCGGGTGGGCCCTTCCATCAGTCTGTCTCTTGACCTCAGCAAAAAGCATAAGCACCATCAGTGCCTGAGCCTTGGAAAGGTTTGGGAACTGTTTCTGGCCTGTTCCTTCCCGAGTCGTCTGTGGAATCTGTCTCCACACTTGCATCCACCCCCAGCCCAAGAGGCCTTGACTTCTACCCTGGAACCCGGTCTGGGCCTATGTGGAGATGCTGTGACAGGCGACAGGGAACAGGTGTTGTCTGGGTTTGGAGGGGCTGGAAGTTTAATCTGCTTCTGAATTTTAAAAGGAGGTGAAGACACGGAGTGGGGATTTGGAGTCCCGAACTTAGCGTGGCTGTGAAGAGGCCCAGTCCGGGCAGGTGGGGTGGTGTGAGGAGGGGGTGCAGCCCTGCCTTTCCTCCCTCACCCCAACCTCGGGAGATGGTAGAAAGCCCACTCTTTGCCCCAGTCTCTGCCTCTCCCTGCTGTGGCCCAAGAGGGGGCAGTTTCCAGCTGGAGTTTCCAGCTGACATCTCCCATCGCTCTCAGCTCACTCCCCAGTTTGTGGGAGGTCCTGACCCCTCTACAGGGCCACGCTTTTTCCCCTCTCCCTGGAAATGTTGTTTCGGCTGTCATTTGGTTGTGAGTTCTCCTTCAGTTGAACTCAAATGATCTATCAGTGTGTATCGAACTCCTGCCGAATGTTGAGTCCTATATATAGGCAAACAAAAAGGTAGCTATGGATTAGGCAGTGATTGAGATACAAGAGGCTCCAGGAATCAATGGAAGAAGGACCCACTCGTGATGAAGTGTGAAGTTCCACATTCCTTCCCCGCAGCGCCGCAAGCCAGGGCCACACAGCAGAAATTTCCCCAACAGAAGATGCGGTGCAGGCTGTGCCTTGAGGACTGAGCAGGGTCTTAGGAAGGAGAGGCCCTCGGAGCACATGGAGAAGGGGCGAGGACCAGGTGAGACCCAGGTCTCTGTAGTCAGAGGGAACGAGAATGCCGGAATAAGATCACGAAGTTAGATTTAACACTGGCTGATGTCCTATTGGTCATAGTGATTGGAAAAACCAATCAAATGACAAGCAAACAGTCTCCGAGCTGAGAGAATCGCTCCACTCATCTAGAGTGCACAGCTCAGGGGGCGGCAGAGAAACGTAAGTGCTGAAAAACCAATTCAGCTACTTAGTCTCTTTGCTTGAGTAATCGGAGGTGGCGCAGGGAATGCTGGTAAGAGCAGAGTTTGACTCAGGTCCCCTTGGCCTCACTTGGCTTTTCCTCTGTGTTTGAACAACGTGTGAAGTCTGCTTCTCCATTCCATTCCTTTCCCGGCTCGCTGTTTGTTTTGTCAGTGAGATGGCCATGTATGCATGAAGAAAGCTCCAGGGCGACTTCCTGCTGCCCATTTTTTACGAGTGCTCTCCTCGTCCCTGTGAGCAGCAGTTGGGAGACGATTGGGCCCTTGGCCAAGTCTTCTTGTCTTATGGGTTTCAGACTGTCTCTGCCCAGACCCGAGAGGCCATCTGAAGCTCCATCCACCTGTCGCACTGTGGCAGGAAGGTCGAACTCCTGCTTTCTGGTTACAGATGTTTTTTTTCTTCCGTTCATTCATTGATTCATTTGGTCCATCAACGAGCGTTTATTGAGCACCCCCTGTGGGTCAGCTTTGTGCATGGTGCTGTGGATACAGGAATGAGGAAAAGCAGACGGAGTACTTGCCCTGCAGAAGTTTCCTCTGTGAATCACTGTCTCCTTTGGCTGTGACACTGTCCTAGAGACACATGTTGCTCTTAAAGTGTGGCTGGATATTTACATGCAACATTCTCTGGTCAGCTTCCACTGAGCCCCAAAGGGTTGCAAGTCTTTCCGCATCCTCAATTGGGATGCTCGACTACGTATAGAGAGTTGGAAAAAGTAAGGCTGCTTGCTACTCAGTGTTGGACCCCAGGTGCCTCACTGACATTGGGGTTCAAAGGATTGCCCTTTGGGAGGCAGCCCAGCTGTTGACATTGGCACGAAGAGGTTGAGGAGAAGGCCAGTGGTGATGTGCTGGTTTCTCACCTGAGCCCCTTGGAGGAGTGAACAGGGTGTATCCCTCAGGCCAAAGGAAAGGAAGCCACGCAGAGTTCATGCCCTGGTGTTTCCACACAGGGCACACAGGGGAATGTTGGCCATGCAGCGTGAAGAAGGGTTAGTGGAGCCCAGAGAGCATCTTCCCTTCCTAGAAGCAGCTGTGCGAGTGTGCCGTGGGGAGAGAGGTGGCCCACTGTAGCATCCGGAGCCATTTAACAGGGATTTTTCCCTTGACCCCAGGGAGGGGCAGCGGAACCTTAATGAGTCGGGAGCTGCAGGGGAGGGTCCCAGAGCTACAAGAGCTCCTCAAATGTGCCCGAGAAAAGGTCAACCAGGACCACCCAAGCTGAGAGAGGTCAGTGGGCAATGCTGCCAACCCACGGACATGTCCAGAGAGGCAGCTTTAAATATCTACAGTGACCTGGGAAACCAACCTCTGATGACAGCCATTCCAGACAGGTGTCCTTCCCCCTCCCCTCCGTCTCCCCTCCAAAGGGTGTCCTGGGCAGCTGCTGGGAGGTGGGAGAAAACAGAGGAAGTGACCACAGCTTTTCCACCCTCTGTTCCCACCTCGCTGCAGCCTTCGAGCCTGAAATAGGATACAGGAAAGCTTAGGTTTAAATAAATGCCGAAGTGTTTAACTGTGACATAAGACCGGTCATTTTAATACTGCATGAGATTATTCTGGAGATGAAACTGACTAGAAGGCTTTTTGTGATCTGAGATAGTGGGACCTGCCCAAGGTTTAATCCAGGGGCCCCGGGGGAAAGGGGCCAACCTAGCCACCTACGAGCTTAAGGAGCACAGCAGGGTGCAAGCAGGGTTGCATTTTAGAACGATCCATTGTTTTGGCTGTAGCCCGGGGAAGGGGCATTAGAAAGTCGGTGTGGATGCCGGAAACCAGGAAGTTGGTGGTGGTCTGGTGGTGGGGGCGAAGAGAAGAGGGCAGCTGCAGAGGTGGCTGGGGACAGTGAAGTCCAACCCCCACCCTGTCGTATGAGGACCTCAGGGTCTGATTGAGCTGCCCCCTCCCACCCACTATACGCAGCTGTCTACGGTAGGTGTGCAATGCATTGTTGGTGAGTGAATATGTATTTCTTAAATAAGATACAGTGAGAAGAATGAGCATTGGCGTTTGTTTCAGTTATCTGTTACAACACTAATGCTGCGGAAAAAATTCAAGTAATAATAGGCACATCATCCACAAGTTTGGGGTTAACAGTGGCTTGGCCTGACAGCTCTGCTGCTTTTGGGCGGGGCCTCTTCACGCAGCTGGGAGTCAGCTGGCTGTTGGCCATCTAGACTGGCCTTGACTGGGCGGCGGTGGCTGCTCAGCTCTGTTCTACACGTACCCCATCCTCCCACAGGCCAGCGCGGGAGCCTTCTCCCGGAGGTGGAGGGGGCACAGGGAAGCAGAATCAGGGCCATTGATGCAACCATTCTGCCACAGAGAGGCATAGGTTCGAATCCCACCAGCAACACTCACTGGTTGTGGGGCCTTCAGTGAGTTATTTACACTTTGTGCCTGAGTGTCTTTATCTGTAAAATGGGCTAAGAATATCTGTCTCCATGGACAGCAAGGATGAAGTAACAGCAACCACGTCTCCTTTCCACTGTACCGTCATGAGGGGATAAATAATTTCTCCTATGGCACAAGTATAGAAGAAGAAAAGACTATTAAAAGATGAAAAATAGCTCAAAGGGAGGGTAGGGAATTAATCCCAGGCTGGAGAAATAATGTGTACAAAGACTCTGTGAATGAAGAGGTAAGAGGGTGTGTGGAGAGGTGCGCCAGGGAGAGAGGGGCCAACCTAGTCACGGAAGGGCCTAGGAAGTGAAAGAGGGTGGGATCGGTGTTGTACCCTCTTTCTGTTCCAGGGGTGTGGTGCCAGAGTTTTCATCTTATTTTGCTGGCACTAGGGAGTCATGGAAGATACTATACGAAAGGGTGACTTATTTCAGTCAATAAGCATTCATTGGCTCCTGTAGGTGCTGGGGATACAACAGTCGTTAATTGTAGCCTAGTGGGAGGGTCAGAGGGGGTGGGCAGGAAGATCTTGGTACGGAAGGAGATTGTAAAGCAAGAGACTGGTTGGCCAGGAGGAGTTCCAGCCCTGAGATGTGCTCTACTGTATGGGAGTTTGCCCCTCACCCGCGAGCAGAGAGCCTACTCTTAGGCCCCAAGTGTGTGAAGCCCCTCTGCTTACAAACTTCATTTTTCATGACCAATACAGTGAGAAGGTAGATGAGTTGACATTGATGGGCCCCAGGAATGGCTGCTGCTAAGAACGTTATTCTTGTAGGATGGATTCAGTTCTTTCCCTGAGCAGCAGAGTGTGTGTGAGCATGGCATAGTGTATCAGTTAGCTTTTGCTGAGTAACAAATCCCCCCCCCCCCGGAGTTAATAGCTTAAAACAACAGCCTGTTATTATTGTCTGTGAGTCTCTAGGTCAGCTGGACAGTTCTGCTGATCTGGGCCAGGCGTGGCTAATCTGGGCAGAACTCACTCTTGTGTTAGAGTTCAACCGGCAGGTCAGCTGGGGGGACCGGCTCGCTCAAATGTCTCGTACTTGGCTGGGGTAACAAGCACAACTGGGCCACTGTCTCTCATCATCCAGCAGGCTAGCCTGGGCCTTTTATATAGTAGTTGGGGAAGGTTGTAACAGTGAGAATGGAAGCGGGCAAGGCCCTCTGAGGCCTGGGCTTGAAAGTGGCGAGTGTCATTTCTGTTGGCCAAATTAAATTCAAGGGATGGGGCAATAAACTCTGCCTGTTGCTAGAAGGAGCCACTATGTCTTATTTTCAGGACATACATGTGGGGACATGTGAAAAGTTGTGGCCATGTGCCATGGGCACAGCACGCGGGCTCTGGAATCACATGGACCCATCAACCTAGGATTCTCCACTTGTCCCTGATCCTCATCCATGAAATGGGAACACTAATAGTAGTATCTAAGTCAAATGATCAAAAGATCATTTTGAGGATTAGTTAATGTGTATATACCTCCTGAAGAGTAAATGTTCAGTTAAAAAAGCATTTTATGCATTTTGCATTTTCCTCATAACAGATTCTATATCCTCATTTTTTTGTTTAGAAAATGACATCTCTGTAGATTTTCCCTTCCCTGAGGCAGTTGGGGGGCGTTGTGGTGTACTGGGAACTCACAAGTTCAGACTTGGAAAGCAGTGCGGGATGAATATTCATCCACTCCGGAAATCTGGGAAACTAGACGAGGGCAGGAAGCGGACTCATCTTTCCAGGAGACTGTGGAATGAGGCTTTCAGGTAAACAGTGAAGATCATTTTATTCATGCTCATTACTCAGCCTTCCTGAAGACTCCCTTAATACCCTACCATAATAGCCACGGCAATTCTAATCATTTATTTATTTAGTGAATAACACTTAATATATGCTAGACTCTGTGCTAGGTGCCAGAGACACAAGGGAATGAGGCATTCGGGCATTCTGCCTGTCCTGAAGGATTTTGGTTTCATTACCTCCTCAGAAAACTCAGGACCGCCATTGCCTCTGTCATTGTAGATTCTCAAGCTAGACGTTCAAGATCCTTCACAATATGGTCTCAATTTAGGTCTCTACTTATACTGGTCTCCTTCTGTGTCCTGTTCCTGCTCTACACCCAACTCAAAGTGGACTCTTCCCCGGGTTCTGCACGTGCCCCGTGCTTTTGCATTCTTCCAAACTGGAGCAGGAGTGGACTCCACACAGCAGGGTCAGTGGTGCAGAGCCGCCAGGCTGAGTGGGATGCCTGGGCTAGTTGCAGGGATCTTGGACCAGCACATGGTTGGGCTTTGTGGGGCTCAGGGTCCATAGACATGACGCTGTTACCTCCATCTCAAGAGGCCCTTGCTGATGTCCCTAACCTTCATAAGTTGCTGTGATCAGCCACTCCTCAGGGGCCACCTGAAGGTAGTCTGTGGACCAGTCTGACCCCTGTTAGGAGCTCCCTGAACAGAAACATCGTCTTCCTCTTCTGCCTGCAGTATCCTCCCATGGACAGTGCACCCCTTCCTAGGAACTGCACAGGCAGTGGCAGACACCCCTCACCCCAGGTACATACACTTACTTCTGTGAATATCTGAAGGAATGGGGGGCATAGCCTGCCCCAACTTCTTTTTTCTGAGCCTACAATTATTGGATGAGAAGAGTAGGAGGTAGCATAATGCAAATGCTAGTTCAATAAATGACATAAGGAAGGTGAACTTGTCCATGGGCGCTACGTATGTGGCCGTGGAAGGGTGACTTTAAGTATGGGTTCCCCCAGACCCATGGTACAGCTCAGGGATCCCTCTCCTTCTCCTTCTCAGCCCTTCTCAGAAGCACCACGTGAGAGTTCAGATTCCTCCCCACATCCCTCCTAACTTTGTTGGGGGGAACCAGGGAGTCCTGATTCCTTCCTTCCTTTCTACCGTGACTCCCTCTTCCCTTGGATGCTTCCATTCTCCCTCTGTGGCATGTGTGCTGAGCAGAACTCCTAACCAGGCCTTAACTGACTGCTGCATGGAAGGGGAGGCACAGGAGTTGAGGGGGCAGAGGATGCAGTATGAACAGAAACAACAGCTCTCTGGAGAAGAAAGCTCCCTCAGCCTGCAGGAGGCCCAGAGGAGTAACAGATCATGAGAAGTAGAAGAGCGGAGGTTCCTTTGTCCACCAGTCAGGTGCTGCTCCCAGAAAGCTCTAAGGGGAAATGGTGATGGGGTATTGCTTTCGGAATTCACCTTTTAACACTTCATTGACGTGAGTCAACTTGGTAATTTCCTAAATAGCATATTCCTGACGTAACTTTGTACAGTCTCCAGAAGCTACTTATATTGAGGACTTTTCCTAAGGACTCTAGATAGAAAATTGGTAATTTGCAGATACCACGGCTTCTGCTAACCATCAACATAGGCAATAGGAGGCTTTATCTCTGATATTAAACAGACTTAAACTCCACTAGCACAAGCTTTGATGAAATTCCCACACACATATCAAAGCTTGCATTTCTTCCTTTAATCAGAATCTTAAAGTCAAAATGGATGGCTTTATTTTTCTAAAAATGAAAAAAAAATCTCTAAAGTACTGGTTCTTTAAAAAAAACTAAGCAATACAAAAAACACCTTTGTTCTTTTATCTCATCAATTTATTCAACTAACATTAATTATGGACCCTTTATGAACCAGTAATGTTTTAGGAATTAGACACAAAACTGAGTGAGACAGTGAAGTCCCTGCCCACCGAATTATAATAATAGAGGGACACATATCATAGAGCTAAAAGACAGATAGCAAACTTCAGGGAGTAAAGTAAAACTTAATTAATTTAAAAAGTGTAGCAATCAGAAACTCACAACAAGCATCATATTCAATGATGAAATATAAAAATAATTCTCATAACAGTAGGAACTATAGGCAAGAATGCTTGCTATCATTGTTATTGTCTGGTGAAGGTTCTTGCCAAAGTAATATGGCAAGAAAAGTAAGTATAAATAGTGGGAGGTGAAAGATAGTACTGTAATCATTTACAGATGATACTACTACCTACAACTAACAGAATAACGGATGAACTGTTAGGTTAATAGATTTCAGTATTTTAGGTGGATCCATAAATAAAAATCAATAGCTTTTCTGTACTTAGTGAGGACATATCATTTAAAAATATCACAATTCACAAAAGCAATAAAGTATCTAATAATGAACCCAATAAAAAATCTATAAGACCTATATAAGAAACACTATAAAAGTTTTTTAAAAGATCTTAAAAGTTCTGACCAAATAAAAAGATAAATCACACAAATCTATCAGTTGTCTCCAACACTATTAGAGAAAGACTTTTCCATGGAACTTGACAGGCTGGTCTATAATTTATATGTAGAATAAAATATACTAAAAAATCAAACTTGCTTTAAAAGAAAAAAATAGTGAAAGGAAGAATTTTCTCAGCCATGTAGCAAAATGTAACAAAAGCTATTAAAAACTATATAGAATTTGTAACAATAGATCAGTGAAAAAGAATAGACCATTTAGAAACAGACATAAATATCAATATATAAGATTTTAGTAGGTGATAGAAATTATGTTTCAAATCTTGGGGGAAAGGCTAAACTATTCATTAAATATTAGAAATGGCTATCCATTTGAAAAAATTGTTAATTCCAACTACATGACATTCACGAAAATAAGTTATACATTATATATTATTAAAAAGTTAAATGTAGCCCTGGCTGGTGTGGCTCAGTGGATTGAGCGTGGGCCTGCGAACCAGATGATCGTGGTTCGATTCCCAGTCAGGGCACATGCCTGGGTTGCAGGCCAGTTCCCAGCAGGGGTCATTTCCCAGCAGGGGATGCACGAGAAGCAACCATACATTGATGTTTCTCTTCCTCTCTCCTTCCCTTCCCCTCTAAAAATAAATAAATATTTTTAAAAAAGTTAAATGTAAAAAGCAAGGCTGTAGGAGAAATTTAAAAAGAAAATCATATTCATGAGATTGGAATAAGGGTGGTCTCAAGATACACAATGTCAGTACTATAAAGAATAGATGGTACATTTTATTATATTAAATTCCTTTTGTATGACAATTATACTGTCACTAAAGTAAAATCACTAGTATAAAATTACAGGGTGGGGCAAAAGTAGGTTTACAATTGTGAGTATGTGAAATGCAGAGTTCATTCTTAAATTATCATTTGTTAATTATCGTATTATTTTCCATATGAACAACTGTAAACCTATGTTTGCCCAATCCTGTATGTATATATAGTAAGCAAAGGATTTCTAATCAGACTATATAAAGAACTTTTAAAAAAAACAATAATGAAAACCATTTATCACCAGTAAGAAACAGTCTAGGAAATGTACAAAGAAACAAAAAAATTTATTCTCACTTGTGATCAAGGAAACACAAAATAATAAAATAACATTTTTCACCCATTGGCAGAAAAATTCAAAGATTAACAATATCAAATGTTGCTAACAATAGGGAAATAGTCATTAGCATTTACTAGTGATGGGAGTGTAATTTTCCTTTCCATAAAATGTCTTTGTTGTTCATATCCTTCAACTTTCACTCCACCTTCGACATCTTCTCTACAGAAATATGTGCAGACAGGCTCAAAAGCAAGGATTTGTACTACAGTGTTGTCTCTGGTGGTGGAGGGATGGAAACCAGCCAGACGTTCACACACAGGGAGATGGGTAGGTGAGCTGTGGTAAATATGGAATCTAACATGCACCGGGTAGGAGGAATGAGGGTATCTATTTGCACCAACACAGAAAGCTCTCAGAGATTCTACTTTAAAATTAAAAAAAGAGAGAAATGAAGAAAGCAACGTGGTGGAAGCTGTGACACATAGTTCACAGCTCAGGTCTTCCCCCGGAAACGAGGGACTTCTTCCTCCAGCGGAGGCCTTCCAAGGTCTCCTCCCTTTGTGCGTGCCCTTCAGTTGACCTTGTCCAAGATCACACACACCCTTTCTCTGGAGCCCCCTGCATGCAGTGGCTTCTCCTCACTGAGGAATAAAGGCCTGGGCCTCTTGGCCCAACTTGGAAAAACCATGAGCGGTCCTTCTATATTTAGACTTCTAAAATAATAATAACTAATATGTAATAATAATTATTATCAGTTCTCTCTTGAGTAATTAATAGCTTTGGCTAAGCCTTCCATTGAGACTGTATCACAGCTCACCTTCTCCACCTGCTCAGTGTTTTCTGTCCCTTCCCCTCCACAAGTGTTGATCCCGAGGGCACCCCCTCGTTACTCTCACGTACACTAGTCACCATCTCAGAGTTGGCTTCACCAGACCCCAGGCTGTGGCAGTCATGTTGTAGGACCATAGACACAGTTGATACCACTTACATTAAAGCAGTCCTCACAATGCCAGATGTAGGCATACTCTGGAGGTGTCGCAGGTTCAGTTCCAGGTCACCACCGTCAAGTGAAGTGCGGTAAAACGAAGTGTGCCTGTACCTCCTTATGTACATATCTGTGTGAAATGCACACTCAAAGTTCTGGAAGGCGGACGATGATGACCATGTACTGGGAGGAAACTGAGAAGCGCAAAGAAGAGAGTTGATCTTGTATAACAAGAATGCAGTCATGGATTCTTGAGTAATTAATGCACACGAGTGCGCTCACACACTCTTTCTAGGCGCTATGGGAACGTGGTGTAGGAGCCCAGGAAGGAAGTGATGACATCTGAAGACGGTCTTAAAGGACAAATTGGAGTTCCTTCAAGGATTATAAACTTCTTTTGGATAAGTCTAAACTAGTATTCCCACTGCCTACCTGTACTATTTTCCTGATATTTTATTCTGAATGATTTTATACAATCTGAAAAGTTTAAAGATTTTTTCACAGTGAATACCCATATACAGCTGACCCTTAAACAACTTATGTTTGAACTGTGGGGTCCTCTTACATGCAGAGTTTTTTTCAATAATACTGGATTTTTAAAGAATACTGTACATGCATTTTTCTCTTATGATTTTCTTAAAATTTTCTTTGCACTAACTTTATTATGAGAATGCAGTATATAATACATATAATATACAAAAAGGGTTAATTAATCAACTGTTTATATTATCAGTAAGGATGCAGTTAACAGTAGGCCATTGGGAGTTAAGTTTGGGGGACAGTCAAAAGTTATACTCATTTTTTCCCCTTGACTACACAAAGTCAGGGGTTGAGGGGTCAGTATCCCTAACTCTCATGTTATTGGGTCAACTGTACTCATCACTTGGAGTCTATAATTAACATTTTACTATATTTACTGTATCACACATCATCCATCATCTTTTTCTTTTTGGTAAAGATGTACTTCAAAGTAAGTTCCTGGCTCCCTTGAAATGCTGTCTTCTTTCATGAGATGAAGAATTTTGTATTAAGACTTAGATTCTCTTTTATTTGAATTCTTTCATTTGTTCTTATTAAGTCAGGCATGCTTTTCTAGTTTTGTGCGTTTCTTGGCCATTTCCAAGTGAGGTCAGTTCCAGAGTCAATGGATTCAAGCTGTCACTGCGAATAACCGTTTCTCTTTGACAACGGCTCGAGGTCGGGTGTTTTGTGTGCATTATCTCAGTGAAGCAAAGCCAACATTCTGTGTCATGGTACCACCATCACCGGCATTTTGCCAAGGAGGAGACTGAGGTTGAGAGGGTAAATAATTTGTGCCAGTTTACACAGCCATTTTTTGCGCAGAGTTGGGGCAAAGGGTCAGATTACTTCATAGGCTGTCATTGCAGCCATTCTCTGATGTTCTCCAGTGAGGGTGAAACACCCAGCTTAGAGTTTCCCTGCGGGTCACCCACTCCCCATGGCGATGTCTCACTCTGGACCCGTGATGTGATGGTCTGGATGCAGAGCCGCTCAAGCACTCTCCAACTTGAACCCAGCCTTCCAATTCCCTCGTCACTTCATAGAGAATCACATATTCCACACACTCAGTATCTTTGAGGTTCTGGGCCTCGTTAGGTGGGGTTTATGTTGCTCAGTATTTCCCCCACCTAGTGCCAAGCTCCAGCTATGTGATTATAGCAGAAAGTGATATGTGATGTTGCCGGAGAATTAAGGGGTGCTATGAGGCTTTAACTGGGCATCTCTAAGTTTTCTTCTTGGAAACGTCTGTGATTCTCTTAGTAGCTGATGAAGGATCATGTGACAGGGGACTCTGCTTCACCAAGTGTGTTGTGACAGTTCTTCTTCACCCAGGGTGCCAGACGCCATGAGGTCATGTCTGTGCGCATCTCTCTTCCTTTGGCGGAGGAGGGAACTGAGGCTTAGAGAGGGTATACTTTCAGACCTGGGGCTTCTGGCCACCACACCATGCCTCCATCATTTTACCTGGTTGGGATGGAACAGGGCAACAAGGCAGCCAGCTCTGTGCTGGAGAAAAGATCGGGAAGCTGCCCATTTTGAAGTGTATCTGAGCCATGTCCTGACTGCTGGGGTTTCCTGAGGTTTGGGCTGGAACCGAAAAGCAGGCTATTTAGCCAGGAAACGGGCAGAGAATAGTGATGGGCAAACATTTCTACCAGATCACATGCCCTCTGTTGTGCTTATTTTCTGAGACATCTGGAGTCACTAAAGTCTCTGAGATCTCAAAAAAGAAGGAATGTGGAGAAAGTGACAGCTGGGTGTAGGTAATATTGGGCTGGCCAAAAAGTTTGTTTGGTTCTTTCTGTAAGATGGCTCTTGTAATGCTTAGTTGTCTTTAATTTCATTAGAAACAATTTTGTTGGATTGTGTTGTGACAGCTGTCATATCAGTGTGAAGTTTTTAAAAAACCATCAAAATTGGTGAATTTTGGTGTAGCCAATTTAATATTGAAGACGGAAGAAAATTTGCAACATTTTCAGCATATTATGCTTTATTACTTCAAGAAAGGTAAAAATGCAACTGCAATGCAGAAAAAGATTTGTGCGGTGTATGGAGAGGCGCTATGCCTGATCGAATATGTCACAAGTGGTTTGCGAAGTTTTATGCTAGAGATTTCTCACTGGATGATGCTCCACGGTTGGATAGAGCAGTTGAACTTGGTGGCGATCAAATAGAGACATTAACTGAGAACAGGCAGCATTATACCATGCAGAAGATAGCCCACATCCTCCACATATCCAAATTAATAAAGTTATTGTTGAAAATGAAAGCCGTAGCTTTTACTTTACAGAAGAAAATCATATGGACTTTTGGGCTAACCCAAGAGACATGCTTAGAGAGACGCTAACTAAACGATGAGGACTGAGTATCCCTGTAGTCCGGCCATCTTTTCTAGTGTTCTGCGCTTCCTACCACTTTGTGTTGCACTCAGTTTACAGAGACAGAAAATTTCAGTCATCAGGCAAACTCTAGAAGCAGATTTATTAGACCTGCACCCTTGTCTTTGTGTATTTCAAAAGGAATGCATGGAAATCTATATAATTTACTATCGTGTATACCCAGAGGGTAGCAAAAAATGGTTCCCTTGTAAGAAGCAGAAGCATGAGTTAAACATTTAGGCAAACCTTGCTTAGAGAAGCAAACGTTCAGCCAGAGGGTTTCCACACTGAGGGCTTTGTGCGGCAACATTTGGGAGGGGTGTAGAAATCACGCGTGATGCCAGTTCTGCTCAGCCTTTAATTGCAGTTCACCTTTACTCAATATCTCCTCTTTTCTCCACTCACTGCGGGACAGCACCCTGGCAGGTGTAGTTGTTGGCAGATGTCCTTGGTAGAGTTCCGGATTTCTCACCTCACCCCTTTCCAGCCCTGAAAGGAGAGTTTTTGAAAGTTGAGAGAAATCGTGCAGTGGTTCCCGGACATCCAGAGAGGTGTCCTCGTCCTGTCCACGAAAGCGCCAAGGCCCGTTGGCAAGACGTGGGCCAGCACTTGGTCATCTTTTCAGTTTGTACCTTTATTCAGCTCATTGAGTCTTTCTGGGCTGGGTGTTCAGAGGCCGATGGAATAGACATGATCGCTCTTCACCAAGCTTCCTGTCTGGTAGAGATGCTCGAAAGTAAACGTGAATTAACTAAATAGCAGACATTGATTGTTGATAGGTGCTACGAGGGGGCCAGGGTGACATGTGTGAGAAGGGGTCAGCCACTCGAAATGTTGGTAGAAAAGCACTGGGGGCAGAGGGAACAGCTGACGTGTTGGTCGGGAGGCAGGGATGGCGTTCAGAGGGCATCAAAGACCAGCTTGGCTGGGTGTGGTGGGCAAAGGGGCGGTTGGAGAGGATGATGGTGGAGCGGTCCCTGCAGCCAGTTCTCCAGAGGGCTGGTGGGCCCGGCTCAGTGAGTGGGTTTAAGTAGATGAGCACTGGGAAGCTGGCGAGGCTTTTGAGCAGGGGGTACCTGGTTCCACTGTGTTTTGGGGAGACGGCTCTGGCTCTTGTGTGGAGAATGGATGGGATAACAAGCAGGGAGCCAGAGGGGAGACACGGGTGAGGCCAGGTGAGAAACCCCCGTGCTTCCCAGTAAGCCGAGTGAACTCTAGCGCTGCCTCTGCCACTTTGTTGCCGTGGAGTTTTGGGCGGCTCGCCTAATGTCTCTGGCATTCACCCTAATAAAAGAGGGGTAAGTATTTTCTCATGTGGTTTCTGGAAGGAATGAGTATTCATAAAGTCCTCTATAAACCTGGACCATATGCTTATCTGAGCTATAATATGATTCATAGTGAAGGGAGGCGGACCCCTGCAAAGTTGGAAAAATTGCTCAGCTGCCCGCCGTGAGCACCATTTTATTGCAGCCGAGGCTGGAAAGACGCTTTTGTTTCTGGGCTGCCACTGGTGTCTCTCCCAGGGAGGGCAACTGGTTAGACATCCCATGGTGTGGCCATCGATACGTAGTCACTTACTGGGGTAATAACCTGGAGTGGCCGAGCCTTGTTTTATAGCTTCATGTCTCTGGTCACCAAATGTGGGTGACGTAGGAGTGTGATAAAATGTGTAGGTGTGGCATGCTTCGAATGTGAGACTGCCTGACAAGGGTCCCTCAAACCTCCCCGCAGTCACTCTCCCACTGGCAGAAGATCACACGTGCTTTTAGCACCCAGTTTGTGCTGGTGGGCTGTCCCTGTCCCCTAGTCCAGTGGATTGCTATGTTGCTGGCCCCGCCCAAGACCCTTGGTGTTCTTAGGGTAAAGTCACATAATGCTTCTTGTGGCTTTGAACACAGCAAGCTGATTTTTCATCATCAGCTTGGGCTGTTCGGAATCCTTAAGTTACAAGGAAGTATCCTGTTTCAAGTGCAATTTTCTTTTACGGCCGTGAGCAGATGCTGAGATTTGCCGCCCTGTCATCCAGGAGGGTCTCTGGGTTCCCAGAGAGACCAATTTAAAAATGTTCGCTGGAAGGCTCTGCAGCGCTGGAAACGTTCTCCACGTGCCCTATTGCTGAGCACTCGGGAGGTGGCCGAAGAACTGAATTGTAAATTGTACTGTGTTTTAGTCAGTTAACATTTAGATAGCCTCATGCGGCGAGTGCCTACTATATTGGACGGTGCAGTTCTGGAGGAATTTTTTTTTCCTCATGGGAAGCCCTCTTCTGAGCCCCAAGGGTTCTGTGGGTCTATGAGCTCACAGATTCCCCTCATGCCCACCAGCACTTGTATCTCCTGTGTTTGCGGGCTGCTGGGACACATACTTGTTAGACAGATATAGGGGATGGTGTAGGCATCTCAGTATTTCACCACTGTTCCTGTGGTGAAATTAAAGTGATACTGAAGCCCTGGCCGAGTAGCTCAGTTGGTTGGAGTGTCTTCTCAATAAGCCAATCTCCAGTTGTGTATCCCCGGTTCGATCCCCGGTCAGGGCATATACAAGAAACAACCAATGAATGCATAAATAAGTGGAACAACAAATCTCTTTCTCTGTCTCTCTCTCTCCCTGCCTTGATTTCCCTCTTTCCCCCTCACTCTGTATTGCCCTCACTTCCCCTCACCCCGTCTCTCTCTCTCTCTCTCTCTCTCTCTCTCTCTGAAAAAGAATCTATAAACAGACAGGGATGTGCCCCCCTCACTGAGTATTGCTCTGAGCTCTGGCCTTCCCCTGTTTGGTCTCTTTGGGTCCCCAGCAGTGGCTGTGAAGGACAGCCAGTCTCGGGGAGGACATTTGTGTAATATTCCCAGCAGCATAAACACTTGAAAGTCAGTGTTTTTTCGGCACGTGCCCACTTCTTGGCCTGTGTGAGAGATTTCTGGGGGCTCATGACCAGAGTGCAGGGCCCAAATGGACCGTCTGTGTTTGCCCACATCCTTAGGAATGTGTTTTCAGGAGGCCACTGCTCAGTGGCAGGCGAGTGGGTGGGTGGGTGAGCTGGCCATGTGCTCCAGGACCCACGGACACCTGGATTCAGGTAGCTCCCCTGTCCTTAGAGAGAGACATTGAAGGTACTCTGGTGCAGGTGGGGAAACAGGGTTGGGACAAAAAAACAGCCCAACAATGTTCTTTTCGGTCGGTAGGTGTGGAAGGGAAGACGGGTGACGGTGGCCATAATGGTAGACTGGTGTCACGTGTGGATGGCGTTGGTGCTCACCCATTCTGGAACCTGACGTCTGGGCAAGTCCTGCCCCTCCAATTGGGATATCAGCCTTCAGCATAGGGGGGTTTATTTATAGTCCACACAGCAGCAGACGCTTGAAAGATGGCAGAGGGGTGTTCTGTGGAGAGCCGCTTTGTTTTTTCACATGCTATGGAGTGAGACTACAACTTCTCCAGGAAAGAAAGGCATTAAAAATGTCTGGAGCCTTCTATCGGAGCAATGAGGCAGGCAGAGCCATCAAAAGGGGCAGAAACAACATCGTGGTCCAGAAACAGCCCGATGTCAGCGGGACCGGGGCCCCGCAGACACGGTCCTGCATGAGGTTGGCTGGTTCTTTTTTTAAAAATCAGGTTACGGGAGCGTTTTTAGTTTGGGGATAGCCCTGTTCTCACCACTGGTGATCATTCCTGAGAGCTGTTCTCATTCCTGTCGGCACGGCCCGGCCTGGGAGAGCCAGGCAGGGATTCCCATGGCAGGTCATTATCCTGGTGGCCACCATGGCTTTTGCTACTGGTCACATCTTTGTTCACACCCTGTGTTTGAGCTGATCGGCTTATAAACAGGTGGTTTGGGTGTGTGTGTGTGGGGGGGGGGTACCTGTGGGCTCTTTAGGGCTGTATTTCCAGTATATGCTTTTAAAGATTATGGCCAAATTTCCTTTGACTGGGGAGGCTCAGTCCCTTATGTTTCCCTTTCCCATATAAGACGTGTTGTTCACTTACCCACTGCAAATGTCAAGATCAAAGACATCGTAAAGGCAGCCCAAATGCTGTCTCAAGAACATAAAATTCAGCTCTCTCTCTTCCCAGAAAGGGTTTGGGATAATGTGTTTGAAGGTGAACACCAAAAAGTGTTAACTAGGTTTTCTTCATCTGCTCCTTGTTTTATTTTTTTTTTTTAACCAACTGTTCGGAATATCAAGGCAGATGGACTGAGATGTGGTGGGAAATGGCTCCACCAACTAAGACATACGAAACGTACAAACAAAAACCTTCATCCTCTCTGGCTCTCGTTATATCAAGAATGCAGTCTGTGGACTCCAGATAATTCACGGAGTTGTGTGAACCATTTTAGACAGGTCTGTCCTCGTGGCCCCGAGAGCCCAGCGGTCCTTACAGATCATTTCACACGAGTTCTCCTTAGTGCAGATGGTGCTGCATTTACCGTCCCCGGAGACACCTGCCTGTTCCATTAAAAAACCTTTGCTGGACTTTTCAGTGGCGTGACATTGGAGACATAAATACTGTTTCATGTGTGGTTAGCGGGACCAGCTCTTTTACAGTGTGTTTTAGAAGTTGAGAGGATTGGTTTGTTTGCCTGTTCGAGGTCTTCTTGGAAACTTCAGATTCGGGTAGTCCTGGAAGTGGAGTCTGTCAGTCCCGTTGTTATTGGTCTGGGGTGGGGAGAGGTGAGCTGGAAGGCTGCGCAGAGAAATGGGCTCCCAGTTACTTGAGTTCCTGGGACCAGAGCCTGGCTCTGCCCTCTAGGTCATGCTGCACTAGAGGGTAGGTCAGCATCCCCTAAATCTGTGACTGTCCCCTAGTAAATGGCATTAACCTTCATCTTTAGCCACTGAACAAAAAGTTCTTGATGGGGATCACAAGATCCCCCCTCTCCCTGTCCTTCGCTGGGCTTTTCCGCCTCCGTTGCATCTGGCTTGTCCACACCGTCAGTCTCTCTCACACAGCCCACTCCCATCTCCTGCCCACTCACACAGTTCCCTCTATCAAACACTCCTCTCCTCCTTTCATTAACACAGGGAAGGGTTTCTTCTTTCATGAGTTTCCATAGCACTTTGTGTCTCTTTAGGTTTGTGTTTGTAAACAGTTCTTGTCTCCATCAAAAGAATATTCGTAAGCTTCCCTGTGAGGTAAAGGGATAGCTCATGCAGTGTTGCGATCCTTGCTGCCCTCTGCCTGGCACAGAAGGCATTCAGAATGTGCGTTTACTGAATGACTGAATGGGAATTAATACCTATGTGCGTGTTCTTATGCCAAGTAAAAAAATCAGTGTAGAAGATTTACCAAAGAATGGCATGGGTTCCCCCCGTTACACTTGTCCATAATTATGATCACAGAGTGTGGGTGTTTCAGTTATTTACCCCTGTGCAGCAGGCCTCCCTAAACTAAAGAGTGCGAAACAGCAGCCATTTTATTGTGCTTGCAGTGTCTATGGGCGAGGAATTTGCACAGGGAACATTAGGAGTTGGCTCATCTCTCATTTTTCTTTTTGCTTTTGAGTTGTATGAATTTCTTATATATTTCGGATATAACCCCCTTATTCTATATATTATTTGCAAATATTTTCTTGCAACCCATAGGCTGCCTTTTCATTTCGTTGATTTTTTTTTTTTTTTTTGCTGTGCAGAAGCTTTTTAGTTTGATGTAGTCTACCTGTTTATTTTTGCTTTTGTGGCTTCTGTTTTAGGTGTGAAATCCAAAAAAGTCATTGCCAAGATCAGTGTCAAGGAGTTTTTCTCTTGTGATTTCCTCTGGAAGTTTTACCATTTCAGACCTTACATTTGAGTAATTAATTCACTTAGAGTTAATTTTTATGAGTGATATGAGATAAGGATCTGGTTTTCTTCTTTTATCTGGTGATCCCAACCCACTAATTGGAGAGACTGTCTTTTCCCACTGAGTAATCTTAGATTCATGTCAAATATTAGTTTGTATATGCAAGGGTTTATTTCTGGGCTCTCAACTCTGTTTCATTGATCTATCTATCTATTTTCTTTTTTAAAGTACATTTTATTGATTATGCTATTACGGTTTTCCCATGTTTTTCTCCCCTTTATTTCCTTCTGCCTGGTACCTATTTTCATGCCAGTACCAAATGGTTTTGATTACTATGGCTTTGTAGCATAGTTTGAAATCAGCAAATGGGATACATCTAGCTTTGTTTGTTGTCGAGATTGCTTTAGCTGTCCAGGGTCTTTGGTGGCTCCGTAGAAATTTTAGGATTCTTTTTTCTGTTTTTTAGAAAATGCCATTGGGATTTGAATAGACTGCATTGAAGCTATAGATGGTTTTGGGTAGTATGGACATTTTAACAATGCTCATTCTTCTAGTCTATAAACATAGGATATTTATGTCATCTTCAATTTTTTTCAATAATATCTTAGATCTTTAACCTCCTTGGTTCACTTTATTCCTAAGTATTATATTGTTTTTATGCTATTTTAAATGATTTTGTTTTCTTTATTTCTTTTTCAGATAGATTTCAAATTCTTTAGGGCAGGGCTACTTAATCTTATGTTTACCCAATGGGAAGATGACTTTTTTTATTCTCTGAATTGTTTAGCTAAAACTCATAGGTTGTCTTAAATTTGTACCTAGTTTCCATCTAATGGCCAGGAGGGAAAGGGGAAAAGGCTTACCCAAACAGAAGAGGAAAAAGTGAGAAGGAGCCATGATAACTGTTCTTTTTATCATCTACTTGCAAAGATTCCCGAAATGTAACAATGGTTCAGAGTATTCTGCTGTGATACCTGACAACTTTAACAGTTACTTGGGATCATATCAATAAACTCTGAAATGACACATATACAGACTTAAATTTGTTGAAGCCTGAGTTTCACCACTTGGGGACAAAAATACCTATTTTGCCAGATAATCTATAAAAGCATGTGGACCAGTCCTGAGCATTGATGGCTGACCAGTGTTAGTTCAGTACAGATGTGGCAGGTACCAATGCTGAAGGCGCCAAGAGAAAGTAGAACTCACTCAGAGGGTCCATTTGCCGTCAGTAAGAACCCAGCCTCTGTGTCTTCACGGGACTAGGGTCCCGTGGTACCCAGCAAACCCAGAGCTCTAGCTAAGAGGTAAATAAATGCTATTTATGAAGTGGCTTAGTAAGGCTTTTGGTGGGGAGGCATGACCTTGTTTCTTGGGAGCTTACCGATGTTTAAAATAGCCAAGGTTGAGAAGGAGGGAAGATTTGGCAAGAAGCAGTGAGGAGAAGTGAGGTACTTACACTGAAAGGCAGTGATGGCAGAGCAAAGACATGATGCTTTAGGTGGACGTTTAGTGAGACGTCCGTATGTACATCGTGCACTGACTGTACACGTGTGTAGGGCTGGTCTGCCAAGTCCACCTTTCTCAAGAGGAGTGATCTCAAGTTCACCAAAGCCTTACTTTTTCAGATGAATGTTCATTTCAGTTCGTGTACATCTCAGTGAACATTATTAGGTGTCTACTCTGTCTCACAAATGCTGCTAAATAAAGATTGGCCTCTGCTCCCGAAGAGTTTGGTCTAGTTTGGGGGGGTTTGGTTTAGAACCGAATTCATAAAGCATTTATGTCAGCCAATAAATGCCACGTGTGGCTTTAGAAAGTATCTCGGAAGGACGTGGAACAGCAGGAACGGGAGGAGGGAGCTATCCCCTGGGGGAATCAAGGAGGGATGAGCTGCAAGAGGAGATGCAACTAGAAGGAATGACTGGGGGGGTGGTCAAGAAAGATGAGGAGAGAGAGAGGACACCCACTGAAGCTATCAAGACAGCAACCATGCCCTGGCTGGTGTAGCTCAGTGGATTGAGTGCGGGCCTGCGAACCACACAATCACGGTTTGATTCCCAGTCAGGGCACATGCCTGGGTTGCAGGCCAGTTCCCAGCAGGGGACTCACAAGAGGCAACTATACATTGATATTTCTCTCCTTCTCTCCTCCCCTTCCCCTCTAAAGATAAATAAATAAAATCTTAAAAAAAATACAGCAGCCGTTGGTGATCTTGTCAAACCGAGAGGAACTGAGCGTCAGGATGGAGAGTGGAAGAGACAGACCCGAGAACGACCAAGTTTTGATAAAAGTCACTGGAAATTTAATGACCTTGTTTTATGACTGGTTTGAGGGCAGCTGCTTTCTTCACTTGCTAAGCAGCAAAGCAGTCAAAGCAATCGTGCCGGTTCAGTTATTCCCCGGGCCGAGCCGCTCCGTCACGGTGGTTGGAGTCACTAGGAAATCTTGCGGGGTTGGTATTTTGACTCTCTCCTTTATTCCAGTCATGGTCCAGAGTTTTCACAGCGCACCAGGGTCTAGGGCAAGCGTCTCAGCTTTCTGGATAGCCTCTCAGGGCTTGCGAAGCCGCAGGCCTGCCCTGGGAAGGTCGGGATTCTTTTTGTAAAAGCAGTGAACTCTGCATGGACCCCAGAGAGCCCAGTCTCTCCACCCTTCCCCTCCTAAGGACTCACACAGGGAAACAGATGCTTTCGGATAACTGTCGGCCTGAAATATCTACCCAGAACCGAATTCTTAAAACCCCAGGGGCTCCGGGGTGATTTCGAGCCCAGGCCTTGAGCCTGTCATAAAATGTAATGGATGGTATATTTTTAACTGCTGAGACCAGTGAGTTCATAGGACTGATGGAGACTGAAACAACATAATGATTCTTTTTGAAGTTTCTGAAGCACGTCTCGAAGCATTTCAAAGACCACAGGATGGACCCTCTCATTGTATCACTTGCCATTTTTTAAAAATTTAATCTTGATTGTATTTTTTTACATTACCTTTTAGTCCCCTTATACCCGCCTGCCTCCAGCCATCATCACACTGTTGACCAAGTTCAAAGACAAGAGCTCTTGACTATTTTTGCACATTGACCCCTTTGGCAGTTGGGAGAAGTCTCTGGGCCCCTTCTCAGAATGTTTTTAGGGGCATGTGATAAAATACATAGGATTATACAGAAACCAATTATACTGAAATTCAGCTATCAGAATGTTCAAAAGAAAACCCACATTTGTGCTATAGTAATACACCTGCTTTTTATTAATGCATTAAGTAATGAGATCTAGAATTTTGAAGTACTGCTGAACATAAACCCTATTTCAAGGACTCAACAACTATAATATGATATGAGAATATCCCATATTTTGACTGATAAGATAGTCACAGGTATTTCTAATAGTTCTGTGGTTTGCTGTCTGCATTTATAATGAACGGAAACACTAAATTGCAGTTAGAGGTTAGTAAAAATAAAGAGATACAGTTTTTTCTCTCCATCCAAGTTTACAGACCTCTGGATTCCAGATTCACGACCTCTGGTTTAAGATATGATTTTTTTTTCTTTTTAAGAGAGGGAGGGAAGCACCAATGTGTGGTTGCCTCTTGTGCACCCCCAACTGGGGACCTGGCCTGTGCAACCCCGGCATGTGCCCTGACTGGGAGTCGAACCAGCAGCCCTTTGGTTTGAAGGCTGGTGCTCAAGCCACGGAGCCATACCAGCCAGGGCTAAGGTAGGATTTTGATTGGAAGTAGTGAAAAACCCCAAAACTCTCTAGTCCCTGTGACATGCAACAATGGATCACCAACCCTTTGGGGTTGAGACGCCCATTATTAATGTTGCGATTGTCGAGTCCCAGCCCCTTTCTCTCTGTGCTGTGTCCTTGCCCCTGTGTCCTTGCAGTGGCTTGTGTACTGAAGACAAAGGTGCTTCCTGAGCAGCTCTAAAAAAGCCCCAAATAAAAGGTTTTCCTTGAGGAGGCCCGGGGCTAATCTGTGTCTGTAATGCACCCCTGAGTCCTGAGACTTACTCATGGAGCGCTGGCTCTGTTCTTTTTGAACATAAATAAAAGAAGGGCAAAGTAAAACTCTGAGTTGAAAGTAATGGAGACTAATGGTTAACATGATAGCCTGGTGTAATCCCCGTACTTGCCCAGCCCTGATTTGGTCTGCTCGCATTTCAGCCATTCTGGGTCCCCCCAGCACTTTATCTAGCATTTCTCACTTCTTCAGGGACGCGGCAACCGAGTCAGTGTGGAATTTATGGTGCGGTGTTGTGCAACCAGTTCCCCAGCAGCAGACTTGGAGTGGGGGATTTCTGCCAGAGATTTATTAGGGGAAGGCTCGCAGAAGTGGGGAAACAGAATGGGGCAGAGGAAAAACTGGGTAAGGATGTTGTCTCGGGGAAAGTCTCACCTCAGCCTGTTCCCGGGGAGGAAGCTCAGAGGCTGCTGCACCGAGGAGCTTACCCACCCAGAAGTCAGCAGGCTGGGCTGTTAGTCCGCCATGTCAGCCCACTGGGGAGGGGGCATGAGTGAATTCTCTATGTGACATGAAAAAAAAAAGGCAAATTCAGCAGCTTAAAAGAGCACACGTTTATCATCTCACAGCTTCTGTGGGTCAGAAGTCGGGACACCGACTACCTGGGTCCCCTGCTCAGGACCTCAAAGCTGCAATCCAGGTGTCAGCTGGATCTCACCTAAGGCCTAGGGGCATCTTCTAGGCTTATGTGGTGGGTGGTAAAATTCATGTCTTTGCAGCTTTGGAGCCCACGGTGGCTTGCTCCTTCCAGGTCAATTGGAGAGTGTCCCTCCTGCATCAAATCCCTTCGCTTAGAGAAGACCTCAGTCCTCTTCTGCCTGAGTAGTCCCCTCCCCAGACAAGGCCCCTTTTGATGAACTTGAATTCAACTGATGCGGGACCTTACTTACATCTGCAAATTCCCTTCACCATTGCTGTGCAGTGTAACATAATCACAGGAGTGGCATCCATCGCGTCTACAGTCTTTCCCACACTCGGGGGGTGGGGTGGTTTATCCAAGGGCCTGGGCCATTGGCACTCATCTTCAATTTCTGCCTGTCCTAGAGAGTCACCTGGCAGGCATGTCTGGAGGAGATGGCTTCCCTCAGCCAAGGGCAGTCCTCCCAAGAAGGTTGTAGATGTGAGCTGATGTGAGCTGTCAGTAGCCAATGCCTGTAGCAGCTAGGGGAGGGTCATGGGAAAGGGCATTTGGGGCAGCGAACTAACAAGACTGCTACAGATGGGACTCTCCTGAAGCTATAGATTTTGGAAAGGAGGAAGAAAGAGGAGAAAAACCCTGATTGACTGCCTCATGCCTGCCCCCAACTGGGGACCTGGCCTGCAACCCAGGCATGTGCTCTGACTGGGGATTGAACCTGTGACCTTGAGGCTTGCAGGCTGGCACTCAATCCTCTAAACCACACCAGCCAGGATTAAAGCTATAGCTTTAAAAATAGAGGTCAAAGCTGATATGGAATACGCTGCCTTCCACAGAGAGTCAGGCTTCTGCCCCTGGTTCTGCTGTGATCTCAGTTTGGGGGGTCAAGACTGGCACAAGGATAGGCCACTGTACAATACACCATGCACTCAGTGCTGGTCACGCATCTCAGAGTCTGAACAGGAGGGATTGTTGCCTGCAGACCAGCATCACCCAGGAGCCTGCAGACCACCCAGGTGCTCTCGGAGCCTGGTTGGTCACTTCTGAGACCATTTGCATCTCTCAGAATACTGCCTTCCATGCCAGATTTCCTCCCCATTGGGAGTGGTGTGGGATTCCCAGGATCCCCAGGGCTGTGGGAGGCATCCCTCCTTACCTTGGTTCAGATGTCCCTGGCTACAGCATCCCTCTGATCCCTGCTGCATTCTCACCCCTTCATAGTGTCTAGGGGGGCAGAGGGAAGCAGGATGTTGGCTCTGTGACCTTGGGGAGTCTCTTTACTTCTTTGGTGGCCAATGTTTTCATCTCTATCCAAAGGTTTTCCAGGTGGTCACAGGGGAGTCCCCTTGGGCGTGCCAAAGGGTTTAGGTGGGATGTTGAGCAAGTGGGGACCCTGTCTCTCCGTGCCTCTGAGTCCACATTTTATCCACATGTTGTGCATCTATAGGAATGTGGATTTCTGCTGCCATGATTTTTGGTATCGGTTACCGTGTGAGGTCAGGTTCCCTGGATGCAGAGCTTGAGCTGGGAATTCGCTAGCACAGGATGTGCTGAGGGGCGCCTTCAGGAGAAGGGAATGAGGGGAGCAGGAAGGAGCAGGAGAGGAACCAGAAAGGATGGTATCTCAGGTGGAGCCCCTGAGGCGCTCTGTGGTGTGAAGCGCACTACACAGTTGTCCCACCTAGAGGCAAGGGGCACCCCTTTTGTACCCCCATGCCAATAAGTCATTGCTCTTGGGGAGGAATGGAGGAGGGCATAAAACCTCCCGGGTGACATGGTTCGCATTTAACCAAGGACAGTTTTCTGTAGAAGAGGCACATGGGAGCTGATGGCAGCTGACACGCAGCTGGGGCATGGGTGCATCAGCCGCTTCCAGGTTCTGCTCTCTTCTCTTTCCATCCCTAGTCCATCCTCCAGGTCACCGCGGGGGCCCTTATCCTAAAGCTGACTTTAAAAATTCATGACAGCCTCTCTTGTCCACCGAATGAACCAGGGCCTTCACCTGGTTTCTGAGGTCTTGCCACCTGGTTCCAGTCTGCTTTCCTGCCCTGTCTGTAGCCCCTCCCTGCCCCTCACCCTAAGATCCTGCCCCACACACCCTTGCCGGGTGGTGACCATGAGGATGCATGGTAAAACTCTGAGTTGCTAACTTTTGCCAAGTCCTGGAGCTCTCCAAGGTGCTTGACATCTGTCCTCTCTAATATTCACAGTAGTCATGCAAGATTGACTCCGTCACCCCGTTTTACATCTGAGAAAGCTGGTTCCAAGCAATGAAGTGAGCGGTGTCACCGGGTTTGTAAGAGGGAGCGCTGGGATTCCCTCAGGCCTAGGACTTTCTGGTGTTGAAGTCCTTGCTCGCCACCCTGTCTGTGGCCCCCATTCCTCAGACAGGCAGCTGACTAGTCAGCCTCCGTATCATCACCACCAATGGACACAACGGCCCTCGTCCTATCCCCCATCAGCCTACTGAACTTCTGGTTTTCCTTGCAGTGTCTCCTGCTCTCCAAGGACTCGCCGCTCCAGTCCCAGCCCACTGCGGGTCAGAAACAGTTCACTCTCATTAGGTTCACTCAGTTCTTGAACGGGCTCCTTCCAGCATCGTTTCTCTCACACCCTCCTGCCTACATCCCTCCCCTCTGCTTCCCTCTGCCCAGCGCGGTGCTTGACACAGGCCCACAGAACTGAGTGTTGACGGAAGGCAAGGCAGGCGAATTTCCTCTGGAGGGTCGCCCACTCCTCCTTCCACCTCCCCTCCACACACCTGTCATCCTGGGCCCTCACCTGAGTGCTGTGAGCTGGCCCCTGCTGCAGCGCTCCCCTCTTTCAGACGAGGATGCTCAGGATTTTCCAGCAGACACGGGCAGCTCAGGGCAGAGCTGAGGTCCGGTCCTGCAGCCACTGACCACCAGCAAGCTGGCCCACCCCGCGGCGAGCGCCACCTTCCCTCACCTCCCCACACTGCGAACCGTGTAATGACAGAGGTTCAGGCAGGGGCTGAAGGTGGGAACCGTTCTCGCGGTAAATGGATTATTTGACACTAAGATGTAGCCCAGCTTCAGAAACTTTGTTTTTCTTTTCTTAAATTAATTGTATTGGGGTAACACTGGTTAATGAAATTATACAGGTTTCGAGCGTACAATTCTTTGATACGTCATCTGTATGTTGCACTGTGCGCCCACCACCCAGAGTGAAATCATCTTCTGTCATCATATACCTGACCCCCTTTTCCACCCCCAGCCCCGTCTTCCCCCTGGGAACCACCATACTGTTACATGTATTTGTGAGTTTTGTGTGTTGTTCTTGTTTGCTCATTTGTTGCTTCGAGTTTTTATATGTCCCACATATGAGTGAAATCATCTGGTTCTTATGGCCAAGGGAGTCCTTAGTGTCAAGGAGAGAAAGCAACAAAAGGCAGAAAATAATTAAGTGCCAAATTGTGTCACAAGGACCCTGGGGCTCAGGGTGGGGGAGCTGTGGCTGGAGGGCCGGCATCCTCTGGGAAGTCTCACAGAAGGGGCCACCTGTGGTGGAGCCCCCACGGCGGATAGTGTTTTGTACGGAGGAGGGCATTCCAGACGTGGAAACTGCGTGAGCAGATGCCCAGGCGGGGCCAGCAGTCAGACCTGAGTGCATGCACTCGGCTCAGTGGCGTGTCCTCGACTGGTAGCTGCAGTAGGTCGGGTTGCAGGGAGAGGAGAGGTGCACTCCAGGGATCTCATGTGCTGGCTGAGCCACGTCAGGCCCTGCCTCACTCTTCCACTTGTCCTTCAGCTGACAGAGACCACACTGAGTGGCAGCAGAGAGGACGCCGGTCACTCCCAGAGCACCTGTCCCCGTTAGTGTGAGGACTTGATGCAGGGCTGCTGGTGAGACCACAGTGGGGAAGGCGCAGGAGCAGGAAGACTGGCCTGGGCAGCTCTGGTCATTTTCTTCTGTGTTAGTTTCCTACTCAGCTTCATACTTTTACCAAAGCCACCCCGGGCACTGAGGATGGGGAGTGGGAAGAAAGAATTAAGAGGGAAAGGGAGGAGCACTGGATTTTCCCTGGGCTGGATACTCACATTGGGCCCATTCCAGCTGACGTCATTTAGCTGTCAAATGATGCATGTAATTATCTGTGACATAATTAACATGTGTCATTGTAAAGAATGTTACACAAGTATGTGGTGTGCTGTTAGCAAATTGTTTCCAAACTATCAAAAGGTCTCACCTCCCATTCGCATAGTTTGGAATGGGTCAGAGGAAAAGAAATGAAACAAACATTGCAAAACATACAGACACGTAGATGTAAGCAACCCCACACACATACACACACAAACCCAAACACACAAGCAAACCACTTTCCAGATATCCAGCTGGATGTCACTTTGTCTTTGGAGAGGAAAAAGCATCAATGAGGTTATGTGATTTTCATAGCAAATTGATGCAACTGTGTCCATTAAGGAGTCATTGTGGCTTTCTTGCCGTTTCTGAGAACGGACACTTGCCGGAGGGTCATGCGTCTTAGACCAACCCTGACACCCATCAGCATAATAAGGTATTACATTTAAAGTACGATGTTGTCGTGATTAAAATCTCTAGTCTCACTGAGAAGCCTCCAGAAACAAGACGCACTCTTGGCTCCCTGCTTGTTTCCTGCTCGCATGAGAGGACTTTTGACCCTTCTGAGTCCGGCTGTGATTCACAGCTCTGTCTAGTCGGCGTTTGTAACTGGATTCAACCAAATATGAAGCTTCGTCTCTTCCCCGTGTCAGTCCTGTCTCGTAAAGGCTGTTCTGGTCACTCAGGCTTTTCGTGGAGCCCTTGACAAAGTTACTTCTAGGATTTTCTTCCTCGGTTTTAGTTTGAATTTTCTTTGTTCACTTTGTCATTTACAGGACTCTAAATGAAGCCACCTAAGTTTATTCTCTTGAAAACGGGAAACAGTTTCTCGTGACATATGCAGTGTGTAGTAAGGATTCGTTTTGCAATAAGGCAGCTTTCACAGATTTTTCTATCCAAGTTGGCGTTTTTAAAATCATGGAAAAATAATAGCACCATTCAGTGCTCACATAGCACACTAGTCATTGTCCTAGGTGTTTTGTATAACTATAAATATTTATTCTATAACATTACGAGTAAATTATTCCTTTCACTGTGGTCTGTGTGTCTGTTGTGTTTATTTCTGAATTTTCTGCCTTCCTTCCTCTCTGTGCTTCCATCTGGATATTTTCTACTGACCTTGTGGAGCCCTGGTCTTCTGTCCTGCTGCCTGCAGTCGGCAGTTAAATACCCACGTCATGTCCTCTCAGCACCCTGGCCACTGCCTTCCGCCTGGCTGCTTCGTCCCACCCGCCGTGCTGCTGCGGAATGAGCAAAGGCCTTCGCAGCGAGCGCGGCGTTCAGTGTCAGGCCCACCTCCACCTGCTCCCCTTGCCTTCGGGGTCTTGGCCCTTGAGTCCTGGCTGCCCTAGCCCTGAGCTTTAAGTTTTGTCTTCACATCCTCGCAAGACTGCCAGAAACTCAGCTCAGAAACTTGAGAATTCAGCCTTTTAGCCACGACTTCACGTTCAGTGTGTGTGCCTCCCATTCTACACGGCTGACGAATCTTTAAATAGCTCAGGGGGTGGGGGGAGTGCCCTTCCAGCTGGGGTCACTTCAGTGGTCTCTCCTCTTTGGGACCCTAGACTCTATAGCGCTGGTGGTCTTGATAATCAGGTTCCCAAATACCTTTAAACGTGTGTGTGTTCATTCCAGTTTTGCAAGTCATTCTGGGAGGGCAGATCTCAGTGTTGTTCTAATATTACTAGAAATGCAAAATCTTCAGTTTGCTCTTCACAAATCTTCAAGCTTATGAGAACGGCAGTTAAATGCATTTATAACATTTTAACCGCCATTCTAATCGATACGATCAGAGAGATAATAGAAGAGGCATTTCCCTTTTGCAGATTTCTCATTTTTAGGCACGTCAGCAAGAGGATCAGAGGCAGGAGCAGTGTTGGGTGTGGAGAGCAGAGAAATAGTGAAATACAGGATGGAAGGGGCAAAAAAAAAAATCACATTTGGAAAAAGAAAAAATACGGAGGCCTCTTAAAAAAATACTTAGAGGTTTCCCCCCCCCCCCAACCAATGATCTGGGCTAGTGCTAGTGGCTTATTTGCCCACCTTCCGTGTTATTCGCCAGCTTAAAGTGAAGTCAACCCTTCCTGCTTTTGTTTCATTTAGCACTGGGGTGGCTTGTTAGCTCAGGAGGATGAAAACCCTTCACTTCTTGGAGAAAAACGCCTGGCAGGCATGTTTCTAACTCACATGGCTGGTCGGGGTGCACGGCGCTCAGCTCTGCTCACTCAGGGTTGTACAGTCATCCTGGGTGTTTCCCCGAGAGAGCAGGCAGTGCTTCTTTTGACCAGGCATATGGGGTCTTGTGATTTGACGCTACTTAGACTCACCAGTAAAAATTCTCTGGTTCCGCAAAGTGAAACAGGAGACGAGAGATTTCTGGGGGCTTCTGATTCTGACACCTGCCCACATGCCCCAGGACAACAGGACGGAGTGTACCTTCCTCCAGCAGAAACCCTTGCATGGGTAACACCTGGCCATCATGGGCTTCCTGTCCGAGTCCCCCATGTTTGATTTTCAGAGCAAGGTAATTAATGAGGAGGGAAAGCCCGAGGCATGTTTCCCTGAGCTGCTTCTCTTGTCTGCAGAAAGGTTCTGGAGTCTGACTCTCTAAGGGCCCCAAGAGAATACATCTACAGGAGAGGTGAGCTGAGGGAGGAGGGGGCCATGGTCCAAAGTAAGGCAAAGCCTGTCCTTGGAAAGAGGGGCGGACCAGCTTGTGGTATAGTTGCAAGACTCATGGTCATAACCAGTCCTGGGGAAGGCTGAGCCTGCGCACTGGGGCAGGGGACTACTTTGTGGAAGAGAAAAGGAAGCATGGAATTTCAGGCCCGAATCTGTGTATGAGAGGACATTTCTTAGGGTGTTAGAGTCTGGAGACGGGAAGGGGATTTCCATATCGTCACAAAGCTCAATGTGTCCACACCTGAAGTCCCGGCACACCTGTCCCAGCTCCTGGTGCCCCATGACGTTGACTCACCCTGAGCCAAACCAGGGTGTATCTTTCATGACCCTTTCTCATTTCCCACATCCAGTTACCAGCTCCTGTCATCTTTTCCTCCTAAATATCCCCACTCTCCTGCTCTCTCCATCCCCACTGCTGGATCCTGGCTCAGGCCCTCAGTCTCTGTCCCCCGCACCCCAGTAGCAGCCTCCTCCCTAGCCTGCTTGTCCCCAGGCCTGCCCCCTCAATGCATTCCCATGCTAGTCCTAGAGGGGCTCTGTAGAGCACGGCCCCCTCCAGCTTCCTTCCTGGCCTCTCTGCCATCAGACTCACCCCTTTCAGCCCAAGGAACCAAAGAAATTTTTCTCTACCATAGCCTCTAGTGCCACCTGACCCCCTTCCCACCTTTCCCTAGATTTTAAAATGGGGTTGCCCCAACTTGTAAGTCCCCCTGAGATCTGCTCTCTGCTCAGCCTCCTCTGCCCTCATTCCAGCCCACAAGCCCAGCTTCCCCACCTTTGGGAACCACATGCAGTCCACGGGCCACCCCCATGCCCCTTCTACCCTGCCAGACACCCCTCCCCCCATGTCTCCCATCTGCTCTCTGTCTAATCTCCTATCTCAAGACTGAGCCTAGGACACTTCCTCTGGGAAGCCCGCCCACCCACAATCCAAACCAGGCATCCCTCATTTGTGGGCTCCAAGCCACCTCTGCCCTTTTGCCTGTGTCACCGGATTGTCCCTGCTCGCCTGTTTCCCCCGAAAGTCTTTCATCTGGCGTCCCTCGGGCCCAGCGCGTTGCCCGGCATGAAGTAAGCACCCAATAAACTTCAGCTGCAGCGTGTGTTATGAAACCTCAGCCGCCGTACACTCTGCCACCCGCCTGGGCGTTCTCTGGGAGGGCGCCTTTGGTTTTCACAACAGGAGATTCCCACAGATTTCCAGCAGGAAAATGAAAATTGTTATCTTTCAGCCTGAAGGGGTACGTACGGGTTTGTTCAACTGTAGAAGCTTCAGTTTGTAGTGGTGATTTTTTTTTCACCAGCAATAAAATTTCAGCAACTACGAGCTATGCCACAACCCTAAGCCTCCTTCCTTACCCTCAGGAGTTTCCCCGCTTAATTGCAGTGCCGCGCTGAGGGAAGCCGCCCTTCTAGAAATGAGATGGAAACCGCTAAATGTGGCCACTGCTTTTCCTTTGTAGCTGGGGTAACAGCATGGGAAGGAGGGGCTGTCCTGTGGGGTGTCGGTTGGTTTCCAACAGCCACCCCCTCCTCTGCCTCCACCCACACAGCTCAGTGTGGTTTAGACCCCCTCTGCCTGGAGCTACTGGGACGTGTAACGAGAAGCTGTTTTTCAAACTCTGAGTCAAAACAGGTCCATGCACTCAGGGCCAGAGCTCAGCATCCACGCCCCTCGACGTCCAGACGCGTCCCAAGTGGGCGATGCTGTGCCTAAGGTTTCCCTTCTCAGCGGTCACGGCTGGAGTGGCTGCCTGTTGATAAATAGCCCTCGCTTCAGGCTCCTGTTTCTTCGTGGTCACTTATTCATTTTCATGCTTATGGGAGACACATTCCCCGTGCCAACCCCTTGTGAGTAAGTAGTGTTCTGTGGACTTCAAGGAAAGCTGTTGTGCTTCAGGTTCTAAGAATAAGTCTGGTTCCACCACATACCCGCTTCAGGGTGGAGTGAGTGCACTTTGTTTGAGCGCCCGGGTCTTTGTTACGTCAGCCATAAAATAGGAGCAGTAATCCACCAGCTTAGGTGGATTAAGTGGATAAACATCTCTGGCATACATTTGGTAGCCAGAAAATATTAAGTTACTTCTGTCTCCCCCACCCCCATAATTGACCTTTCCCCCAAGAATAACAACAACGCACCTTGGCCTGTGTGTGTGGTTAGTTGGTTGGAACGATGTCTCATACACCAAAAGGTTGGGGGTTTGATGCCCCATCGCGGAGCATACCTAGGTGGCAGGTTCAGTTCCCGGTCGGGCACGAATGGGAGGCAACCAGTTGATGTTTCTCTATCACATGAAGTGTCTCTCATTATCTTTCTTCCTCTCTCTCTAAAATCAATAAACACTTTTAAAAAAATTAAAAGGAATAACAACATCACAACTGACTGACTTCAACATGAAGGATTTAATCTTTGACCAAGGATATGTTTATTGATTTTAGAGAGAGGAGGAGAGAGAGAGAAAGAGGGAGAGAAACATCTCTTAGTTGCCTCCCATATGCACCCTGACCAGGGACTGAACCCTAGCTAAGTGCCCTGACCGGAGATTGAATCTGCAACCTTTTGGTGCATGGAGAACACTCCAACTAGCTGAGCCACCCGGCCAGCACTCAGCATGAAGGATTTAAATGCAAACACTTTAAATAACCCACCGTAAAGAAACACTAAAGCATTTATTTGTAAAAACATGAAGACTGAACTCAGTCGTTCTTCTCCACGCCCCTGACAGTCTTCAGATCCTGCTGAGTGGGGTCAGCAGACGGAGGGGAGGTGGATCCCAGGTACATTTTTTGCTCCTGGACAGGGCGTGGGTAGTAAAGATCTGTTCCGAAAATCTGAGGTTCAAGAGAATTTTCTGGAAGCAGTTTATCCGGAGGCTCCCTGCTCACTTTCTCGAGAAAGTCTTGTATTATATTTTGTTGAATAATTGCTTTTCTGGACACAAATGTACATCATCTGCTGGTCACCCTGAAGTCATTGGTGCCCCTTCGCTCTGTCCCTTACGCTCCAAAGCTCGGCAGCCACAGGCGCAGCCACCTATGTCTCCCACCCCCACCTCCTGGCTCTCACCCCTCTCCTCTCCTGAGCTGCTGCTGGAGGTTCTTGCTCTGCCCTCAGTGTCCCCGAGTGTGTGCTACTCCGCGCCTGTGCCCCAGGAACTCTGAGCAAATACAGGGTGCCAGACCCGATAAACTCAGGCCCGCCCTACTCTTTCTCAAAAGCAATGGCAGTCAAAACAGAAACAACAAACAAAACAGGCTACCCCCCCCATTTAACTTTGTTTAACCCTGTGTTGTCCCCACCCCAACTTAGTTGATAACAGGGCCTTTTATTTACCTCCCTTTTAGGGAACTGAGGGACCTAGTACCCATCTCAGAAGATGTGGATGGGCTGCCACCCCTCTGCTTGTTAGAGCAGCTTTGAGTCCACATCTTGGTGGGTAAGGACATCCATAGTAACGCGCTGTGTGCTGTTCAACAGGAGCTGGCACAGCGCTGGGGCCCGTCCTGGAGCCATCTGCAGGACTCGTGCCGCACTAAGAAAGCAGAGGGTGTGATGAGCTACCGATTGCCCGTGTGTGCTCTGTCAGGCCGAACACCCAGAACCTGGCAGGCTGGTCTGCCCAGGAGAGGGGCACTGGGTGTTGGGGAGGGAGGCATGGGAGCACACGCATCACTGTGCGCTTTCTGGAACTTTAGAACATTGTTTCTGTTGTTTTGAACACAGAGCCAATCCACTCCAAATGTCTCCCACAGAGCAGCACAACGTCCTTGGCCCTGGGCTTGGCCTCTGCCTGCCCACCCAGCTTCCCTCTTGCCCTGACCAGGCCAGTCCTGCTTTCCTGCTGGCTCCCTCCCCCACCCCCATCTCTCCTGTGACAGAAGCAATGCAGACCTGGCTCACTGGTGCCACTTCTCAGACTTGCTCTGCTCCACCTGGAAGCCTGACTCCCACAGAGCATCCTGGCCTGGAATGTAGGGCTACCTCTCCTTCACTTCTCCTCTGACTCTAACTTGTGAGCCTGGGGGACCCACAGTCCCTGGGAGACTGTGACCCCTTGTACAGAAAGGCCAAGAACTCCAGGACTGAACAGATGTGACTCCAACTCCCCGTTAGCCTTGTGCCCTGGGGCACTGAGCTGTACTCTTTTCTTTCCTCTTTTGACTGTATAATGGAGGATAACAAGCCCCAGCTCACGAGGTCTGGGCATGTTGCTCATCTCTCTAGAGCACCTAGCACAGTACTTGGCTTCTCAAAGGTGTTCTTCGTAGGTTTGCTTTCTTCCCTTCCCTTCTTCTGCTTTCCTGACGTGACTATCAACCTATATCGTCCCCTTGGGTCTGCAAGTGCTTGGGTTCCAAAGGAAAGAACACAAGGCCAGAAGTCAGCCTTTTATTCCAGCCCCTCTGCTGACTAGCTCCGGGAGGACGCCGAGCCCCTCGGTGCCCTTTCCCAACACGAAATCCATATTTATCTCCACGCAGAAGCGCTTTGATCATCCCAACAGCACGAACGCGAAGGGCTAGCACTGCGGGGTGCATGCAGATGCTCTCCTGCCTGCCAGCGAGCTCATAAGCATATTTAGAAGATGAGTCAGGTAATGTCTTCCATATGCTAAAGAGAAGATGATTTAGCACCATGCAAGGTGGACTAGAGGAGCCCCCAGTCATTAGCAGAGTGACCCTGGACAAGGTCCTAATTGTCCTTGGCCTCCGTGACCTCATCGAAAATAATAAACTCCCACCTCCTAGGGGCGGCCACGAGGGTCATGTGAGGCAGCTCACATGGAAGGGCCTTGTAAATGGGGAAGCGCTCTGCAAACGTCAGCCAGCATCAGCAGTTCACGCGCGTGTTTGTTTATTGTTGCAGCGGAGGGTGCAGGACGTCATCAGTCCCATCGTGTTCGAGGCCGCCTACAGCCTGGCCGAGCATGTGACTGGAGAGGAGGAGAGGGAACTGCCGGCCCTGACGCCAGTGCTCCGCTGGAAGAAGGGACAGAAGATTGCTCAGAAGAATCAGGTCAGAACCTTAAAGCCCCCAATCAGGACCCAAGGGGGGCAGGTATATATATATGGCAGAAGTCACAGCCCTAGCTGCTGGGGGACAGAGGCCAAGGCACACCCTCTGTGGAACCCTCCCTTTCCCAATCCGCAAAATGATGGATTTGATGCCTTTGGGTGTTGCGTCTAACAACTGCATGACTTAAATACACTGAGGCTCTTCTATGCAGTTAGGAAATTATAATCCCTTGGAGGTCATGAACCGACCACCTGGCTCCTGAACTTGCGCCCTGTTCCTAGACTGTTTCCAGAGCTTAGATCAGCGCACTGTAGGTGCTCAGTCATTTTTTATTGGTGGGGGGTGAGTGGGGTGAACCAAGAGCTTCATCTTGCTAGAATTGGTGAATTAAAGATGCCCAGTTTAAATGTCTCTGGCAGGCAGAGAGCACTGTGAGTACAGCAGGCCACCCACCCCACGGAACACTCGTCGATGTGCTATCGTGTGAAGAGCTTCAGAGTGAGGTTGGGTGTAGGTACAAGCCACATGAGGCCGGAGCGAGCCTGTGAGCTGATTCTGGGCAGCAGCGCTGGCCTGTCTGCCCTGGACCATTTGGACATGTGCGGCGCTGACTACTAATCAGGAAATACGCAAGTCATCTCTGCTCCCAGACCGGTTTTAAATCTTTCCTTAACAACCTAAGATCGCCACAGGTCCAGGACCCTGGGCAAGGTCACTCAAAACTGTCCTTTGGCTAAACCAGACCCCTGTGCAGGGCGGGGGCAAAGTGCAGAACTGCCTGCCGGCCCCACTCTCCATGGTTCCTCCCACTCTTCTGAGCTTAAGGGAAAACAAGCAGGTCATTGGGCCCCACTTGCCTATTAGGGTTGTAAACAGAACCACTAAGAGGTGTTTAGGGTTCAAGATGTCCAGCCAGATGTTCAAGTAAGTGGTGATTTCTTTTTCTTTTTTTTAACAAAGGCATATCTGTTTTCTCCCAAAGCCTCTCCCATGTGGTCTTGGGTCCGGTTCCCCGGAAACAGAGCCTGAGACAGGAGTTTGGCAGCACCTGGTCTCATGAGGCCGTGGTCTTGGGAGAAACCTGTGAGGGAGTGAGGGAAGCGGACGGGGCTGAGCCAGGATGTGGTGTCAGCGCAGGTCTAGCCTTGGCCTGAGGTGGGAAACTCTGGAGCATAAATTACACTAGAGTTGTCTTCTGCTTGAAGTATGGGGCTGGCCTTTGGTACCCTGTGTTAGCCAGCCATTGGCTGGCTGCAGGGTGTGGCAGTGGAGTGTAACCTTCTTGAAGGAGACCCTCTTTGACCGAAAGATGCAGATGTGAGCTGTTCGCTGCCTACACGCCCATCAGCTGTGGGGGTGGGGCAGCCGCTATGAAGGGACCTGGGCAGGGCTAACAGTGCCCGCTACCCATATAGACACAGTCTACTGGTGACGCTGACTTTTTAAAGAAACCTCTTTCAAAACGCAAGTGCCCTAGAGTGGCTGGTGTGTCTTGCTAGTCATTGATACTTGGAGCAGGCTCTGGGGGAGTGAGGAGAGCGACCAGAAGGACACTAGGGAATAAGTGTGGGTAGGGGCGGGAGTGGAGGAGTTGGCGTGAAAGGGAGAGGAAGGAAGATAAAATGAAGAGGCAGGGCAGGAAGCAGATGACTTCTTTCTTGACTGAGAAATAGAGATGGGTGTCATCTACCAACAGTGAAGTGGGGTAAAGAGATCAGGCTATGGACTCAGAAAATTTCCAGGTAACTAGTCCTTTAGTCTTAGTATTATTCTGCTCTCTAAGGTAGACTCTTGCTGGCCTAATCAACTTGGGTTATGGTAGCAGTCCAAATTCAGGGGAGGCATTTCAGGGTGCTGGGTACTTGTGTCTCTGAAGTGACCCTAGGGAGGTAGCCACCTGTGCTGTTAAGCATCTTGCTTCCCTGGGCACACCTTCCACAGTGAACCCGACGCTCCCTTCTCCAGATCCATCAGAGGCCCAGAGTAGGCCTTCTTTAGTGAAGAGCATCTCGCAGCCTTTACTGAGAAATCAATATGAAAACATTATTCTTAGTTACTTCTAGTTCAAGATGGTTGAGCAAGCATGCATATTTATGTTTGTGCTTTCTGAGGCCCCATTAGAATGAGCAGGAATGAGTAAACCTGAACAGGAAGGCGCATACCATGGGGGAAGGAGCATCCGTCAGTGAGAAGTCCTGGTAGTTTTCTGCAGTGAGTAAAGAAGGTGGAAGAGTGTTGGCGGGCGAACCTTGCCCTTACTCAGTCTGGGTGCGTGTCTGCTCACGGCCCCAGAGAGGCTGCAGTCCCAGCCTGCCCAGCACTTAGTTACAGAGGGTGAAATGGGGCTGGGGGTTTACGTGAAGGTTGGTGTGTGGAAGAGTTGACCTTCCTCCCCTTACCCTATCCGTACATGCTGCAGGCGTGCAGAATAGCAAGCAACCAGCCATTTTCTTCTCTAAAGAACCGAATAAAGTGCTGGAGCGATAGTGTGGGGTAGGATGGTTCCCCAGAGGAAAGCCTGCCTTCTGGCATTTCTCCAGGTCGCAAGAGCTAGCTTCCACTCCCACCACCCACCCAGACACTCCCACAGATTTTCCAATCAGCTCTTTTACCTCCTCTTAAATATGAATGAACAACCAAGGAAACCTGAGACTGGAGGGAAATGTGGTTCCTGATAAAAATAATATATAAACCTACAGAAGAACTGATTAGAAGGAAATAAACTGTTCAGGGAATAGAGTGATTATAAAAATGTAAAACCAACAAGCTCTATGTAATAAACAAAAGTCGATTTAAGAATATATTCCATTATAAAATGATTGAAATTCTGTTTCTTTTTAAAGAGAAGAATCAGAGAAGAAAGAAAGCATTCTTGAAAATTAATAATGTGGTTGCAGAGCCAAAAATGTAGTAGAAAGATTAGAAGATAATGGTAAGAAAGCAGAGACAAATAAAAAATAGAAAAGACAGTAAAGGATTAATTGACAAGGACCTATATCCAAGTAATTGGAATATCAGGAAAAGTAAACAGAGAAAATGATGAAAAAATTGTAAGACAGATAATGGAATTAAAAATTTTATAGTGTTAAAGAGATTTTTTTAGATTTAAAGACCCACTGACTTACAAGCAAGATAAATCAAAAATATCTTAAATACATCATTTTGAAATATCACTGCTCCTTGAACATAAGGAGAATTCTAAATGCTTCCAGGATGATGACATTGGGGACGTACGTCAGCTTACAACAGAGTTAGAGTCACACTGTATGTCCATTAGACTCCTCATTAGCAAGATTGGAAGCTGGTATATGGTTCAGCAAGGGCTTCAAAGTTTTCTGAAAGTGGTTTTGCAGCTAGAATTTTATACACAGCCTAACAGTCGAGTATGAGGTCAAAATAACTTTTCAGACAAGCAAGGACCCAGCAAGTTTACCTCCCCAGCAACCCTTCCAAGGGAATCCCCCGGAATGGGCTCTAACAGAACAAGGCGGACAAGTACAGGCAGCCAGATGCAGGGTACAAGAAACAGTGGGATTAACCCTCAGGAGTCTACTGACAAGAAACGAATCAGTGTTACAACTGTGCAAGAAGTCTAAAGAACAACTGATCCGTTTAGAACAGGGAGGGTCAATGGACTTCAAGAAGAACAAAGCCAGCAATAGACAGAAAATATTCAGGCACAGCATTGATTAAATATATTTTTTATGGATAAAAAACAAAGGCAATCAAGAACTCCCAGAAAAAAATAGAAACATGATCAATGTGTCATAGTCCAAATATAAAACAAATTAAAATAGCGTGGAATTTTTTTTAAACACTGTTTATTTTTTTAAATATTTTACTTATTTATTTATCTTTAGATGGGAAGGAGGGAGGGAGAGAAACATCAATGTATGGTTGCCTTTCGTGTGTCCCCTGCTGGGAGTTGGCCTGCAGGGAACTGGCCTGCAACCCGGCATGTGCCCTGACTGGGAATCGAACTGAGATCTTCTGTTTTGCAGGCCTGCACTCAATTCACTGAGCTACACCAGCCAGGGCCTTAAAGTGGAATTTTAAGCAAGAAGAGGAGTACAAGGAGGAGAAGGACCTCAATACTAGAAGTATTCTCCCTTAAGTAGGCGTTGGGCATTCTAGGAGTTTAGCTTTGAACCCGTGGAGGGGGATTTGTAATCATGACGCTCTTACTGGCTCTGCCGTGAGCAGTAATCGTGTAGCCACAATAACAATGGCACTGTGTGTTGGCTTTCAGTGTTTACAATCAATCCCACATACTGTGGTTACAATATACACTGTAAATGCCATGAACTGTGATTGTATAGAGGTAAAAATAGAATCAAAGAGGTTCTCTCAGTATCTTACTCTTTGAAGTCAGTGAGCCAAGAGATATGATAAAATTCGATGGCATAAGAAATAGCTGTTTGTTGCATAAACTCACAGAGGTCGCCCGTAGAGCAGCGTGAAGTGTGGTCGCCGAGTCAGCAGGATCAGCCTCTCCTGGGATCTGAGGAGAAATGAAAGTTCTCGGGACCGCCCCAGACCCTTTGAACTAGATGTTCAGGGGGTTGTCTCAGCAGTCGGTGTTAACAAGCTGGCCGGGCAATCTGGTGCAGCTAATATTTGAGAATCGCTGCAGTCAAGGAGCTCAGGGTAGTGATTCGCCTATAAAGTTAGGAAGGTGGATGGGAGGGGCCAGTATGTAAGCAGCATTCATTCCTGTCTGTCGTGGCAGGAATTCTGTAAGATACTGTCCAAATCTGCTGAACCAAGGCATAGTAGTATCAGCATATTTTTACAGATATGGAAATAATCATCAAAAGAAACAGTGGACATGGGTAATAGTGGTTGCCTCTGGAGACCAGGACACAGTAAGGAAGTGTGCAGTGGGGGCAGGGGTGAGGGTATCGTTATTTTCACTCTAACCATGTGATTCTTCAGTTGAAATTAAAATGCAAGACAAATACTGTCCTTAGATTGGGAATATTGTCCAGGAGCCCGAGAAAAGAAATCTGGGAAAGTGATCCTTGCTTATTCTCCTTTTCCTAATTAACAATTTTTTTTTAAAAAAGATAATTTAATTACCTTCGTCCATATGTTTTCCAGATGTTGGCTCAGTTTCAGGGGAAGAAAGATTCTGAGAGTGAGGGTGAGGCCCACCCGGGGAAGCAGAGCTAATGTCCATCCTCTGTGTGCATATGTGATAACTCCACAAAACACATCTCGCCTCTTTCATTGGTGCTCTTTAAGTCATGTAGCCAGATAGCACTGGGACTTAAATGCCTTCATGTCTTCAGCTGAAAGACACTGAACCCCTGTTGGTGCATAGCATTGTACCATGGAGTGGATTAAGTCATGGTGGTCCTGTAGAGTCAGGGTCCGCCCCCACTGGTGGTCTTGTCCAGGTGGAGTAGCTACACAAACAGTGTGTATAGCATGGAGATGGTGACGAGAGCAAGTTAAGTACAGCCTGACTGATGGGCCCCAGGCTTTTTTGCAGTGAGCGGAAGTGAGTGAGACAGGCAGGAGGCCAAGCCTTCCCTCTGCTGGGTGAAGAAGTGGTCTTGGGAGAGTGGATTCTGGGGTAGGTACCCAGCTGTGTGAGTGGATGCCGGGGTTGCCACCGTCGCCAAGAATAGAGTAGGATCCTGGGTGTTGTGGGGATAATGGAACACCAGCACTCCAGCCGCCTGATGAGCATCTTTCGCCCAAAAGTTTTAAGAAAAGCAGAGACCCGTCTCTCTCTCCTTGGGGGATATTTGATAGAAAAAAAAACCAAAACAAAGCAAAATTTATGTTATCCATTAACCAGAATAATATTTAAAAGGACTATAAATCTAAGAGCAACTCAATCATTTGAGTGTTCAGTACACCTGAGACGTTAATAAAAAAAAATAAATAAAATATTGCTGCTTTAGTGGACGTACAGACAACAGAGGAATAAGGTATACAGAGCGGAAGGCAAGACTCAGATTAGCGTGTGTGTGTTTCCCTCCAGAGACCACTTCTGGCTGAGGAGAAGATGCTCTGTGGAGAAAGGAAGAATTGGCCAGAGCTTAAAGGAAGAACAAGGATTTGGATGCTCAGGGCTGAAGGGGTTTGACGGACTAACAGGGCAGGAGGGACTGATGGACGCTAACGGTCTCCCATGTGACTGAATATCTAGTGAAGGGAAGGGGAGGGGCCACCGGGACTGGAGCTACAGTCATATAGTCTAAGGCCACCTGTTCACTGGCTGAGGCATTGGACTTGACCCTGTAGAGAACCACCACATTTTCTTGAGAGCCAGCTGTTCTACTGTAAACTCAAATGATGCATGAATTCCTCCCCTTCATCTCTACTGCTGTCACTTTAGTTTAAGCCACCATCATTTCTCACTTGGATTAGGTCACATCTCCTCACAAGCTCCCCCACTCCCACTGGCTTCCTTCTGCCCTTAGAAGAAAATCTAGACTCTTGCTAAGGCCCATAAAACCCTGCACATGGAGGCTTTGGTCTCTCCAGTGTCATTCAGTGTTAACCACGTACTATGCTCCAATCACCTGCCAACTTACCAAGTTCTTTCTTGCCTCAGGCCCTTTGCACAGGCTGGTGCTGCTTCCATAAAGTGCTGGCCATGCTTTCCTCACAGTCAGTTCTTCAAGTCTCAGCCTCAGTATTACCTGCCGAGAGAACCATTCCCCAACTACCCTGTACTACCTGGCCTTTTGATTTCTTTATGTCGTCTATCACAGTTTGTCATAGTTTTGTCTAATTGCTTTTCTGCTTCCCTTACTAAGGGAGCCCCACGAGGGATCTATTTTGTCTCGTTTGCTGTTCATCCCGAGAGCCCAGCACAGTGCCTGACAGATGCTCAGTCAGTCTCAGTGGAAAGAGCCCTTCTGAAAGCGCACGTTGTCTAGGTCATCCTGCAAAGGTTGGGCGTCATAGCTGAGTTTCTTCACTAGCAGATTCAGCAAGCTCTTTAATTCACAGACATGTGTTCCATGAGCTTGCCAGGAATTCCTCCCAGCTGGGAGAGTGCAGCGTGTGGTGTGGGGGACTTACCTACGTGACAGGACACATGTGCATGTATGAATCTCCTTTTCAAAAAACCAGGTGGAGGAAATACGGCCGGTGAAAGGAAAGCCATTGGCTCGGTAGAGAATGCCCCCTTTACCATCTTTGAAGTGAAAAGTGAGCTGTTTGGCTCTAGTATTAATTTTGAACTATGTATAACCTTTGGACCTCCATCGTGCCAGAAGTCACTGCCGTCTGTCACTCCCACTCCAAACCCCTTAATGCCCAGAATGTGGGCATATGGCCCGTTGCCTGTGAAAACCGCTGGTAGTTCAGCCTGGATGGGAGATAGCACTTTTCGGGCTGGAGTGTCCAGCTAGCTTCAGATGCTGTTACAACTCTGAGGTTTATTTTCATGATCACATATGAGGTCTCTGCCCCAGGACGGAAGAGCTGGGCTGCTGGGAGGGGCAGAAGAGAAGAGAGCAGAGTAACGCAGACGCCAGAGCCGGGCAGGTGTCAGAGCTCATCCAGCCTGGGGGATCCAGACTGCGTACCAGCCTGTGTATCCGGGTTCGGGGGAGCAGTCTGGCCCAGTGCAGGAGGAGAAGGGGTGTTCGAGGAAGAAGTTTCCGCCCCCTCCCATCTCAGTTTCAGCCAGATCAACCCTCCTTCTACTGGCATCAGCGTCTGGGTAATCTTTTCAGAAAGGGCACCTTGGTGGAACACGCCCTGAAAGCATCTCCTCTCAAGTGCTCCCGAGGGAAACAAGGAACTCAGCCTCCTCCCTGACTGGAGGAGTCTCGTCTGTGTGCCTGAGGCGTCCCCTCCAAGGGTAACCCTACGAGCAAAGGAGAGAGGACTCCTGCCTCTCAAAGGTCAGGCTGTACCCTACACTGACCTGTTCAATTTGCAAAACTTCTTCCTCAGTATTAGGCTTTATCTTTGCAATTTTATGGAAAAGGTGTGTTCTGCCCACCCCCAAACTTTTTTTAGAAGAAGAATTTGTTTTCCTCCCAAATCTTCAAGCCCATTGGGTTTCCTTCTTCATTGCCCTGTATTATTGAAAACCTGATCTACAAACAAATGTGTGTGTGTGTGTGTGTGTGTGTGAACGAGGGCTCACACCCAGTGGACAGTCTCTGGCTGGGGAAGAAACATGAGCCCCTCCCTTGTTTTCTTCTGGGACGTTTTTTTGGAAATCACACACAAGACACGGATACCTAAGCTATACCTGCAGCCCCACGGAGGCGGTGTTCCTGCAGGTGGTGGGGAGAAGTCTTGCTGGCCCGCTCTTTATTTGGGGGGCCATCTTTCTCTCCGTTACTGGACTCTCTCTGGCTCAACAGCTGTTCACCCGGCCACTGGCACGGTTTCCCTTTCCTCTGGCAGCACCAGCCCCTTCATTTGAACTCGCTGGATCTGTTTTCTACCTCTCGTGACTGATGAGTAGCAATTTTTAAGAAATAAAGCTACTATCACCAAGTCCGAGAAACTGATCCTCCTCTGGACCTGCCAGCTGGAATAGGTGAAGAATCCCACTTCCTATCACATCAGAAGGGAAGATTTTTTCCAGTGCAGGTTTGGGTCGGAGAAATGGCTGCTCTGAGGCCTGCGCACCTGGTGAGGAAGGCAGACTGTCTCTCTCACCTGTGAAGCGGAAAAGACAGGTGCAAGGAGGAGCCTGTCACCAGGGGCAGAGCGGGGTTTTGTGGGGCCTGAGGCTTCACCGTCTGGGTGGAGAGATGCTCTTGAAGAAAAAAAAGTAAAGTTGTGAATACCAATGTAGGGTCAAGAAGGCATGTCTGTGAGGGGCCTTCGGACTCCCATTTGAGTAGTGTGGTGGGAAAGCTACTTTTACCTAACCTCAAAAAGCCGCCTTCGCTTGCCTGAGATATTTGTGGCATCTTCACACCCACTTCCTCCTGTTTTCTCCTTGGTCGAGGAGGGCAGAGAAAGCACCAACGTCTTAAATTGAAATCTCCTGGAAAGTTGGCGTTCTCCTTGCCCCCGGCAGTGTCCAAAAGAACACGGGAATTTTCTCTGTTTGCCCAAGACTTCTTTCTGTGAGTCCTCCCCCGCAATCAAAGCAGGAATGTTGGCTGGGACACTTTATTCTTTTGGAAATACGACATAGGAATACAAATTTCCATAGGTAGCATCGCTCCATCTGGCCAGGTCTAGACCGCCCGTTGGCCAGCAGGTTTGCCCGAGTCCACATTGGCGCTCCGAGATGCCGCCTGGACTTACCCTGTGGGATGGCATCGATCCCCTGGAATGGTGTTTGGGGGCAGAGGGAGTGACGATGAAGAAGTTTAATAGTGAATAAATTACAACTAAAACATGGCAACAGGCTCTCCTCTTCAAAATCCCACTGAAACCCTGAGCCGACTGTTGGTAGTGAAGTGTCTCTATCAGTTGGAAACACAGGGAGCCCGACGGCCCTAGATCACAGATGCCACAGAGGCGGACACCAGACTGAGCGAGGGAGAGACAAGCCCACCGTGTGCCGTAGAGGGGAGACAGCTGCAACTCCTCCCAAAAGGCCGCTTCTCCCAGCCGACCCCCACGGATAGGCGCAGCTCAGGCCCCTCCACGAACCCTCTGGAAGGACAGTGGTTCTGCACAAAGAGTCATAGGCTCCACCACTGGGCGGGGCTTTGGCCAGCTAAGCCCGGTCTTTTGATTGATCGATTGATCGATTGATTGACTTTAGATAGAGAAAGGGAGGAAGAGAGGGAGGGAAGGAGAGAGAGAGAGGGAGAGAGGGACATCAATTTGTTTTTCCACTTATTTATGAGTCCACTGGTTGATTCTTGTATGTGCTCTGAGTAGGGATCGAACCCAGAACCTCAGTGTATCAGATGACGCTCTGATCGACTGAGCTGCCCTGCCAGGGCCTCGAGGCCCAGTGTTGGTTAGAAAAAGGGCACTGAAGGGAAAGGGTCCCTTTGGTCCTCTCTGGTGCCCTCAGTGTGATAGTCTAATTGCCACTGACTTTTTCCTTTGGAGCTAAAAACTAGAATACAACCCCATGGCTCAGGCAGACTCTATCTCAGATATAGATTGTCTGCCTCCCCAAGGCAGCAAGCAGAGGGAAATGACCAGGCAATAATCTTAGAAATTCTTTACTGCCCTGATTCTTATTCACTCACATGTGAGGGCATTGCCAGATATTCTCAAAGATGGAAAGGACACCTACCCTGTGCCCTTCTTGAAAAATCTACTCGAAGAAGCACTTGAACAGGCTGAAAAATGACCCAAGTGAGGAGTACGCCCTGCAGGTGGGACCAGCATGGATTTGGGTTTCCTCGGAGCCTGCGAAGGGCCCCCAGCCAAGCCAGGGGGTGGGCTTCTGGGCAGTCGAGGGCTTGACAGGCTCATGGAAGGGTTCCTGCTAATTTGGAAGAAAATATTCGACTGCTATTCACTCATTTGTCATTAAATCCGGTGCCAACCCTCCTGTTGTGTCTCTCACAGACTGTTTTTGAGAGGAATTGCCATTCCGAGGACTGTGCCGCAGACCTGCAGCTTCAGGGTCAACTGTTGCTGTCCAGGTGAGTCAGCGATCCTTCCTCAACATTGTTCTGGAAAGTTCCTTTGTCTTGGCTCCAAGCTCAAAGTCTGAATGTGCAGATTTCTCCAACGGAGCGGGTAAGGTTGGTTACGATGATATTTTGTGGTTTTAAAAAATGTGTATTATACAATATTTTAACAGCAGCTATTATTGGGGGGGGATAATTTGTTTTTTGTTTGCAGTTCCACACACCTCGCAATTTAGTCTGTTTCTAATTTCTGTGAATATTTGTATATGTCGTGGGGGTGTATTTTATCTTTCCTCACTGTATTAAGTTGAACCATATGAAATTGCCAATATTTAACTGTTTGGGACAATTCGCATGATCAGACTGATCATTATATAAAGGTTCTTTTTATTTTGTCCCCACACCTAGCAGTGTATCTGCTTTAACAACAAGTAATTGTCCTGTGGCAGGAGGGGGCGAGGCAGGGGGCAGGCTGCCCTGATCCAAGTGAGCAGACAAGCTCTATTGTTTCGGGGTTCCCACCCTCGGTACGAGAATCCCCCAGGCTAACGGTGAACCCCACGCACATGGAGGCCTCCCGTTTCCCCTTTGTCAGCCTTGTATTTCAGGCCTGTTTCAGGATGCAGGCGCTGGCCCTGGATCACTTAGCCACACCTTGGAGAGCGGTTTCCTTTCCAGACGATTCCTTCTGAAAGATCGTTGGGGCCTCGGGGCCAGGAAGCCTGTCCATATGATTTATTACCATTTCTCAAAAATAGTCATCCCTTTTGGTAGTTATTCTCTAAAGTGCCATATTCTGTCTTTTATTTGTACTTGTGAAAGTTAAGTTTGTGTGGAATGAAAGAAATACCCCTCATGAATGAGTGACTACCCTAAAACACTTATGATGATAAATGTATTATTCATCAAAGGGAAGTAATACTAAGATTCTTTTTCTTTTGTTTGCATTTATTGGGTGAAAATTGATGTCATCCCCCAACACCCACACACAAATATTCCTCCAAACCACTTAAATATTAATTAGCATTACTTCTACCTAAAGCAAGAGTGGTAGATTGAAGTACCAGATGTTTTGCCAAGCTTAGAAAATCACTTCAGACTGATGAAGTGGATGTGGGGAACTTTTAACATTGGTCAGAAGGACCTCCTGGAGCTTTTGAAGACACCAAATCTGAAGGAGGTTTATACATGACCAGGTCATTACTTTTAGTTTTAAATAGGTCTTCCAAAAAAGGTGTTTTATGGAAAAAGTAACTTGAAAGAAAATATATGGATTTGTTTTGTCTTGAGGCAGGCTGTAAATGTTGGCCGTTTATTTTGGATTATAGATAAGTTCGTGGGGTGGGAAAATGCCCACTTGTTCCAAGGTTAAATATTAGGTTAGGAAAGTCCCGATGTTTTTGCTGCCCTGTAATGGATGGTCAAATCTAACTCTGTTGAATTGAGCTTTTCATATATTAAGATGCGAAACCCATGGCTCATGATCAGTGAGGTACCTTATGCCTATAGCTGACTCCATTTCCACAACTTTGCTCCTTAAGAGTATTGTTGAGAAACAGTTCTGCTCTGTGGGCCCAGTAATCAGCAACATGAGAACTTGTGGGGTGGTCAGGGCCCAGACCCTCCTATGTATCAGCTAGTGGTAGCCACCAAATATGCTGCATAACAAACCACTTCAAAACTCCGTAGTTAAAAACAGCAATCACTTATCCTTAAGGGTCTGCATGTCAGCTGCATGTTGGCCAGTCCAGGCTGGGTTCAACTGGATCTTGGTTGAGTCACTCATGCATCTGGGGTTCAGCAGGTGGTGGGTTGATCTCAAGTGTGGGTGACCCAGTTCATCTCTGCTTCTTGTGTCTTTCATTGTCCTGCTGGAACCAATAGGCTGGCCTGGGCATGCTCTCCTCCTGGCATGGCAATGGTGCAAGAGGGAAGGGAGAGACATGCAACATCTCTGAGGGCCTAGGCTCAGAACTATGCATTCTTACCTCAGCCTTCTTCTATTGGTCACAGCAAGTCCATGGGCAAACCCAAAGTCAAGGGACAGGAAAACATGCTCTGGCCCTTAAGCAGGAGGAACTGAAAAGGCACACAGCCCTGGCACAAGTATAGAGAGGCTGGCAAATTGGGACAACAATGTTGTCTACCCCCCCTGTATAAGGAACGGGGTCGCTCTGTCTCTTTTCTGATGCCCTTTCATTTTCGGGCCTATTTTAGTCTTTCTTGCAATTCCGTCTTTCTAGAACTCAGACAGGAGACCTAGAGACAGACGGCGGAGACTTTCTGAATCTCAGGAAGCAGTGTCCTTGGAGCAACACTCCGGGTCTCTCCTTAGGATAAGTTATTTCTAAGGGGGCCCCTTGGTCTCTCAAAATAGCCTCTTGGCTGCATCCCCCCATTAAACCTTCCTTATACCGTTGGGCCCATAGCTGTCCTCAGAGGAACTACCAGAGAAATATTACTTGGTAATTAGATTGATAGAGATACAAAACCAAACCTGTGGTTTCCATCACGTTGGATTTCCCAGACCTTCACATAGCACCAGGCACAAAGTGGAGGAAGGTACATGTGGTCAGTAAAAAACTGGTAGTGGGAGCCAGGATCTGGATTTGATTGGCCAAGGCTCAGTGGCTGGAACTGGAAGTAAGCTGCTTTGGTTATTATTTAGTTCCCTTGGTTCATTCCTGCCTGGGGTGGGATGCACATTCCTTCATTGTTCAAGCCAGGGGAGTTCTGGGCACCAGGCCCCTCTCCCAATGTGTACGGCGTGGGTGGAAGGTGGCACCCCCCATCTCAGTGCTTAAGAGAGGTGGGTGGGTCATTACAGGGCCATGGAGCAGCTTCTCAGCAGAGGAATTAAGGAGAATAAGGAGGGTCCAGGCATCTGGGCAGAGAGAAAATGGGAGCAGAGCAATGGAGTTATGGAGAGCTGGATTCCCATGAAGATCTGCAGGGTCTGTGGTGATGGAGATGGTCAGGAGAACATAGTGAGAGATGAGGGAAATGGAGCACGGGAGTGAGGGGGAGGGTGGAGAGAATGAGAGAATGGTGTGGGTCATGTGGTCCTCCACTCAGTGACAATGTGTTCCCACTGGAGCTATTCCATCAGCTACTCTCTCTATCCACCTTAGTTCCCACAGCCCTGCCTTGGGTCAATGCTGTGGCCTTGGTCTTGGTGCAGGAGCACCCTTGGCAAGGCTGGACTTACGAGAGATGTTGTGTGGATCTCCACCATGGTGCCTCCCCAAGGGCTTCTCAAGGGCCATTTGGACACAATGTTTGCCTTTTGTGCTGTCCTTGGAGCCTAGCTCTCATGTTGGCTGAGACTCGCTGTACTGAAAAGTTGAAGCAAAGGGGTAGCAGAGAAAGATCCCGTCAATGACTGGTAGACGATGCCATACAAGGTACTGTGGCTAGAAGCAGCTAAGTTCCCACCAGTCTGAGGAGCCTTTGTCTTGAGAATACAAGTGGGAAAGACACCCGGGAGTGCTTGGGTCACCCAGAGTGACCAGGGGCTGAGCCAGGAAATGCTCTCTATGACTGGGACTCTTGCATGTTTTTATTTTCTCCAGAGAGCACGAATCCTGGCAGGCCTGTTGTCTCCTGAAACAGTCAAGTCGTCAATGAAAAGTCCACAGTCGTTAATGGTCTTGAGGCTAGTTCCAAAACATGCCATTTCCAAAAATGTCCAGGAGTGGGGATGAAGCTGTACAGATAGTTTCTGTTAAACAGGACTGAAAATTCTGTTTGTAAAATGATGCAGCTACATTTTGTTTTGTCTGTCGGAATACTCACCGTACCTAAAAATGCATCACAGGTTATTAGGATAAAGCAAGAGAAATATAGACTGTGGCAGTTGAGCTAAAAAAAATATTTTTTGATGTATCCCATAGGAGCCCAGTGGAACATTTCGGTGCCTCCTGGCCAGCCAACTGCAATAATGAAAGAGCTCTTCAGGGAGGTGGAAAGCACGGTAGAATATTTATGAAGTTAGAAGAACCATCTAGTGACCGCACATAAGGGTTCTATGGTTGTAGCCTTACTAATGCTGTTATCGCAGTCGGGGTGGGGAGCCCAGTGAATTTCCCAAAATGCTTGGCTGGGAGATGGGTGTCTTTATCCACGAAGGATCAGGCTTCAGGAGGAGGCTCACTGCACCCCGAGAGCTATTTAGAGTGTGAAACAAATTGTTCCCCTTCTCAAAAGTGGCAGACTGGCCAGAATCATTGACTCCACAGTGTAGGGTAGAAGTAACATCTTGCTTTGTGAAGGGGAAGAGAGCCGGGGTTATCCAGCACCCGCATGCACTAGGTACCCGACAGAATCCTCAGTGTACATAACCACACTGTAGTGCCTGACTAGCTGGGCAACCTTGGGCAAGCTCCTTAACGTCTCTGGGCCTCTGTTTTCTCATCTGTAAAGGGGGAGACATAAGAGCAACCCCTTATACAATCATCTGGAGTGTTTAATGAATTAAAATACATGGAAGTGCTCCCCAAAGTGCCTGGCATATAATAAGCCCTCAGGAGATGAGAGGTAACGTCGTTTCATTGAACCAGCTCAGCAACACTGAGGAGTAAATGTTATTACACGGGTTTTAGTAGGGAGGGTACGGAGGCTCAGGCATGCCGGATTTAGTGGTGGGGAATTAAAGCTGGAAATGTCTGACTTTGCATCCTGCTCTCTGCATGTACGTGGGCCCCAGCTGCTGTTCGGGCGTGATATCAGCTAGACCAAGGCTGGGGGCCTTGGAGGGGAAAGTCCTCCTCTGTGTAAATAGCCCCAATTCAGAAAGGAGGTCGATGGATAAAAAATCCGTTACCAAAGATGCCTCCCACCCACCCCACTCGTGCTCCCTGGTGGCTGTCTGACCTGTGGGGCCCTGTTTGCAGCTTTTCTCCTTGCAGGTGTTAGGCCCCGTCCTGCTGGGTTGGTGGCGGTCCCTGCAGGAGTCATTGCATCCTTCATCCCTGTATGTGGAATGTTCTCTCCTTGGAGAGTCTCAGATTTGACCGTGAGCTCGTGGGGCTGGCATCTCAGGAGTTCCCTCAAATGTAAGAACATCATCACCATGATTATTATTATTACTATTACCGGTATTATTGAAGGAAAGAAGGAAGATACGTGGGAACTGACCAGAAGCCTAGAAAACTGCTGCTGTGGCCAGAATATTAGCTGTGTGATTTATTTATTTCTTGACTCCTTCACTTTCTACCCCACATCAGTAGGGAAAAAAAATTGTTCATCAGGAGCAGCTGGCCTTTGTAGTTGCTGTTTCTGGAGTTGCTGGAAACAGGAACGGTTCTTTCAGTGGTGTGTCCCTGGTGGAAAGGCGAGATGTCCCCATGAAGAGAACTCCCGGAATGAGAGACAACGCTCTGCTCATCCTCCTGTCCTCTCGGGATACGTGTTCCCTCTGATGTGGCTTCCCTACTGGAGGCAGCAGGTGTCCCTCCCACGTTTTGGGGACACACCTGGGTGGTTTTCTATGGGCATTACCTAGGCAGAGGGTGTGATGTAGGCCCTGGGGAGGGGATCAGCAGACTAAGGCAGGCAAAGAGTCGTTTATGCACTGAAAGGGGTGCTGAAGGGTGCGGTGCCCTGTGGGAGTGCATGCTTCTACTCACCTAGCAAGAAGCGATATGGTGCTAACATATTCGCTTATCTGACAGATAGTGATGGAGTGTTTGTTCTGTGTGCACCAGGCTTGGTGGAACCAATGCAGATAAAGTACTGCATCATGTTATTTGTCTAGAATGGGAAACACACATGAAAACAGTAACTAGAATTCACTGTGATCCCTGGAAGCAGAGGGAAGAAACACCCCACCCTGTCTGAGTTTGAGTTCTCCCAGACCCTGAGACGAGGATCTGAGGTTAAATGGTTTCCCTGAGAAGTGCAGGGAACAAAGGTAGGGGGGTAAAGGAGTATACAGGGAAGCCTACCCATAGGGTGCAGCATAATACCGGTGTACCACCTACTTATTGCTACGTAACAAGTCACCCCAAAACATCATGCTTCGTGAGTGCACTCACCACCATTTATTTAGCTCCAGATCCTATGGGTCAGCTGTTTAGGCCCGGCTCAGCTGCCTTGGTCCTCTGGTCTCCCGCATGGTCTGCAGCCAAATGCAGGTTGGCTAGGTGCCTCTGTTTGTGATGATTATTAGCTCATTGTTGGCTGGGGTTCCACCTCTGTCTGCCATGTGGTTTCTCATCCTGTAGCAGGCAAGCCCAGGCTTCTTGTTTAAGAAAATTAGATGTTTGGGGGTAACATTGGTTAATGACATTATATAAATTTCAGGTGTACAACTATATCATCTGTGTACTCCATCGTGTGCTCACCACCCAAAGCCTAGTCTCCTTTTGTCACCATATATTTGACCCCCTTTACCATCTTATTCTTATAATGTACAAGGTGCGGGGCGGGGGGGGGGGGTTCCAAAAACTAGAACAGCAGTGAATAATGCTTCCCGAGGCCTAGTTTTGAATTATTATCTTGTCACTTTTGCCACATTCTATTGGCCAAAGCAAAGTCACAGGGCCAATCAGATTCAAGGGATGGGGAAATAAACTCTACTTCCTGATGGGGTGAGCTACGTGTCACGTGACAAAGGATACACGTAGAGACAGGCTGTTCATGAGCCCATCAGACACAGCCACCACAGGGAAATGCTGGGGATGGTTTAAAACACACCTCAAAATTAGTGCCTCTGAGGGGCAAAGGGGCAACTACCGAGTCATTGGGTAGGGACTACTTCAGGGACATGTGGGTAGGAACACTTAATTCCCTTGGCTTCCAACCGAAGACCGTAGCCTTGTCTGCTTCTGAGAAAAGGCCCTTATGTACAGAGATGCAGGCACCGGCAGGTCAGAGTCAGCGAGAGCATTTGAAACAGCCTGAGGGGGTGGCGAGGCCTGTGCGGTGTCTGCTACAACTGCTTTCTCAGGAGTCTCCGTTGATGAGTTTAGACCAGAATTTCCAGCAAGAGTGTTAATGTCACCTTTGGACACCAAGACTTCTTCCCATTAACTTCCTGGCAGAGCTTTCTAGCCTCGTTTTGCCAAACACCCACCAACATTCTCCTGCTGCACTTGTCTGCATCTTGTCCCTTTTCCACTGCTTTGCCAAGAACAGCCGCGTAGTGCCTGTGTGCTGAAGGGCATTTGACTTTGAGCAAACTCATGAGCCAAGTACAGGGCTGGGCACTTTGTTCCCACTGTCCTGAGGACAGCAGATGAACGATGTGTCCGAAGCACACCCAAGGCAGAGAGGATAAGACCTCTGACCCCTCCGTCATCCTGGGAGGGACCTGGGTGGAGCCAGGCCACACAGCTGTGTTTCTTTGGAGGCCTGGCTCCAACTCAGCCCTGGGAGGAGCACAGACGGTAACTCTGTGACCCTGAGACACCCCCTCCATTGTCCTAGAGAGTAACTCAGGCAGATGGAAACAAGCCCAGCTCACATGTTCTTCTGTTCTACCTTCTGTTCAAGGTAGTTTTCATGTACGTATCTGGAGCCATGGCATTTTGGATACAGAATAGGAAGCTGACCGGCAGGGATTTGAGTCACTTATCCAAGGTCAGAAAGGAAGTTAAATGGCAGCGGCAGGAAAAACACCTGCTGGGAGGTTCCTGAGTCCAAGTGCAGTGTTCCAGACCTGAGACCCACGGTCTCACTCCTTAAATAGCGTGGCAGCTTGGGGAACCGGGCCTGTCTCTCACTCCTGCTGAGATGTGCTACTGTCCAATGTAGGAACTTCCTTCCTATCTCAGGGATGATCTGATTTCCTCAATGGCCTACTGGCCACATGCGTGAGGCTGGGGCGGTGGGCCACCACCCCAGGAACTGACCTTTTTCCCTTGGGGGAGTCACTTCACTTTTAGGGGACCCCCCCACATGAGCAGCAGAAGTCTATCCCAACAAATACTGGATTTCAGGGAGAGCCCTCCTATTGAGCAGACACCTATGAAGATTTTCCGTGTGGATGGTGAGAGCATGGGGAATCTGTACAGGAGCAGGGAAGGCAGACTGAGGAGTAACCATGGCAACCACAGAAGCAGCTGGGAACATGCTTAGAGCTGGCCTCCCTCCCAAGCAACCTGGGAAGGCTGGGTCTACCTCACAGGTGTACCTAATAAAATTTTATTCGGTAGTATTTTCCTTGGCCCCCAAATATAGCCAACCATGGGAGGTTTTATGTGTAAGCATCTCTCCAGCAGGGTCAAAATGATATGGCTGTTATTTCCTTCTCACTGGTCCTGCACCCTAAGGACCCATCCAGAGAAGGTAGCAACTGGATCGCTCCCCCTTCTCAAATGGAGAGCAGGCGGGAGCCCTGGACTGCGCCTTCACTGGGATTCTTGCAGTTCTTCCTGTGTGACTGTGTTGTTGGTCTCCTGCCATGGACACTAGACTCACCCACCCCCCAACAGACTCCATTACTGTAAGGACAGCCAAATTCCGAAGATGCACAGCGGGTTTGTCTCCTGAGGTAACCCTTTCTGCGTACAAGTTTTTCTTCTTGTCACACACATACCTTCTCCTCTTAGCTTCTCTCCCAAGGGTGTCCGGAGCCACCTGACGTAACTGTGGGCAAACAGGGAGGTGGCCCTGCCACTCTTCACAGATAAAAACCCAAGGACAGCTGTGACTGAGGAGCCTTTCTCTTTGTCCCCAGTGGTCACTGGTCCCACCTCCTAGACAAAGGTGGCGACTCTGAAATAATGTGAACTGCCCAGGAATCACCAGCACTGATGTTGCAGTGAGATGGGAGGTACTGTGTGGGGAACCTGGAGCTACCAGGAGCCTTCTCCCCTGACTCCATTCCGGGCCGAGGCCTCTGCCATGACCAGTGTTTATTGGGTTTCTCGGCACATTACATGGTGGTCCTCATTTACTATGCACAGGTTTGCATTAGGTGGTTACCTTTTACAGAAAACAAAGGAGCCAATGCCACTAATCACATCACAGAAGAAGGATAATTGCAAATGAAAAGGGCAAAAGTGGTTGGACCAGTTACACTGGTCCTAGGAAGGTTTAGCATGGATTTTAGGAAGTTACTTTGCAGTAAGTTTGCCACAAATCCAGGCAATGGAGTTTTTTAGCAAAAAGCAAGACTCAAAGTGGCCTAGGAATATTGCAGGCCTGATCCCCCACGGGAGAATCTATCCATGGGCGTGGGTCCTGTGCATCTCTGAGTGGAGCTGGGCCCACGCCATGCAGAACGGTCTCCGACACAGGCGATCTTGAACCAAAGATGCCGAGGCTGGGCGGATGCTGCTGGTGCCCTGCCCAGGTCCCTCGGTGGTGCAGGTGCCAAGTTCCCAGCTGTTAGCTGCTCAGGGCTCACCGCTCTTCTGCCTCAGGTCTGGAGATTGGCCCTCATGTCACGGGAGTCCTCTTGTTGGGAGGTGGCCCCCACCCTGGAGCAGCCCTCAGCCATGACTGACTGATCTGAGGTACCAAAAGCCAGCCTCGCTGTGTCCAGTGCGGATAATTCCACGCAGTGGTTTGTGCCCCAGGGCCCTGGTGTGAGTCAGGCCAAGGCTAGACTGTGCCCAAGACCGTGACCCTGAGCAGCTCCTGTCTCACCCCACCGGCTTCCCTCGCCCCGCCTGCTGCCAGAGGACCCAACCTGAGACCCGGTCGAACTTGGACCTCACGTTTTGCCTGTTTGTTTGTTCTCAGATCTCCTGACCAGGCAGTCTCGTTCCTTTTTAGGACTGAGTTCCAAAGTGAAACCAAATCTGATGTCTTTTTCAGATATTAATGGGGAGAAACAGTTGCCGGTGGGTTTTTTATCTGCTCTCTTGAAATTGGAGGGGTTTGGGCTTTTTGTTTCATTTCATTTCATTTCATTTCATTTATTTAGCCTCTCCCAGGGACATACGTATTGATTTAGAGAAAGGGGATGAGAGGGAGAGAAACATTGATTGGTTGACTTTCGTAGGCACCCCAACCGAGAACCAAACCTGCAACCCAGGCATGTGCCCTGACCAGGAATTGAACCCACCTCCCTTCAGTGTTCGTAACGATCCCCAACCAACTGAGCCACACCAGCCAGGGTGGGGTTCGAGCTTCTTAAAAACCACACCTTAGAGTGATGTGTAGCAGGTCCCTTCAGGTGGCGAGTGAGACTTTGTGTCTTCCAAGGTTACTGCTGGTTGCCTCTTCCCTGGGACTTCATTTTTATAGAGGACTACCCCAACACAGTGGATCACAGGCGAGGGGGTGGCGTGGTGCCGGACGGTTTTCAGGGCAGAAGGTCCTCCCTGGAGGGAACTAAGGGAACACGTGATATTCAGGCGGAGTAGTCAGCCCTCCTCGGCAGGAACACTGGGCTCTCTCTTGAGAATGTTTTCTGTGGTAACGAGACTTGAGCCAAGAGGTGAATGCCACTGCGTCGGTCAGCAGTTGTGTTTCTTTAAGCAACAAAGGAAAGACAAATTTTCAAATTTCTCGTTTCTTTTTCTCGTGTGGGAGAGCACAGTTTAACCTTCTAAGCCAAGAAGGAGAGGATTCTCCTTTTCGCTCCGCCCTGGCCAACTTCCCCAGTTTTATGATGACTCCGTTTAGTCCAGGGATAGTGGGACTGAGACGAATGAAACCAAAGCATCACAGATACCTTCTTACTCACCTTTTAGAAACGCCATTTGCACCTTTCCTCCTGGCGTTGCCATCTGAGCACGCTGTCTCTCCCTCCCCCTTGGTCCACACGGCCCCTTCTTCCCATCACTGCATCGAGTCCCCCACTGTCGCCGTCCCATAGGACAGAGGTTCTTAAACTGGGTCCGTGTCCCCTTGGTGATTTGTGCATAGAATTCTGTGGGCTTGGATAGGACAATGGTCACATGTTTATTTTCACTGGCTTCGGATTGGAACAGAGTATTCTATTCAGTTACAAGTGTAGACAGTAAAGCATGGGAATGTCAGCAGGACCTGTGACTGTCACACGTAGACTCTGGCATTTTCATACTGAGCTGCTGTACTGCACACATTTCAGAATAGCATTTACATGCGTCCTGACTTCACAGGTACAGCAGATCTACCACTCAGTCTTCCTAGTGTCATTAAAAAATAACACATACTAGTAAACCACACATTTTTTAATATAATGATCACTGTATTTTTTGTACTTGGTTTCTTTGCAATACTATTTTTCATTTTATGCATCTAAAAACAGTATTTTGAGCCCTGGCGGGTGTGGCTCGGTGGATTGAGTGCCAGCCTGCAAACCCAAGGGTTGCAGGTTCGATTCCCAGTCAGGGCACATGCCTGGGTTGCGGGCCAGGTCCTCAGTGGGGGGTGCACAAGAAGCAACTGCACGTTGATGTTTCTCTCCCTCCCTTGCCCTCTCTCTAAATATAAATAAGAACAGTATTTTGAGAAGGGTCCATTCACTTCACTAGACTGCCAGGAGTATCTGGTGGCACAAAAACAGGTTCAAAAACCCTGTTCTGGAAGTTTTCTCTGAGTGTGGGAAAGATGCCTATTGGAGAAACGAATGTTTTGCTTTGCTTATGGAGCCGATGAAAGATTTCTGTTGTAATATTCCGAACTGGGACTTCATTATAAAGCTATCATCGTGTTCTCCTGTCTCTGTGGCTTCCTAATCAACATGCTGATTAGGAAGTAACCATTCATGTCTTGTCCTTGGCTTATTATTTATTAAAGGCGCAGGTAATTCTTCTTCAGAGCTTTGATGAGCTCAAGAAATCTAGTGCGCAAGAAATCAGGCCCAAAGCAGAGAAACGGGGCCAGGTGGTGAATGCGGCAGCCACTCTATGGACCGGTGGGCCCATTCGTGGCGGCTTGAGGTGCCGTGGCGTGTGCACCCTTATTTCTACCCTTGAGGCCTCCGGAGATTCAGAGGACCCAGGGGAAAGAGCTCTTTTCTCCCTGCCCCTGTGGCTGCTCACCTCACAGGAAGAAATGGTTCCAAATCCAGGGAGGCTGGTAATTTCTATGTGTTTTATTGTCTGTGACCATTTACATCCCCCATTTGGTTCTTGAACTAGAATCGGGGGAAAATTAGGGCCACAACAGCCAGGAAACCCTGGTGGCCATGCTGACTTGGTCCTCTTGAGTTGTCTGGCCTGCCAGCTTCTGTGAGCCGCTCATGGGCTCCTTGCATTTTGAGGGTGTTAAGTGACCCGGTTCAACAGGCGGCTCGTGTGTGACGTAAGGTGGCACCGTGCCACTGCTGGGTCGGGCCATACATCACTGCACACCAGCCCTGTCTTATGACGTCAGACCCCTGAGCAGCCCACAGGGCCTGGGAACTCCTCTGCCCCCTGAAGTATTCTTTGCCTTTAATCCAGTTGTTACAGTGAGTGAACCCCGCTGATTCGTTCCAGATGTGCTAAGATTTAGTGATTCCGGAAATACTCCTAAAGCAAAGGCTGATGAGGATTTGAATTCCTCTGTTAGCTGGGAACCAGTGATTCCTTTCACGATTAAACAAATGGGGCCAGAGGAAGGAGCCCGAGCTGCTTGGAGGGACGGGGGGGCCCCTCTGGCCTCTCGAGTCAGCCTCGTTAGAAAGAGGATGGCCTTTGAAGCAAGTACGGGTTCTGTCCCTGCACGAGTTACTAAAATGAGCCAGAGCTGAGGCCAGATCAAGGCCCATGATGTCAGAGGGGATGCAGGCCTGTGACTTTAAAGTAAGATACGTTAATTACCTGCATGTTGCTAGGGAAACCACTATTTTGTCTCAGATCACCTTGGTAAATGCTTTTCTGGCTTTAGGACCATAAAGCTGGCCCAGGTGGGTACATAGGAGGGAGATAGCCATGTTTCTGGCTTCATGTAAGCACTTTTCCAACCAGAAACTCAGTCCCAGGCATCATTTCCCTGACCCGCTGTAAACTTTAATTGACGCGCCTCACAGAAGTGCCTCAGGATCCGTATCTGGAGTTAACAGCCACATGGGTCTGTTTGGCATGATTAGAAGGGATTTATGCGGCCCAGTAAGATGTGAAGCCCATCTCCAACTGCATGGCCTAATAACCCACTGGTGGAAAAAGTGAAAACCTCATTCCACACACACATACATAGTTCAGTGATTGCTTTAGCCAGTATTCAAGGATGTGAGCAGTATGAACATTAAAGCTACTTAAAATTACAGGCTCAAAACAAAAGCAGAGATGAATTCATGTAAACTGTTGCTCTTGAGATTTTTTTTAAAGGTGTGTTTGAAAGTAGACAAATATCCAGTAGGTGCCGGCGGCGGTGCCACATGTGGGACAAGCCGTGTAAGCGCATCAACCTGGGGATTCAGCTGAAGTCCAGCCAGGCCAGAGAAGGGGACGGGCGAGCAGGGAAAGTGAAGGTAGGACTCCTGGAAGGGGACCCCAGTGGCGGCCGAGGGAGGGCAGGAGCACCCAAGAAGCAAGCTGTCCCGGATGTGGCACCGCGTATCGAACAGAGTGAACCGCGTTCTAGGGCACGAAACGAGGGGATCCTGGGCCAGTCAGCAGGGGGCTCAGGGCTGAGGCTGTGGACCACAGGAGGCGGCCCGAGGCCGGGCTGTATGTGCAGCCGTGTGATTGAGAGCTGAGCAGAAGTAATAACTCCTCCAACGCTCTTGAGGATATTAAAAGATAAAATAAGATTAGATTTGATTTTTTTCGACTTTTAAAAAAAATTTAGTTTAATTGTTGTTCAAGTACAGTTTTCTGTCTTTTACTCCTGTCCCAACCCACCTACCCACCCACCCATCCCTCCCCACCTCCCTCCCATTTCCACCCCCCCTAGTTTTTGTCCATGTATCCTTTATATTTGTTCCTGTAAACCCTGCCCCTTTTCCCCTGAAATTCCCTTCCCTCTCCCCAGATTTGATTTCTTAATGTATATTTAGAATTGCACCTTTTGGTACAATACCCTTTTCAGATATTTCTTGGTGCTTTTTTTCAACAAAAGTGTTTTATTTAAAAAATAGAAGTTATATCTTTTTTGGTGCTCTTTGGTTAGTAAAAAAAAGTCCCTTAAGTATTTGTCACAATAGCTAGAACCTTATAAATCAGGAAACTTTAGTGATTTTTTACAGCAGTGAAAATGGGCATCTGGAGTCTAAATAATTCCACCTATCAATAAGATCTACAGGAATGGAGAGGAACAGGCACTCGTTCACTTCGATGGGCCAGCAAGACAAACCAGTTCTTCCCACCACCCCCACCACAGGAAAGAGACATTTCTGAGCTGATCCTGGACCATTCCCTGAGACTCGACACCTCTGGAGCCTCCAGCTGTACCTTATGGTTGCCTTGACCAGACTTCTGTCCCATGCAAACATCTGTGTCTTGGGGACAGGACAGCTTCTCCAGTTTATCACAAGCTGAGGGGAAGGGACTAAGAACCTGCGAACGTGGGGCGTCACACTCTCATGTCCAGAGTTTGATGAGGGCCTTCGCCCTGGCCCCTAACCCCTATGGGCTGACTTTGACGGCTTTCTTCTCTGGGGATACGGAAATGCTGGGGTTTTGAGAACGGGTTTGTGTGTTGTTGGCCTGGGTCACTGACTTTCTGTAGCGGAGTTGGCAGCATCACGGAGGAGAGGTCTCTGGTCCAGCCCTTGGGACGCAAAGGCTGCTGTAAGGACTCCAGGGGGCTTCGGAGCACCTCTCAGATGCAAGCAGTGGGCTTGCCTGTAAAACCTCTCAGCCTGCAGGGGTGAACAGAAGCTGAGGAGCACACACCGTAACTGCGTTTGGGAACACAGTGGCGTGAATACTGTGTGCGTGGAGGGATCGACAGCTGCCCCACTGGGTCAGGGAGCTGAGGGCATACCCTGCAGAGATGGGCTCAGAAATTGTGTGCGCTGCCATCTGGATCTTCTCGAATTTATCCCTAGTCATCCTCTCAGAGCAGATTGCACTGGGGAAGCTCAAAGGACATACCCCTCAAACTCAGCAAGAGTACTACTGTCTTGTGCGTCTTACCTCGTGGTGCCCCAGTTTAGGGCAGGGATAACGTTCAGAATAAATGACCTTCAGGCCCAGGCATATCTGCCTTTAACAGCAGTTGCCAGCCGAGGACAGCCGGTACCGCACCCGCGGGGATAACGCACCGGCGGTCAGCCCTGGGTAAGGGGTGTGTTTGGTCCCCCGCCAGGACATTTGGCAGGATTGTGAGGCCTGTGTGGGCTGGAACCGTTGCTAGACATGGAGACTGTGGCACTTGAGATGGATCTTTGCAACAGTTGCTAAAGAAGGAGAGCGACCAGGATGTGGTTCAGAAGGGGGCCGTGGGGTGTCTCCAGGGTCTAGGCCCCTTCCAGACGTTCAGAGGTAAAGACATTCAGAGGTAACTGGCTTCGCTGGCTGCCTCCGCCTCCCATTCATAAAGCTGTGACCCCCTTCTCCCATTCAGAGGGACCCGCAGCAGTTGCCCTCCGTGTGTCTCTATCCCTTTCACCCTGGCGGTCAGCTCGGGGATCTGCATCTCTGCAGGCTCCGCCCACCAGGCGGGAGGTGCTGGGAACGGGTCCTCTTCCTGCCCCGGAGCAGCCCTCAGCCGGTGACTGGGGGCAGCGCACAAATCCTTCCGTCCCCGGTGAGGTGTGTTGGCACAGGGTACAACTTTGGGGGTCAGATTTTGGTGAGACTCAGAACTACTTTGTGGGACACAGAAGCACACATGTGGTTCACTTTTTCTTTTGTGACATTTCACAATATTCATTACATCACTTTTATAAGCCAGTTAGTTTTAGAAGCTAAATACTTTAAATTTCATTTTGAAAAAGACTCAGTTTTATTTTTACCCAAATTTGTTTTCTTTTCTCTAGACCTCTGTTTTGCAAGTAACACAAGCAAATAGGTACCGTTGAAGAGTAATCACAAACCAAACATATTATATTGTTGAAAGCAAAATGCATAGAATTTACTGAGAATCTTGCATAGTCTTGACCAATGGAAATACAGTCCAAACCACATATGCAATTTAAAATGTATGGTAGCCACACTGAAAAATTAAACTGGAACCCGTAAAACAAATTTTATTTAATATAGCAAAAATCACTTAAATATGTAATTAATATCTAAACAATGCTTGAGATTTTAAAAAATCCTTTTACTTTATTGTGCTAAGTCTCAGAAACCTGATGTGCATTTTACACTTCAGTGCAGACCTGCCACATTTCAAGTGCTCAAAGCCATCTGTGGCTAGTGGCTGTGACATTGGACAGCCCAGCTTAGACCTAGAACGTGTACTTGTGCGTTGTCTCACCCAATAAGTGAGGGAGCTGAGGTCAGTGTACACCAGTTGCCATCAGTCACTGGCTTCGGGCTACTACAGAAGCTGTGGGGGGCTTGCTTCTCCGCCACTCTGCTGCCCTGCAGAGAAAAGTCCTTCAGCAAAAGATGGGGGCGCTGGCGGATGGAGTGGCAGCCTGTGCAGGCTGCAGGGATAAACCCCAGGAGGCTACAACCTCCTGTAGCCTCCTAGGTTTTATAATACCCTCACTGTGGTGCCTTGTTATGTATTAACAAATTGCCTTCAACATCCCTGGCACTGGTGACTGAAGATAACATGGTGGAGTTCATGGGCCCACAGGACCAACTCAAAACGTTGATACTTGAAGTCCATGGGAATCCGCACGCATTCCGTGTACCCTCCGGGCCTCCCCTTGTTCTCACTGCTAAGGATGTCCTTTTCCTGCTCCTTCCCACTTTATTTCTGCATCACCTCCATTTCTTTATCCGTTAGTCATTGTTTTCTCTGCCTGGAATGCACGTCCTGTTTCTCTGCCCTCCCGTATGTTCCTCATTCTTTAAGATGGGGTTTGATTCCTCCCTCTCTTGGGGAACTTCTTGGGATTACTTCAGTCGACAGCGATGTCTCCCCCCTGGATTTCTCTTGCACCTTGTTCTGCACCTGTCCCTCAGCAAGACTTGCCTGCACTTTGCGGTGCATTTCCCTCATGTCCTAATCGGTTTATTTGGCCCTTTGTGTTCGTGTCCCTCGTAGGAAGACGTCCCATGAGAAACTGTGGTTTTAGGGGGTCTTCCATGTTTGTGAGTTTAAGCACTAAGAGTTGAAAACCTGATAGTTGTCAACAAAGCCCCACGGAGATTGCCCAGCAGATGCTGAAGGTACCTGGAACCATCCTGAACAGCCTCCACCGATTCCAAGGAAAATTGTCCAGAGCCAAAATAAGCACTTCAGGTAGCTTTGTAAAGAGATGACACCTTCCAATATGCGAAACATTGTAAGTGCTCAGAAGGCAGGCACAATTTTACTTCTCTTCTTATTGTAGCCAAATAAGCTTTCTGTGAATTTTACGCAGTTTGGTGGTATTTGCCTGTACTTTAGGAAGTGCGGGGACAGAGGGAGGGACACCGCTACTTTAGTTTCTCCCCTTAGCATCTTCGCAAAAAGTCACCCGCATAAAGTCGTTTCTGTGATGGTGGAAGGGGAAGAACCTGGCTCAGTGGCCTGAGTGGTTCAGCGGGTGACGATGGATACGGGAACGCACAGCATTGTCCAACAGGGGCCTTTGAAGTGTGTGCACTACCAATGTAAGGTGATGAGTCAGATCACAGAACGGGTCTGACAGTGACCCTCAGGCCACCAACATGGTGACAGTAACAGCTGGCATTTGGAGTACTGAGTGAATGGTGCCAAATCCAAGATAAACCCAATGTATTCAAAACAGCTGCTGTAAGATGTATTAGGACAGTTATATTTTTTATTGATTGATTTTAGAGAGAAAGGGGGGAGAGAAAAAGAGATGGAGAGAGAGAGAAATACAGACCTGCTGTTCCACTTACTGGTGCACTCATTGGTTGATTCTTATATGTGCCCTGACCGGGGATCGAACCCACAACCTTGGCCTGTCGGGATGGTGCTCTAACCAACTGAGCTACGCTGCCAGGGCTATCGTTGTTATTTTTTATGACAAATGAGCCATATGTTTCCAGCAGGCTGTAAGATAAGCTTTATGGAAGCTGTTCAGTTTGGTTCTTATTTTAACTATTAATAGTGCTTTTCTTATAAAAGTGCATCAGAATGGTGAATGTTCAGAGTAGTGTGACTTGTGTGAAAGACTGCACAAGCAAGTTAAAGTTAATGGGAAATTTTTTTCAGGGAATGAAATTTCTTGAAATCAGGATTGTTCTTTATAGAGTAAGTAAGCACCTGGGGAATGTTGGGCACCCAAACCCTGTGCCTGGGCATTTTACTCTTTCCACAGTCCAGTCAGAGGTTGGTCTTCACAGAGTCCTGTTCTTTTTAGATAGCTCTTGCCAAAGCCCTCCCCGGCTGAGATGGAGTTTGTACGACATCTGCAGCTCGGACGGCCCCCATGCCGATGGAAGTGTGGCAGGGGCCACAGCTCAGCCCCCACATGACAGACAGACCTGGATCAGAGTGCGCCTCCTTCGGGGGGCTCAGCTCCTTCAGCTGTAAGATTCGAAGGCTGAGCTGATGATCTGTTGTGGGGGTGGTGTACGTGTTCATTCATCCTCTCCACAAGGGTTTGTTGAGCACCTATTGTGTGTCGGGCACAGCTCTGTCACTGGGGGTTCAGTGATGTGCAAAACCAGACAGGAGCCCTTGGCCCCTGGTCCTTCGATCCTAATAGGGGAGACATAGTTCCTAAATATGTGCACAAATAAATGTGTCTTCACCGCATGGGTAAGTGCTGTGAAGGACGGTGGAGCACATGGGGCTGGAGGAGCTTGTAACAGGAGATCCTTCTCACCCAGGGGGACATGCAGGTGAGCAGCTGGAGAACACGGGCTGCAAGGGTGAGGAGTGGGCTTCGAAGGCCCAGGAGGTGCTGAGTCCTAGGCCCAGCCCAGCCCCTCGGCCAGTCACCTTGTCTCTCTGCATCTCAGTTTCCTCACATCTAGAAATGGAACTACCATCAGGAACCTTTCATGGCATTGTAAAGTTTCAGAAGGATGACACGATTAAAAGTACCCAGCACCAGGCAAATGACATTGCATTTCATGTCTAAGAATAGCTTTGGAAACAGAGATGTTCTATTTTGTACCAGAGTATCAGCTGTGGAGGAGGAGTGAAACAGCTTCGAGGCCTCTTTTTTTAAAAGACCGAGTTCAAGGTCTGTTCTGAAAGGTGCCTGGCTTCCCTTAATCGTGGAGCCGTGTTTGAATCGCTTGACTTTGAAGCCCCAGGGATGACCGCGCTGCATGATTAAGTGACAGAGGTCTAGGCTGTGGGGGCTGGCAGAAGGTTACACACCCCCAGCCTGATCCCTTGCCATTTGTACATGAGGAAACATGGCTGATCATGAACGACAGAAGTGGAGTGAAGAGGCACTTCCCTGCCCCATGGTCCTATGTATTTTTATATTGTCTCTCTGTTGAATATTCCATTTGGGAATGATGGGTATTCTCTGAGGCTACTGGGCTACTTGTGAGTCCTTACGCAATCCCTCCTCAAGATAAGGCAAGGTTAGCACTCTCTCTCATAACTCCTCAAAGCCTGAGGATTGCTCCTTTAATCTTACAAAAGCAAACAAGAGGACAGAAATAACACATCAATTGTTGACAATTAAAGTGGCCAAGAATAATAAATAATTGCCACATAGCTTGAGGTCAGGGTCGTAATTTACTGGAGGCCATTCAAGAATTCGAAACTTTCCTCTAAGTTAATTTTTCACATCTTGTTTGGATCCTTACGGCTCTTGTTTCCAAAAACAAGACCATCAGATCTCTCCTTGCACATGTTATTCTTGTTGACGTGCCAGGCATGCAGCAAAGTGAGGTCCTCTTTTCTTGGATGGGTAATGAGGGTTTCTCCCCCTAAAATCTGTATTTCAAAGTAGTCTAGCCTCCTGGGATTTTGGATAGTTGTCTTTCCTGCTCTGCTAGCTATATCAGTGGTTGCAAACAACAAAGAACATGTGCTGGTTAATTTAAACACAAAGGGGATTTATTGGAAGGATAGGGGCGGGGTCAGAGCTTAGCCAGGAAGGCTGGAGAACCATCATTACAGGAAACAGAGGAGGCAAGGCGTAGCTCAGGGCGCCGCCCCTGGGCTCTCAGTCCTCTGTGGCCACCTCAGATGATCTCAAAGCATTCTGGTGCCTTTGGGCAACCCTCAAAATTCATGATCTTGGTTAAGAGCATCTATCTGCTCACCGCACCCAGGCTGCTTGAGCTCCCTTAGATCACCTGACTCCACTTAGGTGCCTACACTTCAGCAACCAATCCTAACTTTACCGATGTGCCCTTCCCACTTATCTTGAGATTTCCCCCCAAACAGAAGGGTCAGGATGCTGAGTGGCCAAAAATATCAGCTGTCTGCTACACAAACATTTATATGCTTAACCACATCTTCCATTAACTGGTTGGCCAATCAAAGATTGGCCACCCATGTGAATTTATTTTGTCCAAGGCTCACGTAATAATCGTCAATGTCAGGGACATTATCATTGTCACTCTCCTCCTCGCTATCACTCTCATCCCCACCATCATCCCATTGATGACCCATTCACCCCCCGACTCTCCCGGGATGCTGTTTCCCTCCTTCTCCTCACCCCTCAAATGTTCCTTCCTCCTTCTCCATCCCCAATTTGACTCTGCTTTGATTTCATTGCAAAATGGAAGCAATCGTAAAGGAATCCCCTCTGGTCCCTGAGACCCATCTATCAATGCGTCTGTGCCGTACATGCCTCTTGCTCACCTCGTACCAGCTGAGGCCGCCCCTCCATTTGTTCAGACGCCATCCAGCAATTGTCCCCTGTCATGTCATCATTCATTGCTCTCTCTCTAGTAGATCCTTCTTATCACCATGTAAATATACTGTAATAATTTCCATCTTAAAAAAATTCCCTTGAGCCCACATCCTACCAGCTATCATCCTTTTTCTCTCCTCCCCTTTGTAGAAAAACTCCTTCAGATAGTCAACTGCACTCACTGCTTCCACTTACTCTCTTCCTGGTGCTCTCACACCCATTCCAGTCAAGCTTTCATCCCAAACACTCCACTTAAGTCGTTCCTAGCAAGATCACCAATGACCTCTGGATGGCTCACTCCAGGGGCCAGTTCTCATCTGTGTTATTCTGACCTATATGCCATGTTTGACAAAATTGATTATTCCTTCCTTGAAACCTGTCTCCTGTGGCCACTTAGATACCCTCTTGCTTGGTTTTCCTCCTATCTCCCTCGCTACTCTTTTCCAGTCTCCTTTGCTGGCTCCTCCTCATCTTCGGCTCTCAAGTGTGAGACCTCTGATCTACCCACACGTGCTCCCTGGTGGTCAGACCGGCCCATCCCAGGTGTGTATCTGTAGCCCAGACTCCTTCTTCAACTCCAGACTTATGCATCCAACTCTCTCAGATCTCTTCTGGAAAATCCAATAGGTGATTTTCTTAGCTAAACCTTCTATAGCCACCGTCTTTCCCATCTCAATAAATGACAACTGCCCCCTTCTACTTGTTGAATCTAAAATCCTTGAAGCCATCCTTGACTCCCCAGCTAAGATCCCTAACACCCCTCATCCACCCATGAGCAAACTCTGTTGGCATAACCTTCGAAACATCCAGAATGACATCTCACTGCCTCAGTTTCTACCACCACAGCCTGGTCTGTCATCTTCTGACCCCTGGATTATTACAAGTGCTCCCTGACCAGGCTTCCTGCTTCCCCCGACCACTCACACCACAGACTGTTCTCATCACAGCCAGCGTGAGCCTTTCAATATGGAGGTCAGGTCCCATGGGTCCTCCACTCAGAGCTCAGCAGGGGCTCCATCTCAGGGTCAAACCAAAGCCCTTGTGATAGCCCAGCAATGCCCTATGTGATCTGTTGGACCCTAACGCCTTTGCCTCTCTAAGCCCATTTCCTCCCGCTCTCCCCTTCACCCACACCTCTCAGCCACACTGGCCTCCTTGCCAGTGTTTGAACATTCCAGGCACCACTTTTCCTTGGCTCATTCCCAGATCTCTTTGTATCTTGCTCCTTTGCTTCCTTGGGCTAAGGTCACCTTGTCAGTGAAGCTTCCCTGACCACCACCCCATTTAATGTCGTATCCCAGTCTTCCTCCAATCTGGCACTCTCTCTCCTTGCCCCTTTGTAAGTTATAGCTGTAGCTCTTATCACAATCTGACCGGTGTGTTTGCCTCTTTGTGTCTGTGTTTGCTGTCCCTGAAGCTACAAGCAGGCAAGAACTCTATTTTGTTTGCTGTTCTTTCTCTAGCACTTAGAACAGTAGTCATGGGCGGTCAGGAAGCACTAAAAAAGTATGTGAATGAATGAATGCCTGACCGCATTCTGTGTCTAGGTTATTAAATGTCTTATGATTGTACAGGTTTGATGTACAAGATTTCATGTGAGCCCCCGAATGGCCTAGTGAGATAGGCAGTCCAGACCTCTCCTGGGCTTAGATGAAGAAACTGAGGCTCATGGGATCTAAGAATGTATGGCTGCTTCATGAGGCTTCTGGGACTTGTAGTTCTAGTCCGAGAGCAGTTTCTGCCCCCCACCCTCAGCTGCCCGGCAATGGCTCATGTTGTATTAGTGAAAGCTGAGCGCTCTGGGGCATTCATTGCTGTTCCTTTTTCATTGCAGCATTGATGAGAAAACCCCGTATCTAGCTCTGGGGGCTGTGAAGAATATCTCCCTAAACATCTCCATCTCCAACCTCGGCGACGATGCCTATGATGCCAACGTGTCCTTCAACGTTTCCCGGGAGCTTTTCTTCATCAACATGTGGCAGAAGGTAAGGGGGTGCCCCAAAAGAGAGCCTTCAGTCCAGCTAGCGCATTTGTTGATTTTCATCATAGCTCAGAACGTGCGGTGGTTCTGCAAAGACGATTTTGTTATGTAGAGTAGCATCTGGGATGATGCCCAGCCAATGGAGCCACGCAGGTCAGGGCTCCATGTGGGACTACGAGAATTTTTTTCCTCCCGGACTGAGAAGGTGTGCTGGTACAGCCAGAGAAGAGTATCAGATGTCAGCATCGATGTCTTCCACTGTCTCCCACCCATTCTCGCTCATGAAACCCACTCTGTGCGGCTTTAGGTCTGGCCCCTTCTCTAAGGTGGTACATGGTCACTGTCTCCAGCACACACACGTTCTGGAGAGTTCCGGTGTTAAGTTGGTAGCCGCGAACAACCAGAGATGAGAACAACCAGGTTGTAGCTCACCGTGCCTGTTGCTGCCAGCGATGCACTTGATGCTTTCATCAGAGGGTCATGCTCGTCATCCCACACTTTGGCGCATTTATTTGTTCCTGACATACTTGAGTGAATGGAGGAAATTAAATTATTTCCATGAATGGAGTGAGCTCTTTAGAGGGAATTAATTTATTTGAATGGACGGGAGTTTAAATTGCAGGGCTCAGGAAGGACACAGGTGCTGGGGCTCCCTCCTGTCTTGGAATCTGCCTCCAGGATCCACCCTTGAAGGGAAAGGATGGGCCTTCTGGGCGGGCAGCAGGTGGAACGGGGTGGGGGGTTTGGAACAGACTTCCCTCTACCCCATGACTGCACCGCGTGTCTTGATGGGTACTTTTTGCAGCTTTTCCTAGTGTCTATAGCCTTGAACTGCAGCCCCTTGATATCTGTGTTACAATGGAACCAAAATCACTTTCTGAGAGTTGTTGGCCTGCCCACAGATGAGCACCAGATGCACCCTCGAACCTGCTGGCAGCCTTTCTCCTGCCCAGGCACGTCTCCTGCCAGACTCCATAGTTCTGACAGGACCGTGCCCGCCTTGCCCAGTTTAGGAGGCAGCGGAAGCATATAGAGCCATCCAGAGAGGCCGTGCTCCAAGAGCTTCGCAGGAGATCATCTCAAACTTCCTGTTGCTTAATAGCTTTTGGGAGTTCCAGGGTTAGGAGAGGCCCCCCAAAATAATGAAGGACTGCCGGAAGGGCATGCTTTCCATTCACCTTCTACACCCTAAACAATGTCCCTGGTTCAGGCCCCGCCCCATCAAGAGTGCACCAGGCATCTGTAGGGTTTCGGTATCTCTGCCCACGCACAGAGTCTCTTTTACAGGATTTCTTGGGCTGTGATGCCATCTTCCCATCAGGGGTGGGCGGGGGGAGAAAGGTTTACTCGGAGATGGGACCTGTGAAACTCGTTTCTACAGTAACTGAGAGGGTGTGGTTGGTGACCCGGTCATCATATTGCACAGATTCCTCTCACTCAGGGCCCATGGGAGAACTTTCTCTCTGGTCTCAGAATTACAAATAGCTGTGCTTTTTCTGAACAACGGGCATATTTTTACCTGTAGACACAGTCATCCTTGTGACTAGGCTTTGTTCTCTCTGTTGTCTGCTGAAATGTTCAGAGCCGGCCTCACAGTGTCAGCATATAGGACCGGGTAGTATCAGTTCCTAAACTAAATACCCTCCTCTATCTTACTTTACTTCCCTTCACCATGGTTTTCTTTCTAGCTTGGAGACTGCATAATAGTCTATCATAAGATATACTATGGATTACCTACAAATTCCTGTTGTTAGATATTTCATTATTTCCCGTTTTGTTCTCTATTAAATAATATTATGATGCATGTCTTCTATAGAGATTGGTATGAGCAAATGTGTGTATTTTTAGTCTTAAAACTGTTCGAGGGAGGTAGCATTTATTGACCACCTACTATACACAGGCCTTTTGCACACGTTTCCCCATTTCCTCCTGACTGCCTGCGACCCCGGGATCTGCTTTGTGGGAGGAGTGCTCCAGGGGAAGAGAAGCAGGGTGGGGACAGGGACAGGGCTGAGTAGGGATGTGCTGTCCTAAAAGCTAGCTCATTTATAGGGTCGGAAGAGAGGGAGGGATGCTCCAGAACAGGGGTCCCCAGTCTGCAGGCCACTGACCAGTACCAGTCCGTGGCCTGTTAGGAGCCAGGCCTCACTGGCAAGTGAGCGAAGCTTCGCTCCCATTACTGCCTGAGTTCTGCCTCCTGTCTCCTCATCTCCCAACCCGTCTGTGGAAAAATTGTCTTCCCCAAAACCAGTCTCTGGCACCAAACAAAAAGGTTGAGGACCGCTGCTCTAGACCACAGATCACTCAGCAGAATTGCCCTCTCTTGGATTGGGGGGAGCATCCTCTCCACCCCTCTGGCATCACTGGCCACCGCTGTGGGGTTGGGTTAGTCAGCTCCCAGGCATTCTGGATGAGGGGGCTCTGGTCAGTCAAGGACAACGTACCTGAGAAGGACACAGGGAGGTCATTAGCCACTGTCACTGATTATGGAGAAAATGAGAATATATCCCTGGTATATATTCGCCATTGAATTTCCACAACCGGTAAAACCTCTGGCACAGGGAACTCTAGGCTTCCCTTTGGTGGGAAGTTGACAAGGCATCAGGGGCCCTTGGGGATGTGGTGAGCGTGAGTGTGAGGGAGGTGGCAGGGCACAGATACGTCACGGAGCAGCCATGGAGGCCAGACCACCTGGGCAAGCAGGTGGACGAGATGACCTTCCCTGTGGCAGGAGGAGGGAGAGGAATAAAAGGGTCCCCTTTCACGAGCCCAACCCTGACTGTAACTGGGGTGTAAATGGTGTCGTTCAGCCCAGAACACAATCCTAACAGCGCGCAGGTGCACAGCCAGGGGAAACCAAGAGAGCCCGCCCACCCCTGCGCAGACCTGAACAGAACCAACATGGGCCCTGCGAAAGGGCTCCAACAGAAAAACCAAGAAAAGTACAACTCGAGGTATAGAGGGAAGGCATACCTGTTAAGAAGATTGTTAATGGAAAACAAAAGTAAACTTTGCATAGCATTCACTTTTGTTCTTGAAGAAATTCAAGAAAAAGTGAGAACCACGAAAGATCAGAGAGTAAGTAGAACAACAGAATGGGATGAAATGGAATAAACCGAGCGGGAAGGAAAAGTCAAGATTGTGGAAGGGATAAGGAAACATGATGATGAAACCGAGAAAGCAAAGGCAGAATGAAAACGTGGGCTATAACTGGGAAAGAGCAGGGTTAGCAGTATGGAAAATTGACTCGTTATCATGCAGGGCGTATTTGAGAAGGTCTCTGAGAATCTGAAATTTGAGAATTCAGAGTAAAGAACATAATGATGGAGAAGGATGACAGTGAAGAGCACAGGTACGGAAGGCAGAGGCTGGAGAATCCGCAGAGAACTGGTAGAACAGCTGTAAACAGAACACACGAGCAAAGAAGGATCTCCATTGTCCTGAACGGGTGCCGCAAATTCCAGGGGAAAAAAAATATTGAGAACAGTTTAATGTGTACACACAGCTTTATGAGATTTTTTATTTTAAGGATGTGAGAATAGTAATACTATCTAACAGAAAACAAAGATGCCCATTTTCTACAGACTTCTTTTCTGTGATATTAATATCAAAAATTAGTGTGCTCTGTTGTGAATTAAGACTTCTATACCCAGCCCACTGGCCCTCCGTGGTGAAGGAAAAGATATCCTCTGATACACGAATGCATAGAGTCTATTCACCTCCCTAGTTTGGATCCCCACAAACGTCGACCCCGAAACAATGACTGAGGTGAAGGCAGTTTATTGGGCAGTGGTCTCAGGAGGCCCTGGGTGGAAATGGTGAGTTTGAGCAGGGAAGGGATGGATGAAAAGGCAGGACAGTGTACACAGATGAGCAGGTGATCACCGCAGGTAGCTTGGATTCTGTCCTGCTGCGGGCCCTCGGAGGGACAGACTCTGGAACACAGCTCACAGCTGTTCTCCTGCAGGGTGAGGATTGATCCACCAGCTCTTGTCACTCATCCATGGAAAATCACTCCACCACCCTTAATTCTCCAGCACTTGGGGCCTTCTCCAGCTATGAGCCACATGCCCCGGGGTGAGTGAACAACTCAGGCTGGGGGATGTGGGACACTATCGGCCTGGGAGGGGACTGGGTCAGGTGACCCACCCTCTGGTTGACTCTGGAGAATGTGGGCAAGGTGCCGGCAGCATCTGCTACAATAAACGTAGAAGCTTTAATCACTATAAAACCGTTCCTGGTACATTGTTACAGATAAAGCCCTCGAGAAGTTGTTGAATGAAAAGTGTGTCAAAACCAAAGAAACATCGAAATAAGCAAGAAAAATTTTTACATATATTTAAAATACTAAGCAAATATTAAAAACATGATTGCCACAGTAAAGAACATAATTTAAAAGATTAAGAATAAGCATCTAATATCAATTATACCATCAACATTTGAGAAGAAGCTTACTCTTGTCACTCCCCCCACTTCACACTCTTCAGAAAGGAGTCCAGACTCCTCAGCTGCCCAGGTAACGTGCGTGCGTGGCTGGTGGATGGCTATCCCGCCTGTCCAATGTCACGGAGCAACTCAGAGCCCAGGCCTCCAAGGTCTCCGGTCTCCTCTGTCATCACACAATCAGTGACATATTAGTTTCTGAGACTGAAGAAAAAAAATACCTCCTGAGATGGATTTTTCTATCCTAACTCCAGGCTGCTCCCCTGATTCTTTCCTTTAAGGCAGGGCTGTGCAACCTGGCTGTGAATGCAGCCCAACACAAAATCATTAATTTATTTAAACATTATGAGGGTATTTTTTTTTTTTGCAATTACATGTCGCAGTGTATTCACTGTGTGGCCCAAGAGAACTCTTCTCCTTCCAGTGTGGCCCAGAGATGCCAAAAGGTTGGACACCCTGCCAGGGAAGGCTGCTTGTAAAAATGTGGTATATATATGGAGGACCATCTGTCGGCTCTCCTTTCGCCTGTATAAAGCTAACTTGAAAACACTCTATAAAGCGGGACTTCATTTGTTGGTGGCTCTCCGGCTGGTTGATGGGCCTGCTGGCGTGTGCTGGCTGGCTGGAGCGCAGCATATAACGGTCACACAATAGTCTCCCGTGGAGCAGTGACAGGGATCTCTGAGGGGCGGGGGAGGGGCGTACAGCTAAAAGAGAGAATAAGAAAGAGTAAAGAAAACACTTGGGAGCCCCTGCATCCCACAACTCCAGGGTCACATCCACACTGGGCTGGCTCTATGGGACTGACACCCCCAGAGCGCATGCCGCCAAACAGAATGTGAATGGGCCCCTGGAGTTGTACAGACATGTGGTCCCGGCGTCAAGGTAAAGTCAAGTTGTGATTTCGTGCGGAGGTGATGCCTCTTGACGCAAACGACTTTGGCTCTTCTTGCCTCTGTGAAGCAGAATGGATTTGTTTGGGCAGCGGTTAGTAAGGACCTGGGAAGGGCCAGGGCAGTGCCAAGTTGTTAGGAGACACGAAGATGGGCAAGAGCTGGTCCCTGTTCCCAGGGAGCCCGCAGCCCAGTGGGTGAAAGCTACGCCAGCAAGCAGGGAAAGTGAAGACACGCAACTGCTCCGCAGGGGTGCCAGACGCTGCTCTGAAGCACAGATGTGATAAAATGAAGCAAGTCATCATTGGAGCTGCTCGTCTTAAGGATTTGGGTTGGACCAAATCCTTAGATAGAGGCCTAGGGTTGATGGTTGGCCTCTGAAAAGTTGGCATGAGCTAGTGTCAACATCACAGAGCCAAGGCGGGTGGGTGGGGTGGGTCGATTTATTTGGGTAGTGAAGGAGAGAGCTGGGCTGGTGCAGGGGTGAGAGGCCAGAGGCAAGCAGAGGAGGAAAGATGGAAAGTCTAGCAAGAGGCTGCCCACGTGGGACAAAGGGCCAGTGTCAGTCCTGTTGGTGGGTGGCCTCAGGACGTTTTGGGAGCACTGGTGCTAAAGTTGCTTGTCAGTTCAGAATCTTGCACTCCCGAATGTTTCACATGGCCAATGGGCGAGAGAAACTCAAAGATGGCGCTGGGTTCACAAGTACATCTTCAGGGCGTTGACTGTTAAGATGCACTTGGAAACAGACATGGACAGAGTATAAGCTTCCAGTCAAGTGCAAGAAAGCTCCCAGCTGGCCTTTGGNTAGCAAGAGGCTGCCCACGTGGGACAAAGGGCCAGTGTCAGTCCTATTGGTGGGTGGCCTCAGGATGTTTTGGGAGCACTGGTGCTAAAGTTGCTTGTCAGTTCAGAATCTTGCACTCCCGAATGTTTCACATGGCCAATGGGCGAGAGAAACTCAAAGATGGCGCTGGGTTCACAAGTACATCTTCAGGGCGTTGACTGTTAAGATGCACTTGGAAACAGACATGGACAGAGTATAAGCTTCCAGTCAAGTGCAAGAAAGCTCCCAGCTGGCCTTTGGGTGCAAAGGGGGCACAGCAGCTTGCCATGCAGTTACAGAGGAGGCCCTGCCGGGAGAGAAGGGACAACTGGGACAGAGTCCTTGGCCCAGGCTCTTCTCCACTGTGAGTGCTCTCTTGGTCTGGGTCTCTGATGTTGGTCCCAGATGTTGACCTTGAAGGAAAGAATCGAGGGCAATTAGCTTATTTAGGAAGTGCAGAAAATGCTGGGAGGGAGGCGGAGGCAGCTAATGAAGTGTGCAATGGGGCTCAATCCTGAAGGGCCCATGTGCGGAACAGAGCAAACTACAAACCTCAGGGGGGAAGGGAGCTGGGGAGTTTACACCCTCTCCTAAAGAGTCCATGTGCGAGGCCTTCTAGGGGCATGCCTTCCCCACTACTTCTGTCTTATGGGCGTGAGCAGGGCGGCCCACAGGGTTCTGGAAGATGTCCTCAGGTGCAGAGATGCAGCCACGGGCTGGAGCACCACAAGAGGTGGAGGGCTTCCCAGCACCCACTGGAAACGCCTGCAGCCTCGGAAACGCCTCCAGCGTGAGCACCTCACTTTCTACACTTCTAGAGGTTGTGAATCAGCCTAATAGAACTTCACTGCGGTTCCAACGTGAGAACTAGAGACGCACACCTCGTAGTCTGTGGGGGTGGGGCAGGGCAGGGGTCGGACTTGGGAGAAGGGGCCAGGTGTGGGACACGGGGGAGCAGGGGAGCCTGGGAAAACGGAGGATTCCAGCCTCGTCTGACTCTCGGCAGAGTTGCTGGTAGTCAGGTGGGAGTCACGGCCCGTGCCGCCAGACTTCCTATTTTTCAATAAAAGCCAGAAATCCACATTTTTATGTGAAAAGTTATGACTTTGGCAGCTAATTAAAATGTTCTTTGAACATTGTATGGGCCAAACAAAACATGTAGACGGACCGCATCCAGCCTGCAGGCCACCAATTTGTGACCCCCAGCTTAGCTGTTTTCCATATGTTCTAGTCCCATTTACTAGCCTGCCTGTTTATCACGTGGCTCTGAGTTTCCGGTAAACCTAGTTCATCTGCAGCCGTGACTGTGTCTCCTGTCCATCCCTGGCTGGCAGATAAGCTAGCCCAAGAGAGCTGGCCTTTGAGGGCCTCAGGTGTGAGTGTATTTTGGAGGGGATGGAGGTGATTACAGAGGACCAACCCAAGAAACATCCATGGAATTTTTGGAGCTAATGATGATTCGAAAACTATATTCAGGTGGAATGTTTGTACTCTGTAGTGATTTTGAGAAGCAGCTAAGCCGGAGTTTTTGTTCTAGAAGTTCTTAGGAGCGGAGGACAACAGGCAGCCTCAGGGGAGGAGGGGACACGGGAGGCTCTGGCTGCTGTCAGACGCTGAGGTGAACACCGGCTCCGTCTCTCGCTGACCCTGACCTCGGGCCAGGGGTTTTCTCCCTGCGCCTCAGTTTCCATCTCTGTAACGTGAGATGTGCTGAGAACTAAATGAGGCCTACGCCGAATTACTTGTACGTGTTTGCACATGCTGTGTAGTTAATTCATCGACTCAGGAAGCGTACATCGGTCCTCTGCTCCAGAGCGAGATTAAGTGCGGGGGGTGGGGGTGGGCGTGGGCGGCGGGGGAAGAGCAAGAATATAAGGCAAAGTGTGTGCACCCGAGGGTGTTGGCTCTTCTTCAAATCAAAAATCGTGAGTCCTGGTTATAACAAAAGACTGTGTGTGTACACACACATGTATGCACATGTGTTTGTGCTGTCAGAAAACAGAGATCATGTTAAAGGGGACATATTTGTATTTGATGAATTGCTTTTGTTTCAAAAAATAAAATTACATGAAAATTAATGTACAATGTAAATATCCGAGTATATCGGTTCCATAAATGTTTGTGTTAGCTTTTGTGGTTCTTATTTGTTTGTTTTCAATTAGGCTTGCTGATTTTTTATTTCATTGGCTTTTTGCTGAAATATTGGAATTTCTGGTTTGGGGGTGTGGACTTTTTAAAATCCAAGATACATAATTGTTCAAATATGTGATGCATGCAGTAAATGGTGTCAGAGTTTAGAGAATGAGAAGAATGGCATACTTCAGAAACAATGGCAGGGCAGGGTCCCACATCTTGAAGATCAACCGGCCCAAAAGTCTGTGGGGGCATGGCAGGCCCCTCTAAGCAGCCTGGTGGAGAAAGTCATGTTCTTTATCAGCTGGGCAGGGATGGGCCATCCGTGTTTTGACTGAGGGTCTGTCCGGCCTGAGGAAACAGAAGGACAGAGGCTGGAGATACCCTGGAGGAACAGCAAAGAGAGAGGAAACAGACAGGAGATGTCAGACAGTGAGGTTCGCCTTGGGCTTCCTAAGGGGAAGAGGCCAGCCTTCTTCTGAGCACATCTAGCTTCCATTGGTTGTAAGTCACTGAATTCGGCTGATGACACGTGGCACCACCGTCTAATCTCTTTGAGAGGCTGAGATGGAGGGATGGGCCCTGTGTTCTTTTATTTTCTCCCGTGACAGGGCCTCGTGGTGGTGGGGGTGGGGGGCGGTGACAATGTTAGAAGTTGCTGGAAGGAAAGCTCAGTTTTGCTCTTTCTGAGGAATGAGCACCTTGAGCCCTGAAATAAAACTCGGCCTCCAAGTTGACTTGGGGGTGGAAAAGCACCAGGTCAGCCCTAGCAGCTTTTAGGTGGCTTATTCTTCATGACGAGAGTCACAGAGGGCCTGTAAGTTTGTTTTCCTTGTAAAGCGATTCTTCCAGCTTATCTCTGCCTACCTTTACCACAGAAAGGGCAGCCCCGTCTCTCACGGGTTTCTCTCTTCTCACGTACAAAGCACACAGCATAGGATGGCGCCAGGCGATAAAACCTATCCCGTTTCTAACCTGGACAGAGCAAGAAAGATAGACACTTGCGTGTTTGTCTTCCTTTATATTTGGGGGAGTGCCCTGGCCTGTTCTCAGACAGAAGAGTCCCCACAGAAGCCGCATCCACACACAAGTAAGGCCAGGTGTGGAACTAAAAACCTGGCGTGGCTGGGGTTTGTGGTCCCCACCACCCGCTCCTAATGGTCAGGGCCGGGAGAGGGTCGGGAACAAAGTGGATTGTATTCAGGGAGGCCCGGAAGTCAAACACCCTCGCACAGCAGAGGGGTCGGTTGCAGGGGTGGGTGCGCCTTGCCCTCAGTTGCACAAGCAGGTTTCACAGAGCCTTTGGCCCCTCTGCCACCCGTCTTGTTCCTGGCAGGAGCTGATTTTCATTGTGTTCTGCTTTCTCCGGTGTCTCTTGTCAAGTTAATAGTAGCCGCGAGTAAAATGCAACCCTTTAGATGTTTATAGTCATCTCAGCCGGGCCATTAAGATGATGAATGAACTTGCTGCTTGCCCTTGTAAGAGAACCCTAAGGGTGGATATCGATACTCAGAAAATAATAATAAGTCTTTTCCACCCCCTTCCTGTGTTTAATCCAGTGCTCCAAACCCCGTGGTGACTTTACCTTGAACTTCCTGCCTAATGCCAGGCAGAAAAACCTCACCTGGCGCCCAGCCCAGGTGAGGCTCTAACAGCAGCGAGCTCTTCCCCTTGCAAGGTTGGTCTTCCCATCCGGCCTATCAAAGGTAAACTCCACATTCCCCAGAGACCTGTGGCATTTCTGAGTCGTTTCTACTGGCCCTGCCCTTCCTCAGGAGGACAGGAGTGGGTGGTGGGGACCACAAACCCCAGCCACGCCAGGCTTTTAGTTCCTCACCTGGCATTACCTGTAGCCATTGAATTAGCATCCCCTGGCCCCGCCATCAGAGAGATCCTGACTCAGAGGGTAACTGTGCCCCGGAGAAGGGCCGGGTCCTTCCTGTGGCCGTGGGCAGTGAGGAAGTGGTGGAGAAACCCAGATGCTCGTTTCCAGTCACAACGTGGCCCCAGTGTTCCCCGGCGGGGCTCAGTTTTCACATATATGAAAAGCTTCATTTGTGTATTCACTGCTTTTGGAAGGAAGGCTGCGTTTTGCTGTAGAAATGTCAACAGAACTGTAGCTATGACAAGGATCAATGAAGAAGGACGTTTCCCAGAGCTGCACGGGACTTGGGCACGTCTATGGTGGGGGAGCTTAGACAACATGTGTTAAATCTCTGGGCATTTTTTTTTCTAATGAACTGCAAAATGGCAATTCAATAATTTTCTTCTCTAAGGGGAAAAGGGGAGTTTTGGATTTGAAATCGTTTTCATAAAGCAGCATCGCACCTCTTAAAAAGAAAGCCATGAAAATGCTCTGCTAAGCTAAGGCAAATAAAAGAAAACTTTAAAAAAAATCAAGAAGTCGGTAGGTGTCTCAGGCTAGGTTTCCCCAAAGCAGATTCTGAGGTGAGGATTCATGCCAGGTTCTCCCGGGGAGACATGGAGGGGGTACAGTCCCAGGCAAAGGACCACCGAGGGTGGCCTCAACCCACACCTGCAAGGGGGGGCTCTAAAGTGCATGCCCCAGCTCCGCCCCATCTCAAGTCCTGGACGCTGGGCTTTTGTTCTCCCACAAGGGCCACTTACAGAGGAATAAATGTTCCAGGCACTTTCTACCCTCTGAGGGTGAGGTTTGGACAGAGCTCTGGCAGCGAGAGCGCGGGCCGCCAAAGAAGGTCCGCAGGTGCTGGCTGTTGGAAGCCAATGCAAACTGAAGCCAGAGAGAGGGCACATGAAGGGGGCCCAAGGGGGCCTGTGGGGAGGCCACTGGAAGTGTTTGCTGCAGTACAGTTACCGTCAGCTGGTTCCCTCCGTGTTCTGAAGGGCACGTTGCAAGCCTATTGACCGAGATCTCTGAGCTCTCAGAGAGTTTGTGGGGTGTTCTCAGTGTCAGTGGCCCGCAGAATATTTCTGCCACCTCTGAATTTGGGGAGCAGCACAGATGCCCATGGAATTTCACAGAGAGCACGAGTGCCCAGCGGCAGCCCATTACAGCCCAGCTGGCAGAGCCAGCATGTGGTCCCTTTGCAGCCAGGCTCACACAGAGTCGAGGGCTCTGTGGCCCCTGCTGAGTGATGGCCACTGGCGTTGTTCCTGCCCAGGCACCTGAGGTTAACCAGCCAGCCCACCCTGGTCTCCTAAGCAAGGGAAGTAAGCAGCTAGGTTTAAAAATCAGTTAGGAATGTGTTTGGCAGCATGGGACGGAAAAGCTAACTTTTAGCAGCTGATCCTAATGACATTTTGATTTTTCTTTTGTAAAAATGAATCTAGAATTGGACGTTTGAGGGCAGGTGAGCAAGTGGTGATGCCCTCGGGAACCCAGTTCCTCTGTCTCTTACTCAGCCTTTCTTCATCCATGGATGCTTCTTGGTTTGCACGTCTCGTACCGCAGCTGCATTCAGGTAGCCAGAAAGACCAGGATCAGGTTTGTCCCCCTTCAAAGAGCTTTCCTGGAGATTCAGCATTTTCCATGGACATCTCATTGGCCAGAACCATGTCACATGGCCACCCCCAGCCTCCCGGGAGGCTGGGAGATGAGTTTTCTTAGCAGGGCACATTGCAACCCCAGACTCAGTCGGGCCCTGTTACCAGGGAGGAAGGGAGAAGCAGCCATTGGGAGGGATCAGCAGAGCCAGCCAGAGCAGGAATCTTGGAGAAGAGGTCTTTGGCAAGTATGTGTCTCTGAGGTACCTAGCAGAAAGAGGGAAGGGGGGAAGATCAATCAAAAACAGGAAATGATCACCATAATTAATTACTCTCTTATTTTCATACTGCCAGCATTCTTTAGGCTCTGCATTACTGCATTTAGGATTTTTTTAAAATCCTCCTCAAGAATACCTGTTGGGGAGATCTGGTTTTGCCACATTGATATAGCAGAGCACCCGCTGGGGACCCACAGGTGACGTGACTCAGGTCTGTGTTTCCAAGCAGTGCCCAGCGAGGGAGGCTGCTCCTTCCACAGGTGTCAGGTCCCGATAAGGTGTAAGGTGATCCTGCCCGTTCACCTTGCCTGTCTTCATTGACACATGCGTTTATTTTCACAAGATGAAGCCAGTCCGATGATAATCTCAATGTAGTTGGACGTCGGGCTCTGACAGAGGTGCCCCAGCTCTGTATCTAGGCCAGTCCACTCGTGGAAGGCCAGTGTGGTCCCCTGTCCTTCTGACTGTGCGGCATGTGTACTCCAGCCCCTTCTTCCCTGTTCGGTTTATCCACCTCTCCTCCGTCTCTTGGGTAGCATCTTCTGTCCTAAAATGTGGAGCCCAGGCCCGCACTGCTGTGCAATGAGCCCAGTGTCGAATTATTGTTGCACTAGGTCTAAACATTAGGTTTCGGTGGAGGTGGCAGCCACAGCACAATTGTATTTATTTGTGATGCATTTGTTCTGCTCTTTGTGTCATGTGATCTCACCCCTCGGAATACGGTCCATGGACCAGCAGCATGGTGTTCGCCTGGGAGCTTGTTAGAATTCAGACCCCAGACCTTGGCTTGTTAACAAGATACTAGGGAAGTGGTGTGCATAGTGAAATCTGAGGGAGGCTGTATAGGTCCTGACTTGAGGTCCTCTAACTTGGTGACTCACCAAGACATTGAAGAGGACATGAAATGCACCTGGAGCCAGGGGCTGATGGTGCTTCCGTTCGCCCTGGGCAGACATGGAGCCGCTCACTGAGTGGGCAGGGAAGCAGGCGTTTTGGGAGTGTCCTCCAAGCCCTGTGCTGGGCACTTTGTCCCCCCGAACCCTCCCCACGGCCCCGTGAGATGGGCGCTCTTATTCCCCCTGTGTAGAGGAGGGAACCAAGACTCACAAGGCTAAGGGAACACAACCATCTTATGCTCAAGACTCTTAAAGGTTAAGGAGACTGAGCTCACACAACTGGCTGAGTTGGTGTGAACGTCACCCTCTGGCCCAGCTTTCATTGTCTTGTCTGCCAGGAAATCTCTTGGCTGCTTTGCTGAGAGACTGACCTGGGCCAGTTGTCTGATTTCCCAGGTTGTCAGTCTCTGCCTCCATGACTGGAGGGAATTCTGCTTCTCCCTAGCGCTGCATTTAAAAATGACAGTCACCTAGGAGCTCACTGTGCAGGAAGCAAGGAGGTGGATTCCTGCATAAAGGACAAAAAGCCAGCTGGTACATGTGTGCTGGAGAAGACAGAGAAGTGCAAAGCTGGGATCCAAACAAAAGTCTCGGGGCAGCTCAGTGGTCAGAGGGCTCTCTTCTCAGGGCGGAGAGGGCCACGCGGAGCCACAGGCACAGCTGCCAGGGACTGATGGTGGTACAGAAAATGCGCCCGTCCACAGTAAGGAAAAGGAAAGAGATTGCCTAGGCCAGAGGCAGCCCCTTTGAGCCTGACTGTGTCGTAGCAGGCAATGAACGAGACGGGTACAACTTCCCCCTCGCTAAAGCCAGTGGTCTTTCTCCACTGTCTTCTTTTTGGACCTATCCCCAGCTCTCCAACTATTAGCACAGCTAATCGCTTCCCTTCTTCGTTTGTTTGTAAAAGACCTTTAATAGTATGTTTTTTAAATTGAGGTATAATTGACATAGAGTTAGGTGCCTACATGTTAAGTATACGGATTCATAATTTTTACATGTGTCTGAATGAGAACATTCCTATCAAGTCCAAAAACGGGGTCCTAATTCCCCCAAACCTGTTCCATTGGCAGGAAGTAGCAGCTCCATCCTTCTTGGCTTCTGTCTTTCTCTCACACACCATGTCAATGCCGCAAGTGGCCTGTTGGGTGAATCTGCAGAGTGTATCTGGAATCCAATCGCCTTTCACCAGCACCCCTGCTTCCGTCTGCCTGCGGATTGACTGCGGTAGCTTCCTCCACAGTTGGTCTCTGTGTTTCCACCCTTGCCCCTCACCCTCCCTTGCTCAGAGCCCTCCCATGGCTTCCCATCTCATTGTAAAACCTTACCCTTTACAGATGCTGTAAGGCTCTGCAAGACCTGACACAATTGCTGCCGCGCTGAACACATCGCCTACCAGTCTCCCCCGTCCTCTCCACTGGAGCCACAGTGGCCTCCTAGCTGCTCCTTGCAACACACAAATCTCGTTCCTGCCTCAGGGCCTTTGCACTGGCCCTTCCCCCAGCTATGCACATGACCCACTTCCTCAGGTCTTTCTTGTCTCAGCTCAAACATCACCTGACCAGAAATACTCTACTGTTCCAAACATTCCTGTCTCATTCCTTTACCCTGGTTTTCTTCATCAAACTTACTACGGTCTGATGTACTGTGTGTTCGTGGCTGGTTGCCTTGGTCCTCCCTGTGTATGGAGCAACTTCGTATCCGCTGATTCGTCCCTCACACTTACAGCACTGCCTGGGGTGTAGTTGGATCTCAAGGTCATTGGGGGAACAAATGGATGCAGGATGCATATGGAGGTAGATGAAGAATAGCTCTGTCTTTCTGTGTCCTGTATGGTTCCTGTGTCAGTTTTGTTAAACTTTATGTCGCATTGGTAGTGTTAAAGAGCTGAGTTCTCTTTTTAGACAGTGTCATGATTTGGAGAGGTATGCTCATTTCTCATCTCCCTGGAAAGGCAAACCAGCAAGGATCAGAGAAGTGGAGAAATGCTACCCCCACCTGGTGACAGAGTCTTCTCTGTGGGCTCAGGCCTGACCTGAGGTGTGACTTCAGTCCTCTGGTGCTGAAGCTCATCACTGATGGGCCAGCTTTGTGTCAGCGCCTTTTAGGGGTGACAGCTGATGGACCAGGCCATGCCCGCCCACAGGGTTCCTTGTACTCCCTCCAGCTTTGAAGCCAGACGCTCTGTCCTGCCGGAGCATCCTCTGTCCATGTAGGTGTCTGCAGTGGCCCCAGGACTGCAGGCCCTTGGGAGGGCTGAGAATGTGAGCTGTAACCGCACGGAGCTTGGAAATCTTCTCCCCTGGGGGTTCTTTAAACGAGCCCAGAGTGACACCTGTGTCTGGGTAGGTTTTCCCAGAAGTAAATCCTGAGACAAGAATTCAAATGAAATAGTGTAGGAGGGTAAGGGTAGGGGAATGAGAAAGAGAGAAGAGAAAGCAGCTGAGAAAGGAAACCTCCCAGGCCAGCTTGGCCTGTGACTCGTCCGTCACTGGCTGCCTTTCCTTCTTTTGCACTCGCTCCTTTCTGAGATAGAAGGGAGACGTAGAGCAGCAGTCTGCAGGCTGGAGGATACAGGAAGATTAGAATAAAGACAGGCGTCAACGCACATGGGCCATCTGGAAGCTTTGGCCGTGTGTTGGGGGACACCACGAGGCCACCTCTGCTTTTGAGGAGCTCCCAGGATCTGTGGGACAGGTGACGGAGCCTCACATGCGCATGGCCCACCAGAGGCATGGCTCAGGACCTGGGGCGAATTCGGGAGGGGAGATGAGGGGGGTGAGTTTCTGGTACTCGAGGGGCCTAAGTTTTAGCAAAGACTCCCAACCTGCATGATCTTGTTAGCAGGAACTCTGGGCAGAGAGCGAGGACCCGCCTGTGAACCAGGGGATAAGAGTAGTTATAATCACCCACTACAACCCATTTTACAAAGGAGGAAACTGAGGCACTGGAAGGATCCTGCTGCTCCAGGATGAGGCAGTTAGAAAAGAACATCACTGGGATTTGAGCCTGGTCTATCATGAGGCCATGCCTATGTTTTGTCCACTATGTATGCGTGTCTCGCAAATGAAGGTTCGCCTTTACCCAGGGAGGTGTCAGTGTGAGACCGTGACAGCTGCGTGTGGGATCCTGCAGTGGCGAGGGGGTCAGAGTTGTACGTTGAGAGGTCTTCCCCAGGTTTCAGTTTTCCTCCGGGAGAGGTGTAGGAGGGCCTTGCAGAGCAGCGAGCGCTGTCCTGTTTGCACGGACTCAACAGGCAAATGCAGTTTTCCACAGCTTTTCCAGCAGGGACGGAAGAAAACTGGGGCTCCCGGTATCTGGGGCTGAGCAGAGAGAACCTCTGGGCAGGACAGGTGGGGCTGCACCGGGAGGGTGAGAGCTGCTGCAGACCCTACCACGCAGACCGCTGCGGAGGGGAGAGGCCGGTGCTGCTCCTCAACACGCCACGTTCGTGAAAGTCCCACCTAGAAATGTGTCTCCTAGTACCTCCTCCACTATGAAAGCATTCTCCATTACAAAAGCCTGACCCTTCTTAATGCAGCCCAGGCCTCCTCTGCACAGAGATGTGGTAAGGGACCAAGGGGCCCAAAGATGGGGCAGATTTTGGCCCTGCCCCTGGGGAGCACGCAGCAGAGCCTCGCTTCCAGAAAGTTCCAGGTGTTGGGACAGGAAGAGGAGGTCCTGTTGCTCCCGCCCTGCCTGGGAGGAGTGTCCATTCTTCTTGGCACAATCACCTGCTCTGCCTCACGGCCCAGCGGTAACCACTAGGAAATGCTGGCATACGTTCGTGCAAAATTTCTTCTTATATCTTTCATGTAGATATTTTATGTGCTGGAATACCCATTACACGAAGGGACATGTGGAGTGTCGTATGCATGTCATACCAGAAATAGTAACGTTTTGCCTGTGCCATTTGTCCCCAATTTACTCTTTGTCTTTTAACTTTATTTGTGGTACTTCACCCAGCCGTAGTCTTGAACTCACATAATCAAATTCACCCATCTATTCCTTTTTGCACAGGTGTCTGGCTTTGGTGTTGGCTTAGAAATTCTCCCCACCTCTAGATACCTACCCAAGTATTCATCAGTACTTCACAGTTTCATTTTTTAAACATTTAAATTCTCAATCCATTTTTGGTGGGATTTACTCTGGTAGAGGGAAAAAAGCTGTGGAGATCCACCTCTGTATTTCCAAATATTCAGATGTCTTCAAAAGATTTACTAAACACCCCAGCACTCACCTGCACCAACACCGACTGTAAGTTTCCACATTCCTCTTATTCTGAGTTTCTCTTTGCATTGGATCTGTTTCTGGATTGCTCTTTTCTGTCTCCTGATCTGTCTACCTCAGGGTCATACCATGACTTGAATTGCTGAGGCTTTTTATGACAGCTTAGTATGTGGAAGAAGATTCTCCCCTAGTGCTCAGCTTTTTTAGCTTTTTCTGCCTACGGTCATGTGCTTATTCTTTCAAACAAAACATTCTTTCAAGTTCAGAAAAATTCCATTGCATGTGATTGGAATTATTTTATCTTATTTGTTATTAAAGGGTTTTTTAATCTTTATTTTTAGAGAGAAGGAAATGGAGGGAGAGAAACGTCCAATCTAGGGCGCTCTTGTGCACCCCCTACTGGGGACCTGGCCTGAAACCCTGGCTGGGAATCGAACCAGCAACCCTTTGGTTCACAGGCCAGCGCTCAATCCACTGAGACACACCAGCCAGGGCAGGAATTATTTAAAATATGTACTTTGATTTTGGAAAAAAAATAGATAAATATATATTTAAGTTCTCAGGGGTTTTTTGTTCAAGAATCTGCTGTCTGTGAACTCCTTTTCTTTTCCTCAGAAGAGTATGGCCATTTCTTCCACTTAGCTCCTGCACGTTCTGGTTCCTGCTGGGTACCTGCTGTTGGAAACGGGGCCCTTTTCCATTCTGTTTTATAGCTGGATATTACATGTATATAAAGAAAGCTTTCAAGTCTGGTATAAGTGTAACCAGAGACTTTATTGAACTCATACCTTCCTTTTTCAGTTTTATTAAGCTAGGCCTTCTAGAAGTGGAAATCCTGTCATATGCAAATAATGATTTTGCTCCCTCCTTTCTAACATTAAAACTTCACTGCTTCTTCTGAAGTAGTTCTCGGCCTCTCACTTTAAGGTAACGTGAACAGTGGCAGGCTCTGCAAACACTCTCCTCGTTCTCCACTGTGACCGGGACTGGTGGTGGCGGTCGACCTGAGTTCCCTATCATATTAATCATATTAAGTAAGTGCATTAACATGATGGATGCTGACATCTTGTCAAATAGGCTCTCAGTCCGCCTGCAAGATCCTTTCAAATCTAAAGAGCTTTAACGCATGCAAAGGAGTGGTCCCTTTTATTGGCATGTCGTCTAATAGCCAGTTCATTGATTGTGAAACAACTACCATTTGACAAATATCCACACAGTACTCGTCTAACTTCTCCATTAAAAACAGAAATATAAGAGATTTGTATTGAATCATATTAAACTGATATTGTTGTAGGTCAGACAGTGGAATATTGACAGTTTTATACGGTTCAACCTAATACACTTTCCCACTTAGCTTTGAACACCAGCTACATCAATTGAATTTTCTCAGATTCTCTTGAATGCTTTCGATACCTTAAAGAGCAAACCCACGAGTCACCGATTGATAGGCTGACACTGAAAGCCAAGTGCACAAGTGCTGCTATCAGAGATTTAAATTTCCTTATTGTCACGAGTCTGATTCTGATTTGGACCTCGGTTCCGACTTGCTCCTGGAGCTATGCTTGTACTGACTTTCCCAGAAGAGGTAGGGCTACCTTCTCAAGCCCGGGGCACAGACCAGGGGCCAGGGTTGCCTGGGGGAGATTTGGCCCCAGGGACATGAGGCTCCTACTCTGTCTACTCCATTCTCCAGTTGGCCGGTATAGCCAATAGCGTTGATGTTCTGCCCCGACTCCCTCCGATCCCTTCCTTCTACACATACACTCCACTTTGGTTTGTGTTTCACATCCTCATCTGTGACTCTTTTTGGAAGGACTGACCTCTGGCTACTAGAGCCGCTTTCCCTGTCACTATGAAGAGCCACCGTGCCCCAACCTGGGCAGCACTTGACCGGTCCCTGGTGCAGATGTGCAAAAGTGAGCACCCCAGACTGGGACAGTTCTCGGTGTAGCACACTCCAGGCCTCCCCTGCGGGATCAGGTGAGTCCACCCTCCATGGGGTTCGGCCTGAGCTTCCTCCCCACCCACCATCCTCCTTGCCCCACCCACTCAGTGGTCTCTCTGGGAACATACTTCTTACGAATCTTTCCATCCAAATCCCCATCTTTGGGTACCCAGACCTAAAACAAACAGGCCCCCTTTTTCACGACTAGGCTTTGTTATTATCACAGAGGAAACTCCCAAATTATGATATGACCAATCAGATTTGTTTTGATTTTGTGTGTGTGTGTGTGTGTGTGTGTGTGTGTGTTTGTAACCACAATCTTCTCCTTCAAATGACCGTGTTGGAGTGCCCTACCTTTGTGACCCAGCCTACTGTAAATCTACTTTGCAAGTGCTTATTCTGAGTGATTTTATTCTGAATTATTTTGTTTTGAACAAAGGCCAGTCCATTTCAGTTAAATCTAAAGTTTTTGATCCATCGGGAGACTGAAATTACAACTTTTTGGAATTCACTATTAAGACGTACAATATTGCTATATTAAGCTATTCATAATGCTTCCTTTTTTGACTTTTTAATGAGATCTATTCTATTTTAGAAGTTCCAGCCTCTACGTGGTCATTGTCTATCATTCTTTTAATATGTTGCCAGATTCAATTTGCTAATATTTTCTGTAGTATTGTTGTATCTATTTTCATAAACAAGACTTGTCCGTAGTTTTCTTTCTTATGTGGCCTTTGTCAGGCCAGTATCAGGCGTTTGCTGGTATTTGCAAAAACCAAGCAGAAAGCTTACATTCTTTCTCTGTACCCTGGAAATACCTGACAGGCAGCAGAATCTAATATGCTCAAGACTTAACTTTTACCAATGCATTTAACCCTCACAACCACCCAGTGAGTTGTGTCCAATTATGATCTTAGTTTTCCTGATGAGGAAACCCACCTCTAGCAATGTTAGGGAAGAGCCACGGCTGGTCAGTGCCAGAGCGGGGACTCAGGCGCAGCCTGGCCGACTCCGGGGCGCCCTCATGCATCTTCTTTGCATGAAGGGGCTTAGGGACATGTCTGATGCAGGGTGCTGCCTGCCCCCGTGGCTCTGCGGCTGTTACCCTCCGGAGTGCCAGGTGCTTCATGAATTAGATCTTTCTTATTACATCATGACCAGTTCTCTTGTGCAGGAGGCAACGGGCAAGGAAGCATTGATGAATTTTCAGGGACAGCTGCAATGTGTCTGAACAAGGCTCTCTTCAGTATCCCCAGGATGCTGGCGCGCAGACCCAGCTCCCAACCAGTTCCCCCTGGAGCACGCGTTCCTGCGGTGCCTGCGTGTCTCCGCACTGGGTCCTGGAAAGCTTGGCAGTGGACTCACCCTGGGGTTTTCCTCTCTGGAATTAATTTGTCCCCGAGTGAACTCAAAAGGAAGATCGCACATGAGAGCTTTGTTCTTTAAGTGGGACTGGCACGGTGGAAATAGCACAGTCCTTCCTGTTTTGACATTTACCTGTTGAACATTGGGCCGTTGGAAGAGGCGATGCTGGTGGTTTTATGTTTTGGGCACAGTGGGTCTGAAGCGTTTATAGACAGCAAGGAAACCGGTAGGTTGTTGAATGACTGATCATATCATGGAGCTGCTGGAATCCCGTGACATGCTCTGCTTTCCTACTGTGTAGGGTGCAAGGGGGCGAGGCTGGGTTGTACAGACAGCTGCAATTTCTCTGGGACAAAGGCTCTTATTTTTGTTTTGTTTTGCTCAGAATAAGTCAAAGTCCGGTTCTATCAACGAGAGACTGAATGAAGCACATAGAGCCCCTTGCTTGCGTGATTTAGAACTGGGCCTTGGAGAGAGAGAGCCTTTAGTGTATATCCTAAAGTTCTAAAGGAATTACTTCTCCTCCAAGCCCTGGATTTACAGATGGGAGTGTGGATGCTTAGAATGACATAAATGGCTTGATCATGAGTAGGATCACAGTCCCATTCGTTCAGTAAATAGAAATTAATTCATGTGTTAGGCCTAGGAGATGCATGAGCCAAACCGACATAGGCCCTGCTCTCGACCTTCTTACAGTCCAACAGGCAAATGGGTGTCAGAAGGACTGGTCGCGAGGTGGGTGTGACTGTGGAAGGGGGAGCATGCTTGGGTGTCGTGAAGATTATCTTGAGACACCGGGGGCAGTTTCTAGGACAAGCAAAGATGCTGGGGTGGGAAGGGACACATGACACTGCAGAGAAGGCCAGGGTGGCTGAAATGGAGGGAGGGCGGGAGAGGAGAAGCCTGAATGAGGCGGAAGACGAGGCGAGGCCAGGTGACCCAGGCCTGGTGGGGCGCCCACAGTGAGAAGTCTGCACGCCAACAGGAGGGTGAGGCGGTGTGTGTTCTGTTCGACTTGAGTTTGGCCTTAATGTTGGAGGCCCCAAATATGTTTATAAAACGCTGTAGAAATGTTTACATACTTATTTATAATAAAGCTGTAGTCTAACAATGAAGTCTGAGGAAGGGAGGGTGTACATTTATCATTTTTTTTCTTACTTTAGAGGATGCCCTCTCCAAAAAAAGCTGTCCTTAATGAAAATAGCAACTTTTTAACTGATGCCAGACTTGTCATCATAAAAGAACTATTTACACATGGTCATTAGCCGGTTGACGGATCCAAGCGTTAAATTTTTTGTCTAACATTCTTAGTTCAGTCACCCTCTCATGAAAAGTCTGCAGAGCCGGCGCAGATGAAGTCACTGAGCAACCTTGACTCCTCCTGTGGTCCGGCCTCCGCTGACTTCTCCCAGCACCAACACTGGCCTTCGCGATCCGCTGCCTTCCTCCATCCTGACCCTGCGCTCCTCTCTCTCTGTTCTCGAGGTCTCCTTCTCGTATAGCCGCACCTGACAAGTCTGTGTCTGGGTTTGCTTTTCTCTGCACAATCCAGAGTCTCGTAAATCACGCCAAAGCCATCTTGCCATCCCCCAAATGGGTTCTGCGTCCAAACGCAGAGATAACATCTAGTGTGGCCTCAAACATTTGGGCTAGTTTTTCCCAAATTTCTGTCTTGGGTGCTGTCGTCTCCCCAGGGTGAAGGACATCGATGACCGCTTGTTGCTGCTGAGGTTGTCTGTTGGCCATGAACTTCCTGGTCTAATAGTTACTGTGTCGTTCATGATGCCGGCCGATCTTCAAGCTGCCGGGGAGGGGAAAAACAAAGCCCAAGCTTTAAATCTGGACCTTGTCCTTGAAGGGCAGAAGCAAAGGCTATTAAAGACCTGAAAGGTTTCATTTTGCAGACGGGACAAGCCCCCTGGAAAAGGGAACGGTCTGTTAAAAGTCACAACGCCAAACGGCCTATCAATTTGGGGGGGGGCCTCGCTTAAGAAAACCAAATCTAGGTTCAGAATAATTCCTCCTTTCTTCAGCCTCTCCGAAAGTATAGCCCGGCACAGGGGGGGCACTGAGACCCCCAGCTCGTTTCCCGGCTCAGGGTTACGATGTGTGTTCCGCGAAATGCCCTACCTGCTCTCTGCGTGGGCTTTCAGTCTGTTTCAGCGCACAGTATTAGTTTTGGCTTTGGGAAATGGGTTTCTTTTCCTTGGCTGGAAGTATACAGCAACCATTTTATTTTGCTTGCGCCTCCTGCATTAATTGGGCAATGAGAGGGAAGAGTCTGCATACTGAGTAGCTGGGCTTTGTAAAAGGCACAATTCACCCAGCTTTCTAGGGCCTGGCCTGCTCTGCAAGAAAGGAGTGTTATATAGCAGGGCCAGGTCCGACGTGGAGCCTTCCTTTTCCGAAGTCGCCCATTCATCCTCTTCGTCAAGGGGACTGACGGATGGAGGCAGCAGAAAATGAAAACGTTGACGGACAGGCCAGCTGTTTCCATGGGAGGGGGCTTGCCATCACGGGTAGAGGGGAAGTGTAGGATGGAAACAAGAATAGAGGAAGTTTGGTTTTGCAGAGCAAGAATCCACGCAGGTTAATTTCTTGCACTCTCCCCTCCAGGCCCCCAGCCCCATGCACATACTGGCCGATTCTAGAAGGGCTATTTGTCCCTGAAAATATTGGCTGCTAGCCCTTCCCATGAATTCCTTCTCAAAATCTTTCCTCTTAGCCTCAGTTGGACCACTAGGTGTTTTGATTCACCTTTTCCTCAAAGTGTTGCTTTACAGACAGGCTTTTTCTGAACATTTCCCTCCCTGTGCCAAGACTGAACTGAGAGTGAGTACAGGTGGCTTATTGGAGCCAGGTCCCAGGAAGGCAGGGAGAAAGCCAGCTCAAGGCTGTGTGTTTGAGGTCCCTGCTGGTAGGGCCTGGACCTCTTGAGAAGCAGACACCCAGACATGCTCGCCTGCTGGACAGGAGACTGCTGCATTCCTTCACCAGCTCCCATCCATCCCCAGGCATGGGAGGGGTCCCTCTGAAGGAGGAGGTCATCCTGCTCCGGCAGGGGCGCAGCTGGTGGGGCGTGCCCAGGGAACTGCCTGCCACGCCCAGCAGAATCGGAGCGGGGTGGGGAGGAAGTGACGCAGGGTGCCTGGGGCACATGCTAAACCCATTTCTGACCCAGTCTCAGCGCAGGCTCCCACAGCCCGAGTTCAAGGTGTCAGTGCGGTCTGCTGTTTGCACAGCATCCTGAGTCAGCTCTTCTCCCGGCCACGATCAGTTTGCTGAGATTTCCCATAGCCAGTAAGAGTTTGTTTCCAGAGGGAGGTGGGCGGGGGTTCGAATCCACACCTTGGTTCTCCTTGACCCCTGTTCTCGACCCTGGGTAAAAACTGAGAAAAAATTTAAATGTGAAAATGTCTGAAAAGTTATGGCATTTAAACCATACTGTTCGAAGGCAAAGACCTTGTTTTAAGCCAAATAAATTCGAGATTTTACAAAAGGTAAATGAGGGGTTGATTACTTTAATCATAAGTTTCCTCTTTTTACAAAAGGATTAATACTGAAAAACTTGAAAACATCTTAACACGGGCCAGCACCATTCAAATGAAAAGTTAAATGTGCTTTGACGATGTGTAAACATTTAGTTGAGGAACAAGGACACCAAGCAGCTGTGTTCTGTGGAAGCAGGGTCTCTCTGAGTGGCCATACCTTCCGCAGGTGAGGAAACCAATTTCTCCGAAGGAGCTTATGAAACACCTTTCTTGTTTTTACTGTGTTTATGGTCTTCTTATATTTCTTCCTATTCGTAGTGCCCTCAGGGGCTTTGAAGGTTAGGGGACAGTATATAAAATCGATGGCCATTTTTTTGCCATTCACCTGAGTTGGGGCCTGTTTTCCTATGTTCAGAAGGTCATTTCTCAGCCCCCAGGGCACGCAAGTATGAATTGAATCAGTCTGGTGTCCCAGGTTCTTGCCCTTTCCGAATCTCCCCAGGCCCCGACTTCCCCTCTCTCCAGTAGATGGGCTCTGTCCTGTCGTCTCCCCACTCACAGCCTCGAAAAAGCCACACTACTGTTCTGCGACTATCTTCTTACTGTCTAATTTTTTGTCTGTTTCCACCTGTGCCTATCAGTTCTCCCTCTTCTTAGGGCTTAGCCAAGAGAGAAGAGTTAGCCTGAGCTTCTTAGAAAGTGGAGTGTGGACAGGCTGGAGCTTTGCCTGACAGGTGGCAGGGGGTGGGAGGGAGACCACACCATCGTGGCCACCCCTCCCTGAGTGCTTCCTGGTGGCTGGGTGGGGCTGAGGTCCCTCCCCAGTGCCCACACGTGCTCTTCACAATGAGTCTGTACCCACTGCTGTAACAAACTGTCCCCAAGTCCAGTGGCTTAATACAACCACCACTGAGCATTGCTCCAGACACTAGGAGTAGTTTTGCAGCTGCGGGCCCAGCTCGCCCCCCTTGGCCGACCTCGCACGGGCGTCTGTGGTTAGCTGGCAGGTCAGCTGGGGTCCAGCTGTTGTCTGGGGCAGAGGTGGCGACAGAGCTGTGTGGTCCTCGTCCTCCGGCAGGCTAGCCCTGGCCCACATGGCGTCGGCAGGGTTCCAAAAGAGTGAGTAGAAGCTCCAAGGCCTCTTGAGAGGAGGCCTTGCATCACGTCTGCTGCGTTCTGTCGACCGAGTGACAGGTCCCGCCCGGACTCCAGGTGGAAGAATAAAGCCCGCCTGGTGCTGGGAGGCACTGCCACGGTCACACGGCAGAGAGTGTGCCCACGGGGAGGAGTGGAGAATGTCAGGGGGACAGCGTCATCTTCCCTCTGCGTCCTGAAATGGAGGGGAGGGGGGCAGTGCACCGCTGGGAGGTTTTGGAAAGTCCGGGGTAGAGAGCAGGGATCCAGTGCTCCCAGAGAACTCTCCGGATGGAAGTTCCGTTCCCACACAAAGGAGGCACAGATTCCATCTGACTCTTCCTTGTGATAGAGATGCGGAACCAAGTACAGCATAGTTCTTAGTGTTCCAGATTGATTTTTCACAACTACTCAGCAGAGCTGTGCTGGGAGGGGAGGAATGCAGCCGACGGGGGCTATATTAGGCACAGGCACTCCTGGCATCTCAGGGACCCTCATGGTAGCCCCGCGGAGCTGGCGTGCTCATCTCCATTCTACGGAAGTGAGAACTGAGCTCAGAAGAATTGGGATTCACCCCAGGTCACAGAGCTAGTGAGTGGCAGTGCTGGGATTGGAACGCTGTCTGTCTGATGACAAAGCGTCCCTTTCGCCATTCTGCCTCAGAATTAAGGGCAGGGCCTGATCCCAACATCAGGGAAGAGATAAATAATGTCCTCCCTCCCAAAATACACAGAGAACAATAAACCTCTGGAGGGTGAGCTCACAGGGGTGGTGCTGTGGATCCTGGTGGCAGGGTCCTCGCCCGGACACTGGATAGAATCCTTCTGGCTTCAGGGTGACCTTCAAGAGGGACTCGGAGGCCTGAACATTGAAGATGGTGTCCTTATATCAGGGGTGACTATGTAATCTACCAAACTGGGACACTTTGGGGACTTAAAGTGAGCATTAATACTTAGCCCCACAAAAACAGGCATAAATTGGGACTGTCCCAGCCAAATGGAATGCATGGTCACCCTACTTATGGCCAAAGTATAAGGAAGGCTGGCTGACTCCCCAGGCTCCCTGAAGTGTGCATGAGGGGCAAGACCCCAACGGTGGGGCCAGGAGGGCTGGGTCTTATTCTGCCCGCTCTCCCCAGTGTCTGACTCTGGGCCTAAGCTTCCTCATCGCCATAGCAGCCCTAACAACGCTTCATGTATTAATGATCTGTTATGTAACGAATCACCCCAAAACCTAGTAGCTTAAACAAAACACTTATCCCTCATGGCGGGTGGGGGGTTTCGGGGTGGTTCTAGCTCAGGTTCATTTGTGAGATCGCAGTCAGGATGTTGGCTGGGGCTGCCGTAGACTAAAGGCCTGACCGGGGCCTCAGGACCTGCTCCCAAGATGGCTTCTCCCATGGCCGGCAAGTTGGTGGTGGTCGTTGGCAGGAGGCCTCGGGTCTTCTCCATCCACATGGGCCCCCCCAACAGGTTGCTTGCATGTCCTCACCACATGGCGGCCGGCCCTCCCCAGAGCCGACCAGCCAGGAGAGCGAGGTAGGCAGGGGCTCACCTGTGTGCGGCCTTCTCTCAGAAGTCCCACAGCCTCACTTCCGCCACCCTTCATTCTTTAGAGGGGAGCCGCCAAGTCTGGCCCACCTTCTAGGGGAGGAGAATGAGGCCCCACGTTTTGAAGGGAGGAGCACCAGATCATCGCCGGCCATGTTTGAAAGCCACTGTGCCTACTCAGGGTGGACGTCACAGACTTACAGGTCAGGTGCAGTGGGGAAAGTGCCCGCGACAGAACTCAGCACTCATTAGCATCAGAGAGAGTCTTGGGAGCACCAGCAGCAGCGCTCCCAAATGTCCCGTAGGCCTGAGCACCCCTGCCAGACTTGGAGGAGCGAAGTCACCCTCACAGTCGGGGACCTGAGGCTTCTTCAGGTGCAAGTCATTCACCCCTCTGTGGGGTCCAGGTGGCCAGAGGATTCCACTTTGGTTTGGGCTGGGCTTTCACACATATGCTCCCCAAACCTCCCGATGAGAAACTCCCCACCGCACCCCCGGCCCTGGGTGCTTGGAGCCCTCATGGCTGAGTCTCCCTCCCACTCCAGGGAACTGGGCCCCAGAGTTCCATGGGCTGTTCTCCAGCCCACCCTCTGCCAGGTCCTTTCAAGGACTTTTATGTTACTTGGTTCTCGGAACCTGGGGAGATAGGTATTCAGTATTTGTATCTTTCTTGATTTGTATCACAGTCGATTGCTTTTTGTGGCAAGCCACTGAAAACTCAACCCAGATCGGCGAGGGTGAAAAGAGAATGCGTTGTTTTGCAGACCGCCCACACCTGGGGTTGGCTCCTGCCACAGCTTTTTCTTGGGCCTCACAAAACTGTCTCAGTGTCTTTCTCTCCATCTGTCAGCTTCTCTGTCTTGTTTTGGCTTCATTCTCAGACAGGCTGTCCCTGTGGGGTGACAAAGGGCTGCCAGTCACTCACAGAAGTCCTCATCTCGCAGAAGACCTAGCAAAAGTCTCATTGGTCTAATTGGCTTATGCCTGGGTCACATGCCCACCCTCTGGGAGAAGTGAGAGTCTGGGGTGGAACGGGCCTGCCACCCAGGGGCTAAGGGTGGGGAGATCAGGGAGGGGATTTGTGGAGGTGGGTCATCAGAAAGCTGGATGGATGTCAAAGCCAACAAATGTCTTCTTCGGCATTGTTATCCCCATTCCCCAAGGCAGGAAGTGGGCTCAGAGCAGGCGTGGCCAAGAGTGGAGGAATCCCAGTCTTCCTGCCCTGCTCATGGTGAGGAAGGGAAGGTTCATCCACCAGCACCAGCCCTGACTTCAGAGTTCTCTGTGACCATGTGAAATGCTGCTTAAAACTCTAGGATGTGGCCAGTGGCTGTAGAAGTGACTGGGTTCAAACACCATTGGCTGGAGACAGTGGCATGGGCCGATGACCCGGTGACCGGAGGAGGCAGCGTTTCTAGTTAGGAAAACCACTTCTCAGACACCCCCTGAAGAACTCAGCCCCCCCGCAATGACACACGCAAGGGGGAGCTTTGGTCATCTCCAGGTTCATGGGGCTTTTCCTCCCGCCTATCAGTGCTGCCTAATGGTAAGGCTTAAAGGCGGACTACTTTTCCTGTGTGTCATTTAGCAGCAGTTAAAAATTCATCAGCTGAAGAGATGCAGAATTGGTGTTCATGACAGAGAGGCCTCTCTCCTCCAAAGCCCCTCTTCTGGAAGGTTCCATTCAAAGGGACGGCCTTTGGTCTTCAGATACAGAGGAGGGCAATGGATAGAGCCACAGATGGAGGTGGGAGGAGGGCCTCAAATCAAGAAGACAAGAAACAGGCTCTGTCCCCAAATAAATCGGAAAGCCTGAGTGTGAAGCTGAGATTACAGGCACTGGGGAGGGGCCGGGTGCGTCTGCACTGCCCCGTGAGGTCATTGGAACAGGGCAGGAAATCGGAAACTCATGCCAAGGACGACTCTCTGGGCTCTTCATAAAAAGCCTGTTGAGCCTTCTCCATGAAGGAGCAGCTGCGTGGGACCCACGGGTGGGCACACGGGCTGCCAGCAAAGGGTCTCCTGGCCATTTCCGAAGGCCTGTGACCATGCTGCTTGCAGTCACACTTCTGTTTCTGTTGGTGCCAAGGACAAACCATGGATCCCTCAGGCAAATGAGACGCCATTTGAGTTTCCTCTTTCTGGTTGGGAAGCCCCACACAGAGCAGAGTCTGTTATGTGGCTTTAAATGCTGCACGTGACATGTTACCCTCCCCATAAAAATACCCAGTGGGGACACAGGCCTCTCTCTGCAGTCTGCCCAGGTGTGTCTGAGGCAGGGTATCCCCGACCCAGGTGGTCACCGGGACGCAGTGGGAGGTAGAGGAAGTGTGGGGGCAGTGGGGCCAAACCAACCTTGGTTTGAATCCCACTCCAGCCACTTAATAGCTGCGTGGATCTCTGCAAGTTGCTCAACTTCTCAAAGCCTTGTTTTCCCCATCTGTGAAGTGGGGATCTTGCGACCTGCATCAGGATTAATGGTACTTCCAGGGCCAGACGTGGGAAGGCATTCTTGTACATTCATGCATTCCCTCCTTCCCCTTCGGTTCCTCTTCAGCACGTCCTCACTGCAGCCCGATTATAAAGGTGGTTTCTACTTCCATTTTTTAGAGGAAGGTTGGAGGCAACCTGGGGAATGGTGACATCTGTGTGTCACAGTGACAGTGTGGCCTGTGAAAGGTTCCCACATGTCAGCTCAGAGCCCCATGGACTTCCCAGCATCCCTGGAAGGGCCATCCGGGTGTCCACTGGCTCAGCAGACCAGTCCGCTCCCTCTGTGAGACTGCCCCCCACTGTGTGTCCAGGTCAAGACCATGTGCTAAGCATCAAGGTCAGTGACCCCCCCTCCACGTGTGGTTCCCTGACACCAGCATCCACATCGCCCTCGACCTGATTAGAAAGGCTAATGTGCGCCCTGGCTGGTGTAGCTCAGTGGATTGAGCTTGGGCCTGCGAGCCAGAGTATCGAGGTTCGATTCCCAGTCAGGGCACATGCGTGGGTTGCAGGCCAGTTCCCAGCAGGGGACACATGAGAGGCAACCATACATTGATATTTCTCTCCCTCTCTCCTTCCCTTCCCCTCTGAAGATAAATAAATAAAATCTTTAAAAAAAAAAAAGAAAGGCTAATGTGCCATCAGAAACTCTGGGGGGCAGTCCCAGCACAGTGGGCTTCAGCACCCCCCAGCTGCCTCTGATAGACGGCAGAGTCTGGGAACCACTGTGCTGTAGGCAGGTCATCACAGAGCAGAGGAAGGCAGCCCACTGTGCACAGTTCACCCTGAAGGCCCCTCTTGCAGACTGGAGGCTGGGGGCAGTGCAGGCTCCGGGGTTAGACCGCCAGCCTCACGTCCTAGCTCTCCTGTGCAGCTGCTGTGTGGCCTCGGACAAAGTCCTACACCCTCTGGTCCTCCGCACCCTCACCTGCAGCCCGGGCGACCTGATACCGACCTTGGAGGGTTGTTGAGAAGCATACTTCGGTTCACCCAAACAGAGCGCTTCAAGCGGTGTCTGCTGGACACTTAGCTCTGTCTTCTTAGTTTTCTGTCAGCCCAGCCAGGCTGCAGGTCTTATTGCAGGAGTGGCTTTGAACAGCCTAAGGATTTGCCAGCAACTGTGGGAGGCAGAGCAAAGGAAACACGTGAGAAGTCCCTCTGTAGAGCCTGATAGCGACAGGCAGCAATGTGGTGGCTGCTACCATAGCAACTTGTTACTTCCTTATGGCAAGGCTGTGGGGTGGGGACTCCTCCAGTCTGTGTTTGCAGGGAGGTACTTGGAAATTGATACAACTAAGTCAGTCTGAAAAAAATCACTGTGCAATCACAATCCAAGACATTTCCAGGGTCCCAATTCCTTCCCCTGGGAAGCTCTTCAAATAGTTCAGTGGCTTTAACGTTTGTTCAGAGCTCTGTCTGGAGCCTGGTGTAGACAGCTCTGGCGGCATCCTTCCCAAAGTGGACGAAGAGGAAACGCTGAGGGCCGATAATTAAATGAGGCCATGTTTAGGAGGCACTTCAGTGGATTAAAAATCAATATGTATGTCTGCACAGCCACCCTAGCTGCCTCCTTCATGTTTGGTGGGTGGAATTCTTTGTTTTAAAAGATGCTGGTTGGCTTGGAATGGGCCGTCCCAGCCCTTGCCGGCTTTGTGCATTATCGAGGATGAGAGGCTTCCATCGGCTTGAACCTGAACTTCTCCCACAGGTGCCAGGTTGGCCTCCTCCTACCTGAGGCACAGAGACAGGTGGGAAGCTGGGTGTTTCTGTGATGGTCTCTTTCCACAATCTCAGTCTCAGTTTCCTAGAATGAAAGCCTGACATGAGGAGACATTGTGCAGAAGGGACTCACTACGGCGTGGTCCCGACAGAAACCCCCAGGGGCCTGGGGAGGAGGCAGAGTCCTCGGTCGGGGTAGAAGGTGGGTAACTTGGGCACAATCCAATGGGTAGGTCCCACCTCAGAGTGTCCCAGTCAGGGACAAAGAGCTTAGCTAACCATCCCCCCAAAGGGATGTGAATTCCCACGCCCTCCATCCCTCCACATTCACAGGCAGCAGGGGGGCCAGCAGCCCAAGGCCCCACCTCCAGTAAAAGACACACAGGTGTAGCTGGTAGCTGGGAAGTCAGCATGCATGGCCGTGGGTGGTGAGGAGACCCAGGGGTCATGGTGGAGGCCCCAGCATTGTGTGCCCGTCCTTCCTGCACCCCTCTGTGTGGGAAGTGGCCTGTGGTCTGCCTAGCCATGTGAAGGAAGACTAAAATCAATGTGGGAGTGGGCAGAAAAGGGGGAGGGGATGAAGAAGTACGGACTTCCAGTGACAGTAGTAAGTCGTGAGGAGGTGATGCACATCACCGGGGGCAGTCAGTAACATTGTCAAAAAGAAAATGTGGAGAGCAAGACAAGTGAAAACATTTTCAAAGGCAGAACAAAGAATGAACAAAACTGTCCTGTGAGTGAGAGGCACCTAGCGAATGGCGGGTGGATACCCAGAAAATGCTGACCGATTGATTGCTTCTGCACGTCGGGGCATGGGAAGTAATAAATCGGTCAGTCTGTTCCTCTCCCCCGCACAGCCAAGCCAGCAGCTGACACAGCCATAAATCCCATATATTCCAGCGCACTCCGGACAAGCAGACCGGGGCTCAGGCAGTGAGACGAGTCTGCAGCTCTTTGTAAAGAACCATGAAAAAAAATCATAAATTTTTCACACAAAACTCAAGCAAGATTGAGTTTAAAACCGAACTATAACAACCAAAAGCAATCCCTGCTCTCCATGCGTGTAAGTCATTTTGAACAACCGGCCAAGTCACTGAAAACGTTGAAACCAAGTATGGAGAAAACCAAGTATAAACTGAGAATACCAAACCCATCTCCCTATACTGTGCTTGAAAATGCAAAAAGGACACTACGTTTGGCGTTTAGTTGTATTAGTGGGTCCTTCTGCATCGCATGCTGTAAAACTGTTTTTGCAATAGTTCTCTCTGTGTATCGGGCCTCCAGGTTCTGGGCGTGAGTCTTCCCCTTGCTGCGTGCACAACCTGAACATCCTGAGGACCGGCCTGTGCTCCCTTGTCTGTGCTCCTCACGGTCAGTTTCCTAAAGCTTGAGCTCACTGCTCTGTGCTTCTCTGTGCCTGGTACTTAACAGAAGAGTGTGCTTAGGACTGGGAGATGCCTGTGTCCCCTGCCTGGCACGTGAGACTCGTCCATAGTGTCTGTTGAGTAAGGTAACAGCGAAGCACAAGTCCTGCACTGGCCTTGGGGACCTGTTCTCGGCCTGTTCACCTGCTACATACTGTTCTCAATAAGAGGGCCCTCAGCTAGCCTGGCCATTATGAGTGGTATTTTTTGGTTGTCATTTTTAATAGCTTTTGATCAGTGAGTTCAAATGATGAACTAAATTTTCCCACCAAAGTCAGTACTGGGGTGACTCTGGTACATCATGTACTCTGTCCAGTCTTAGATTCCATAATTTAAAGAACTTGATTTTTAAAACTAATTAAAAGGAAGGGTGACCCTGGCTGGGTAGGTCAGTTTGGTTGGAGTGTCATCCCAGTATGCCAAGGTGTGGGTTCGGTCCCCAGGCAGGGCACATACAAGAAGCAACCAGTGAATGCATAAATAAGTGGGACACCAAATCTCTCCTCTCTCTCCCCCTCCCTCTCTCTTCCTGTCTCCTTCCCTCTCTCTTCCTGTCTCCCTCCCTCTCTTCCTGTCTCCCTCTTCCTCTCTCCCTTTCCCTAGCCCCCTCCCTCTTTCCTGCCTGTCTCCCTCTCCCCCCTCTTTAAAATCAATGAATAAATTCTTAAAAAAAGGATAGGTGAGGTAGTAGTAGTAATAATGAGTTATGAACTAGGACCCACAGGACTGAGGTTGGTGGGAAGCTAAGCTCTTGTAAAGGGAGATGGGTTTCAGCCTTTTGAGCTCTCTCGCCCAAGCTCTCGTCACGGGCAGAAGTCATTCCTCCAACAGCTTGGTCCTTCCCCCTCTTCCCAGGCTGGGAACACCCCCCTGGAGACAGCAGGGACTCTACTATAAAGGCATGTGGCCCAATGAAGGACATCGAGGCTGCTCAATAAATTATTATTAACCGAGAGAATGAACAAAGGAATGTAAGACATAACAGAAAACATACGTGTCTTGTACATAAGAGGTCTTCTATGGGAGCTGTTTCCCATTTGAGGCAAAATAAGAAACACCTGCTGAATGAATGGATGCGCTTCCTCCGGTGCTGGGGCTGGCCTTGCTCTCCAGAGTTCAGCTCTCTGTGTCACTGCCCCAAGGGTGGGACGGTGGCCAGGCACAGCGCGCAGGCTCTAGTCTGAGGACTCAAAGGCAGGCCCGGCTGCAATGGCAGGTATTCTGCCCTCATCCAAGTTAGAGCCCCGGGAAGGCCCTTCCTGTACACTCTGGGTCTCAGTCTCTCACTCTCCAACGTGACAGTGAGTGGCGGTCAAAGGCTGGATGCCGAATACGCGCCTCAGGTGATTCAAAAATCCGGATTTCCTGACCCAGCTTCTGCTCTCCTGAGCGCCCTCCTCTGGAGGCTGGGCCATGCGACCTGCTTCTTCAGTGATGATTTCAGTGCAGCCTAGTGTTCCAGGGTTCCTAACTCGGGAACCACCCAGGGAGCTTTCAGCAAACGCTGGCCCATGCTGTGTGCTTTGATTCAGTGGGTCCACAGTGGGGCTTCCATCTGGGTCTCTTTAACGGAACTGCCCACACAGCGTCATCATAGCCTTTCTGCTACCAGTATACAAACTGGAGAGGTGCCCCCTCTGGTGGTCCAGAGCCTTCGGCCAGGGTGCAGGGCTTGGTGAGAGCTGCCTGGGCTGGATGGCAGCCCCTCTCTGTCCACCCCCAGCCAGGTCTCCTGTGCAGTGAACAACCTGCAAAGCTGAGCATGGCAGCCCTGGATCCCAGGTGGTTTTCGTGCTCACCCCCAGCTAGGAATTCGTGAAGGGGCTTTGTCATTAATAATCTTTGAAGGCTTTTGAGCAAAAATGAGCAAAGTCCAGCAGATCTTCAAGTAACATCATTTCACTCAACATTTCCTTATAACGCTGAAGTGGTGTAGGAACTGAACTCTTGTTTATATCCATCAGCCTACAGCATAGTCAGTTTCGTTGTACATTTTGCTGTAAGTCAATGATGTTAAGTGAAGACTTACTGTTGTGTGTTAGGATTTACCAGGGCAGCTTGTACAGTGGACTGCGGGGCAGCTGGGAGCAGAGCTTTCACCGAGAGGCTGAAAGCCTCCGGTCTGGGTGGGGAGAAACTGGAGCCGGTTTGTTGTGGCAGCAAGGAGAGAGAAAGGAGGGAGGGATTATCCCCAAAGAGGACCCCAGTTCTTTAAGGAGAATCCCAAGATGTGTCCAGAAGTAGCAAAGTGGATGTGCCACCTGAGTGAAGAGATCAGAAGCAGCCACCCGCTGAGACAGGGCACTGTGAGCCCACAATGTGCTCAATTCCAGAGTGCTGGACCCGGCAGAGGTGTCTTCGTCAGTGCCCAGGGGAGGGTCATCAGGAGCTGCCTCCAGCCTCTGTTCTCAGCCCACAGCTTCACCAGCCCAATTGCTTGTGCAGAGGGGAGAGGACGGGAAAGGGTACTGTCAATGCCCTTGTATTCTCTCCACCCTCCCTGGAGACCCCCTGTCACAGTTTCTCTGCAGGCTGAGGCCTGCCGATGTCTCTCTTGGCAACAGGGCTATGCTGCACCCAAGCACCCGAGGGGCCGGAAGCACAGGATAGGCAATGATCCCTGAACAACTCTTGGCCAAAAAGTGGCAGGTACTGAAGGATAGATACCCACCTTTCTCCCCATTTGGGAGTGTGCTTCCCCACTTCCTCATGGAGGGCCCTGAGGTCAAACTACTTGCGCCCAAACTACTTGCGCCCCTATCTTGCGCCCCTACTTGCGCCCCTACTTCCAAACTACTTGCGCCCCTATCTTTGTCCCTGAGTCTGCCCAGATAAAGATCTTGGGAGTGGACAGGACTCCGTCTCCAGACAAGTCTGTCCTCACACAGGCACTAGCTCTCACATAGCCTCAGTGGTGTACTTACTGCCCTGGAGGGCAGAGAGCATGAGGAAGGGGGTCTCCATGGTTGGCATCCAGTTTCCGGTGTGGGTGGGCTCAGTGATGCAAAACAGTGCTTCTCAAATGGTCGTTTCCCAGGTCTGGGGTGGGACCTGAGACTCTGCATCGATACAAGCTACCAAGTGACGCTGATGCTGCTGGTCCAAGGGACCGTGCTTTGAGTGACAAGACCCAAAGCAGCAAGACTCTTCACAAGTGACTGCTGGGTGGGCAGACACATACGTGGGTTTGTAGGTGGGTTGGAACTCCTCACTGTGAGCACATTTCTAGTGTGGAGATTCCTGGCCAAGACATTTTGGGGGATTGATTTTTGGAGAGAGAGAGAGAAACATTGCCTTATGTTGTTCTACCCATTCACGCATTGATTGGTGATGCTTGTGTGTACCCTGACCAGGGATCGAACCCACAACCTTGGTGTGTCGGATGATGCTCCAACCAACTGAGCTAACCAGCCAGGGCTCTCCTGGCCAAGACTTTCAGAAGCGCCCCACCCACACTTGACTCCTACAGACCTTTTCATCCGAACACACTCACAAATTGTTTCTATGCCACGATGTTAAATTCTTTCCAGTCATCTCGGGAGAGGTCCCCACCTTGTTTTCTTCAGTCAAGCCTGGAGGGCAGAGGAGAAGAGTGATAGAGAACCAAAACGGCTTGATTCCTGAGATGGAATTCAACTTTGAATTCTTAGTTTGGCGATCAAGAATTTGCAGGCTCTGGGAAATATCAATACATATTTTTTCATCTTAGAATAGAAACCATTTTTAAACATCTAAAAATAAGCCAGTTGCCTCTATTTAACAGGAGGAAAAAATTCCTGGATCAAGTCAAATACTCAAGCCTTAGAAGGCATGGCCTACTGGTCTTTTCCCTTTCGGCCCTTCAGTTAGGGCTGGCTGATTGATCTCTGTGTCTTTGTTTAGGTTCTAAAGTTCGTATGCCTGTGGTCCCAAAAGGGACTAACACCAGCATTTGGGAAAGTGTTTTTATTTTATATCTTCACTTTGGCAAAGTATCAAGATCAGCTCTAAACAGGGTTGATGAAATGCACCAAAGAGGGGCATGTTACAGGAATAATACAATTTATTCAAGTCGTTTCTAATTTGTAGTGGTTTTTAAGAGGTAAGATGATTTTTATTTATTTTAAAGTTTTCAAAGCACTTTTTTCCTCCAGGTCAAGAGGGCAGTTTGGGGGACTCCCCTGTCACCACGGTGGTCAGACCCTTGCTGCCCGGGGTCCGGCTGATCTCCCAGGCCTGTGGTGGGTGTGGGTTGTGCGGGGTGCGTTCTCCCCATTCTCATGCTTGGCTCTGCGGGGGGTTCTGCTTTAACACCTCCGTGGTTGCTCTCTCTCCAACACTTGCTTCACTTTTCAGACTTGGAAAGAACAAACCCAACACCATCTGGGCCTTGGCTTCCAAATGGGGGTTTTGATGAAATTTAAGAGAAGAACCTGCTTTGTGCAGCAGCACTTTCTTTGTGCTGCTCCTCCCAATCCCCCGCATGGCTAGTCACCTCTGGTCCCCCTGGACTGTCTAGTCGGCAGCTCCTAACCAGTGGAAGGTCTGTAACCGCTGGCCAGTCTCTGTTTTCACGGATTCTTTGGGGGAAGAGGGAGAAAGGGAACCTCGTTGTTCCTCCTTTGCTGGCCCCAACCCCAAACCCCCTCTGACCCATTCTTCTATTGCCAGTCAGGAAGCCCTGGGCAAGGGATATCATTCCTTGTGTTCTACTTTCCTCCTTGGAAAATGGGTATAAAAAAGGACACCACCACCGAGGGGCTGCCTGGCACGGCATCAGCATTACTGAGTAGGGGCCATCTGTACGTCCCACTTTTGTAACCATCAGTACTTCTGGGACAGCAGCAGTCCACGGGACAGGCGTTAGGACTTCTTCATTCTGTAGGCGAGAAGATGGAGCTGGTAGAAAGTGTGGTTAATGCGCCCGATGACACACAGCTGTTACGTGTCTGAGCCAGCAATCTAAAGTCGGGATGCTGATGCCAAAGCGTGTGCACTTTCTATGCTGTGAGCTCATGTGCTTTTCTTTATGGATAGGAATGTCATGGGCCTTGTCCCAAAGGGTTCCCCTCTGGGAACAGGTCTTTTTTTTTTTCTGTTGAGGCCCAGGCTGACTCATCGTCGAGTCGGGCCAATAAAGTATTTCCTAGGAATAAACTGTTTCTGTTCACTTATTGGGCCAGGTTATTGGGAAGCCCTGCTCACCTCTTGACTTCTCAGTTGATCAGGGACTTTGGCTAAAATGCTTCCAAAATTCACCTGGATTCTGTATTAGCTGACTTCACAGGGAGGCATCTCTTCCCGGCTCACGGGGTCACCTGGCAGTGGACACGGAGACATCAGGGTTGTCTTCAGTTTGTCAATCCCGTGTGGAAAATGGGAAGTCAGATTTCAGACTCGCCCTGGCGCTGAGCATAAGCCCATGACCAGACTTCGCTGCTCCCCAAAGAGCAGCCCTGTGTTGGTGGTCAGAGAAAGCCCCACTCCTCCACGCAACCAAGCGCTGTGTGATCAGGAGGGAGGAGCCCGCAGGCCACAGAGGCTCGCTAACCTCGTTATCTGATTCTTCCTGCCAACCACCGCACACTGCACACGGGGCTGGAGCTTGGCTCCACCGGCCACGCTCGTGGGGCCAGGAGAGCCAAGGTATGTCTGGAAAAGAGAGGGACTTTGCCAAGCCAAGCATCTCCCATGCCAGGCAGACCAGCAAATGAGCTGCTCCTCACGGTCCTTTCATCTGAATCCCTGATGAGCCAAGGCCGTTCATGTAATAATTGCAAACTCAGGGTCAGCTAAGTGCCCGGCTCCATGCCAGGCATGAGGATAGAGGTGAATATGCACACACCAAGCTTTTCATTACTGTGTTCTCAAAAATGTTAATTGAGGCTTTCCTGATCCCGAGAATAATGTGTGTTAGTTAAAAACCAAAAAAAAAAAAAAACCACTGGATTTTTTAATTGAATCATATAATCTCCCAAGGAAAACCCTGATAGCCTTTTATAGTGCTGGATGTACTCGCTAGCCGAGCCAAAGTGGGACTGGGAAAGTGCTCAGTTATGTGCATCTTCTCAAAAATAGGGTCCAAAATTCCGTAGTAAAAGTTTTGTTTAAGTTTTGATTGGAACTTTACTTGAAAAACGAAACTAAAAATTACGAAGATAAGTTTATATTATCCTCCGCTTAACAGCTTTCGTAACGTTGTGATTACGATTGTCTAGGAAATCTTAGACCCAAGGCAAGAGCATGCTTGCTTTATTAGCGTCTCGAAAACAACAGCACTTCAGTTTCTGAAACAAAAGAAGAATTGAGCAGCTTTAGGAGGTGAAAATCCCCATATGTCATGAAGTAACCTTTTTTTTTCCCTTCATATTTTTTTAAGCACCATCACCAAAAGGTCTCCTTTATGATGGTATGTTTTCCCCCAGGGCTCTCTTGAATCATTTTTACTTAAATCCTTATCTTCTGAAGCAGCTTAATGTGCTCCCATCCAGGGAAATTTTGATTTCTCCAACAGTTACCTGACCTAACGTCACCCGATCCAGATTTATCAGTGGCTTTCAGCAGTGGGAGCAGTTTCCCAAGATGCCTTTCGGTGATTTCAGGAAAGCCTGGACCTTCTGCAGCCAGGCTTTAGGTTTGCTCTGTGGTCGAGTCTCACTCACTGTACGAGAATTGGGCATCAGATGTCCGCCCTGTCTGGCAGCCGGAGACAGAGGGGAAGCAGCGCGTTCACTGGCCCTCGTTCCCAGGGCTGAGAGCACATAATCCTAAACTTTGCAACAATGCTCAAGTTCTCCAGGCTAAGGTCGGTGTAAGCAATGACTGGCACATGGAAGGAACCAGAGCCAAGGAGAAACCTGGTCCCTAGCATCGTCCCCATATACCACCTGGTGGGCGGGGCATCCGTTGCCTGGCAGAAGTAATAAGCAACTTACAAAGAGGGCTCTCTACAGATATCGGCTGAAGCAAGGGGGTGGCTGAGTTTAGCCACACCTCCCAGAATTCATTTTTGAAAGCTTCTCTTGGTCTTTCTGAGCCTACGGTGGTGGGGGGCGGGGGGCCTGACCACCAGGGGGGTACGAGGCTCCATCCTGACCCTGGAGTCTAAGGTTATACCTGGTCATGGTCTGAAAGCAGAACAAAGGGAGTGCAGAAGCGTCTTTGAGGGCAAGTGCCCCCCACCAGGGGAAGCTATGCAGGCTTTATAAACGGCAATTAAGAAAGTTTCCTCTTGGCTAGGATGGATTCAAACAAGAGATCTTAGCGTGTGAGTGTCCCCTTCCATTCTCTCCCCACCCCGGGGGGCAAATGCCCAGAACTTTCCAGTGGCACTCCTTCTGGGGGCCTTGTCTGTAGCAAGTACTCTCTGAGGTCAGAGTCATCAGAAGCAGAACCTGAGAGAGGGACGAACCTGAGAGAGGGACGCCTGTGCGAGTGGCTTCCTGCCGTGATGCTCTTGGGAGAAGAGGAATGGAGGGAGCAGGCAAGGGCAGAGGAAGGCGCCCCCTGGGGCTGAGCGTTCAGCCAGAGTCTGCTCAGCGGCTTCCCCTGGGGGCTCCGGATCATGGGTTCCACAACTGAGCTGGTCTCACCTTGAGGCAGAGGGGCAGCCTTCTGTCCCTCCGCCACCCCCCAGCCCCGTCAGGTCATAGGCTGCGAAATACTTGTTGGGGAGGGCGTTGTAATCTCTCAGAGAAAACTGTGGTGGGAGAGCAGGGCTTGGAACTTTAAAATCTTTTGGCCAGGGCAGCTTAAACAGCCGCAGGTGGGCTCTGCACAAATGCCGACAGGGGGCAGAACGGTGACCCATGATGGCCAGTCTGTAGTATCGTCCAGGGTCACGTGAGTCAGGGACCAGCTGCTGAGCGCACGCATTCTGAGAGATGTATTTGCTTTACATTCTTTTTGAATATTGCAAAAGATCCATCCAGAATTTCGTTATTTCTATTAGACTGAGTGGAAGAGAGACTTGGAATAACACTGTAAATGCTGGTTTCTATGTTATTTTCTCATATTTTGGAATTAACAAAAAATAAGATCATTCAGCAGCTCCTGAATAATCCAAAGCAGCCTTAGCCAAAGCTAAGTAAACTGAGGTCCCGTCAAGTTCCAGAGTAAACTTTTGAAAGCCACGGCCGTTCCCTCGCTCACAGGCAGACACTGAAGAAGCCTCCGAGGCCGCGAATCTCCAAGAACAGATAGGCCTTTGACTTACATCGGAAACCCCTCTGCTGGCTGGAAAGGGATTTCCAGTGCGTTAGCGAGCTTTACCAAAGGAGTTCAGAACTGGGTTGACTAATCCTGTTTGTGTGTGTGCGCGCACGTATGCACACGTATATGCTGGGATGCTCTTGAGAGCAGTTACACCCGCATGCCAGGTGTGAAGCAGGACTGTCCCAGGGAAACTGAGAGCCAGGGTCACCCTAGGCTTGGGCGTGCTACCCCTGAGGCCTACAGGCCACTTCGCTAGGAGTTGGAGTAGCTTCTGCTTGGGCCAATTGTGGATATTGTTTCTGGGGTGAGGAAGGAGGAAGAGGACGGTGACAAAGGCCACCGGAGAGAATCATTAGGGCCATTCTTTGGGACATGCAGGTCTTGAGACAACATTTGGGAAGTTGTTCTCTTGGTTTTCCGTGTTGAACCGGCCAGCACGAGCCCCTGGGTTCCAAGAGCAGCCCTCATGCTGCTGTGTTAAATGTCCACTTCTCTGCTGGGAGACCTTCCCCTCCTACTCCCTGAGCCCTTCACGTGCAGGGGCCAGGATCGCTCAGACCCGTGTCCTCCACGCTGATCGTGGTAGGTGATGACTCCGCTCCCCGGAGGGTGCACAGGGTCTGTGAATCCTGCACCACATCCATGTTCTGTACGTGAACTTACCACCCCCGAGTGTTTGAGGGCCAAGGTAGACGAAGAAAACCTGGGAGGCAGGACTGGGGAAGAGTGTTCCCAACCATGGGAACAGCTTACACGGAGGTGTGGAAATGACACCGTGGAAGGGTGTTTGTACAATAGTCATGCATGTGCTTCATGGGGCAGGGGGACGACATCAGAAAACATGGGCCACAGTGGACAACAGCTTCGGGATTTTATGCTTTATTCGGTTTGCATGTTTTAAGAAGGTTCCTCAAGCAGCCTTAGGTGGACCAAAGAAAGGAAGGCTCGGAGCAGGGGCTCCCCAACATTGTACAGTGAAACCACTTTCTCCCTTCCCATCCATCCCTTCCCATCCACCCCTTCCTACTCATCCCTTCCCACTCATTGAAAGTGCTTTTCCCAGGCCCCACAATCTCTGAATCTACCCAGTTGTCTACTCAGAGACGACTGGGGGATAGCCCAGGAATCTTTGTGTTTCAAGATGCTCCCAAACTGATTCTAGTGCCAGGAGTCCCGAGTCCATGTGAGGCATGCTGGCCAAGGTCACGAAGAGCCATTAGAAATTTTATAATCAACAGGATGGTTTTCTCTGAGCTTGGATGCTAAAAAGATAAACTAGAGTTTCCTTTTCTATTTCTATATCTCCTGGATTTTTTTGTTTCATTGAATTTTGGAGGGATTTTTGTCATTTTTGCTATTTTTAAGTAAAGTTTTATTGATATTTAATGAACAGACCAAAGCACACACATCATGAAGTATCCCACACGTTGAATTTTCATGATGATCACACTCAAAAATATTTCCAGCACTCAGGGAACCCCTTCCACTTACTGCCTCCCTGGTCGCCCTTGTGCCTTCTAGTGCCACGAGTTGGTTAGCTTTTATCATGTGTACTTTTTGTGTGTTTGGTGATATTCATAATATACTGGGGTAGGTTTATCATAGTAAATGCTCGCATTTTTTTTCCTGACGGGACACAACAGAGTTTCCATTTCACTCGTCTGCAGGACTAGAACAGTTGGTCTGAGCTGAGAAGTGGGTCTTGGGAATTGGAGTGGAAAGCTGGGCAGCATTTCAGAGGTGGATCCACACGAACTGTTCCTTTGGGTCGCCGTTGTGTGGAACAGGGAAGGAGACAGGATGTAGAGTCAGCCAAGGATGACCTTGGGGAAGTCACACTGCCTCACCGAACCTCGGTGTTTGGCTTCCAGAGGCACTCAGCCAGTGCGAGCTCTGTCCTGTGTCTCTCCTTCTCCGAGATCGGCAGACCTGCTGGCTCCCTGTGGAAGTCTCGATTTGCTTCAGTGCTGTGGAGAAGCCGCGAGGGTTATGAAGAGCCTCCTGGCTTTCCCTTGACCTTGGCTATACACCTCGTGTCCCATGGAAAGACAGCAGCTCCCTGTGCCCCTGTCCTGGTTCTCTTGTGCCACCGAATGTAGAATCTGGACTAGGCCGGCTACACTGGGAAACCTCTCTGTGCCCTTGACTGACCCCCAGCCTTGGGAGGCTTGCAGGGGAATTCAGTCCCCCTCGCTTCTTCAGGCTGTGGAAAGAATCCTTGTATTTTCATTGGTGAGATTTTCTTAGAGTTTGACTTTGCTACACCAGCAAGGTCTTGAAAGGCAGGATTAGGGTGTGGGCTCAGGAGATAGAGGCCAAAAGACGACTTGGTTGCTCACCCGTGGCTGGGTCTAGGTTACCGGGAAAGCACAGGGTTCAGAGCCCAGGTGTTAGTTAACAGTCAGGAGTAGTTTTGTCCTCTGCACCTGTCTCCCAGGGAACCCATGGGAAGGGTGGGCAGCCAGAGGGGTCTTGGACTTGCCCTGGTCAGAGATTCCTCACCACACCACGGCCCACAGTGGCTGCTCTCTGAGCACTGCCCTAAAGATAGGCCCTGTCTGCTGATGTCCTGGTCCACCCCCAGGGGCCACTTCCACACATCTGTCTTCCTGCGGCCAGCCCATCTGTAGGCGCTTTTTTCTTTCCCTTTCAGGAGGAAATGGGCATTTCCTGTGAACTGCTGGAATCGGACTTCCTCAAGTGCAGTGTGGGATTTCCTTTCATGAGGTCCAAGTCAAAGGTAAGGGGCACGGATGGGGCACTTCCTTGGGAGCGGCCCCCCCAGACCTTCCTGCCAGCCTCTGGCTCTGCCAGCTGCCTCCCCTGAGGTTTCCTTCCGCAGGACCTGGGGTGGCCACGGCCGGGTCCGGCCACGCTCCTCCTGCCCGCAGCGGTCTGCTCTGAGTCTACTCCAGAGGGGCCGTGGTCACGCAGGCCTTGTCTTTGAGCCACATGATGTGTCCCAAATGTGAGAGATGCAACACCACCTTAGCACTTGGGCAAGCAGCATCTGGTTCCCCTTCTAGAAATGTTTTTTCCTGGGACACTGCGTGCCACTTTGAGTCCCCAAGACTACACAGGGGAAGATGTGGGTGGTCTGAGCTAGGGACCTGCAGTCCTGACTCCCCTGGGCACTCAGGATTTTCTTGAGAGACTTCTTAAAATTCTTAAAATGTAAGTAATTGTATTGTACTTCATTTTTTTTAAGTAAAAGAAATCAGTCACTTTGATATTTATAAGAAGCCAAATTTTCTAAGCTCCAACAATAATGTGGCCCAGCATATTCAGACATTCATGGAGCATTCTAGCATAGGTCATCGTTGCGAGGCGATGCAAAGATACGTAAAAATACGATTTTGGGGGGCAAAACTAGAATCTGAAAGACCAAGTCTGCCTTACAAAATGTCCTGACCCGTGCGGCTCAGTTGGTGGGGCGTCATCCCGCAAAGCGAGAGGTTACCAGTTCGATTCCTGGTCAGAACACGTGTCTGGTGTGCAGGTTCTGTCCCCAGCTGGGACCCATACAGGGGGCAACTGATGGATCTTTCTTTCCTCCCATCAGTGTTTCTCTCTCTCCCTCCCTCCCCCTCTCTCTAAAAATAAATAAGTAAATAAAATCTTTTTAAAAAAGAAAAAGAAATGGAAGCTGTTTTCCCTGCTATGGTGTGAAGGGAGTTCATATTCCTTTGTTCGCCTTCTCTGTCCCCCGAGAATAAATGAAAGCTCCGCCCCCTCTCCCGCCTGTCAGAGAATCGGGTCACTTTCATCTCAGAGGCTTTTTGGTCCCAGCGCGTGGTAGCTGTTTTATGTATAAACCAGTTTTGAGAATGTTCTCTCGAGAAAGATGATTGGCTCATTTCTTAAAAACCACTCAAACCCATCAGCCTCATTGAATGTACCTGCTCCGAGCGACTGTGGCCCCCATGTTCGTGATTCCTGAGCCTTTTCCTGGTTCTCTTTCTCATCTGCCCGCGTTCTCAGGAGAAGGGAAACCTCGGGGCGGCTGCCCTTAGAAAAGGATCCCAAGTCCCGTTAGACTCCAGGTAGGGTGAGGAGCGAGGAGGAAGAGCCTGGCCTCGGACATCATTGCCTGTTGTACCATAGGTGGCACAGCACACACAAATTTTGTTGAAATCCGTTGAGCAACAAAAAAACAGACTTAACTGAAAATGTTTTACAGTTGCCGATGCATTATAAAACTCAGTCTACATCCCAGATCCAACCTAAGGTCGGTCCTACTAGTTTTAGTCTGAAGTTTATTTTAAAGGCAAATTTATACCACTGTCACAGACAGACCCAGGCTCCCTTGGCATACAGAGAAGGTAGCTGTAAAAACGAATCAGTGAAAACAAAGCAGTGTTGGAATCTGGGGTATCACATTTCGTCAGAATTCATTAACTTTCAAAGTAGTCATAGAGCCAACAGAAGTATGAATGTTGGAATATTGAATTTTTTCTCCCAACTGGTAATGCCGAGACCTTCCTCCCACATACAGGGGTTAAGGCTTGTAGCAAGAGTAACCCTGGAGATGGGGGAGGTCTAGGGGCACATTCCCTGGAGAAAGCCCAGAAAGTGACTCCGTTAGGGACAGGGGCTCCCTCTAGTCACAGTCTGGCTGGCCCTCCCCTGTCCCTCGGACCCTGTGCGTCACTGGGCTCCAGACCTCTTGCTGAGCCACCTGTCCACACTGCTGGCTCACTCGGGTTAGCCGTGTGCGTGTCTGACCTCATCTCCCAGGCTTCCACCTCCGATTTTGGCTTCATGCCCGAATCTTCTTCTCACCTCATCTTGATCTCTAGTGTGTGTAATGCAGGTCTCCTGCCAGTTTTGACTCTTTGCTGGGACAGGACCCATGACTCTCCTTCCTTTGTCTCTTCCAGCTTTACTTCCTGTCCTGTTTCCGTGCCCCACCCTCCCAGCCCCACGGCAACAGAAATTCTGTGTAGAAGGGGAGTTTCGGTGGCCCCTGTAGGCATGGGCCAGTGTGACGGTCTGGTGTTCGTACCTGCAGGCAGCAGGTAGATTCGGTTCAGTAGATTCCAGTCTTGCGAAGTTAGACCATAACCTAGAACTAGTCATAAAGGGACCCCAATGTTTAGGTATTAAATAAGTCATAGGCTCTCAGAGCTTGACGGAATTTAAAAATTGTTTTGTCCACCCTCTTCTGTTTGTTTGTTTGTTTGTTTATTCATCTTCACCCAAGGACATGCTTAGGGAAAGGGGGAGAGAGAGACATCAGTGTAAGAGAGAAACATCTACAGTTGTCTCCCATACATGCCCCAACCAGGGACTGAACCTACAACCTAGGCATGTGCCCTGACTGGGAATCGATCCTGTGACCTTTTGCTTTACAGGATGATGCCCCACCAACAGGGCCACCCAGCCAAGGCCTCTTCCTTTTATTGCAATGCAGACAGATTCAGTGTCTTGACAAAGATCACAGTAGTCCGTGTGTGGTCGAGTCTGGTTCTGAAACCCCAGCCAAGGGTTCCTCCCCACTCCCACACACACCCAATATCGGGGTGGGGGGGTGAAACACATTTGCCGAGGGTAGCGTTTCCCAGACCACAAGAGGCTCACCACCACGGGTACCTGAGATGATTGTGGGTGACGTGTGGCCTCAGCACTGAACAACCGTGGCTCTTACCGTGGGAGAGGCATTCCTTTTTCAACACTCTTTCAGTGCTGAGCGCACGCAGATAAGGTCTGTGCTGGGCTAGCACGGCCTCACCACCTCCCATCGCTTGTTATCCCTCTTACCCCGAGTGAGCAGACCTGAGGCCCAGAGCCTTCAGCAACCCGCAGAATTCAGCCTTGCGTGGCTTCCGTTGCCCTTCTTTTTGCCACTCCCTTCTCGTTATGGCAAGTGATCCTGGAGTCCCAGCTGTGAGAGTGGCTTACATTTTCCCTTTAAAATGGTCTTTCAACACAAAGGACGAAGCAATAAAAATAGGAAGTCCATATCACAGGTGATACGGTGTGCCGACGGGGCAAACAGTTGGGAAGCTGGCGTGTGAGTGAAACTGAGAAAGTCCTGCTTGAAGAGACAAGTGTGTCCCTTCCTGAAGAGCCTCAGTCGTTGAGGGGGACAGACTGCCTCTTGGCGGGGCGGGCGCTTTGCCCTCAAAGCCGTGTCTCCAGCCTGGCGAGCACAAGGGTACACATGCAAGTAAAGCCTGCCGTGCAAATGTGTTTCCAGAAGTCAGAAACGGGGGAGGATCGTAGCTAGCTGTTTAATTTGGAGTCCCTGCTAATGCCAATGTCACTTTGTTTCCCCCCCCCAGTATGAATTCAGCGTGATCTTCGATACAAGCCATCTGTCTGGAGAAGAGGAAGTTCTGAGCTTCATCATTACTGCTCAGAGGTGAGAGGGATTTCAGCTTTTCTTCCCCAAACATAAAGTATTGACGGAATCTGGAGACACACCCTGGTCACGCTTTGACGATGCCCAGGAGGCTGAGGAATAGAAGTGACAAAGCCCCGGGGCACTGGGTGGGATCAGATCTCTCAGGGATGGCGCTTGTTTGGTTCTGCTTGCACTGCACCCTGTCTCCCTTTCCCTGTCCTTGGAGGGCACCTGGGACAGTCCCGTGCGTTCTCAGGTCACTCTTGGGTGATGCAAAGTCCTCCAGTCGCCACACGTCTCCAAGCAAGTTCACAGATCTACAGGTAGAGTGTCCAAGGAACAGCTGCCTGGGGAAGTGATCGCACCTGTACGGGCCCGCTCCTCTCCCTGAGAGCACCGTCTGAGCCCAGGGTGCACAGCAGGGATGTGGAGGAGAGAGGTCTAGGTTAACAGGTGCGGCTGAAAGCACTCACTGGGCCATGCAGGTATGCAGAGCTGACTCTTACCCTTTGGGAAAGGGAAAACCGTTTCTAGCCTCAGCTTTTAGGCAGCCAAAAATACCTTCAGCTTCTGCTACTGAGACTGTACCCTCGGCACAGGACCAAAGGGGACCCCACACTGGCTTCCCCCATGTAGCTCCCATTCAACTGTCTTTGCCCAAGCTCTGGAAATGTAGGTGACTTTGGGGCGGTCACCTGTCTTTCACTCCACCATCGGAGGGGAAGCCAGCAGCCCACTCCCCTTGCATTTCCTGGGCAGGAACCGTCCTGTTTGATCAAGGTCCCTGACGCTCAGTTTGAAAGGCAGACACCCTCCCCACCATCGCAAACAGTCGTCTCCAAAAAACTGCCTGCAGAAATCTGCCTGTCCCAGTCCATTTTGTCCGTGACGTCATATATTGGATCTTTGCTGCCAGACATAGTAAATCCTGGTCTCATGTTTTTCTCTGAATTTTGGCCTCTGTGATGCCTCAGCCCCAAGGATTCTTGAATTTTCATAAAAGCACCAACTGCCCATAGAGTAGACAAGGATGCTTCTCACATCCTGAATCTTTCAGTCTTGTCCACAGTCTCGCTAGTGGCTTTGCCTTCGGGGCCTCGGTCTCTATCCTTAGAGCTGGGCATCTGGGGAGCCCAGCTGAGGGCCCCACAGATGCAACCCAGCAGTGGACAGCGGCAGGACTCGTGGGGTGTGGATGCAAGCAGGCTCCACTTTCATCTCCCACTACCCTTGAATCTTATTTCCATTGGAGGCCTTCCTCCATCCCAACACTACTTAAAACCCACAGAATTAAAATGATTTCTCCCCGGGGAATGACTGTGAAGGTGGAGGAATGCATTGTCAGGGCCCCTCAGCCCACAGCCACCGTAGCATCTGCTTGGTTTTAATGCTGCTCTCTGCACGTGTCAGCATTCCCGCTAATAGTCTGGAGAAAGTCCTCTCCTAACAGTAAGAGCAGCGGGCCTCGGTGGTTTCCCGACCTTCTTTGCCATGTGTTGTGTACGACTTGCCCCGCAAAGCTGACGACTTGCCAGCCTGTTGTTCAGTGCTAGCCGGACCCAATGCACATCAACGCCAAGTGCATCCTATATGTGCTCTAGGACCTACAGAATAGATGTAACTAGTAACAACAGTGAATGTTAAAGTGTAGCCCAGCTATCCCAGAGCTCCCGTGCAACCTTCCCGCACAGCGTGGCTCCCGCTGCCCGGGCGCCCCTGCCCAGGGGGAGAGCCTTTCGGCACAGACTAAGATCACCGGGCTTGTAAACTTCAAAGCTGTGCAAGGCTTTGTTCTTTTTAATTCACACTCTTTTCAAGATCACATGATTCATGTTCACGTAAAATGCGACTGTGGTATAATACAAACACGTGAGACACACAGAAAGGATAGGCTTCATTCCGACTGCTAGAGTGTGGGGCGGGGTCCACTGGGGAGGTGGCATTCAAACAGAGTCGTCTGTCTTCAGGGTGAAGAAATACAGGCACAGTGGTGACACTGGGCATGGGACATCCTGCTGTGTCACACCCCCGGGGTGGTGGGCAATAGAGTGAATGGGGCATCGGAAGCCATCTCGGAGGAAAAGTGGGGGACAAGCCAGGGCAGTGGGAGATGGGCTGAAAGGGGGCCCTGGGCTGTGCCATGAGGGCCCACGTAGGCTCAGAAAGTCTGAACTACATTCCAAAGGCAGTGGGGAGCCACTGAATTTTCTTGAAGAGGGGAGTGACGCAATGCAACAGTTTGCCCGCAGAGCACGAGATTGTCAAATTTAACAAAGGGAGGCAGGCATCCATTGAAACGTGAAAATTCTCGTTCTTCTGCTGTTTCTTGGATCTGTCGAAGACTCACCAGTGTTGGGCAGATCTAGCGACATGACCCCTGGGTCCCTCAACCCCTGGGGGTTCCTTCCCAGTATTTCTGGGAAGGAATATGAGAACAGGAAATAGGACACAGAAGAGACCCCCCTTGTCCAAAGGACGGAGCACCGCCTGCCTCCCCACCCCACTCAGGGCCAATCAGAGGTGTAGAAGGAGGGCTGGCCAACACACGACAGAAGGAGCTTCATCTATTAGAACGACACGTCCGTAGCCCCGTGGTGCGCTGGCCTGAGGTGTCCAGGGGAATCCACTGGGGAGCTTTAAAAACTACCGAGGCCCAGCACCCCCCCCCCCAGAGATGTGATCTAATGTCTGGGGTGAGATTTGGGATTTGGGAGGTCTAAAAAGGCTCGTTAAGTGATGGTGATGGGCAGTCACAGCAGAGAACCACTGTCTGCAACCTCTTACTCTATACCGGGCGTATTTTCGCTCAGCAAACGTCCATTAAGCACCTACTGTTTACCAGATACCATGCAAGGTGCATAGGAAAAATGCTAATGACTTACTACAGTCAAGAAAATCTCCTTTTAGGCCCTGGCCAGGTAGCTCAGTTGGTTAGAGCGTTATTCCACTACACCAAGTTTGTGGGTTTGATTCCCAGTCAGGGCATGTAGAAGAATGAACCAATGAATGCATGAATAAGTGGAACAAAAAGCGATGCTTCTCTCTCTTTGCCTTCCCTCCTTTTCTCTCTCTCCCTCACACAAATCAATAAATAGAAAACAAATTTTAAAGAACATTTCCTTCTATACATTACTGTTGCCACAGAGCATCAGGGAAAACTTAGCATTGGTAGCTCAGCTATTACATAGCAGCTGTTCTAATTCTCTGAATCGCAGGCGTTAAGGGACCTGTATTATCTGTTGAGTGCACAGCAGGGTTTTCAGGCGCTGCTTTCTTCCCGGACTTTGGTGAAAATCCGGTCTCACTCCCCTGGAGGGCACCCACAGCCCTGGACTTCCTGCTGTGAGGGAAAGATCCTCAAAGCTCCTTATCTTGAAAGCTAGCAACCCTGCCTTCCTTCCCGTCACCACCCTTTGGAGAGCTCTTGCCCAGTGTGGATTTAGGAGTTCGTCACGTTGAGAGTAAACAGCTCCTCGAGAGCCCCCCTCTCAGCAGCCCGGCTTCGCCGACCTCATGAACACATCGAAAGTCACGCGCTTGCAGAGTGACTGGGAGCCTTTTGATGTCTGGCCTCTTTATCTCAACTTTTCAACTTAGCTCCGTCTGGAGCAGTCATCTGATGACAGATGACACTGTTGGGCCTGAGCTGCCAGCGGCCACAGGTGGCTGGACAAAGGGCAGGGCCAGGGGTGGTGCTTCCATCAGGAACTGGTTCCAGTTCTGCAGACCAGGCAGGACGCTCTGTGGGGGAAGGGCGCTGGCCTGGGGTCCTCTCCATCCACACGGAACTCCTCTCCGGTCTGCGGGTAGCAGAGATGCTCTGGCTTTCACTGCCCCCCCTGGGAAAGGAAGGGCAAGGAAGCCAGGCCAGGTGGGCACTTGATCCTGCTGCTTCTGCGAACTGGCTGCCCTCTGAGTGATGGGTGTCACCCCACATGCGGAAGGCAGATGAGGAGCAGGGGCCAGAGTCACAGAGTGCCATTGTTTCAGAACAATAGGAGAGAAGGAGAGGGGATGTGAGCGCTATTTAAGAATTGTCACATTCAGCAGTTGCAGGGTGGGAGAGGAAGAGTCGGGAAGAGGGAGGGCAGGGGGCAGGCAGCGGGGGCAGGTAGGAACTCTGCACGTGGTCGGGGAATGGTGAGAAGGGAGTGAGGGCGATGAGCTGTGCCCGCACCTCAGCAAGTCCTGGAGACTCTCATATTCCACCCTGGAGGGTGAACTTGGCTTTCTGCTGGGACCCCCTAGTCATGCTGTGTGATGGAGCCCACTGTAAACCCAGGTGCAGTGACGTGCACCCAATGGCCCTGCCTTTTGCCACGGCAGTTGCTTCCCTGGAACAGCAATCGCAGTTCATATTTGGAATTTAATTAGATAGTGAAGGGGAACCGGGTCTTCTCCCTCCTCTTCCTCCTCCTCTGTTCTTCTTTTCTCCTCTCCCTTCTTCCCACCTCTCCCCCCAGCCCCCAGATCTAGGGACGATTCCCCCAGGAGAGGGAATCACAGAGGAAAAGTCCTGCTTTTGGANAATGGTGAGAAGGGAGTGAGGGCAATGAGCTGTGCCCGCACCTCAGCAAGTCCTGGAGACTCTCATATTCCTCCCTGGAGGGTGAACTTGGCTTTCTGCTGGGACCCCCTAGTCATGCTATGTGATGGAGCCCACTGTAAACCCAGGTGCAGTGACGTGCACCCAATGGCCCTGCCTTTTGCCACGGCAGTTGCTTCCCTGGAACAGCAATCACAGTTCATATTTGGAATTTAATTAGATAGTGAAGGGGAACCGGGTCTTCTCCCTCCTCTTCCTCCTCCTCTGTTCTTCTTTTCTCCTCTCCCTTCTTCCCACCTCTCCCCCCAGCCCCCAGATCTAGGGACGATTCCCCCAGGAGAGGGAATCACAGAGGAAAAGTCCTGCTTTTGGAGTTGGACTGACCTGGCTTGTTCTGGGTCCTGGGGGCCAGCTACCTAATCTATCTGAGCTGCTCCTTGCCTATCTGGGGTGGGTAACCCCTCCCTCCTGGGGTCATCCTGAGGACCAGGGCAGTCATGCTGTGAAGTGTGCCTGTCACATAGCGGCCACTCAACAGCCTCCAGCTTTCTTGCTTTGTCCTTCCAGGATGACCTCCCAAGAATCCCAGTCCTGTGCTTTCTCACCCCAAAGGGGATGCCTATATATGGACATACTGCAGCCAAAGTGCATGGTGGGAGTTCCCATGTTATTTGTGGTGACAGGGTCAGCCAGGGCCTCTCTCCTGAGCCTGCCTGTCCCTGGAGGGTGGGTGAGGCCTCCAGATGGGAAATAGCTGTGAAGTCCAGCAGCGGGTTCCTGCCCGGCTGCAGGCCCCAGCCTTGCTGGGTCCATTATTCACAGTGCAAGTGCTTGTAGAAGTAGCGCTTGCTGGCAGTGCCTATCCACACACAGCCCTCGGCATCGCCTTCCCCACGCACGCACCACCGCACAGCTCTCTGCTCCTGCCACTGCCCACGAGGCGTTCTGTGTCTGGAGCCCACTGCCCCGAGTGCACATGTGTGTAGGACAGGGGCCAGGGAGTTAATGCGCCCCGACCTGGCCCAGCAGCAGCACTCAGGAGCCAGTGGACGAAGGCCCAGCTCCTGTGCCCTGAGAAGACTGCCTCTCAGCGTCCCTGAGCCCAGTGCCCACAGCCCTAACCTCCTGGATCACACGCTTTCATGGTCTTCCTCCCCTTTCCTGTCTCCCTTCTCCACTCCCGACTGGCATTTCCTGGGGCCAGCTCCCCAGTACGCTACTCACACTCACGTCTTTGTGAGGGGAGCACAGTTGCGTGCCCACCTTGACTCTGCCAGGGACCAAAAGCGGAACAGAACGGAGGATAGATAAGGTGCCCAGCCAGCCCTTGGGGGATGTAGGTCGAGCTGTAACACAGAGCACAGGAGGCTGCAGCCGCCCGAGACCTGGTGCTGACCAGCATTCCCTCCCCTCTTCCCACACAGCGGCAACGTGGAGCGCGCGGGATCCCTGCATGACAACAGCCTCACACTGGTAGTGCCGCTGATGCACGAAGTGGACACGTCCATCACTGGGTGAGTGGCCCCGACCGGGGTTGCCAGAACACAGAGGTGCCCTGCGGGGGACAGCGTGCCTTCCCTGGATTTGCATGTGCAGCCTGGAGTCTCCCCAGCTCTGAATGCAGGGACAGCTTCAGCAGCAGTGACTCGCACCCTCCTCCCTCCTGATTTCCTCTTCTTTCCCCACCACCCACCCACCTGGTGGGTAACACAAGAAGTGTGATGACAGGTTGAAGCCCCTTAATTTTGTTGAACGTTCTGCACACCTTTATGTGCGTGTTTTCCCAGCAGCCACCCCCCGCCAGCGTGCCAGATGGTAGTAGGCAGTGCGATTCCTGGGCCTAAAATCTCAGCCAGAGGCCGCTGGGCCTGGGGTCACAGCCAGAGGGGTCATGGTGCTCTGGGTGGCCCGAAGTTGGCACCAGCTTTGTGTGGCTCTGTTAACCCTTTACACAGAGCCAGCAGCGCCTCCGCCCAGGGTTGGTGCTGGTCTGCAGCAGGCAGGGAACCACCAGGCCAGGCCCACTGCCTGTGGGTGACGTTCAGGCCCCGCGGTGCTCCTGGCGTTGTTGGAAAGCAGGGCTGCAGACCCAAATCAGCGCGCGGTGGTTTTCAGCCAAAGCCTGGGCCCGGAAACCTGAGAGCTCAGTTCCTGCTTCCGGCGGCTTCAGAAGACCAAGCACGCCCCTCGTGGAGAGTGGGAACAGGCTTTGCTCACTCTGTTTAGATGACACGAGGATCCATGGAACCCTTGCCCCAGATGCAAGCTGAGCTTTCTGGAGTTTCTCATTTCTCAGTTTTTGAGAGCTCTGGGCCCTGTCCTTGGCTCGAGGTAGAGATGCTAACACGTCACAGAAGGGGCCCTGGCAGTGATCGCTCGTGCCCTGTGGGGTGCCGGGAACGGGCAGGCCTGCGCGCTCAGCATTCTTCGTCATGGTCTTCAGACATGAGGCATCAGTGGAATATTATTTGCAAATTAGCATAGATTTGTCTTTGCTCGTGGCTCTATTTTTAACCATGTAGTTTATTTATTTGTCACATCAGAGGCACAGTGAGAGTGTGCCCTGAACCAGGCCCTGTCCTTGGGGACCAAAGAGAAAACCGGCTCCCTCCATCCTGTGGTCAGGCCCTGGGAGGCCTCACAGTGATGTGTGAACAGCCCCTGACGAAGCCGCGGGTTAAACAAACCGCCCAGCCTCTGATCTTCCCAGGAACACAAAACAGGGCAAGCATAATTATAGGGACACGCTCCTGCCATTCAGTAACGCTGGGAGTTGCCGCATTTCTGAAGGAATACGCTGAAGTTGAAAGTAGAAGACGCACTGTCCATTCAGACTTGGTGCCCCGAACCTTACATGGTTAGCGTTCAGCCAGGTGAGCAGCTGGTAGAGTCTCACCTAGAATCCATTATTTGTCTGGGAATTGGAGTGAGTCTGGGCTTCGTCTCGTCTCAGGGTCTGTTTACCAGGCAACCTGGAAAGCACGCTGCAAGCCTACCTTGACCTCTCAGTAACACGTCACACAGCCACTGTTTGAAATCTGAAGAAAAATGCTGCCATCGGGTGGATTCCACTTTTAAGAACTACTTTCTCATAGTTTTTGGTAGTTTGACAAATTTGAAGTTTGAAGCCAATCTGTCACTGCGTGGGATGTAGGGAGCCAAATATATAATTCCTATGTATTTATTTCCTTTCTCACTCTGCCGAACGGTTTTCACAACACAGGACATGTATAATTTTCTAATCCAGTTAAAAGAAACTGAAATCAAAGCTGCCACACAGAGCCTTGTCATTCGTTCCAGCAGCGCAACCCCAATACATAGTTATGCCCGTTGCTCATTGATTTGACCCAAGGTGACATGTCATTATTGGAAAGGTCAGTTTAGAAAGCATGAGTCTGGCTGTGTCCGTTTACAGGAGAGAGAAGTAGCAGTTCTGGGAGGAAAGTGATTAGTGGCAGGCACTGGGGACAGCCAGGTCCCATAGACAGATGTTTGGGTTCTCGGGCTGGGTGTGACCATGGGTTGCGTGACCAGGAGTTGGCATGATGGACATCACGGTTTCTCTTCCAGAATCATGTCTCCCACCTCCTTTGTGTACGGCGAGTCTGTGGACGCGTCCAACTTCATTCAGCTGGGTGATCTGGAGTGTCATTTCCAGCCCCTCAACGTCACCCTCCAGGTACTGCCCTTGCAGACAGTCTCTGTCCCTGGGGACCCGCGGGAGGGCTCCTGGGGCCTGTCTCCTCAAAGGCAACTGAAGGGCCAGGCTCTGTCCCGGAAGAACTGTCCCCAGTGTGGTTGGCTGGCACGTGGGTTAGGTGTGCGCATGTGTTTTCCGTGACCACACCCAGAGTTGATTCCTTCCCTGTCCGACACTTCCCGGTGTAGACCCCTCTGCTTTCCAGGATGTGGAAGGAGAGCTGCATGGTGACCACCAGGTAGCTTTCTCCCAGGAGGCCTCTGGATGCTGAGGCCCAGGCCAACAGCCCAGCCCGGATGGTCCCAAAGGACCCCTCTCTGTTCTCCATCTGTCTTTACATTTTGGGCAGGGCAGCCTCGAGGACTGGCCACATGGCCTTCCCCCTGGGCTCTCCATGCTGACTCAGCCAGGAGCCAACCACCCCAAGAGAGGGCAGCCTTCCAGAAGTACAGTTTTACAGGGGCAGAGCAGTGCCAGTCCACTCCCCACGGGGGGCTGGGGGGTGACACATGCGGCCCCGTCACGGAGCAGGGCGGGCCCTCCCTGTCACACCTGCCGAGGACAGTGGTCATCATGAAGGACACCATGCCTTCTCTAAGCCAACAGTGGGAAACTCTTTTCTGAAAGGGCCACGGGGGTAAGAATTTTAGGGTCGTCACGCTGTCCAGTCTTCGTAGCAACTAGCGACCTCCTGTGGCACCAAAGCCACCCATCCTAGGCAGTGTGGATGCAAACCTGCCGCGGTGGACACTGACATCTGAATTTTATAGCATTTTCACATGTCATGAATCGGTGCTCTTTATTTTTTATTTTTCCTCCAACCATTTAAAAATGTGAAGCCCCTCCTGGCTTCCAGGCTGCATGAAAATAGGCAGCAGGTCGGATCTAGCCGGCAGGCCGGACGTGCTGACCCTGCTCTAACATACAAATTCTCCAGCCAGCACTGTTCAACATGAGACCTTTTTTTAAAATCCTCACCGGAAAACATGTTTATTGATTTGAGAGAGAGGAAGGGAAGGAGAGACAGAGGCAGTCAGACATCGATTGGTTGCCTGCTTTGTGTGCCCCGACCAGGGATCGAACCCGCAACCTTTCGGTGTATGGGACAATGCTCCAGGCAACTGAGCCACCGTGAGACTCTTTGAATATAAATCTAGAGGGTCCAGGGGCCTCAGCCTCATCCAGTTTATTGTCCTCAACTGAGAAACGGAAATGTAGGCCCAAGCAGGAAAGGACAGGCTGCAGGGCCCAGAGCTGCAGGGAAAGACAGCCTGGGGCCAGGACTGGCCCAGCACCCCACCCCCCAACCCACACCAGGAGCCGGGGATGAAGGGAAGGAGGGGGAGATGGGCACACCCACCTCAGTACACTGGGTTGTAATCTACACCCCGCGTTGCCCCGCCTCCACGTTACCCTTCCCCATGGAGAAGGTGGTTTCCTGGTCTGGCGCTCACCACTGTGGCCAAGTAGTTTTTATTTTCTTTCCCTGTGGCCACTCCCAGGTGGACCAAGAGGGTGACGAATAATGATGGGGTGAGGGTCCAGAGAAGGAGGCAGTAAAACATTTGTGGGGTCACACAAACAATGGTCTTTCTCTCTCCAAAATGCTCTCCCAGGCAAGAGACCTCAGCAGCCATGATGGATAGCGCATGTCCCCGGCTTGGCTCGGAGGGGGCACGCCTCCCAGCCAGCCAAGCCCAGCTGTCACCCCCCCCATGCTTGATTTAGGGTCGGGGGCAGGATTAAATCTGCTTTTGAGGCCCTGGAGTGATTGCCGTGAACAGGACCTCTGTGTTTCTGAATTGCTTCTTGGAATTCATTTGTTTTTCTCCGTTGCTTCTTGCAATGGGATAGAAAATGGGTAAAGACCAGCTGGAGTTATTTCATTTTCCTCAAATCACTTTAATTGTAATTGCTGACTCTTAGAGTTTTTAGGTGTCATACAACAAAAGATAGAGTCACAAAAATTATTTAGACACATGCCCAGGAATGAAGAGAGTACAGGCATCGAGAAAGCAAGAAGGAAGAGCAGTTATGCAAAAGATCCCGAAACATTTTTCCCGCCCTCAAAAACAAAGAAAGGATTCCGAGGGCCCATGGTTAACTCATGTTTCTCTGAAGGCGTTTTCACAGGGAGCTTGAAGTTTGGTATTCAGGCAAAGGGCTTTCTAGACACCTGACAAAGGATACATACAGGCCAGAGAATCGGGGGCCCCCGGAAGGAGTGAGCGGTTGACATGTCCCTTAGATAAACCCCTTGATTATCAGTTGCCTGAGGAAGAACATGCCATTCCGCCAGGATTAAGCGAGGTGACTGGGAGTGTAAGATGGATGGTGCGGGTCATTAATTAGGAGATTGTCTTGTGTTAGCAAAGCTGACAGCTTCCTTGAGCATTCTCTGCCCGCTCGTTTTCTGGTGTAATTGTTGTGACTATGACCATCTTGCAGGAAGGTCACTGACCACACTGATAATGATAACGACTGAGAGAGAGAAATAATGGGAAGGTGCAGGGTCAGGAATATGGATAAATTACTTCTGTTTTTCCTTCTTCTGACACTATCACTCCTGAAGAACACGAGACTTTTATATAGAGACTTAAAAAAAAAGATTTTATTTATTTATTTTTAGAGAGAGAAAGGGAGGGAGAAAGAGAGGGAGAGAAACATCAATGTGTGTTTGCCTCTCATGCGCCCCCCCCTACTGGGGACCTGGCCCTCAACCCACGCATGTGCCCTGACTGGGAATCGAACCCGCGACCGTTTGGTTGGCAGGCTGGTGCTCAATCCACTGAGACACACCAGCCAGGGCTAGAGACTTTTTATACAAAGAGATGTTTCTGTGTCTTTTAAGAGCTATTATTCAATAAGCTACATAATTGTTTGAAGACTCCACTGAAAATGCCGCTGGAAGAAAGGCAGAAATACTAAGTTTTCTTAACAAACAAATAATTTGTTGGCCAACCATAGGTTGTTCTTTTCCTTTTGAATCCAGAATCAATCATTCCCCTCACCTGAAAAATGGTGCAGATGTTGCACAAGAACATTTGCAGAGCATCAAATGCTAAGACATTTGTTCGAAATAAATTAATGTTGTAATACAAGCTCTCCCATCTGTCTGGCCCTGGTGGTGAACTAATGCAAATCAGAATCCCTTTCTTCTTTCCTTCCCCGACTCAGGCTTTAATTGGGATTTCCCAGACACGCCAGTCGGTTTCCTCTCAGTTCTGGGCTCTCACATTTCACTTCAAATTACTTACTTGGATTGCGGTTGGCTATTCCTTCCTGTTCTTGTGACTTAGGGTGGTTGTTCTTGGTGAATGTCATTCCTTTTGAATCAACAGTTGGCAGTGGCAGCTCATCTGTTCTAGCCTCTTTTGGGGGGGGTCTATTCTTTCAAGCAGAACCTACCATTACAAAAAAAAATGAAGACACAGTTTTTTTAGGGAAGAGCTGGCTAGAACCAGACCCTGACGCTTTCTGTCATGTGTGAAGACCTGCTCAGACTTCCAGCCTGTCTCCTGCCTGTACCCTTCTGACCTGAACCGCCGAGATGCCCCGAGTCCCTGAATTCTCTCTCTAGTCCCCAGGCTTCAGAGTAGCATCTCCCTCCTTCCTCTCTCTTGCTCCTAACCCACCTTTTAATAAATAAATACTGTCTTTATTGAGGTGCCATTTCCATACCTTAATGTTCACCCACTGAAAGTGCAGTTCACTGATTTTAGCACATTTGCAGAACTGACCTGAGCAACGATCACCACCCCAAAAGGAGCTCCGTATCCCTAAGCAGTCCCTGTAACTAATTACCGCCAACTTAGTGGCTCAATGCCAGCCCCATCCCTAACGACACAAATGTATTACCTTACGTCACTGCACCACAGGGATCCAAAATGGGTCTCCCCAGCCAAAATCGCAGTGTCAGCGGGGCTGGAGCCCCTGTTGGGGAATTGGTCTTCTCACCCTTTGCAGCTTCTCCCCGCTTTGGCTCAGTGTCCCCTTGGACCTCAAAACCAGCAATGGCTGGCAGAGTCTCTCTCACATCTCCCGGATTCTGACTCTGTTTTGCTCTTCTCTATAGGAGGACCCTTGTGATCACATTTCCCTCACCTGGATAATCCTAGATAATCTCTTTATTTTTAAGGTCAGCTGATTAGCAACCTTAATTGCCCTTTGCCATGTGACATAACATGTTTACAGGTTTCACAATGGAGGACACAGATGTCTTAGGGGGACACTCTTCTGTCCAGCACACTCCCCATCTTCTGTACACCCCAGCCCTCGGCAACCGCTCACCTGCTGTCTGCCTCTGCACGTCTACCCGTCTTTTTTCTTCTCCTTCCTGTTCCATTTTTAGCTTGAGTTTCATCCTCAGCCTTTGCTCGGTCCCTTTTCGCTTACCGGTCTCTTGGCGGCTGCCATGTTTTCTCTCGTTTCTCAGGAGATGATGGGCTGCTGGAGACAGAAAACGGGGAGGCCTGTGAGGGGCAGGGGTGCGAGGGCCAGAGTTGGAAGGACCAAATGCTGGCACAGGAAAGAGATGCACAGATGACATTGAACAAAATAAGCCAGGGATCACCTCCACGTTTTGGAGAAACCCAGTCAGGGGGATAGTGCACTGAAAACAGCCCTTTCTGTAAACCAGACTTTGGTTTGGGAACAACCTGCTGTGTCTCTGAGGGTCTCAGCTACCTCAAACTGTACAATGAAAGGAGTCTGACCAGGTCAGTGGCTCTCGAACTGTGGTTCCTGGGAGCTTCTTAGAAATGCAAATCCTTCAGCCACCCCCCCATGCCCCGCCCACCGCCCCGTCTATGCTTTAACATGCCCTTCTGGTTATTCTGCCTTATGCTAAAATTTGGGAACCACTGGACTCGATTATGTCTAAATTCCCACAAGTGGACAAGTGAATTTCTAGGTATATACAAAGAAATAATTTTAGCAGGAAGAAGACAAGAACATTGGAATCTCCCATCATTTGATATTTCACTTAAAGCCCTAGACGCTCTGTGCGTCGCTTCCAAGAACTTCAGTGGATACATTGCATAACGTGAAAGGAAGGTCCATATTTCTGTTAAAACTTGCTGTGTGTGTCCCCCACCCACAGGTCTATAACACGGGGCCCAGCACCCTTCCCGGGTCATCCGTCAGCATCTCCTTCCCCAACCGCCTGTCACCTGGAGGTGCAGAGATGTTTCACATCCAGGAGATGGTGGTGAGTTCTCTTTTGTTTCTCTGTTGCTTTCGGGCATGAGCCAGCTCATTCACATTTTGTACTCTCCCCGAGAGCCCGGAAAGTTAACCGGTTTTAATCTTAGGAAACATCTGCAGAAGCCCAGGAGACCTGCAACACCCGAAGTTCTACATTGAGACAGTTTGATTAATGCCATTAAGAAGAGCTCTCTGGGGAAAGGTGAGGGTTGGCTATGAACCTGACTTCTGGGATGGACTTGACTGAGTCTGGAAAGCCCCAGCCACTGTCTGCAGTCTGGTGCATGTCTGAGTGCACTGCTCTGAAGGAAAGGGCTGTAGCTTCATCCAGACTCTCAAAGGGCCACTGATGCCTAGAGGGGGAAGCATTGGTTCATAAAACATAACCATGGTTGAAACTCAAGGTCATACAAAATATGCAGTTCCACCCAATCCTAAGTCAGCTGTAGACGGTTTTGTCTCAACAAAAGCTTGATAACTAGTATGTGGTCACTCCCACCATCCTCCTTGACATCACGGTCCCTTGGTTTCTCCTTTCTCATGGGCTTTTCCCATCTCCCCAACTGCTGCAGGGCCCAGGGTCTCCTTTTTTCCTCACTCAAGTCTCAGAGAGCTCCCCCAGACCCATGGCTTTATATCCAGTCTGTGCTGAATTCAGCAGATAAGTCACACTCACCACGTGCCAAGTGTTGGCTTATTGTGGGGAACAAAACAGACAATATCATCATAATTTCCAGGCCTCATGTATATTCAAGTAGAGAGAGACAAATAATATAGAAATATGTAAAACATATAGTCTTAATGCATGATGGTAAATGGGAGGGGGAAATAAAGGAGGCAAGGGCTCGGGTGTGGGAAAGCTGTAGTTTTAAGTTTTCAGGCAGGTCCCACTGAGACCTTCACTGGGTGTGGGGTAGAGGCAGAGCTGTCTCAAGAGTTCATAAGGGGATCTTTGTGTATGAAGGCCTTGCCAAGTCCGTGTTTCCTGAGAACTTCCTCTCCTCGATTTTAGCCCGACATGGTTTGTGTCCTCGGCAATGCCACCTCCATGCTGCCCACACGTAGGGCCCCGTGTGGACATCCAGGAGTCTAGGGGTGTGTCCTCATCAAGGCTCACTCCGGGGAGCTCTCTGCTTCCAAGTGAATCGCTGACTTCACAGGCAACAGCCCTGGACAGTAACACTGATGTTTAAAAGAGCTGGTGGGTTGTGAGGCCCATTTTGCACGAGAAGCATCCTGGGTTTTCATACTTGGTTGTGCACGGAGGGTAATTCAACAAGAAGTCTCCCCTGCAGCCGGCTTGCTGGAAGCCGAGGTTCGACGCGCACACGAGTCCGGCTGGCACTGTAAAGCAGCCCCATGAATAACCCAAAGCAAAACTGAACAACTCACTTCCTTCCCCGCGACGCCTGCTGCTCTCCCTGCTGGTGAGCGTGTGCTCCTTTTCCCTCCTCCTCGACCCCCTGTTTTTCCCCTCGAAATTCAGGACNTGCACGGAGGGTAATTCAACAAGAAGTCTCCCCTGCAGCCGGCTTGCTGGAAGCCGAGGTCTGACGCGCACACGAGTCTGGCTGGCACTGTAAAGCAGCCCCATGAATAACCCAAAGCAAAACTGAACAACTCACTTCCTTCCCCGCGACGCCTGCTGCTCTCCCTGCTGGTGAGCGTGTGCTCCTTTTCCCTCCTCCTCGACCCCCTGTTTTTCCCCTCGAAATTCAGGACTCACCCTCTATGAACTCAGCACTCATCCTGGGTGGGAGGTTCCTGGCGACGAGAAGTCGAGGCTCCGAAACCATCCCCAGGATGCAAAGTCCTTGGGTGATGAGCGTGCTTTTCCTTGACATCCTGTCACTGAATGACGTCATGTAAAGTAGACTGTTAATAATACAGTTATTAGATGTATTACAGGGGCTTCGGTTCGATGATGCGGGGCTAAGAGAAGAAAGGAGGAAAGGAAGCCCCTGTCCAGTGGGACGTGGACCTTCCAGGCCTGGGGCGGGTTTGGGGATCATGTGACCTAACCCTCCGCTTTCTCGCGGAGAGCAGTCAGGCCGTCTCCCACTACGACAGAACCGTGTTGCCAGTGAGCGCTTACAGTTGAGCCAGTGTGGTACCACTGGGAGTCCATTTTTCATGACTATTCTCAATTCTTAGTGCTCTAATTTTTATTTATTAATTTGAGAGAGAGAGAGAGAAACATTGCTTTGTCGTTCCACTTATTGATGGTTTCTTCTCTGTGATCCTGACAGGGGATTGAATCCACCACTTCGGGGTTTAGGGATGACACTCAAACCAGTTGAGCTAGCTGGCCAGGGCCCACTCTGACCTTTTCTGAGCTGAAATGGAGACCAGTTGTCTAGCTCCCTCTGTGGAGAAGTTGAGCTATTACTTGGTCATTTTTTCCCCCCAAATTACCACAAAAGACCACAATTGTTTAATTCTCTGTTTCCCATCCTACCACTCTCTTTGCTCTCTCCATATTGTTCAAATAAATAAAAATTCAAAACTGAGCACCAGATGCTTAGGCCTCTCTACCCCACCTTTCCTCACAAGCTGTCATTACTCAGGGAGGACCCGGTTTACCATTTGAGAACTTGCTGACTTCCACTCCTAATTATTTCTCTGTGTAACTCTCAGAGACACCCTGAGGTTCTCTTTAAAAAAAAAAAAATCAACCAGGAGATCTTAATGACCAAAACCACAAGGTCCAAAACTGCATGACCTCCCACCCACCTTTCAGGCTGGTGTCCTCTGTCTCCAGTCCCATTCCCGACCTTGTCTTCCAGCCGCTGTGGACCGTGAAGGCCGCTGCGCCACCCACAAGCACCTCCCTGGGCTTCCTGCCCTAATGGCTTCTCTCTCCCCTCTGGCTGTGGGAAGCCCACTCATTCCTCAGGTCCCGGCTCACATGTCCTCTGCTGAGAACACTCTTCCCCAAGATGTTTGAAGGGCTGGCCCCTTCTCACAACGCAGGCCCGAGCCCAGAGCTCACCTTTGGAGGCAGGTCTTCCCTGAGCACATTAGCTCAAGTCGCAAACCCCCGTCAACTCTTTGTCCCATTTCCCTGTGTGTTACTCTCTTCATGTCACTAGCCACTACCTGCAATTGCTGTTTTTCCTCTACTGTTGTCTTCCACAAGATTCAAAACACCGTGGCAACCAAGGTCATAGCTGCCTTGTTTTCTGTGTTTCCCCTGAATTTGGTGCCTGGACCACAGGATGTGCTCATTTAAATGAAGGGGCTGGCCACTCCCACTTGGGTGGTATCACCATCACAAATGCATACTTTCTGCCTTAGGACAGGTGCGAGTCCTTAGACATCTGTGCACACTTCGACACAGCCAGTGAGCACCCGTATGTTCTAGGAGCTCACGTAACTGGCACTGAAGTGGAGATGTTTTGACAACTTCCCTTAACCCACAGCAGAGGTTGCCTTAACTTTAATGTAGGAGTAAGAAAGAAGGTAAAGCTGAAATAAGGGACTGAGTCACCTGTCAGAAAGAAAGGCCTCCAAGAGCAAATTTAAACTTCAAACATTTTGGTCAGCAATCATGAAAATCTCTCTCTCCCTCTCTTTCTCTCCCTCTTTCCATCTTTCCCCTTTTGCTCCTCCCCCACCTTCCTTCCTCCCTCCCCCCCACCCCCACACATCTGCTGATCTCAGCAATAGATTCAAACCATTTTTTTTTCTTTCTGCACATGTCTGAGTGTGAGCCGAATAGTCAAGTTCCTGAAATGGGTCAGGATTAGGTTGGCTTCCATTTTTTTTTTTTTTTTGACTTTCTCAACGGAAGCCAAACGCTGAAAAAGAGGGGAGGGAGGTGGCTGACAGAATTCTGGAGAGAGAGTTACGTTCCTGGGCTCTTGGGTCAATTTGAGTTCTGGCTAGCGGGAGAAAGTGTGTGTTCCGGGGGGTTGGAAAGAGCTTCCGCCCGGGCTGTGTGTGTGCACAGTGTGGGCCAGAGGCTGCCCTTTAACCCGTGTGGACAGAGCCAATGAATCCAGTGCTGACGGAGGGCGCCAGCCTTATCAAGGAGCCCAGGGGCCGCCCTCCGGCGGCGGCGACATCTGGAAGCATTACCGCTTCCTCCTGGGGTGTGGCCCGGTTGGAATGCCCATGCTTAAGTGCCTGGTGTGTTCCGGCCTTAAAAGGTGGTGATCACGCGGTTCGCTTTCCTTCATTCCTTTTTGTTGTTGTTCCTTAAAAGCAACACGGCACAGAGCCCTGTCATTGCAGGGGTGAGGGGTTGTTACCGAAGTCGATACCAGGAAACCTCACGGAGGAGAAACAGAGCTCATCGGTCAGGACGGAGAAACACATGGTTCTAATTTAACCTGCCGAGGACTAATTGTGTGTGCTTCAGAAGCACAAAAACAGGAAACCTCCCTCTGACAGACACACCAAGCTTCTTCCAAAAGGAACTTGGGAGCATGGTTAGACACGGAGCAGCGATCCTCTCCCCCGCTGTCCGCAAGCCAGCCCCACTCCCTGCTCCTCAGTCATCTCAGTTTACAGCCTAAAGCGTATTTCAGGCCTCCCATGACGTTTTGACACTTCAGACTTCATAAATGGCCTCTGCGTTCCTCTCTCCGCTGCTCTGATGGATGTACGCTCGGAAGGCGCCGTGCGAGGTTAGACAGATGAGTGCCCACGAAACAAGCCGTCGAGCAGGGCTGTTTACTTTTTGATAAAGGGATCGTCATACAGTACATGCAGAGATAAACTGGTGGGTTGGTGGGTGCGCTGCTCTGTCCTTTACCCTCAGGTGCCTCCAAGAGCTGGAACCAGAATTTAAAGAAACCAATACAATTCCAAGGACTGTGTCGGGTCCCACGGGAGGCGGGGGCTGGCTACTGACTCACTTATTATCCAAATCGACAGACAGGTCTGCTTCCAAATGCCTCATTATCTGTGGAAGGCCAGCGTTTTGGCATGCCTGTCAAGTGCTCAGATAACATATGTATGTCTCACTTTTTCGCTCAAGAGAATCTGACCGCATCTGGAAATTCTTTTGTGTCACTGCTTCTCTGAAACTACATCGCATCTGTATTACTTTAACTCATTAAAAGGCCGTCCCGGGCCTGTGAAGTGGGCCTCCTGTGGGAGGCGTGTCTTTCTCTGGGCGCGTGGGAATGAGTTCTGTGGTACCGGCAGCCTGGTGGTACGGCCCCGCGCTGGGGTTTGCAGGGTGTCGGCCTGTCACATCCAGAGGAAAAGGGTGTGGGCAGAGGGGAGGCAGCCACACCCTTGGAGGTGCCAAGCCACCCTTTGTCTTAGCCAAACCCTAGAGCTGGTGGGGGTGGGAGGGATCATTACAGTCATTAGCTTTTATCCCAAGCAGTGAGATTTTTTTTTTTCAGTGAAACAATGACAGACACACAGAGGTCAGAGGTCAGAACTGTACCATGCACTGTGCTCTCCCACTGCTCTGGAATGTGATGGTTTTGAGGTTTGGTCCCCTGATTTTCTGTTTCAGCTTTGGTCTCAGTAACACCCTGTCCATCCGTGTCTAGGACAACTTTTCACAGTGGGGCTAGCTGTGAGGGGCGAGGAAAGCCAGTATTTTATTTAGAAGATAATTTGCAACTGGAAAGAGAGAAAGCATCTCAAGTGCTGATCTTTTCCGGCTTTTGAAAGCTACTGTCTTTCCCTTTCTGGAAATTAAATGACACGAGGTTATTTGTGAACTTTGTGCCCCTCCTGCTCTAGCCCTAACTCTGAAGATTCGGCAGCGGGTGGTACGGTCGGCTGTTACCCGCTCTCGTTCACCCTCCTCAGTTCAGAAGGGGGCATGGCTCTGCATTTGAGGATCAAGGCCCGGAGGGACTGTCCACACCTCGAGCCTCATATTAACTGGCCTTGGAGTATTTTGTTCATTCGAGTGTTTTTTTCTTTTTGTCTGTTTGTGGGAACACTTTTGAGTCTCTAGCTACACACAGAGGTAAATATCAGAAAATCAGAACTTCCTTGAACTCATAAACAAGGGGGCCCTTTTCATAAAGTAAAAGAACCCATAACTCTTCAGAAGGGTCCCCCAAAGGATGCCTTTGAGAGCTGCTTCCTTAAAATGAGAGGATGCACACACACACAAAGAATGCTTTCAACCTGGTGAACAGAATACATTAGCAACATAAAGCTAAGCATAGTTATTATGAGGAACTACCCAAACTGTTATCACTGTTTCTCTGCCTTTAATTAAAATACGTCACTGATATTGAAAAATTAGAGTATGTGAATAACCCCTTCCAAGTTATTCTTGGTCATTTTCAAGGCTTGAAATGAATGGCGATGACATGAAAATGTTTATCTTAGGATTTGTGATGACAGTGTTGTCATCTTTCAGTGCTCTTTGTATTGACCGTCCTTCAGTGGTCAATACAAAGAAACGTTCAATAGTAAATCACAGCATGTGATTTAACATAAGGCACAATATAAAAGGCCCTGTAGTACTTTATCACAGTTTACATTTTGTTGAATGGAAAATATGTAGTTCTTATTTCTCTAGTAGAAAACATCTTAGGTTGGCCTGATTAGCCAATTGGTATCCTTTCTCGATCATTTTATGAGTACTGCTTTTGCTTCAAACATTGGAATCCTGAAATTAATATCACCAAAGCCACTGTGGTCAATGTTCAGCCTCCCATAGCAGAGAGGGAACTTATTTCTTCTGAAGCCTTGGTCCCAAGAGTGGGCAATAGATAATTAAATTAGCATCATAGGCATTCAAAACATTCTTTGGGTTTTCCAAGTCAAGGGGCATGAGAATTCAGAGGAACAGGTGGGGAGTCCGGGGATGGGTCGTGTTTACCCAGTTGCCGTCAGCTGTGACTGGTGTAACACCACAGGGAAAGTGGCCCAAGGATGCAGTAGAGAACAGAGAGTCAACGGTTAACAGAGAAATGTCAGTTAACAGGAAACACATGTTACTCAGAAATGACCCTCTGACCCCTTTAATCCAAGTCAATTTGAAGTTTTTAGATGGAACTTCTCCCAAGACCTGCACTGGAGGGTACGGCTCCAGGCCTGGCGCGTGGAAAGCACTGTGATTATTGAGCTGGTTCCCCCACTAATTTAATGTTTTATTTCTCTCTTATTTATGTCCTGCATTCAAGGCAGGACACTTTGGTGACTTCTCCCATCCCCAGAACCCAACCAGCCAGAGTACCGTCAAGGAATGGGGCCAGTGCTGGTAGAAAGAGGACATATATGTGCCTTAGCTTCTTTCAAATATACCAACAATAGCATATACCCCAGGTGAAAGGGGGTTCCTACATTCAGGTCACAGTCACCACCTTCTGGGTGACTACTGGCTCCGTGTCCAGGCCCACCTCTCCCGCCTCCCTGGCCACCCCTACCCAACATTCATCCGATGCTTGCGCCACGTGGAACTGCGAGGCTCTGTAGACGCTAGCCTAGCGTTTGTACCTCCGTGTATTTGTGTGCACCATCCCTCTCTGCCTGGGACTACCCTCCCCCTTCTCTCTTGACTCTGGAAGTTCCTTAATCCTCCGAGATCCACCTGAAGTGCTGCCTCCCAGCCGGGAATGCAGATCGTGACGGGGCTGACTTGCTGGCCGAGGGAGCAATTTGTAGACAAGATTTATAACCACAATAGGAGTCCTGCTCTGAGGTCTGTGAAGGGATAAACAAGAAGAGGGTGGTCCAGGCATGTGCGGAGCAGAGGCTGTGCAGCAGGGAGGTGGGACAGGACAGGGAGCGTCCCAGTGGGGATTCTGAAGATGACGCTCGTACCCAGAGTCAAAGCTTGTAGGTACAAGACAAGTTACTTAATCTCTCTGGACCTTAGTTCTCTCATCTCTGAATTGGGGGTGAAAATTCAGTAGACCACACATTCCAGTTTGCCCGGCACATCGACGATATATGTCTCTGTCACGCTGTTCCATCTGGTTGACTCCCCGACTTCACTCCCCCAAATGTCCAGTTTGGACAATAAATTATATAGTCACCCTACTGCAAGCCATACCCTCTGCACATGGGTGTTTTACTGATTCAGTGTGTGCCATAGCACTTAATGCTAGCTAATATTATTAGCATTTATATTCGAACATAGCACCGAATGCTAGCTAATATTATTCCATTTATATTCGAACTTAGTATAGAGATGGGAGATGGGAGCCTTAAACAATGAAAATTTGTTTCCAGAATGATGTGCTTGGGACAGGAGACTTAAACTGAAGGACTTTCACGTCCCTCCAGTCTTCAGGCTCAGGGACAGAGATTGTGTTGCGACTGCTCCGTTCTGGGACCCTGGGGAAGACCCGTGTCCTCTGTCTCACTCTAGGTCAGCAAACAACTCTCAGTACCTTAGGCAGGCTCCTCCCCCGAGGCTCCCACATGGAAATACCCAGTTTCCTCTGCCAGCGGTGCCCAACCCGTGGCCCTCGGGCCACATGCGGCCCAGCATGACTCTGAATGCCCAACACAAAATCATAAATGTACTTAAAACATTATGAGATTTTTTTTTGTGATTATATATTTCAGTGTATTTAATGTGTGGCCCAGAGATGCCAGAAACACCCTTCTAGATGTCCCTTCAAGTGGTCACAGTGAGAATGAAGCATAGATTCTCCTTTTGGTGCCACACCCACGGATAGGCCCTGATTCATTCTTCAAACCCAGTATTCATGCAGCGAGGTTCTGCCAGATCACCTAGAGTGGACGCTTCGTTCTTAGACAGGCCCGGGCCCTCGGAAGTTTCTCACCATAAAGTCTCCCCTGACCGGGGCTGACTTGGAACGTGCCATCAAGCAGTGTCCACATTCTCCCGGGGCTCCCGACAGTTTCCCGAGTCACCGTTATCTCTTGGTTTCAACTTGCACGATGTTTCCTTTGGGGTTGGGACACGGGGAGAAGGGAGGAAACTGAATGCAGCAGAAAACCCTCAATAGCCGCCCTCACCAAACTCAGCCTTGACACTGCATCCTGCAGCCTCCTGTCCTTTTCTATATGTTCGGTGAAGTCCTTCTGTTCACATTCCAGTAGACATGGACTTCTGCCAACCCCCAGAGATTATGGAGGATAAGCAGCCATGTCGTGAGAAGTGCTCGGTCTCACACAGGCTGGAAACTAGATGGGAAGTGAGTGGGTAGAGATGAGCAAGGGGCAATGGCCACCAAGTCCCCGGCCAACCAAGAAAGCGAAGCTGCCAGACATGAGCGCTGTGATGCTCGGGTTGTCTGCAGTACCAGAAGAAAGCGTGACTCCCCCTTGATTTTGAGCAAAGAGGGTGGTTAGAACCACGTTGTACATTGGGTGGGGGTGGTCAGTAATTGCCTAGCTATTTAATGTGAGATTGGGTAACCCCATGGTCTAGTTAGCATGTACAAATAGTCCTCAGAGGGTGGAATTAGCAACTGAGGCCTACCCCGGTGACCACACAGGCCACCCTCCCCATTTTACACATGAGGAACCTGAGGCCCAGGGATGTGAACTGGGAGAGCTGTTAGGAGGGAGAGTTAGGGCTGAGTCCCAGGGTCATCAAGGCCATCTGCGCCACAGGTTTCTTTCGCTGGTGTCACATGACCTTGGACAAGTCAGAGAATTTGGGGCCTCTGGTTCCTTGTCTGACAGCCAAGGCCATGGGACCACATGATCTCGGAGCCTCCTGGCCAGCAGGCACTTTTATCTCCCACGGTCTGAGCAAGATTGTTTTTTTCTGCCACAGCAGCAGAACAGGCTCACGATGGAGCACTCAGATTCCTAGGCTTCTAGGCTACTGGTTCCTTCCTTTTGACCAAGGTCAAGGTCAAAAGCCATTCCTTCCTTTTGACAGGAAGCCATTCTAAAAGGAAGGAATGGCTTCCCTCCCAAAAGGAAGGAATGGCTTCCCTCCACCCCTTCCACTTTGTGACTTCCGCCCCAGCCCCATCCTCATTCTCCACATCTGAGAGGCAAAAAAGTGGTGACAAGCAGGTCTCTGGAGCAAGATGGCTTGCCTTCCAATCCCGCTCTGCCACCTGCCATTGGGGGACCTCTGGTAGTCATCTGGCCTCCCCTTGCCTCTCACTTTCTCCGTCTGTTAAATGGGGGTTGTGATGGCCCTCACCTCACGGGACTGAGGACTGGCTGAGCTCATTTGTGTGAAGCACTCAGAGCCGGGCACACAGTGAGGGTGCACAAGTGCTGGGCATCACTGAGCCTGTCCCATCCATGTCTGTCTAACCCACCTGGGAAAATGCTCCCCTCTGACGGCCCTGGCCATGACTGTGGTGCTCAGTTTTAGCTGAGAGAGCGTCTGCAACAGGATTAGCTGGTCTGAATCACACCCAAGCAGCCCTCCATCTCCCTTTGAAAGAGGACCACCCTGAGCCTCTAGGAAAGAACGTCGCCTTCCCGATTGAAGTGATTCCCATGTAACCACAACTGGGAGCACAACTGGCTGAGATTTTCATTCGCCACAAACGGCCTCCACTTCCTTTCTCCAGACTCCACGAGGGCTGATCAAATGTCACATTGATCACATCATGTCACCGTCATCACTGTTCACAGGCCACCCTAGGACTCCCGGGCGTCTGGGGATTGGCAAGAGGAGGGTAAATGAAGTTCTGAGCCAGATCTCTGCCGTGCTGTCTTGGGGCGAGGCTTCGGTTTCTCAGCACCCTGCCCTGCCCTCTGTGCTGGGGTCCTGTGGGGTGACGGCACCAGGCCTCATCCCCGAAGCCTGTTAGTGAAGCTGGCTGATGCGGGGCTCTGCTTCCACACTTTCTGTCCTGGCCTAGAAACCCAAAGTGCCAGTTTGCAGAGCCAGGAGGAACTCAGCACTCATCCCTGACTTTGATCAGGATGGATGCATCCCGCAAAGCTCAGAGGTTGTTCCGAAACTCAGACCAAATGTGTTCGGGTGGCCAGGCCTGATCATCTCGGCAGAGAACTGGGCACCGCAGGGCTGCAGAAGGACCATTTTGCAGTGGCCTGTCTGCGAATGTCCACTCCCAAAGACCAGTGGGAACGTGGAGACCCATCTGCTTCAGAGTGAGAGGTGATGAAACTAAGAACGTGAGCACACGTTCAAATTCTCAAATGCTCCAGCGGCAAACTGTTCTCCATCTGCAGTGTGCTGTCTGTGTCTGAACAGAGACCCACCCCAAATAGCCCGACCCCTGCCTCCCTAACGAGGTTTGCTTCATAAACTCGTTCGGCCAACTTAACAGAAATCCAAACTGTGGTTGCCTTTGAGAGGGGAGATGGGAATTGACTTTGGGGAGGGGCTAGAGGGAACTTTTTGGAGGGATGGACATGTCCTGCACCTTCATCGTGGTGGTGGTTATGCGGCGATTTCATTTGTCAAAATTCATCAAACTGACTCTTAAGGGCTGTGCCCTTTAGTGAATGTAAATTTTACCTTGATAAAAAGTTGTAATAGTGAATTAAGCAATATCTACTTATATTTAACCTAATCAGGTAGTTGCACACAGCCATCACCCCTTCTCTGTGTGCTTTCACTTTCCACGGCTTCAGTTACCCATGGTCAACCGCGGTCCGAAACTACTAAGTGTAAAACTTCAGGAATAAACAGCTCATACGTTTGAAATCACACACTGTTCTGCATAGCGTGATGAGATCTTGAGCCATGCAGCTCCCTCCCACCTGGGACATGTGTCTTCCCTTTGTCCAGCGTGTCCCCACGGTATGTCACCTGCCTGTTAGTCACTATCAGTCATCTGTCCTGATATTGCAGTGCCTGTGCGCAAGTCGGCCTCCTCTAATAGTCACCCCAAAGCATAAGAGTGGTTCATGGTGCTGGCAATTCGGAGAAGCCATAGAGAAACTGTGAAGCGCTTCCTTTAGTGAAGAGGTAGGTATGCATGTGCAGGAAAGAACACGATATAAGTAGGATTTGCACCATCCGCAGCTTCGGGCACCTGCTGGGGATCCTGCCACACGTCCCCCATGGATAAAGAGGGACCGCCATGCTTAAAATGATGTAAGAATCGTATGTTAATTTAGATCCCTCCTCCCGTTCGCTCATTTCACGAAATGATGTTACGTGAATGTACACCTTTCGAGACCAATGTGCGTCATTGCTAAGCCACTTTTTAGTCAACAGTTTCCCAGAGCATATCATCTTCAGTTGGTCCAATTTATTGGAAATGCAGAACATTTTGAATCCGTATTGAATGCTGAAATTTTATTGAAAGACACCAACGCCCATTTGTACCACTGGGTGGCGGTTGTATTATTGGCTTAGGGAATCACTCCGCAACCTTCACTACATAAGGTTGTGTCTGAAATGACCTGAACTACGGCTCACAACCTACAGCAGTGGCACCCTGGGACTGTCACCAAATACGTGTTAAATCTCATTGCCTCCTTCCCGTTCATGCTCTCTAGCGACCTGGAAAGCATCCAAACCAGCAGACTGAGACCGTTTCAGTCTGGGGTGTCTTCCCAGATTTTGTGGTTCAAAGAAATAATTGAGAGGAGACCGAATTATGAGATACTTTTAAAGAATAATAAGTTGTAAAGTATGAGAGATTTATAAAGGCAACACTCTTTTCTAATAATCAAATTAATAATAATAATTTGAGGAAATGAAGGCAACACTCTTCTAGTAATCAAATTAATAATAATAATTTGAGGAAATATATTGTCATCTTGTTTATTTTCAGGCATATACTATGTAGTAAATCCCAACATATATGTTCAGAGCAAAGATAAAGTGAGATTAATTTAGCAAATTTGGGGGGTCTTGTTTTATAGTTCATTATATTTTTTAAAGTTTTTTTTACTGTTCAAGTACAATTGTCTTCATTTCCCCCCATCACTCCCACCATCCCCACCTCCCACCCTCGATCTTACTCCCCGTTTGGCTTTTTCCCTGTGTCCTTTATACACATTCCTGACAACCCTTCCCCCTTTCCTCCCCATTATTCCCTCCCCTCTGGTTACTGTCAGTTCTTAATTTCTGTAGTTCATTATTAAAAGACGAACATTGTTAGCTTAAGTTAGAAGTCTCTTTATGTAAAAGTTTTAAACTAAACCTACCATGAATGAGAAGTCGAATTTTTTTTTTTTCAAAAAATTCAAACTATACACTGGATCTTAGTCAAGGACATTAACGATAGGAGGGTTTAAGCAGATGCTTCCAGTTAGAAGTGGAATCATAAACATAATCCTAAATTACGGATCACTAATGATTAATTTTGAACTTGATCTTAAGTTGTATCTAAGTCTCCAGCTTCAACCAGTGTGATATGATAATACATAAAGAGGACCTTGTTTTTTTTTAACAGTTCCTCAATGGAGGCATTAAGAATAATGTTTTGAAGAAATCAACATGCACAACTCTACACCATTATTTTTGGTGTCTTTGATGTTAACGGTCCTGTAGCTCAGCGCCATTGCCGTCGCCGTCAGAAGCGAGATCAGGTCACTCACTGAGCGCTCACTGGGCATATCGTCTCCTGTGCGGCTGCCCCACTTTTTTCCTTTCTTTCTTTCTTTCTTTTTTTTTGGTGACAGAACCCTGGCTTTAAACGGCACTAAATGGGAATGAGGCTCCACCTGGAGCAGAAGCAGGGGCCTAGAGCAGGCCTGTGGGATGCCTCTTCTCCCCCAGGAAACTACAAGGGTTTTTACCGCACTCTAGGGGTTCCGTGGAACACAGTTTGAAAACCTCTGATGGTGGACCTGGTGTAAGGTGTCAGAAGACCGTTTTCGAAACCTGCGTTTTGGACTCAGTGATGGTTGGCAGGTGACTTAACCCAAGTCTCGTTTTCCTCTCCCAGAGAAAGAGTGTGAAGGCTTCTCTCAGACAGTTGTGAGATGCTTGTAAATGCTCTTTGGAAACCATGAAGCATAGGTTCGTTTTGTTCCTGAAGTGTCACCAGGTCCCAGACACATGTCATTTGCGTGTTGTGTGCCATCTCCTCTCAGTTACTTAGGGACCGAGGATCCACATTTTCTGCTCTTTGGCCATGTGGGTGCTCCTGCTTCTTCTGCCTTTCAGCTTTGCGGCCATTATTGTCCACTGGAGAATGAAGACGTGGGGAAGTCGACCTTGGGCTTGACCACTACCGTCTATACAGTGTGAGGGTCTATGCTCACTATCCATTCTCGGGTGGACCGCTCTGACAAATTCCTTTCCACTTTCAGGTGGGCCAAGAGAAGGGAAACTGCTCCTTCCAGAAGAACCCAACCCCCTGCGTCATCCCTCAAGAACAAGAAAACATCTTCCATACTATATTTGCCTTTTTCACCAAGTCTGGAAGAAAAGTCTTGGTAAGAATTGGGTTGGGTTAGCCGGTGGGGTCCCCACAGGTGGCCCTCCCTAGGAAGGCAAGTCTGAGATGAGAGGCCAGTTTTCTGTTTGGTATTTCTTATTTCCCAAATCTGGTTTTAATCAGTTGGCTTAGCAAGTCACAAGGACTGTGGTCAGTTCCTATTTTTCAGCCTGAGGTTTCGATCGACGTGTTAAATTGACATTTCAAGTTCCATTGCCTGGCAAACAGGAAACCTTTGCAACCCACTGAGCACAAAGTAGTGAAACATCTCTCCAATGAACAGGAGTCTAATCAATAGGGATGCTTCTGGTACAGCCACTTTGGAAAACTGTGGGCAGTATCTATTAAAACTAAAGATATGTGTACCCTGTGACCCAGGAATTCCACTGCACGGTATGTCCCCAAGAGAAATAAGTACTTGCATCCACCAAAAGATAGGAACAAGAATCACAGTCATTATAGCCAAAAGCTGGGAACATTCAAATTATCCATCTGTTGTAATAAACAATTGTGGGGTAGCCATACACTGGAATATGATAGACCAATAGAAAACTGCCACACGGGACCACATGGATAAATTTCCTAGATGTAACATTTGGGTGGCAAAGCTAGAGACAAAAGGATACGTATTATAACAATATTTCACTTATATGAAGTTCAGAAACAGCAAAACAGTCCATGGCACTGGAGGTCAGGATAGTGGTTACTTCTGGCGAAATATCAACAGGAGGGGACATGCGAGAGCCCACTGAGGTACTGGACATGTTTTACATCTTCATCTGAGAAACGCATGTGAAAACATATCAAGATGGACTCTTCAGATTTAATCTGTTTTCTATATGTAGGTTATACCCCAATTTATTTATTTATTTATTTATTTATTTATTTATTTTAGAGAGAAACATCACTTTGTTGTTCCACTTATTTATGCATCCATTGGTTGATTCTTGTATGTGCCCTGACTGGGGATTGAACTCTCAACCTTGACATATTGGGATGATTCTCTAACCAGCTGAGCTACCTGGTCGGGGCTACCCCATTTTTTTTAAGTGCAGTTACTGAAGGTGGAATCATGTTTTTCCAAAGCCTCCTTTCCCCATATTTTTTATTCCATCTCTTTAGCTTTTTATTTCAGCTTAGGCACATCTCATACCTAGTTCTTTTTTAGAAGACGTAGGGCTGTTTGCTGCTTGGAATGTTGGGTTGTTTTGTTTTGTTTTTTTACTTAGTGCTGATGATACAGCCATTGTTAAGAGCCCTTAGAATTGTTAGGTGTGGTGGTATCTAGTTGCCTGACAGATACAACTGTGTATCAGCCAGAACTTTTGCCCCACACGTGAAGCATCATGAGAGTATGTGTGTACACTTTGGATCCTGCAGTACAAAAGGGAACTGCTCTTTTGTGACATAAATTTGAAATGTGCACGTATTTTCTTGATTTGACACGTGTTTTCCTTTACTTCAGTGTTTTCTTGAGTCTTATGACTACTTAGTCCTCTAATCTGCCTGCCCTACCTGAAAAGTGGGCAGAAATTACACAATGTAAGAAAGACATCTTGTGTCCAGAACTCATGAGCAAAATGTTCTCAGTATAGGTAAATGTGGTGCTTTTTAAAAATAATTATTTCTCCTTCGAAATCCAGTTGCTTGAGAAGGCATGTTCTGGTGCCCACTGGGCGGGAAATCCCTCCACTGCCCTCTGGTGGTGAGAAGGAATGATCGCATCTTCCTGTGCAGTTCCCAGGCCTGGAGTTGTCTTAAGTCTCCAGAGTAGAAGCCCATGGAGCCTTCAGCTCCATAAATGGCTGGGCATCTGTCTTTGTTCTTAAAACTGCTTGTCAGTTCTCTGATTTTTCTTCTCAGGACTGTGAAAAACCAGGAATCCCTTGCCTAACAATGCACTGTAACCTGAGTGCACTTGCTAAAGAAGAAAGTCGTACCATCGACATTTACATGCTGCTGAACACAGAAATATTGAAGAAGGTAAGTCCTGAGCAACCTCACCCTCAAGCTTTGTGTAAAAGCATTTGACTTGGTTTCTCATGAAACGCTGCCTGCCCCTTTTTAAGACTTTCTTGGCCAGTGCCACTGGAAATTCCGCTGGAGGAGGCCAGGGGGGAAATACAAGACCCTCGAGGTTCTGAGTGTGGTGCGGCGTGTGCAGAGTGAGATCGGCAACGGCAGCCTCACCCGGGAGTTCGTTAGAACGGCCGCCCCACACCTGCTGAGTCAGCCCCTCCGTTTTCACCAGCTGTTCGGTTTGCCGTTTCCTCCAACGTCAGCATCACCTGGAGACCTTGTTAAGACGCAGGTTCCTGGGGGTGGAGTCTGAGTTTCTGCATTGCTGACAAGTTCCCAGGTGATGCCAATACTGCTGGTCTGGGAACCATGTTTTAGACAAGGGGTTGGCAAACCTTTTCTGTCCAAACGGACAGTGTGAACATCACAGACGTGGGGCCCTGTCTCTGGCCTGTTCCTCTCTGCTGTTGTGTTGTGAGGTGGCTGCAGGCCAGGCTCTGACACACGGGAGTGGCTGTGTTCCCACGGGACTTTTACAAAAGCAGGCCAAGGGCCAGGTAGGACCTGTGGCTCACAGTCGGCGACCCCTTGTTCAGGTGACACCTTGTTTCAGAGAAGTCCAACTTTTGAACCTCAGGTCACTGCACTATTGTGAGTGTATCAAAAGTGGGTCGTTAAAAAAAAAAGATCTCGGTCAGTGAATCGATGGCCCTTAAAAAAATCATACAAATTCACTGTGATTTATTTCTACAGAAGAGTTGCTGAGTATGAAAGGCCAAATCCAACGAGATGCTTTCAAAATAATCCCATGTGAAGATAAAGCTAAATATGCATGTTAGCCACAGAGATTCTATTTATTTTCCTTTGGAAAAACTAAACGTGTCAGTCCATGTCAGCCTGTCAGTGTGTGAGTGAATATCCTTAGCAAAGTCACTCCAGTCTCATTTTCTAAACTAGGCCCGGCCGTCGTGTGCCAACCTGAGAAGTCACGGGCACTGGGGAAGACGGGGTGCTTTCCCCACTTTCCATGGAGAGCCGAGCTCAGTCCCACTTTCTCTGGATTCCTTGGGAGGGAAATAGGTTTGGGGCACAGTGGCTCCCACGGCAGAGCTTCCTTGTCCCCGTCCCTTGAAAAAGGACAGTGTTGTGACAGGACCGGACATGCGTTAGGGCACCACTGACCACCCTGCGGTTCCAGATGGGAGCCTGGCAGCCCTGGGTCACAGGAGGGCGTCCTGGTGGGGGTCCCTGGGTCAGCTGAGGGACTGTGATTGTGTGGGCTTACTCAGCCTGCCTGTGTTCTTGACAAGTGGCTCTGGTGACAGATTTATTCCCCGCTGTCGACTGAGCCCTGGTGTTGGTGCCGATGGTGGGAAACTTCCCACTCCGATTTCCCCTTCACCCTGAACCCTGACGGCTGCTTGATTCACTCTCAAAGCCTCACGCCCTCCTGGGGCACGGCTTGGTGGCCTGACCTTCTGCATCTCCCTCTCTCTCAGAGGTCCGCAAACAACGTGTCCCACTCTCTGCTGTCCCTGTGGGCCGTGCCGTCCAGTCAGCACCCAAGAGAGCAGAGAGCCATGGGGTGTCTTACGTGGGTGTTGGAAGGTCATTCTCCCCAAAAGTGCCAGTTCAGCAGAAATTTCAGCTGCCCCTGGAGTTTGAAATGCCAAATGTTGGTCCCCTGAAGCTGGCCCTGACCTCCCTTGGGGGGTAGGGCAAGAGGCGGCTCCGAGAGCCCTCCCGCCTCCCCGAGGACATGGAGTGGCGCCAGCCCTGCGGTCTGACTGGCCGGCCCCGTGTTTGTTTTCCTCTGACCTCAGGGTCCGGCCCTGGACAAGGGAATTTGCGGTCTTATTGTTTTGACCTTAGCAAGTTTTCGTTTGAAATGTAGGATCTGATTTTTCTAATTGTCAGAGGATTTAGACTTCTTTGCAAGTAAGTGTTCTTCTGCCACCTCCAAGGCCTGTGCTGTGGCAGGTTCCTCATCTGCCTGGCCTTGAACTTTGACAATTAGCATCATTATTATGGTTGTTATTATTGTCATGATTAATACCTGAGATGACCATTGTTATCATCCTAGATTGAAAACACAGTATGTCCTGGCACATGAAACCACACATTTATAAAACCATTAAAACCGGTAAAAGGTTGTTTGCACACAAACTTATTCAGTGCTTCATGTGCATTAACTGGAGCAGTACCTTGGAGAGACAATCTTCCCAGAGCATTTAAAAGATTTTTGTTACTGTATTTTTTTTAGATTTTATTTATTTATTTTTAGAGAGAGGGGAAGGGAGGGAGAAAGAGAGGAAGAGACATATTATGTGCAAGAGACACGTTGATCGGTTGCCTTTTACACTCCCCCACTGGGGACCTGGCCTCCAACCCAGGCACGTGCCCTGACTGGGGACTCCAACCAGCAAACTCCCAGTTCACAGGGCAGGTGTCCAGTCCACTGAGCCACACAGTCAGGGCAATTACTGTTTCAAAAAAGAGCAACAATCAAGCCCTGGCTGGCATAGCTCAGTGGATTGAGCACGGGCCTGAGAACCACACGATCGCAGTTCGATTCCCAGTCAGGGCACATGCCTGGGTTGCGGGCCAGTTCCCAGCAGGGAACTCATGAGAGGCAACCATACATTGATATCTCTCTCCTTCCCTTCCCCTTTAAAGATAAATAAATAAAATCTATGTTAAAAAGTCTTACCAAATATTAAAAAAAAAAAAAAAGAGCCACAATCAGTGTATAAAGCCCAGGTGAAGTCCACAAAGTGGCATCACAAAGTGGCATCCTGTGCATCCAGGTAGGTCTTGCTGATTTCTTTGTCAGCAACGCACAGAGGGGCCCCTCGGAACCGTCTCCTATCAGGAGAGTCCTCCACTCTCCATTGTTGGTGGCGGGTTTAACCAGAAGTGGGCCGGAGCTGACGTCTGCCGTGCGCCTCCTTGCGTGCAGGCAAGCTGGGTCGACGTGGGTGGGTGCACTACAAGACGCCTAGATGGCAGAGCCCCACCCCCACATCCCCACAGGGGGGGTGCTGAATGCTCCAGCTGTGGGTCCCCCGTTTCCACGACCGAAGCCAGGCTGCTTCTCTGCTCCGTGGTTCCTCCGTACCCCTGGCCCGAGGTCCTGGCCCTTTCCTAAGCTGTATTTTGCCAGCCCCCGTCTTTTTCCAGATCCCTTCTCCACCCTGGCCTTGGAGCCGTTTTCCCGTTTTCTGGATCAGTGGCTTTAACTGTGAGCTCATACCAAGGCTTCTGACTGAACCTGGCTGGTGGGCTCTTCCTCAGTCTTGGAGGTGCCCACACCGAATTTACAAGCCAGGTGCTTCCTGCTTTCTCATGTCTCCATCAGGTACCCCCTTTCCATGTGACATGGTCTTGAACCCAAAACACCTTGATTTAAGAGCCAGGGAAGAGTTAAAAGTAACTCATGGGAAGGGTTTGAAGGTTGTGGTCAGGGCGGGGAGACGTTTGAGAGTGTCAGTCAAGTGCCTTTTGTGGGATGCCAGGCCTGGATTTGTGTTACACAATTAAACAGCTTTATTTATTCTCTGCTCCTTGTGACTGTGTCAGTATCAGTATCCCAATGTCTGGCTCTCTCCATTCGGAAACCACAGCACACACGCTTGCATGTGTTGACGATTAGCAAACGCTGCAGTTTCTCAGCACCCACCATGATAGGGAAGAGTTCCCTGGAGAGAGACTGGAGCTCTCCGTCGCGGTGGGTGCCTGGGATGGGGAGGTCGCTACCTCAGTGATACAATTTGTGTCTGGTCCCCGTGGAATCTTGGCATTTCTGTTCTGCCTGGTACCCAGCCACTGTCACTGAAAGACCTCACGGTGAGTTTTGTCTCTTCCTCCACAGGACAGTTCATCGGTCATCCAGTTCATGACCCGAGCCAAGGTGAAGGCAGACCCTGCCCTCAGGGTGGTGGAGATACCCGGTGGGAACCTGGAGGAGATGACGGTGAGCCAGCCACCCCTGGGACAGCCCTTCTCGGAGGGGAGGGAATCTGGGCGGCTTGGTGCCGGAATTTGAGGGTAAAGATGGTTTCTGAGGCGAGATGCCAGCTTTGTGGGAGGCCTGCCTCGGCTTCCAGACCCCCGTGGGAAGCTTCTGCGGTCTGCTCGTGTTGTGATAGCATCGTTCCTCAGGATGCCATCGTGATGTGAAAGCTCCCTGCTATGACCAGCCAAAGGAAAAACAGTCTGGAAGGACCCTTGACAGGCCTTGGATTTCCACCCTGAAGCCAAGGCTATTTTTATCTTCCTCAGACCTTTCCCTGAAACCTCAGCTGCCTTTCCAGTGAAATTGCTCCATGGACAAAAAACAAGTTGTGTGACTAAGTTAAAGGGGTCGCATCCAAATTGCCAAGTCCCAGAACCTTCTCTTTCATTCTCCACCCACTGCCTGGTTTTCCATGGAATCAAAGGCATACAGACCTCAAAGGTGTGGGAAGTTGTGGTGACCGGGAGACTTAGTTGCAGCGAGGCTGGAGGAAAAGAGTGACCTTGGAATTCTACTGCCTTTTAGTGGGGTGGGGAGGGGAAGCTCATCCTTTGACCACCCCACCCCACCGCCCAACACGTGCACGCGCGCGCGAGCACACACACACACACACACTCACGCACTCTCAGGCCCTAGGCAAATGGAAAGGGGAGACAGCAGCCTGTGACTGGCTTTGCCAGTGAGCTGTAGAGGAGGCTGCCTTTCTGCCTCTCCTTCCCTGGCGTTTGCGTCGTCTCAAGGGAGATGTCGCCTTCTCTTGGAAGAGTCCGTGTTGCTCTGACAAATTCACAGAGGGGATATGTTCGTGAAGATCATTGACTTACAACAAAGATTGTTCATTTATTTTCTGATGGCCATGGAGGCCCCACGTATGCAAATGTTAGGGTGGGTTTGGACCAAAGCCCACTGTTACAAGACCCTGGTTGGGAAGGTTCATGTAGAAATAAGTCCCTGGGGACCCCAGTGAGATCTCAGTCCTGCTCCGGTTGGCAGTGAGCGGAGACGCAGCCGTCAGCTGGGGCAAAATGAACACCGTGTGAACCTCTGAAAGGGTGAGGGCATCAAAGCTGCAGCAGAACCTGGCCCTTCTGGTCTCAGTGCGGGACGGACGGTCAGATGTACAGCTTTCCTCCTCTGGTCACACTGAGAAATTGTCCATGCCGTCATTTGACTCACAGAAACTGAAGGGAGGAAGTGGAAGGATGCTGGAATCCTCCATTACCCATGGCCAGTCTCCCTGGCAGGTCAAATGTTTCAAGTTGGCTTTGGCCTTTTGTGGCCATTTCACTGCCAATTCAGACCTTCACCTGACCTGACACTGGAACTTGTTGTCATAGTTCTACTTGGAAAGTTCTAGAGAAACACATGCCCAGCCTGAGAGGCATGGTGTGTTCTGGTAGACTACAGCATTCCCAGTCAAGACCTAATGGAACTGATTAACAAGTTTCCTACAGGTAGACTGTGTAGATCTATTTTTTTAAAGATTTCTTTCTTTCTTTCTTTCTTTCTTTCTTTATTTATTTATTTATTTATTTATTTATTTATAGACAGAAGGGAAGGGAGAGAGAAAGAAACAGAGAGACACATCGATGTGTGATTGCCTCTCATGCACCCTCTACTGGGGGTCTGGCCCACAACCCAGGCATGTGCCTTGACTCGGAATCGAACTGGAGACCCTTTGGTTCTCAGGCCAGCACTCAAGTCACTGAGCCACACCAGCCAGGGCCCCTTGTATAGATTTTTTAAAATCTATCATGGAGAACATTGTCTTTGATTAAGACATTGAGCTGTGTGCGGGATCCAGGAAGGCATTACTGAACTCCCCATTGTTGGGCTCTGAGTCACCTGTTTGCCCCCAAAATGCCACTTCCATTATTATGGTTCCATTCAGAGCACTGTGTTAATATTTTCATTATCAAGAGTTCTTTAGAAGCAGCTCTCATTTCCACTGATTTTTGTCAGTCCTCCCAAGAAAAAAGTAACACCCATCATCACCCTCCAATGCCCCCTTCTCCCTCCTTTCCCTTACTCTGCCTGTTTTAGTCCATGACCTCAGATGAAGTTCTACAATCTGGTCTCAAGTTTTCTGGCAGAAAAAAAAAAGGGAGATCTTTTCTGAGAAGGAAGATTTGCCTTTTTAGAACAAACATGCTCTTTCCTGTGTGATTCTTCCGAACGCCTGGCTTTTATCGTGCCTCTGAGGGGGGAGACTTCCATAGAGGGTAGCCACCAAATTTAAATCAGGCAAAATGGCACCAAATTTTAGATTGGGCACCACCTGTTTATGGCCTTGGAATGAACAGGAAGTGTGCTTGCAGCTGGTATGAGCAGGATCGGAGCAAGAAGAGGAACACAGTCTCTTAACTACATCGAGTCTACATGGCAGTCAACTGCGAGGGAAATGAAATAATTTTCCTGTGACTCCTTGTGTCTATCATTTTTAGGTCATGGAATGAGTAGTGCTTTGCAGAGCAATTAGGTAAATGCCCGGAAATAGGTCTTGAAGGCATTTGCCCTGTGTATTAGTAAATAGATCTTAGGGTTCTTCCCAGGTAGGGTGTGAGCATGGATCCGAGACCACCCACGCCAGCCTTACTTAGCTTGGTGTAGATCCACACCTGAGAATTCCAGCCTTGTTACTTCTCAGGGAGAACTGCCAACAGCTGCCAACAGGAACTTCCCCAGAGCAAACCAAGAATCTGTGGAATCGGCTCCGCCACCCCCACACTTGCTTCTCAGGCTGCAGGGGCAGCTTATAGGAATTACAGAGCAAATTCGTGTTCTTGATATTTTAAAATAGCAGAATATGTGAGAAACACAGAAACCCACAGATAAAGGAATAAGTCATTGCCACGTGCAGTTTGTGCACCAGGCTGAGGTCTTGGGTGCAAGCAGGGGCAGCGCTTTGTCCCTTTGGGGGGCTGGCTCTGTCTCCTTTTGGCAGGACCAGGTGGATGAGAAGGGTATCTGGCGAGTCTCAGGATTACCTGAGACACTGGACAACCTGACCGGGGGATATGAGAGGTGTCGAGGAATCTGAGCACTGGGACCACAGGCACAGTGAGGCCTGGAGGAGCCTGGGTTGGTGCTCTGGATGCAGGCGTCCCTGGATTCTCAGAGCTTCTTGCTCTGGAAACAGGCAGGACCCTCTCCCTGGCTGAGGTTAGGTCCCTGTTGCTGGGGCACCAGGAAGCCAGGGAGAGCAGCTCACTGGCATCTTTGGCTTTCACAATATAGCCTCACCCGCACCCTAAGACTCACACAGAGGACTCTCCAGCACTGGAAGCAGGTTCAGGACCAGGCTGCTGAAAAGTGACAACTGTCCTTCCCACGTGCTTCTCTAATACTGAGGGTCAGTGTTTGGCCAGTCCACCCCCGGCTCTCCTCAGAGCTCCCGTGTGAGCTAGAGTCCTCGTTCGACCATTCAAACCGCCGATTAGTACTGACTTTCTGGTGGAGGAGCATTGGTACTTTCTGCTTTGTTTTGTTGTAAGAAATGATGTGCGTGAATGAGTGCTGCCTCCCTGCTGATTTCATAGGGTAAATGTTTGGAGCCCTTCAGTTGTGGTGCATGGAAGCCTCCCTCACCCGTGACTCCCCTGCAGCCACGCAGTCCCATGGGAAGGCACAGAGCCGTGTGGGATGCAAGGGCGTGGACCATTGCAAAGCCCCCAGCATGGAATAGAACTAACCACTAGTTTTAAAGGATCTCTGTTGAAACTGCCCAGGTGCCCTTGGAGCACAGCCGGCTTGTTGAGATGGGACCTGGCTCTCGTTACCCCAGCTAGGGCTTCCCCTTCTCAGTCCACATCAGCCCCCAGAAGGAAGCCTCATGACCACAGCCACGCTTTCACTTCCAACTCACCCGCCCAGGCAAGCACCATTTGATCGGGACAGCGAGTCCCAGCTGCATGGTCCCTAAAACCACTTAGGTTCAGTTCACAGCCTTGGCCCTTTTGGGAAGTCAGCACTTCTGGGTTGACCTTCCCTCTGTGCATAGGGAGCACTGTGGGTTCAAGTCCATACACCCTCTGGTCCGGATGTTCGACTGTGGGTATCAGGTCGGCTCGGTGAGCCTCGGTTTCTTCACGGGAAAGCTGCTGTCTGTTTCCTGGAGGCTTCCCTCTCGTTCTGTCTCCGAGGAGAATTAGGGGTCCTGCAGAGCCCTGGATAGCTTGAGGTAAATGAGCTGCATTCTCCTCCTCCCTTTGAAGAGAGGTTCTGAGGACTTTCAGGGGGAATGGACATAAACCGTCTGGGAACACAGCGTCTGGCACACAGTAAGTTCTCAACAAATGTGACCTATTATTAACAACAAAGGAGTTGGCACCAGCCCAGTTTATTCCTGTGCGAATTCTAACAGAGCAAGAAATTTCTGGGAGCTGGCACCTGGCGGGCATGGGCATGGTTGACGTCTCTGTTTATCACAGCTCGGGCTCACAAGTTGATTTGCCAAAGGCAGTTTATGTCCTGTTCATCGATGTTGTCTGCGGAAGCCTCCCTGCTCCCCCGAGCTGATGGTGCTTTCTGGAGGCTAAGTTCCGAGAGCAACTTACAACAGCGTTTGGCTGAGAACGTCTCCTGGCCCCCGGGCCCCTCCCCCACACCCCCATAGCATAATAGGTATAATAAGAAGCAGGCGAAAATCTCCTTGCATTGTCCCAGATGTTCTCCTCTTTCTACTTCTCATTTTATACAAAGCCCTTCCCCCCGCAAGACGTGGGTACTGTTGAGTGCAGAGGGCGGCTTGCTGTTGTAATTGACCTTTGCCCGTTGGAGCTCCCCTGACCGGGGCAGTGGGTGGTGTTGACTGAACGGTTCTCCCCAGCGCTGGAAGCCCTTGGTCTGGCTTGGGCCAGGTGTGCCCCATTGTGGCCAGGTCCTCAGCCCTTATGGAGACCTGAGAGCATTTCCATCTGCGACATTAGGCACATTTGCGATGGTCCGAATGTGGAAGCTTCCAGAAACACAGAAGTGAATCAAGCGTTGTGGTTTAGGTTCGCCAGCTGCCTCAGACTGGAAGTTGGCTCCCGGTCGTTTCCTGATGCCAGCTTGCCAACTTCAGGTGCCTTCGACTTCACAGCAGCAGGCAGGATGCCCAGCGTCTGGGCCCTGCCATCACTCCCGGCTGGTGTCTGTCCTCCTCAAAGGCTCTGTTGAGGCAAACCCCCATGCTCCTCATTCTCTTGTTTCAGGAGTTGGCATCCAACACCTAAGCCCTCCAGCTGCAGGCTGCAGGCATGCAGGCATGCCACCTTCCCCCCCCCAGCTGGTTAGAACCTCTGCCTCCCCCCACCCTCTAAAACCAGCACACAGGCACCCCCAAACTCAGTCTTTTTTCCCTTTTCACACCAGAAGCATGGGTCTCCCCTGGGGAAACCCCTTCCCCTGCAACTCTCTCAATGAGGCTGTTTGCTCCTTGAACCCCCACGTAACATTCTCCCTTCTAATTCTCTGGGCAGCTTGGCCACTGCCCTGGTGAAAATCCTTCATTGGCTTCCCATTTCTCTTAAGACATATAGTTCTTTTTTTAAAAGATTTTATTAATCTATTTTTAGAGACATGGGAAAGGAAGGAGAAAGAGAGGCAGAAAAACATCGATGTGAGAGAAACATCAATCCGTTGTCTCTTTCATGCACCCTGACCAGGGACTGAACCCCCAACCTAGGCATGTGCCCTGACCCGGAATTGAATCAGAGACCCTTCGCTTTTCAGTACGACCGCCCAGTCAACGGAGCTACACTGGTCAGGGATGCGTATAGTTCTCAGTGTGGCTCCGGCCTTTCCTCTCTCTCCAGCCTCACCTTGAGCATCTTCCTCTGGCTTCTGGTTCAGTCTCTTTGCTCCAACCTCGCTGTCTGCTGGCAGTGTCTTACCCCTGCCAAGCTCACTCCTGCCACAGGGACTTTGCACATGCTGTCCCTTCTCCTTGAAATGATGTTCCCTCCCCTCTTTGACTATGTACTTAACTGCTGCTTATCCTCTAACTCTCAACTCAGGCAGTTCATCAAGGGACTCTTTCTGACTGCCATGCCTGTCTTAATCTCTTATAACCGAGAACCTCTCCCCTGGGGCACTCTCCAGAGTTATAATTGTGTACTTATGTGTCTATTTGGCAAGCAGAAAGCTCCATGAGAGCATAGACTCCCTGTTTTATTCATCAGGGAGTCCCCACAGTTCTTGGCAATAGTAGGTGCTGCATATACATTTGTCAAATGGATGGACAAACAAAGGGGTAGATGAATGGACAGACCGAAAGATGGGTCCGTAGATGGGCAGATGGATAAATGGGTGGCCAGGACTCCCCCACAGAAAAGTAACATTCGCAGATCTATTTTGGAAGGACAGAAAAGTACAGTCAGAGCCTGCAGCTTCAAATCCCATCTTCTCTTCTGTCGCAGACTGAATCATATCCATGCCCCATCTCATATTATGGTAGAAAACACTTTATTAATGTGTGCATTCACGAATCACATAATGAATCACTACCATGGGTTAGATGGCAGGAGAGCAGGCATTGGGATCCTTGTTGTGTAGGAATTCAATTTGCCGGAGCCTGTGGACAAGAAGATACATCCTTACCTTTCCGAGTGAGAAGGACTTGGAACTGGGACCATGACCCGCTCACGGTGGTTTTAAAATGAAGCTTTGTGGGGCTGGGGGTGGTTCCCTTGAGTTGGTGCAGGGGCTGCTGGGGTGGAGATTGGGGGGGTGGCTTGGGAAGGGGGCTAGCAGACAGAGCTCTGGCTGTCCTTCTTCGCAGCCCGTGAACCCCCATTTTTCTGTGCCGTACACTGGGGTTCTAGGCTTTCTCTGCTAAAAAGAGATTTGAAGTTGCCGTGTTTCAGAAGCTCAGAGAATGACTGATTCTGCTGAAAAGAGGAGAGTGGGCAGGCTTCTCCGGAGAGGAGGTGTTGGAGCAGTACATGTTTCTGATGTTTTTAAGTTGGCTTTAAATGCTCAGTTAAAAAAATGTTTTTTAAGTAGTAAAAAGTAGCAACAAGGAAAAAACACCCGTAATCTCAGAAAGCACCTTTGTACTTTTAAGTTTTCTACCGTTTTTTCTGCAAAGCTGAAGTCTTCTATATATTTAATTGATATCTTGGTTTTTACACTTAACATGGTAACGTTTATTGTTTTTTCACATGTTATTACCATGTGGAAAACTTGGAAAAGCACGTAAAACTTGGAAATCGAGAAAAGAGATGACGTCCTTCCAAAGGCATCTCAGAGCCCCCTCTGTCCCCTTCCTGCTGAGTGTGGTCACAGACCAGCAGCGCCGGCATCACCAGGGCGCTCATTTGCCACACTGAACCGCAGGCACCAACCCTGCCTGGCAGATTCAGAGTCTGCACAGTATCCAGGTGCCCCACGTGCTCCTTGTGTGCCCTAAAACTTGGGAACAGCACTGCCTAACTTCCCAGGCCGGCCTGGTTCTCCATGGCCCGGCTTCTGTGAAGTCATCCATCAACCCATGGGAGACTGATGAGTTGTACACGGCTTTTGCCAGAAAAGATGAAAACGACTTCTGCCTGGCAGAAAATGTGGTTTATTGCCCTCTCGGGTACCAACCAGTTTTGTGTCCAATATCAGAATTGTCTTTTTTTCTGTGATTGCACATACATTCAGACCCTTCTTTGAACTGCCTTTACCATCCTGCTGATTCCCTCAATAAGAAGTAAATAAGTCTTTGACGTGCGCTTGCTGTATTTTTGTATGAGAGTCATGTTTTAATTTTTTGCAAAGCTTACTTTGACAGCCCGATTTATCACCAGCGTTTTATCCGCCCTGTGGCATTCCACTGTTTGATTGCTCGTAATTTCTCCATCGCCCTGTGGTTGGACAGTTAGAATATTTCTACTTGTGCACCAATACAAATAATCCTGCCGTGACCATCTTTGAATATAAAACTTTTTCTGTAGTTTCTGTTTCTTTAGGGTAAATTTTTAAGTACAGAATTAATGCATCCAAGGTAAGAACGTTTGGAAGATGAGCAATATTGGAGTCTGTCAAAGGGAAAGCAAAAGAGCCCTGAGGGTGACAAAAAGCCACATCCCACAGGCAGATGACTGTAATTGACAGGAGTGTCACGGACACACATCACACGAGGGGCTGAAAAGTTAGGAGGGAGGCCAGTTGTGCAGAGCCTGGTACCCTGGATTAGAATATGTGTTCCGCACAAAGGGAAGCCATTGGTCATGGAAGCTGAGAAGCAACACGGTGAGAATGTGTTTGGGAAAAGACAACTGCAGGAGGCCTCCCTGAGGCTCCTGAAGCAGGGCTGGTGGGAGAAGACCAGACCCGGACTGGGGCAGTGAACTGGGGACTGGAACAAGAGGACAGAGAGGAAAGGTACTTGGGGACAGGTATGGGGGCTTGACCAGCATTGCCAGCCTATCATGGTGGAGACAAGAGCTGTCCGTCCTGTGTGCCCCCTTGGTCCTTGCTGCAGTTCCTTCCTTTGGGTTTGCAGCTGAGATACGACTTGTTAGAACTGAAGGGTGCTCCGGTCTCCACCCACAAGTGAGTTTATTCGAGCCGTGATGTGCAGGAATCCGCTCTGCCAAAGCACACAGCACGCGTCCAAGAAGCTGAGTGGCGGCACTAAAAATAATAAAAGATGAGGCACGCATTCCGGGGACGGGACGGGGCATTCTTGTGGAATTGGCCAGACTAAACTGTAGCGGGATCTCACTGGGTCTGCATCCACAAAACCAGGCCTCTGGTGTGGCTTTGCTGGGATGTCGATTTCTGACACCGAGGGGCAGTCAGTGGCCCTGAGAAGAAGCCACCAGGGTGACCCAAAGGGCTGGGCTCTGCAGCTGACCTCTCTTAGCTCACAGCCCACCTCAATGCTTCATTGTCAACGTGGAGCTTCAGCAGATTAATTGCATGACTGTACACCAGGATCTCAGATAAACTACCTATTTCCCCTCTCAGACCACCACTGCACAGAGGAGGAAATGGAGAGGCAGTGTCTTGGTCCCCTGAGGTCACCCTTCTTGGCCAATAGTGTCTCACGGTTCACCTGTATAAGACACCACGAGAGATTCTGAACACGGGAGATAATGCCACAGGGAGCTCTTTAGGGGTGAGAACCCAAAGACATGAATCTGACTTTGAAGGCAGGAGTCTCTCATCTGAACCAGACAGAAAGCAGTGGGCTTGTGATGACAGATCGTAGAGCCCATTTCTTTCCCACCTTCCACTCCCAAGTATCCCTCCTTAGGCACGGCCCACTGCCTGAAAATCATTCTTTGTAAAAGCCTCTAAGTAGGCAGGCTGGATAGATGAGCAGGTATCCACACAGGGGGATACCGTTGAAACCTAGCAATGAGAATAGACAGGCCCCAACCTGGTGGAGTCTCCCAAACATCATGTTGGATTCCAGTTACACTGAGGACAAAAGCAGGTGAAGCTAATCCAGGCTCTTAGAAGTAGAGCCGAGGTACCTTCAGGGTAGCGTTGCCCTCGGTGGGAGTCGTGACTGCAAAGGAGGGTGAGGGGCCTCTCGGGGGCTGGTCACATGCAGTTTCTTGATCTCGGTACTGGTTCTGCAGGTGGGTTTAGCATTCAGTTTGTGAAAGTTCGGTGAGCTGTGCCCATAGGTTAGGTGTACTTTTCTCTATGCATATTAAATGTCAATAAATAGTTTTTAAAAATTAGGCCCTGGCTGGCGTAGCTCAGTGGATTGAGCACAGGCCTGCGAACCAGAGGATCGCGGTTCGATTCCCAGTCGGGGCACATGCCTGGGTTGCAGGCCAGTTCCCTGCAGGCCAACTCCCAGCAGGGGACGCATGAAAGGCAACCATACATTGATGTTTCTCTCCCTCTCTCCTTCCCCTCTAAAGATAAATAAATAAATAAAATGTTTTAAAAAAAAATTAAAAAGTAGCCAACCATGGACAACCTCAACAAAATTCTCCTGCCATGGCTGGGGGGCTAAGTTGGTTGGAGTGTTGTCCCATGTACCAAAAGGTTGCGGATTCAATCCCCAGTCGGGGTACATACAGGAGGCAACCAATCAATGTTTCTCACATCAGTCTTTCTCTATCTCTTCCCCTTCCTCTCTTTCTAAAATCAATGAATATATCCTCAGGTGAGGAATTTTTTTGTTTGTTTTAAATCTCCCTGCCGGCAATGATGCTGCTCAATGCCAGGAGAAGCACGTCCACTGATCAAGGGTAAGCTCTGCCAGGTGCCATGCTGGGGATCTACCTGCGTTATCCCCTCGAATTCTCTAGGGAGGTGCTATTCTATCCCTGCTTTGCAGATCAGAAAAATGAGGCTCAGAGAGGTAAGGGACCTTGCCCAAGGTCACACAGCTAGTGGACGTGTGTTGCCAGGAGGCCTCATTTCCACCCCCAGAGTGACCACCGTGCTTTGTAGGCAGTTTTCTTTCCTTTGTCTCCAGGTGGGGAGGAATGGTTTCTGCTCTGATCCACCCCAAACGTCAAGTCCAGGCTGGGCTCCTTCGGGCCGGACACTCCCAGTGGGAAACATCCTCACTCTTGCTTTGCCTCCTAGGTGGTGTTCGAGGCCTTGCACAACCTGGAGCCCCGTGGCTACGTCGTGGGCTGGATCATCGCCATCAGTTTGCTGGTGGGGATCCTCATCTTCCTGCTGCTGGCCGTGCTGCTCTGGAAGGTGAGTGTGGCCATCGCAGGTCCCCAGGAGGTTCCCCGCCTGTGGCTGCCTGGCCCTCCAGGTGTCCACCAGGCTAGAGCCCCTTGGAGAGGATTCCTGCTGGCACTTCCTTCGTGGTGCAGGTAGAGCAGAGGGACGGCAGTGCCCCCTTCAGGCAGCGGACGGAATCCTGGCTCCTTTTGAGGTCATTTACAACTAGGAATTGGACGACTTGAGAGAAAGAGCAAAAAGCTTACTCTCCTTTTTTCTTGCCTTCCCACCCGTCCTAAGGTAGGATGGTGGGAACCTAACTCCAGAACAGGAGCATGGGGAGTAACGCTGGGACTCGGGTGGTTGACCATTTACTCGGGGGTGGGGAAACAAGAGAAGGAACTACAGAACAGCTCACGGTTCTTTCCCATGTGGAGTAAGAGAAGGATTTCTGCCCAGACAACTTGGTTAACTGAGATGGGCTACAAGTCCCAAGTCCTGCCCGGGCAGCTACATCATAAGTCCTGCAACCCCACAGTGGTGCATCATGGGACCAGGAATACCTTCTCACCCTTTTCATCTTGCTTCTTGTCACTCCCTCGAGGAGAAAGGGGTGTCCTCGCTCCCAAGTCTAGGATGCTTTCACCGCCTCACACTCTCCTCTCAGAGGTCTGGAGTCCTTTTATTGGGTCGGCCAAAAAGTCTATGACTTGTTTTTCTGGAAACTCAAAGACCCCTTTTCATTTTCACCAATAAGTTTATTGATTTGGATATTTTGAGTATGTCGGCTCTCGCACTATTGGCTTCTAGTGGGTAGAGGCCAGGGGAGCTGCTAAACATCTCCCAGTCCATAAAGCAGCCCCACAGCAAAGAATTATTTGCCCAAAATGTCAATAGTCCCAAGACTTCACAAACCACTTTTGACACATTCAATCCATCACATCACCTTCCCCATCCACTGCACAAATCTTTTCTGCATTTCAGTTGCATTTTTCTTTCTTGAAACAAGAAAACATAACATGCCAAAAGTGTTGCAGATCTTCTTCCCTCTTCAATGTTAAAATGGCTGCACGAAAATTCACCAATTTTGATAAGTTTTCTTAATGCCTGCTGACGTGACAGCTGTCACAACACAGTCTAATAAAATTCTTTCGAATGACATCAAAGACAACTAAACACTACTAGAGGCATTGTATGGAAAAAGCTAAACGAACTTTTTGACCAACCCAACACTTCAGAGCCTCGGTATTCATCAGTAATGGTGTCCGGTCGTCATCTGTTGAAGGGCTGCCTCCCCCCCTGGACAGCAATGTGCCTGCTGAGCGGGGCCCGTGTCTGTTATTGTTCCCACGGTGGCCCAGCACCCAGAATGGCTCCCAGCACCCTCACCGGGACCTCCCGACACACAGTGTCCCAGCTTTCAGGCACAGGTGGCAATAGCTTCTCACGTTGTCATGAACAGATGCTTTAAATCTAATTAGTTCCTTTGGGATTACAAAGTAATTTATATTTGTTGATAAAACACTGTAACGTATCAATAAGGGGAAACAAGCTCTGAAATGCCCAGGAGTCCACATCCCAGAAACAACCAGAATGAGCACAGTGTTGTTGCTTCTTGACCTTTTTTCCTGCAAAATAGACATAGACCAGGCACCCTCCTGGCACTTACTTCGTTTTGAGTAGTATGTTAGCTTTTCCGGTAACATACTTGATGTACTTTCAGGTGTAGCACCTCTAAAATTAAAGCATTATTTTACTTATTCGTCTGGAAAAGTATAATAAATACATTTTTATCCAAGAAATCTAGAAAGACAGAAAAATGAGTGTTTTTCCTGTCCATTGTTCAGATTGACAGTTGGACTGATTGCTTTAAATTTAGAGATCCTGCACCTGAAAAAGTGTCTGGAAGTTAAAAGCATGTTGAGCACCTCCCTGAAACTAAGTTTCCTTACGTCCCATGCATTTCGGACACCGGGAGCCGTTTGGCAGCCCGTTTTTCCATGTAGCAGAGGACCAGTTTTCAGCACTGCCTAAGGCTGCGGGGGGATGCGGGGGGGCTGCGGGGGCTGCAGATTACCCATCCGGTCCTCTGACGTCGGGATTTAGACGGCTTCTGGGTCCACACTTCTCTCCCCAGCCACAGTGAACATCCTGGGAGCCAAATATTTGCACAAATCCCTCATTATGTGCTTAAGGTGAAATCCTAGAAATGGAATTACCACGTCAAAAGAAATGCATAGCTTAATTTAAGCCTCAGATTACACATTGCCAATTGCCTTCCAGAAAGGTTGCACCAACTCGCCCTCCCTCGAGCAGGTGTGGAAAGCACCCAATTTCCTGTGTATTTGCCAGGAGTGGATATTACCTTTTTAAAAAAAATAATAATCTGCCAATTTGTTGTTTGTTTAATCAGTGTGGCCAGATAGATTCTTAATTCTCGGTTTACTCTGACTCCTTCCTGCTGAGACAGTCTCTGGTCTATGGGTAGAGAACAAAGCCAGCTCAGTGTTTGCAATCTGAAAAGACAGTAAGGGTTCGGGTGTGTGTGTGTGTTCCTTCCTTCCACCTTTGCCATGAGAGGAAATGCCATCCTCCGAGACTGGGTGTGTGGGACGAGACAGGGACACAGAGTGGGGAGCATGGTGGCCATGCCCCATTTTCTGTCGTGGCATCAATCCCTCCCTCTAGCCACCCCACAGGGCTCTGCCCTTGGGGGGTGTCTCGTCTCCTCAGCACATACTTTCACTCGCCATCTGCTTAGCTTTGCTTTTGTTGTGTTTGATCAAAGAATGTGGCTGCTGGAGGTGGCTGTCATGGGGTAGCCAGGACCCTGAGGTCACCCAGCTGTGTGCGATGCAGAGAGCCAGGACCCATGAAGGCCAGCATCACCCCCTGCCATGCACTGGGGAAGAAAGCAGAGCGGTGGCAGGCAGGGGGCCTCAACCCAGGCAAGGCCTTGCCACGACTGAAGAGGTAGAATAAAAGGATCTGAAACCGCTTTGAGAAAGCCGTTGAATGACGCTGTGCGGGTCACAGAGCTTTGCTCAGTGTCCAAGAGCAGCTCATTTCAACTCACAGTAACTGAACACTTGCTCTGAACCAAACCATGCACTGGGCGCACGGTGCATCATGACCGAGGCTCTCCCTGCCCTTGGGTGCCTCCCACCAAGCACACGCACTTGTAAACGTAAAGCTGAGGACCGTGCAGCGGGGCCTCTGGACACTGAGAAAAAGACCCCATCAACCTGCCCTTCCCCGGGGCAGAGCAGAGGCCGTCCAGTACAGCGAGGCAGAGGAGGACACAGGCTGGCAGCCTGGCTCTAGACCCTGCCAGCTGTGTGGCCTGGGGAGAACTGCTTGCCCTCCATGACCCTCCGTTTCCTCCTCTGCGAGAGGGAGACCGTGACATCCGGTTTGAAGTGTAGAGGTAATGCAGGCAGACTTCTCAGCAGTGCACGTGACACATGGACGCCCTCTGAAAGTCAGAGGACATTCCACAAATCAGGTGTCATGCGAGTCTGACCTCGGGTTTGGTCTGACTGTTCCAGGCAAGGGAGGGCAGCCAGATGGACTTTCTGTATGGAGGGAGTGAGAAAAGCAACAGGCTTCGTGGGGGCCACCTGGTGAGGTGGCAGTCAGTGACCCGCAGTGAGATCACCTTCCTCAGCTGTGACGGGGCCTCCTGACCAGGAGCAAGGGGGAGCATGGGGGTGGGGCCACATCTGTTTGACAAGGGAGAGCTGGGCACAAGATGGAGACGAGGGCCATCTCCATGGGTGGAAAGGAGGGGACCAAGTTAGAAGAGGCAGGATTTGTTGAGGTCAGAAGGAAAAAAGTATCAGTCTCTTGCTGCTTTTGGATTAGACAGTGAATGGTTTTTCCTTAACCAGGTGAGGAAGGCAGAGTTGGACGTTGTTTTGGAAGAGGAGATTAGGGTTGGGCTTTCTGTGCGTGGTTACCGCCAGGAGACTTGATGAGGCTTGACTCGCTCCCAGTCATCCTCACCCAGGAAAGGATAGGTCGGCAGAAGGGCATTCCTGTCGCCTCACTAGCCTGGGCAGTGTTCTCTTTAGTTTCTGGGACCGAACATGCTTACATCAGGCATCACGAAGTCCATTTTTCCGGTTACAAGAAAACAAAACAAAACAAAAACAGAACGCAATTCATAACCACTTAAGCAAGAGAGAGAATGTGTGTGTTCAGACCCAGAAAATGTCCACACACCAAAGCAGGCGTTTCCCCTCCCCACTTGCTCCCGTGGCCCCGCACACCTGCATTATTCTTCTCCATAGCAGACGAGCTTTCTCCTCGCTTTCAGACACACAGGAGGAAACGGGGGCTCCAGCCACCTCTGATCCCCAGTTCTATGAGTCTGGAAGAGAGAACCTGATTGGCTAGCTCAAGTCAAATGTCTACTCCTGTCACGCGTGGCTGAGGGCAGGGAGTTGGCTGGGAGAGACTCTGACTGGGCCAGTTTGGGGCCCCATGTCTCCCACTAATCCAGACAGCTGAGGCTGGGATAGAAGAAAGATGTAAGATAGCCATTTTAGGGTGATGGTGGGGTGGGGGTGAATCCCAGAAAAGAAGGAATTAGGCAGGCAGATAGTCCAAAGAGATTCGCTCCGTCGTGGTTTCCTGGCAGGCAGTGGTGTTGAGGCCTGCATTGCAGGGTTTTAGATCGTACCAGTTGGCTATGGCTGCATAACAAACTGCCCCCAAATTGAGTGACTTTAAATAACCATTTCATCATATCTTACAAACGCATAGGTCAGGAATTCAGGAAGCGTTTGGCTGGCCGATTCTGCTCCATGTGACATTGAGCAGTCACTCAGTGGCACTTACCTGGTACCTGGTCTGGTCTGAGGAGTCTTAAGACATCTTCACTCACATGCCTGGCACCCTTGTGGGGACAGCTGGGAGACTGGGCTCTGCTGAGTCCCCCTGGCTCACCGCATAAACGCAGGGCCTCTCTATGTAGCCCTCCCAGCAGAGCAATCTGACTTTTTACATGGTAGACGCTGCCAGTTCTCTTAAAGACAGGCCCAGAACTGGCGCGGCATCATTCCACCAGTCTCTGCTGGTCGAAGTGGTCCCCTGCCGGCCTGGAGTCAAGGGAGGGGAAACAGACTCTGCCTGTCAGTGGGAGGGGTGGCAATGGGTTTGTGGCCATCTTTTATCTGCCCCATTTATGCTCTTCAGAAATGCAGGCAAAACCCTAATCTTTTCCCGAAAGGTCACTATTATTGTTTGAAAGTAGACAAAACCTCATCCCTCTTCCATAACGTCAGAGATAAAATCACAGCCGAGCTCCTTCAGGGAAAAGAAACCAAGAGAGGAAGCCCAGGCACAACGTCCAGGAACGCACTCACCCTTCAGAGTGGACCGTCTCTTCGGGCAAAGTGACGATGCCTGCGGGGCTTGGCGGAGGCAGTTGCTTTGGGAAAAACTCTTTCTTAAACGGCTGACTATGATGACTTTAGAGGAGATTGAAAAGGGTCAGTGAGATGTAAGATCCCTTGGAAGACCTACCTGTGTCTAAAACTCCAGCTACAGACCTCTTGTCAACTCTGATTTCTGTGCCTGGAACCTAAAAATGACTCATCACTCGGGACTGAAGATCCAGTATCACATGGACAGCCCCGTGCATGGAAACCTGTTGATTGTGGGCCTGAAGTCTAACCTGTTGTGGACTTATATGGGAGGCCTTAATAATTCTAGCTTCTCACCGTATTTCATGCATAATTCCCTCCGATCCTTTCAAGAGGGAAACAATGGGTGGTGCCTCGTTGCCACTGCTGACCAGGACACACGTCGTCCCCTAGGGCCTCTGAAGACAGGCAGTTCCAAGTCCTCTTCCCTTTTGTTGAGCCCCATCTCTTGGGGTTCCCTTTAGAATGGCTCCTGATATTGCTGCCTGTGGTCGCTTCCTACCACCTTGAGAGATCATGAGCCAGAAATGATTGTTCCCCAAACTGTGTCCCATATGCACAAATTCTGGGATGGTGCTGCAAGAAGACAGAGCCGCTCACGGTTCTAATGCATTGTTCTCTGTGCCTCGTCGGCCTGCGGGTCAGCACCAATGGCAGGCCGACGGTGCTGACCGTCTTCATTTGGCAAATAGTATTGGGTCCCTAGTAGAGGGGTAGGCTCTGGGCAAAGGGATGGAGATAGACCACACAGCCCTCACTCTGTCTTGAAGACCTCTGGGAAAGGCAGTTAAGTGAACAGAGATGGTGGCTAAACCCTGAGAGGGGAGCAGGACTTGGGGAGTGGGGAGCCTGAGCCGCCAGCTGCTGGCCCTTCATAATGTCACTGTGGCGCTACTAACATGTCCGTCACCCCCTGTTTATCTAACGTAGAAACCCCTTCTGGCGTCACCAAAGCTTCTCCCAGAGAGGAACTCCAGGCTCCCTGCCTCCTTTCCCTCTGACTCGGGGCAGACCCCAGAATCTTCCAGAAGGTCCCCCCGCTGGCATCTCAGCCATCTCTCATGCCTGGCAGCAGCAGGCCCTGACCCCAGCGCAAAATCCACAACAAGGGCCTTGCGCTAACCAGACCCTTCTTCAAATACTGAAATGGATCCCAATCAGCTTGCCCAAAGCTGGGAAGTTCGCAGACACTGGGAGCCGTAATTGAAACTTCATGCACAAGGATTTTAGCTGTCTGCCAAACCACCATGCAGGAAGAAAACTTTGAAACATGAAACTCTTTTAAGGGAGAAAAATCCAAATGAGTCCCCTCTCCTTCCCCTTAGCTCCTGATGGGGTCAGCAGTGGCCTGGGCCTGGTGCCTCTTCCAGAAAATCGTAAAGACCTGTTTATAGGAGAAAGTTTCATTGTCCAGGGCGACAATAGGGATGATAGCTTCCCCCATGACTTGCACCTTTCAAAAGGGCTTTCAACCCATTAAACCAGCCTTTGAGTCAAGTGGTTAAGATAATGAAGATGCTGGGATGTCTTTCATTTAGAAGAAAAGGCCTCCTTAGAGGCCCCAGGCAGCTCTCTCCCTCCCCGGCCCCTGCCCGGTGTGCAGTTTGCCAAAACCCACAGGCCACCACTCAGAGAAGGAGAGAAACAGCTCCCTCCTGTACTGCTTTTGGCCAAGGAACCATCCTCCTCCCTCCTGTTTGCCCCCCACGCCAGCAAAGAAGCCTTGGAGCAGAGGGCAGTGCCATGGCCTCGCCAACCCTGTGACCAGTCCCTCCCTGTGCCCCCAGTGCCCAGGACCTGCTGGCTCCTCCCTTTCACTAGCAGAGGAGAGGCAGGCTACAGAGCCTGTTGGCTGCCTCAGAACCAGCACTGCCTCAAACCTCAGCTGGAGCTGTTCCAAGAGCCTGCTGCTTTCGAGCTGGCTTTGGGCTCCTGGTTTTTATTTGAGAGCATTACTGCTGACCTCCAGCAGAAACACTTAGAAAAATAAATCTTTGAAAGGGCTGGGGGAAGGTGCAAGGTTTGGCAGCTGCTCCAGGGGTCACTGGGGTTATCACCTTTCCTCCAGCTAGGCTGGGGAAGCCACCCTTACTTCTCCAGAGAAAAGGGAAAAAAGCACAGACATATACACACACCCATCACACTGTCTCAATTAAAACCATGTGCCAGAGACACTTGGTGGGGGCTTATTTATGTTTGGGAGTAAATATTGGGCTGATGCTGCACGGTTGACATCTCAAGACAGAGACACACTATGTAAATAGTGAAGAAACTGAAGAGACCCATAAACACGAGGCCCTGAGCTCATCCCAAGGAGGAGTGTGCAAAAGTCCTTGGAATAGCTGCCCAGGATGCAGCCCAGAGGCAGGGTGGGGCGGGGCCTCCCAGAAGCCCAGATGGCATGGAGTCCAGGCCAGTCTCCCACTCACCCCAAAATACGCTAGGAAGGAAGAGGCAACATGCAGACCCCAGAACTCCTCCTAGGTCGCATGCCTCCCTAATTAGGGCTACTCAAGAAATCTGCTGTTCCTCTAGAAGTTTTCTGGAAGCTTTTGGATACAAGTGTATCCGAAAATGGGGCGAGTCTGTCAACAGGCCCAGGGAGATCTTGCTTTTGGGGGGTTGTAGGACCTTCACAAACAGAAAGCCAGGAAGCTTTTAGCTGAGCAATGCTTGGCTTGCGTCTCTCCTCCTCCAGGGTTTCCATGAGCGTTTCCTCTGCTACAGACAGAACAGTTATAAACAGAGCCTTTTGCCCCTCAAGTGGCAAAAGAATCCCTGGAAGTTTCCAGAAAAAGTGCAGGAAAACATTGACTCCACTGGATTGGAACTGTGGGGCCGCTGAGGGTCCAGCTTACGCTCGGCACTAACCATTTCCCAGCATGGTCAGTGGGAGCCCAGCCAGCAGCAGAGTGTAGGCATGCAGCCCTTCTCACAGGTCCTCCTCGCGGTAACCACGTGCAGCAACGAGGGCAGGGGTGTGAGCCTAAGGAGGGCCTGCTGCAGGAGAGAAATGGCTTTGCAGTCTTGATTTACCTTAATTTCCAAAAATCGTGTAAGTTGTTATAGTATATTCATACTTTAAAAGAAAAGTCGAAAATGCAGTTTTCCCAAAATTTCCCGAATCTGTTGGAGGATGACGGATTCCAGGCAAGGACTCTGTGCCTGTCCCTTCTTAGTGTGCGTCCGGAGTGCACAGCGGTGCGCCCCACAGGCTGCCATCCTGAGTCAGCTTCGGGGGCCAGCAGAAAAGGCCACCATTGGTTTCACGCCTGGCAGAGCTCTAAGAATGTCATTGGTCTCTCAGAGACAAAGACACTGAGGGTCAGAGCCAGCAAATGACCTGTCCCGTGGCCCAAGGGGTAGTTACTGGGGCGTGAGCACTAGTCAGGACTCTGGGATCCCCACGCCACGTCTCTTACCCGGACAGCTCTTCCCAGGAGTTCCTGAGGCACGGAGCAGGCCTAGCGTGACATAGTTGTGTGGGGGCCGTTGGTTGGTAAACTCAAAGCCTCAGCTTTGGGTTCTGTAACAAAAGCTAAAACCAGGCTCTAAACAAAAGCACAAAGGTAATCCTCTTTTTTTTCTGAAATAGAGTTAGTTTGGTCATGTAAGAAGCAAAGTGAGTTTGAGAGACACCGCTAGACTACCCTGTACCTTTGTGCAAACTGGTGCATGACGCCCCTTCCTCCAGAAGCTTGACTTCCCATCTGTCTGAAATTCAGAGGATCTACTGATTTCCTTAGAAAAAAAGACACTCTACTGCCATCTGCTGGGAAATAGTTGAAATAAATTTACACATCTGTATCTTCCATGGGAGCGGCAGCCCCCACCCAACACACACGTAATGCAGGGCACAGCCCACACCACTGCACCCAGCACCCCCTAACCTTGAGCATGGACTGTGTTTTGGGAAATGGTGTTTGGATCCAAAGAAGTTCAAACGTCAGTGGCAGCGCCAGTCTTCCCTCTGGAGACCACACCAAGCAGCACACCAAGGTTGTGCTGGGAACAGGGCACTCGGGCCCCTGCGGTGCCGGAGTAGGGCACAGAGCTGGCCGGGCTGTGTCCGGGAGTCTGGCAGGGTCTTGGCAGTCACTGCCAAGGTGGGGAGAAGGCGACTGTAGGACTAACGCTGACACCGCTCCTTGTGAAAGAAAGTTGCTTCTGGGCGCCAGCAGGAGATGACGGCCCCTTCCCTCTTTAGCAACATCGGTGACACATGTAGAACATGAGCACACGTGAGAGTGAGTCCACGTGCTCCAAACCCTCACTAGGTTTTTTTGTGCACTCCATGTCAAATCTTCACGCCAGCGTAACTAGGAGAAAGTGAGCTGGCTTTTGTCCTGCCTAGAGATGCAGGACAAGGCACAGCGATGCCTTCTATATCTAGAACCCTGTCAGCTGCCACTCCCCCACCCTTCCGGTGGCTGTTCGTGCATTCAGTGCATCAGACCAAAAAAAAAAAAAAAAAAAAATGGAGCCCTGCATCAGTTAACTCCACGCTGCACATTAAACCGCCCCAAACTCTAGTGGCTCCAGAGCAACCACCACCTATATAGCTCACAGCTCTGTGGGCTGGCTTGAGTTTAACAGGGTGAGCCCACACCTGCAGGCCATTGGGCATTGGCCGGCGGAGGGGGCCCCAGTGGGCCAGACCAAACTCATTCATGTGGCCCAGCAGGATCCTGAGAAAACGAGCAGCCATGTGCAAGGCCTCTCGAGGCCTAAGTGGGGAGCTGACACAGCACCTCGGCCACGGCATCCAGTTGTCAAAGCGAGCGGCAGTGCAGATTTGCAGAGTCAGTCATGCGGCCAAGAGTATGGTTCCAGGGGGAAAGGAGGATGGTGGGCACCTCTGCAGCTTATCACTGATGCCAAATCCAGGTGAGGTGCTGAGCTCTGGGGATAGAAAACACAAGTCCTCCCTTCAAGGAGTTCTGAGACATATGCGAAAGATGAGAAGGGAGCAGCAGACAGTTAAAACTGTGCTTGATTAGTGTGGCAACAGAAATATGTTACTTGTCTGGAATGGAGTGTGAGTAACCTGGGATTACCGAAACATGACACCGTCGGCGGGCAGAGGTCTGTGCTGAAGAATCTCACTTCCATATTGCATCCAGACTTATTTTCATGATTATGTTCTCTTCGGTGCAGAAGAGGGACATTTTTCCCCCATTAACAGTCTTTGTCTTTAAATAACAATACTTCAAGCAGTAACTTCTTAGTCAGACATTTCCATTACATCTTGGGTTGCTTTTCTGGCCTTCTGTGGCTGTGCCTGGAGGGCCATGACAAGGACCTTTTTCCAATTATCCAGGACCTTCGGGCCAAGCCCCCCTTCTACTTCCCTTGAAGAGGGGGGTTGGCGTTAGGGATTGGAGGACAGAAAAGTACACATGTGGGGTGTCAGAAGGTGGCGGCCTGACAGATGGGTTCTGATGCCACTGAGAAGAAGCCTCCGTGGCCGAAAACACCTGGAACTTAGTGTCTGCCCACAGCCCTGACCATGAAGAGAAACGCTCGCAACACAGGCCCCGTGGCAGTTGTGTTCTGGAAATTTCTATGCCTTTCCAGCCATTCAAAAGGCACCACATCACTGACTCAACTCAGTGGTCCTCGGGAATTCCTTGGAGGTGTGGGTGGAGATGTTTTCTGGCAGCTCTATTAATAGTTCTCAACTTTGGCTTGGCCACCAAGCCCCCTTCTGGAGGTGGGAGGATGGTAGAAAGACAGTCCCTGGCCCCAGGCGCTCTCCCTGCCTTGGGGAGCTCACCCCATCAGGTGACTGTGGATAGTTGGCTCATAAAGGAGAAGGAGGACTAATGCACAGACCACAAGGAAGTTAGACGTGCCCGGGGGAGCTGGGTTGGGCTGATGATTCGCTTAGGGCAGGTTTGTCTGGGCATTCACTGTTGGCAACAGACTGTAGAGCTTGCTAGTCTTGAGCATTTTGGGATATGACCACAGGAACGGTCAGCTAATGACAGCGTGGTGTAACAAACCCACAGTGCAGCCGACCAAACGGGTGCAGCTGTCTGACTTCCTCTCTTCAAGGGGGTTGAAAGGAGGATTTGAGGGCAGGTCGATTATCTGGAAGGTGACCTCAGGAAACACTGACCTGATCAGGGAAGTGACACGGGGAAGAGAAGGAATCCAAGCAAGGATGTGTCATGCCGGTTAGCCCTGCAGGCAAGTCCCACCGGGCGACTCTACAGGACGTGGACCTCAGGGTTATCACTCCCCAGGGCAGAGGGAGCTGGGTGCACCCTGTCCGGGCAGCCCTGCAGGAGGGATGTCTGACATCAGAAACAGATGCCTCTAGTGCTGGTGACAAAGGACAAGGGATGCAAGGTCACCCTGAGTGTGGGAGAAGAGGTCAGCTTTAGGCCACAAAACGCTTAAATATCAGACAGTATAGCACCTGAAATGACTGCCTGAGAGAAACAAAAACTCACCTTACCACATGTGCAAAGCCCCAAGACCTCAGAGGGGAAGATGTTTTCAGAACCAGGCTAACCAGCTGCCCGCCCCGGGTCAGGAAGAGGTGCCGGGTCTCAGGGGTGCACTCACAGCACGAGTGTCACAGGCTTGAGGGAGAGAACCGGAGGACAGCACAGTGCAAGGCAGACCTGCAGACACTGTCGAAAGCCTGTTATGTGACAGCAGCAATTATTAAGTTATTCCACAGTGGCTGATACCTCTCAGGATACTAATAGGCTTATTCAAAGCCAAATAAGCTCAGGAGATGTCAAGCCCCTGCCTGGGTTTCTGAGATCCTTTTCTAGGGGTTTATTAGATCCTTTACTGTTCTATTGCACATTGCAAATCTCTCAAAGAAAGAGAGAATGCAGCATTTCCCAAACCTGTTTCATTAGGAAGCCCATTTTACTCCCAGGCACCTTGGAATCACTCTCTGGAACTAGTGTTCCCCAGCACACAGTTCGGGGAACACTCACTCCTGAGATAGCCTGCAGGAAGCCCATGGGCTTTGAAAAGCAGCTCTACACCACACCTATTCTAAACACAGCTGGACCTGCGGGGTTTTCCAGGCCCTCCCGGGACCGTGAGTATAGGTCAGGCCACTGCCGCAGCCAGGCTGCCTTGCAGGGCGAACGGCTGATCCTTCAGTGCTTCTAACCCGGCCCCTCCTCTGTCTGCCTTTCAGATGGGCTTCTTTCGCCGAAGGTACAAAGAAATCATTGAGGCCGAGAAGAACCGGAAAGAGAACGAAGACAGTTGGGACTGGGTCCAGAAAAACCAGTGACCTGCCACACCAGTCACGTGACCCAGCCATTTCGCCTGTCGCCCTTGATCTTTGTATCTTCCATATTTGGAAGAAAGATTCTTCTCCAGATTTTTCGGAGGCCCCACTGATGCTGTTCTCGTCATTCTGTCAAGCCCGGGTGCCAACCTGAGGCAGCCAACCTTGGCCAGGTCACATGACTGGAGCCCACCGCTTCCTTTTAAAGATGAATTCTGAACTTGGGAAAGTGAGCTACGGAGCCGAGCAATATTTATGAATGCAATGTGCGTGGTCGACCCTCAGGGGAAAACTGTTACCTAAAAGTATTTTTATAAATATAAGCCTTTTATACTGACTATGTCTTTATATTTGTATCAATGTTTTATTATTTCTATTACATAGTTATATAGTTCACTCAAGCACTGATATCTGACCTGGAAACACATGTACATTCATATAAATTTTAAAGGATAAAAATCTTATTGTTCTGTGGGACTTGCTGTTCAAACAGACTTGCATATAAAAATAATCTGAGGAAACCTCACGCCAAGAACCCACCAAACTTGCAGTGCTGCGGGTAGGTGGTGGTGGCAGGCCCCCTCCAGGATTGCCTGTCCTTATGGCTTGGAGTCAAGTGGCAGGTCATGTGCTAGAGAACTGGTTTTTTTCATATATACCTGTCACTGGAAGATTCCCAACAGGAATTTGGATGGAAAGCCTGGTTCCCAGCAATAAGTCTGCTCTGCATCACCTCCACACAGCTGACATCTCACCCTCCTTCCAATTGGATTGGTAGAAGAAGGCCTGGAATGACGCCATTGGGTCATCTGGTAAACCTCAGAATGGCATCTCATCCTGGACATCAACACATCAGAGTCTACACACCACAAGGACTGAATCAGTGACCACCAAGGAAGACTTGGGTCTGAGTGTCGTGTGTGTTGCCTGTGCCTGGTCATTTGAGTGGAGAGGTCTCTGTTTCCCCATCACTTCTGCTGTCCCAGATCATGGTAATTGTAGATTCCTTCCCAGAGGTGACCTGTCAACCTGTTCTTACTGTTTAAGTAGTGTCTTTGGTGGGGCTCCCAAGAAGCAGACCCCAAGGCAAGGATCTGCATGCAAGTAACTTATTACAGAAGTGTTCCCTGGGGACAGCAGTATGGGAGTGAGGGAAGCAGGATAGGGAAGGGGAGGAAGCCAGGGAAGGGTTCCCTATTAGGGAAGGTCCCGTGGAGGGTAGCTTCAGCCTGATCCTGCAGGGAAGCTCTGGAGATTATGATGTATCTCAGAGTTGTCCCAGCCTGAGGCAAGGGAGCTGAGCCTTCATATTCTTGCACCCTGGGGAGATAGAAATTTTATACTCTCAGTTCCTACTGGCAAAATGGCCCAATAGTTCAGGGTAATTCTGCTGAAGGAGAGCTGCAGGTGCACCCCCCACCTGGGGAGGCATACAGGAATGATGCATAGAGATCTGGGCATAGCTGCAGCCTCCTCGCCTGCCCCCTGCCTGGTTGACTGCTGAGTTATGGCCTTCAGTATGCAAGCATTCTCTCTGACAGTGCTTGTTAGCAATGTGCTGTGCTGCTCAGTTTTGAGTGCATTGTGACTTTCTAAAAGGGCAACGAGAGGATGGCTGTAGCATGCTCAGCACTGCACCTGACCCTGCAGCGAACGCTCAATACCTGTTAGCAGCTATGGCTGCTGTTACCACTGCTGAATGACCATCTGATAAGGGAGAATCATGTGGCTCAGAGGAGGGTCTGACAACGAGTCCTTCATGACTTACTAGAGCCTGCTCTGGCCCCAGGTACATTCAAATGGAAATTAAACAAGCAGAGGACAGAGTGGATTTTTTAAATGAAACCCCATTTGCAGTGTTCCTTCAATGGGCTTTTGTTCATTGTGTCATGTTGTCCTTTAATAAATCACTTAAAATTCTCAGGTGGTAGTCCTGGGCCAGCCCCACCAGCAGTGTGGCCAAATGCTTTTGTGGCCACTAACCAGCCTCTTGCAAGGGGGTGCAGACACATTTGTGACAGCGTGGAAGGGTGACTGGCAGGCCGATGGTTCGGCCAGCCAGAGGGTCAAGCCTCATTTCAAGGGGTGGGGTGCTCCTGGGGACAATGTCAGAGCCGGATCCATTTGCTTCTGGATAGTAGACCCACATGAGTAGTTACACTCCCAGGAGATCACTACAACTTCACAAGGCAGTTCTGAGAAAATCATACTTGGCATCGGCAGGAGCAAATGCTGGCAGCCATTCCAGGAACCTGTTTGTGAAGGATGGTGCCTCTGCTTGTCTGAGCATGCCGAGGAGCAGGTGGGGCTGCAGGGGCGGGGGAGGTGGCCACTCTGCACTCTGTGGTGCTAGAGAGGAAAGTCCAGCACAAGGTTAGTGCACGCCCCTCCCCCTTTGCAAAAATGATTTGCGTATGCGCAGTTGACCTGGGACTCAAGAGTTTGGAATATTCCCACAGTGACCCCTAAACCTGTCACAAAGAAGAAATCATGAAGTTTAGGAGCCAGGAGGCACTAGAGGAAGTGAGTGGGTCCCTGGCTTTGGGGTGACTGACAGGCACACATCTGGAACCACTTACCCCTGAGGTCACTGAGGCTCTCCCAGTCAGTCCTTCAGGAAAACTCCACCAACGTCAGCAGGAGTATTCTGAAGTCTGGTAAATGTAGAAAATCCAGTAGGAAGTCCTTCACCAAGTCATGGGAAGCCTAATCCTTGAGCCAAAGACAAAGAGGTGTACACTACCTGTTCATCCCTGGCAAAGTCATGTTTTACAAGGTTATTCTACTTTTTTTTGGAGAGGGGGGCGGCAAGGCATTATGCCCAGGTGAACGCAGTTATGCATAGAATACGTGTAAAACATACATCTAGAGAAACCTGCATAACCTGATTCAAACTGCCCAAAATTTACAGGCACTGTGAAGGATTATAACTTAAGTGAAATGGCCCTTTAGCAGACAAAAGGCAGAAGTGTCCTTTTGGAAATGCTCTAACATACGGGGTTGTCGTCAATCCATGGTCTCCTGGTTTTCAGCACATTGGGGAATAACGAACAAATCTCCCACGTGGTACAACGCTTTACAGCACAACGATCTAGATTTCTGACTTGGTTAAGGTTTTGGTTTTCTTTTTCTATTGTGCACGGTGTGACTGGCAGAGTGAGTTTCAAAGCTTTACGAGTGATTACTTGCATGGAAGGCACCCACGCTAACTTCCCGTCCAGAACTTGACTGATACCTTCATGTACATTTCCGCGGGGGAGCTTTGGCGGGAGGAATGTTCCTCCTCACGAAGTCACGTGTTTTAAAGTCTATGCAGTCACTTCTAATTCACTTGCACTGTTTGGAGAATGCAGGTTTACAAAAATACATTTGAAATAAAAAAAAAAATGGCTGCAAACAATTCAGAAGTTTGGTCTGAAATTTCTTTGCTAACGGCCCATGGGCTGCACACAGCTCAAGATGTCTAAGAATACCACCCAATGCCAAATCATGTTTACTTAAAACATTATGAGGGTTTTTTGCAATTACCTCTTGCGATGTATTTAATGTGCGGTCCAAGACAACTCTTCTTATTCCAGTGTGGCCCAGAGACACCAAAAGGTTGGCCACCTCTGCAAGAGGGTGTTGAAGACAGGAATGTGCGGGTCCATGCAGTCGTTCATGAACAACCCACTAAACGTGGCTGAACTGTCCCTGGTCTTTGGCCTCCCCTCATGGCCATCACCTGGTCTGTGTGCCGCCTACATGCTCAGGGCCACGCCCGAGACCTCCATCTGAAGGTAAATTAAATAGAATACACTCCTCGGTGCTAATAGGCTGCTTTCACACGCAGCCCCCAGCAGTCACTGACCATTCCCCTGTCTGGGTCGCATTCTCACACATTCGCAGACATTGGGCTCTCTTAGAATTTTCATCTCTGGCATCTCTTCCGTTATGTCCCTGTTCTTATCGCAAATGCTGTTCATGTCTTGTGTTTTTCTCTTTTTTCCCTACGTGAGACCAACAAAGATACACCTCTTTTATTGGTCTTCTTCAAGAATAAGCTTTTGGTTGTACCAATCGAGTCTTCTGGGTTTTGCTTTCTATTTCATTAATTACTACTGATCCTATTAAAATTTATGATACTCCCCCATGATTAAAATTCATATACGTATACACTGCATGGTAGAGACGGGGTATGAAAAGTTACACACCAAGGGGTTAAAAAGGCTTGTCTTTAGGAGGTGGAATTGGCCATGTGTTTGCCTTGCTGTTTTAGTTTTGTTTTTCCTAGCCTGACTTTTACCAGTGAGCGTCTAGTTCTTTTGTAACAATGAAACACAGGCCAACTGTTTTTTAAATAGATACATCTGGGAGAGCAAGAATGACTAAGCGAGAAAGAGTCCAAGTTGTAAGTCTAGAAAGGAAGAGATTTGTTTGCAGCAGAGAGCACTGGGGAGCCTGACACCTGGGCCAGAGGTCCAGCAAGTGATTCTGAGCATTTCAATCTCAGATGCTTCCTGGCTGAACACAACCTGCCACCATTACTAGTGCTAATTAAATGCGCTTCTCTAAGCTTGCTCTGGCCGTTTCCCTAAGCCAGGGACAACAGACCCTCCCGAGATACGATCTGGACTTGTTATCCCATCTAGTGGAGCCTGAAGGCAGTGAGGGGTGGGGGGGCAATGCTCCAGCAGCCCGACGCAGGGTCTCAAAGCACGGGCCTCCCAGAATGAAGGCAAGGTTTGGGGAGAGATTTCAACCCTAGGGAAGGCATGAGGAAGGACTGTGGAGTCCTCTGGTTGCGTCTACCACCCTGGACAACTTTATGAAAAAGAACACGCAGCCCAAATTCTGAAGTCTTGATCGGGGAACAAGGAACTTGATGATGAGGCCAAAAGAATGTTCAGTTCATGCAGCCACAGAGCCGAGGCTGCCAAAAGTCAGGCCCGAAATCCTGTGGGTTGTCAAATTGTAAAATCCATTACATTCGGATTATCGGGCCCTGGCATTGAGGAGGCACACCCGAGGGAACGCGTGGGACCCAAAATTGCATTGGGGCCGTGTGAGAGGCGCCATGAGCCTCCTCTGCTTCTGTCTAATGAAGCTGTTGCTGCCCTGCTTGAAGACCCCAAAATAACAATGTAATGGCCTTGATGGAGAAGCCCGTTTTCTATACGCCCCTCACCCCTTCAATCCCTTCGGATTTACAGGAGAAGTCCAACCCTCTTGCAGGTCAGTCACACTGTCAAACCATAGAAGAGAAGGCTTTGGCCACCAGGAAAGGCCGCGGAGTGAGGACGGACCAGGGCCCAGCTCTGCTGTGCAGTGGGCACTGCGCAGGGCCCAGCCACACGGAGCAGCTTGGAAGGCTCTGGGAGACGCTGCTCAGTGGACAGGTCGATGCCAAAGAGCACCTCATGTGTCACGACACAAGGGCGGGAGGTACATATAACCTGAGCCGTGTTTGGGGGTGAATTGGTCAGAAAACCAATTAAAGGGGGGAAAATACAGTTGTTAATTTCAGGGGAAACAAACGGGGAACAGCAAATGGACACAGGTGCATCTGGCCTCCAGCCGCCCCCGCCTCCCGCTTTCACGGTTGCTGAAGGTACTACAGGTCCCAGCTCTGGCTGTGAGGCGTCCTAAATCAGCCCCTAAGTTTGTTGTGAGTTTGGGTGTGGGATGCATCCACCCAAGGCCCTACACTGGGCCTTCCAGGGTCGCACCCCCCTCCTCAGCAAACTGCAACAAGGCACTGTAACCAGGGTTACTAACAATAACCATATATATAACCATGCAGATCATCCTACAAAGAGTGTGATGAGGTCGTGAAATCATACAGAACGTTGCCTCTCCTGGGAGGCCAGGGAAGGCTTCCTTCCCTAAGGAGCAGAAGCTTGAGAAGAAGAAATAACTAGATGAAAAAACAGGGGAAAGCATTCTGGGCGGAGGGAACTGCATGTGCAAAAACCTCAGGGCAGGTAGGAGCCTAGATCGTTCCAGAAACTGAGAAAAGCCCAACAGCAGCCAGAGTGCAGGAGCCATGGGGCACAGGGCTGAGGCGAGGCAAGGCCAGCAGAGCCAAGAACTCCGCCAGCAGGCGACTAGAACGATAGCAGCCCACTGGCAGCTCAGATGCTAGAGGGGAGGGCCCAAGGCGAGAGCAGCTGCTGGCCATGAGAGTCCAATCACTGGGGAAGGAGTCAAATAACATGCTACTGGCTGTCCCCTGGTGGTCGGGACCTGTTGGGCAGCGTTCCTCCTTACAGCTGCTTTAAAAGTATGTGAATATTTTTTGGCTATCTATGGGGACAGAATATTTAACTCCCTAAAACGTCAGTGAAGTTGTACTGAGAGGCAACAATAATCAAGAAGTTAAGTTCTGCAATCAGTGGGAATAGTGGGAAAAGGGGGAAAAAAGCCTCTTTTAAAAGAACAAGGACCATAAACCTGGACCATAGTTTATAAAAGCAATGTTTTAATTGGGCATTCATCTCAAGTTGCAGAATTATGGAAAAACTGAGAATCATGATGAAGCATAGAACATGAGCATAGTGAAATGGGGCCGTTCTCCTGGCTTTCCAAAACTATGTCACCGTCAGGAAGAGTCACTCTCCCACCCCGTGTAACCACGGGTGAGATGCTGTTACCTCAATGCGTCTCGCTTGGCGACATGTTCTCTACGATGTCATTGCAGTTACTAGGAAAATCTCCATTTCAAATACATCTTATAAAGAAAACAGGGATATACTTTTAATTCTCAGCTGTTTATATTTTGGGCTGTTTAATATAGATTATTTTCCATAGCTATGTCCGCGTGTGTATGTATGAATGCTTAAATGTATGCTCTGAACCCCTGAGTCGAAAACACTTTTCGTTGTACTTAAGTCTCTTTACTCAGGTGGTTTATTCTCAAGTTTTCTGAAAATTAATATTGTTCTACTTTGACTATATGACCTTGAGCGATGGCATACTGAATGAAAACACCAGTATTTTGCCTACCAGAAATGGGGACATTTGTTATTAGATAGATACCTGCAAGGATGTAAAACGGGATGTCTCACTATTCAAGTTGGTGTTGTTGTTTTTCAAGGAAGCTAGTAACTCCAAAGAAACAGTGGCAATTTCAGAAAAAAAAAGATCAACCAGAAAAGTATTGAGTCGTACATACATCCAAAATACCATCCACCACAGTGTTAGTTCTCGTTACTCTCTGGGCTCCCCAATGTAAAAGAGTTGGATAAATGCTGTGACAGAAATGGATTCATCCATTCACTTTACTTGAGAAGCAGCACTCAATACGTTTTCTTTTTAAAAATTCATTTCACATTGATCATATGCCAATGTGCCGAACCCTGCATGATATATAAGATCTGTGTTATTCTCTGAATATTTTCTCAATTTGCTGTTTAGCCATTTAAAAGATCTTGCTTTCTGTCATTCTGGAACAACCATTACCCCCCCAATTCTTTCTTTGCAAAATTCCCAATTCCATCAGCTGGAACATTTCGCTTTTTTTTTTTTTAATCGTAAAGCCTCTGTGCCGTGTTACCATCCCACCCCGGAACTTCCTCTATTTCCCCGCTGGGTGAAGTGGTTTATTGGCTGTCAATTTATAAAGTCCCCTCTGGGATTATCTGCGTGCACGAGAGTAAGGATGGAAACATGTTCCAATGCCTTCCCTGTCCAAATAGAATTAGCAGTCACAATTTATCATTATCTAGCAAGAGTGGATGCAATTCCCCTGAGTGACCCAGAGTGCCCATCGCAGGGCCGTCTGTACAGAGTCCTGGCCAGATGGCTGTGGTCTGCAGGGTCCGATGGCTTCCTCTACTGCCTCTTTGGTTTAACAGGGGTTTTTTTGACATGTGTGTATTTCTACATTATATATGCATAGATAAGCATTTGGTTTAAACCCTGCTCCTCAGAGTCATGAAAAGAGACAGAGAGAGACAGAGAGGGGGAAATGTCTCTCTCAGCTGTCCCCATCTGCCCAGTTTCTTCACCACTCCCTCTAACACCAACTGACCACCGTCACTCGCCATTCCGATCGTCTTTATGAAGTTACAAACACATATAAATAAGGATCTTCGTTTTTCCCTCTTACAGACAAAGGTAGCTTGCTATGTTCACCATTCTGTGATTGTGTTTTTCCCTCTCTGTTCATCGAAGGCACCCTTCGCCTTCTTATTACTGTGTCTTCCATTGTTCTGATGTATGGATGAACCGTGACTTATATAATCAGCCCCCTTCTGAAGGAAACTTAATTGCTTTCCAGTCTTTGATTAGTACCACAGTTGGTAACCCTGTACTTTGTCGTTTTGCCTGTGTGCGGGCATTCTCTAGGACAAGTTTTTAGGAGTAAAACTGTGAGGACCGTGGATCTAAGCATTTGTGATTTTGACAAAGATGGTCAAATTTTCTGTAAGGGCTGTACTAACTTACTCCCACCCATAATGTGCTGGTTCACCTTGATGTGTTCTCAGTGGTTTTCTGAAGACACAAACATCTTGATCGCTCTTCGTTTCCTATCTATAGACACTCATTCATGGACCAAATATTACCAAATGCCAACAAAGGCCCAAACCCTCTCCCTAGGCCCTAAAGATGGGGGAGTGAAGCAAACAGACACAACGCCATTTCGTAAAATTGTAGTGGGGACTAAAGTTGAAGGGTACATGGGAATTCTTCGTTCTTGTATCATTTCTATAAGTCTATAATTTAAAAAAACATTGTTAGCCTACACTGGAAAAACAAAAATTTTTAGAAGCCAACCACAGGGGCAACAACCAACCATGTTTGCTGCCAGCAGGGGCCTGTGGGCTGGATTTTACCCCTGGGCTTCCAGCTTGTATGACCTGGTTGAGACCTGGTTTCTTGATTTGATTTTGAGCAAGGTGTTGCTGCTGACGACCATTACTGGCACCACATCTGGAACTTTTTTTTTAAATTCTTATTCAAGTACAGTTTTCTGTTTTATATTCCCTCCCCTGCCCCCCCTCAGTGCTCCCCACCTCCCTCCCATTTCCACCCCCCACCTTAATTATTGTCCATGTGTCCTTTATACTTATTCATGTGAGTCCCTCCCCTTTTCCCCTATGATTCTCTCCCCTCTCCTCTCTGGACCCTGTCAGCCTGTTCCATATTTGAGTGTCATTGGTCATATTTTGCTTGCTTGTTTGTTTTTTTGTTTAGATTCCTGTTAAAGGTGAGATCATATGGTATTTATCTTTCACCGCCTGGCTTATTTCGCTCAACATAATGTTCTCCAGTTCCATCCATGATGTTGCAAAAGGTAGGAGCTCCTTCTTCCTTTCTGCTGCATAGAATTCCATTGTGTAAATGTACCATAGCTTTTTGATCCAGTCATTTACTGATGGGCATCTAAGTTGCTTCCAACTCTTGGCTATCGTGAATTGTGCTGCTATGAACATCGGGGTGCATAGGTTCTTTTGGATTGGTGTTTCAGGCTTCTTAGGATATACTCCTAATAGTGGAATTGCTGGGTCAAAAGGTACGTTCATTTTTAGTTTTCTTAGAAAGTTCCATACTGTTTTCCATAGTGGTTGTACCAGTCTGCAATCCCACCAACAGTGAACTAGGGTCCCCCTTTCCCCACAACCTCTCCAGCACTTGTTGTTTGTTTCTTTGTTTATCACATCTGGAACTTTTAAACCGGCTTAGCACCGGCAGGGAAGCTGCAGAGCCAGCCCCGACATGAGTGTTCAATGTGATAATACAGCAGGTTGCACCCGAATGCAGCCCCAGCCCTCCGAGATGAAGAAAAGCGGTGATGGTCGGGACCATCTTCCCCCAAGAGGTCCCGCATTTCCTTAGCGGCCGCTGGAGAAGGTACAAGCCATCTGGCCTCCTGGTTTCTGATCTCAGCCATGCACAGCACTAGGGGGGCATCTAATAATCTTTCAGAACCCCACTGTAGGAGAAAATCTGCTTACATAAATAAAGGGGGCAAAGGAATTTTTTTAAAGATTTTTAAAATTTATTTTTAGAGAGCGGGGAAGGGAAGGAGAGAGTTAGAGAAACATTAATGTGTGGTTGCCTCTCACACGGCCCTCGCTGGGAATCTGGCCCACAACCCAGGCATGTGCCCTGACTGGGAATCGAACCAGCGACCCTTTGGTTTGCAGCCCGAGCTCAATCCACTGAACTACACCAGCCAGGGCAGGGCAAAGGAATTTTAAAGTTGGATTCAGTGATGAAGGGAGAAGCAGTTGTTTCAACATTGGACAGAGAAATGTTCTTGGCACATCCGGGTTTTCTATGTAGGAAGGAAAAACCAGGTGGGTAGCGAGGCCCCCTTCAGGAGTCCCATGCAGCATATGGGGTGGTCTCATCTGAGGGTGCAGCCCAACCTGCCAGAGATGGGATGTGTTATTAAATCAGTTTGCAGACTGATCCAGGGGACAATTTTTCCTCCTCTCCCTTCTCACCCTGCAGCTGCTCTTTCCCAATCAATGAAGTCCAAAAGCCAAGGGGAGCATAGCCCAGGAGCGCCAATCTCAGAGGAGGAAGCCGCCTGATGAGCAGACCTTGGGAGGCGGAGAGATTACTCAAGGTGAAGAGTGGGGAACAGCATTCTTGACAGAGAACAGCATGTGCAAGAGAGTCAGGACGAATATGACATGGCTTTGGGGCTGGGTCTTACTCTCTTGCCATTTCTCTCCGCATCCTCATTTCTCTTAGGAACAGGCCAACAGATAAGCAATCTAGAGTTATGAGTGTAGCTTCCTGAGGACAGAAGGGCCTACGCAGCACAGATCTAATAGATTGTGGGTCTCAGGCCTCATAACCAGAGCACAAAAAAAGCGCCCATCTCAGGCCCAAGTCACCTCCTACTCACCCCCCATAAATACGTCTGCGCTCAGACCAAGGAGGTTTTAGTAAGCACTGTGTTTATCCCAGAATACTTTTCTAGATTTCTGTCAATGCCATCCCTTCAAATAAGATCAGTTACAGTCATTTTCTGAGCCGCCTCCTTTATACACAGTGTGCAACAATGGCGAGAACTCAGAGGCAAGACCTGGACGTAATCCCGGCCAATGATTTGAACTGTAATCCCAAACTGCGGCTTCCTGGGCAGAAAGGAGCCCCAGACGTGAAGGTATCTATTGGCATCTCAGCTCTGCGCCCCAGCCGTGGGACTGAGCAAGCCTCTTCACCCCTGTGAGTCTGGTTTCTCATCCGGAAGCTGCCATTGTTGATTTCTGACTCACCTCGAGGGAGCGAGGACTGGAGAAAACAGAGTCTCATGGCGATGCTTGATGTGCCTCCCGCCGCGGTTGCATTGGACTCTGAGAAGCACGGAGGCTGGAGTGGGGATGATATCTCACACTCCTGGAGACACCACCACCCGCCACAGCCAACCAGACCGGGGCAGGCCCATGTCTGACATTTGCAGAGCAAGAGAACAATGGAGGCCCAGATTCTGTGTGGGGGCAGTTTCTCCACACCATCCAATCCGAACCAGGAAACAGCAAGGAAATGTAAGACTGGACAACCAGGTTGCATTTAAAATAATCCAAGTCCCTGAAATTCTGCCCTGGGGCATGACCCAGCCCAGGGTCCAGGGGCACAGCCTGCCTCCCTCCTGCCCCAGACATGTGAGGCCCATGCCCACGCATGTGGACTGTCCGATACTCGTGCAGTCCAGCTGCATCCTCACCCTCCCACCCTCATCCTGCAAACAGCCACCCCCTGGCCACCCCTCCCCCGGGATGAGATCAGCCCTGAAGAAACAGACCCAGTGATGAAATGCATGCTGACCCTAGAAGTGGGTTCAGAGCTGTTTTAGGTAGCAATCCCAGACGGGGTGCCCCCAAGTATGTTGTAAAACGGGCCAGTGGGGTAGTGACAAAACAGCCACGGGGAAGTAAAAGTGCAGCCTAGGGAAGATAGTCAGCAATACTGTAGTAACTGTGTGCGGTACCAGGTGGGTGCTGGAAATATCAGGGGAACCACGCTGTAAAGTAGGCGATTGTCTAACCACTATGCTGTACCCCTGAAACTAAAACAGAACAACATGGAATGTAAACTGTGATTAGAAAATAAGAATTTTCAGTGTGGTGATTGCTGGGGGGAGGGAATAAGGGGCTAAATGGTGATGGGAAAAAGACACTAGAGATTAGAAATTTTTAAAATAGTTAACAAAATAAAACCGGGCCAGTGGGTGCACAGACTTCGGGTAGTCCCAGGTCCTGTTGTCCTGCAAATTCCTCAGAGAGAAGGGAAAGCTGGACAAGGGCTTGAAAGGGCCTCTAAAGTGCCAGGCCCAGGGCAAGGCTCCTCACGCTCAGGTCCAAGGACAATGCTTAGGTGGGACATCTGACCTACGAGCAGCCTAACCCAGAATGTGGCCTGGCATTCTCTTCAGCCCAAAGAGGGTAATTGGGGAAACTACTTTCCAAAACTGGCCACCACAGTATTTCCAGTTATATGTTCTGCCACCGCCTTGCTGGGTCCCAGCGAGAGGCGGAGACTTCCCCTCCCCTGTCCCTAGTAGCCTGGCACTGAGGAACTTCAGAGATTAGGTCATAAAATGTGATATAGTTTCCCTCGGGGCTTGATCTTGCTCAGAGGACACACCCTGGCCAACCAGCCACCATGATGTGAGGAAGCCCAAGCCACCAGAGAGACCATTGTTTTAAAGTATGGATTTTATTAATATTCAGGAACGGTAAGGCCAATAGACAGGAGGCAGCTGCCAACGAAAAGACAGTTTGTTATACTCATAGTTCCCAAGAGAAGAGGGCACACCATGCCACGGTGCGGGGGGGTGGGGCGGGCAGGGTGCACGTGGGGAAGCCCCAGTACTGGTCAGGAGGCGGAGGGAGGGTGGGAAACTGTGTCAAGAGGCTTTATTGTGGTTTCCATGGAAAGGAACTGGTGACGCAAGGTGAGCAGGTTTAAGACGGGCTAGTTGGAGTAATTTCAGTGCCCTCTGGGGTACAGGGACTGTCCCTAGTTGTGTGGCAGCTGGCCAGGAGGGAATTAGGGAAAGGAAACAGTGGCCTGTGGTGTGAGAGCCTCAGAAAGGAGGGGTGAGGGGTCGGTTGGTCTGCACAGGAAAGGCGTGCTGTCTGTAGGAATGGGCGGCAGCCACTCAAGAGTTGGCAAGGCCCCAAGATGTCAAAACATCAGAGAACAGCAAGTAAAAGGCACAGCTGCTACAACCGTGTGTGGGTTTTCCAACCAGCAGCCTGCAGGTCTCAACCCATGGCCAGCATCAACTGGGACATAAAGAGGTGAGTCTTCAGATGAGCCCAGCCTCCCTGTCTCATCTTCAAGGGGTTCAGGAGACACCATGTAAAGCAGAGATGAGCCATTCCTACTGTGTCCTGTCCAAACTGAGACCATACGCACATATTTGTGTCGCTTTCTAAAAGTCACTAAGTTGCAGAGTACTATTTTATACAACCATAGAAACTTAAACAACGGTAATGAACTGAGCCAAATAGATTTTTCTCTCTCTCCCCAGAGATGAAAGTGGGATTTATGAAAATTAGCAAGTTGCTAGCAGGAAGACAGGTGGTTAGGCCCAAAGAGAAGCAGTGATGGAAGAAACAGGTGAGACACGATTGTGCTGATTCTTTCCCATGAAAGTCTCCATTCCTTGCGTCCACAGGTGCCTGTCACCCTTGGGAACGTATGGCACCCCGTCGGAAGCTGGTGTACAGTAAGCAAGCAGGACAGGTGAGACCTACCCACCGTCATTTCTCCTGCCAGTAGCTATTGGGGACTTGCAGCAACCATAAACATTAAGGAGCTTTGTGCATTCTCCAGGTCTTGCCAATTCCATGTGGCAGGTGTCTCCAGTCCCCAGAAGAAATGGGAACGTTTTGCTTTTAGTATTTTGAACATCATTTTGATGGTTCCAAATGTCCAAAAATTGTACTTCCTCTATCCATCTCCAAGCTCGGACCGGGAGAGGCGCCCCCTTCTGCTTTGCACTCATTCCAGAACCAGAGCCATCATTTACCTGCATGTTCCTGCCTGGAAAAGCAAGGCCTAGAGAGGGGAAGCGGGTGCCTGTGGCCTCCTTCGGTGGAGATGGGGCCTCCTCAGCCCTGGGTCCCCACACACCCCCCACACACACACCCCACCCGCCCCAGCCCAACAGTCAGATGTGGAGCCCAGGGCCACGTCGGCACCGGGGCAGGACTGGGTAGATAGCGGTGGGCCATTGAGGCTAAGACTGAACCTGAGAATCGGCGTATCAGTGCCTTTGGGCCATCCGTGTAGGACAAAGCACAGTGGGTGCACATCAGTGACACCGTGGTGGGGGTGGGGTGCAGAGGACAAGGCCAGAAAGGCTGATTTATTGATTTTTTTTCTCCCTGTATTCTCCTCTCCCCCAGTCCCAAAGATGGCCCAGTGCTCTCTCTACCCAGGCCACTGGGGAAGTTTGTGTGAAAAATAGAAACTGCCACCAGACACTCCTTTGCTCTGACTGTGATCACATACATGAGGGATGGTAGGAGAAGACCAGAACAGTAGGTGGCGGGGTTCGAGGGGAATGAAGGGGTAGGGTAGTGCTTGGCAGTGCTGGGACACGGATACCAAAGGGTGGGGGGAGGGAGAACCATGAGGTGCCAAGGTAGGAGAAACCAGCCAGGGCAGAGGCAACCCTGTCACGTGTGCACCGTGTCCCAGCATGTATTGGAGCCTGTGCACAAGTTAGCCTGTAGCCGTGTGTGCCAAGATGCACATCTGTGACCAGACCTGCCTGAGAAACCTCTCGCGTCACAGACCGTGGGCATGTCTGGGTCTGTCCGCCTGAGCTCTGCAAGCCCGGGTCAGGGGATAAAGCGAGTACCTGTGGCTGGACCTGAGCCCAGGGCCTGGGGAACCTGGGTGAGAGGCCAGATGCCAGCAGCGAGGCAGGAGCAGCTCCACCAGCCTGGCCAGGTGATACCATATGCCCTGGGACATAGGAGAGGCATTGAAGGGGCAATCCCTGTGGGGGTTAGGTGTGGAACAGGGCGGGGATCCCACCTCCAGGGGCAGGGGGCGCCCACCTCCAGATCCACTTGGGACTCTATGACTCTCTACCCCTTCAGGAGCCAAAGCCACTCCTGCCAAAGGGCTGAGGACACACAGGGCTGCCCTGCCCACTCTGCTCTGGTCGCTATTTCTTTGTAACAGGTTTCAGGGTGGGGCCACATCCCCCCCCCACTCCAGGGCTCCCAGGGAGGGCCCGTGTGCAGCGATGTGTCCCCTAATTCCACCCAAGTTCCCTGGGCCTGTCGGGTCTGAGATTTTGGAGGTAGGAAGAAGTGACTGGGGTGTCCTCCTCTAGGAAAGCTTCTTGGATTTCTGTGCACCCCAGAGTCTGTCCCAGACCAGGCTGTGTCTTGCTCTCAGATTTCCCCAACACTTCCTGACCACCAGCTCTACACCAGGTGTCCCTTTCTCTCTGTCCTCCGGAACACGCGCTCACTGCCCTTCTCTCCATCACCAGCATCAACCCCACCATTCCATCTCTACTCCGAGGCTGGCTGCCAAGTGGGGTACATTCTCTCCCACCCCACCCCAGACAAGCACACAGTCCCTCCCATTCCTGGGGGCTCTTCTGCTAATACCCTGGGGAAAGGTGAACAGGAGTGCAAATCACAAGAGCTAGGTGAGATGAAGGACAGGACTGGGCCCAAGGAGCTGGCAAGGGACAGAAGCCAGCTTTTGCACCCATTTGGGCACGTGAAAAGGACCTCACAACACAGGGACCACCAGGGGGCGGGCTACACCTGCTGGACCGCTGGGCCATTAGGGGGCTTTTTTTGTTCAGCGTGAAGTGTCCTTAGTTGACAAGGGTGCTTTACACAGGCCCCTCATGGGGCCAGTTGGAAAGCACCCCTGGGGAGGAGAGTTCAGGAAAAAGATAGCCAGGATGTCCTAGGTGTCAGTGGACTTAGGCGTTTGGTTGGAGAAATCCACGCGTGATGGGGAAGAGGGAGCCTTGGAGAAGGATCAGGATTCTGGGAGCATGGGTGCTGAGGGCAAAAGGATGAGCTCTTGGGAGCCCTTAGAGATCATGCCCTGGAGCAGCTAAATGGGAAGACAAGACAGGTTGTCTAGGGACATAAGAAAGCCCTCTGGCTTCCTAACAACATCCTGGCCTTCCAGGTCACGGGGAAGGGCAGCTGGGGTTCATAGCCTCCCCCTTGGGACCTGCAGCCCCAGACTTCAGGGGTGCTGCTCCTAGACCACTCCGGCCCAGGTATGCAACCCTGGTTTGGTCACATGGGCCAATGGAGTCCCCATTGTTGCTTCAGCCGGTTTGAGTTGTTTTCCACTCCAACCTACACAGAAGAGAAAAAGCAGCCCAAGAACAGAGGCTGCAGGGGAGAGATCCCGAGATGGTGAGCAGAGGAGGGGTAGGCTGCGGAGGGCGAACCCAGAAAGCATCACCATTCTCCTTTCTGGATTAATGCAACACCTTCTGTGCGGTTCTCTGCCTCTTGCACTGCCCCTGACCCAACCTGTCGGTCGGCGGGAACTTTCTAAACACGTGTCTGAATGCATCATGCCCATGGCCCCCAAAGCCCAGATCCAGGTCCTGAGTTGAAGGGCTCTGTTTGATATGAGCCTACACAACCCCAGACCCTTAAACTGCAGCCATTGCAGGACCCCCCAAGCATGCTCTCCCTTGCCTCTAAGCCTGGAAACGTGCTGCTCCCTATGCCTGGGACACTCCTTCTGTACCACTGCCTCCCCGGTTCCCCTTTCCTCAAAGCACCACCTCACTTTGCCCTTGAACTCAGTGTTCCTTTGCCAAGGGCAGTCCCTTCCTCACCCTGAGAGCAGTCTTGCCACTCTCCCCCACCTTCTGGTCCAACTGTCCCCTGCTACACTGGAGCTCTACCCCAGGGCTCCAGCAGAGACCCCAGGCCAGGCTGCCCTCACCATTACCTGCTCCATCTTCCTGTCTGCTCCTGTCCTTGGCCCCTGGCAGCCAGGCTTGTCAGCCCTAGTCCCACATCCCCCTGCCAGTCTCTGTCCCCTCACTCTGTGCAGCTCTTCCTTTTTGGGATCGTGGTCCTTCCTACATTTGCCATTAGTACTTAAAAAAAATCATATCCACTAACTTCCTATTTTTTAAAAAAGCATTTAAACAAAACTTAAGTTAACATAAAGAAAGCACTAAATAGTACAGGGGGCACATTTGGGGAATGTGACTCAGACACCATTTTGGTGCCCTGCCCAGACCCCCGCAGGTCCCTTTTACCGTTTCTGGGCATCCCGCTCTGGGCTTGGGTGTGCTTTGGCCTCAGTGGTGTGCGCCTGTCTTCAAGGTCGCAGGAGCTGCTTTGCTGTCATTCCCAGGGAGCCAGGATAGCCCCAGGTTTAACTGACATGTGAGTGTGATAGCCCAGCTCCCAAAACCTCCTTTCGGACAATTCTGAGATTCTGTGTCTAGAATGGAACCCAGTACATAGGGGGCACTCAATAAATGTTTGTTTGATGAACAAATGTAGCCAAACTTATCAATCTTATTCTTTGTAAATCCTGGAGTTCCGTCACTCTTAGGCCTTTCCCATTGAAGACAAAAAAGGCATTTACTTGTACTTGTTCTGCTGTAAAAACTTGCTTATGAATTTTGTGTATTTAATTATTCTCTCTCTCTTTGGTAAATACGGCTACTCAGGTTGTCCCAGTAGCAACTCCTGAGTTTTCCCTTTACTGTAAAATCAAGATGCTCTCGTACTTACGACTCGCTGAGTGATAGTGGTAGTTATAATGATTATATCACCACATGAAACAAATACTCACCTTGTAATTTTAAACATTTTCTTTAATAGCTACATAAAAATGAGGTCAACATCTAGGCAAGGACAGGAAGAAATGGAGGGAAGTAGGTTGAGTGAAGGATAGGGCTGTGGGTGAGTTTTTCTTTTATTTCTATTACTATGCATGACATTTAAAAACCTGAAACTTTAAATGAACAGAATATAGAGGAGAAGGACTTAAGGAACAGCAAGCTGCCCTGGCTGGTGTAGCTCAGTGGATTGAGCGCAGGCCTGCGAACCACAGGATTGCAGTTCGATTCCCAGTTAGGGCACATGCTTGGGTTGTGGGCCAGTTCCCAGCAGGGGACTCACGAGAGGCAACCATACATTGATGTTGCTCTCCTCTCCTTCTCTCCTTCCTTTCCTCTCTAAAGATAAATAAATAAAATCTTTTTAAAAAGAAAAGAAAAGAAACAGCAAGCTGTTTTCTTGCCTGAGCCTGAGACAAACACTTGGGTGAAGGTAGGTTTGGGGTTTTTTGGTTGTTTTTTGGAGGTGATCTCAGGAAGCGAGAGGATGCAGGTAAGGGAAGGTGGTTACTGGAAGGCCCTAGGGAGTTTCTAGTAGAGGCAAGGCCATACACTAGAGAACCTGCGTATGAAAACCACTTCCTCTGACCCTGCACCCTGAGCTCTGAGCTCCTCCCCAGTGTCAACCAAGTGAGCAAAACCTCAGCAAGCCCCCCACCAAAAGGAATCAGGCCCCAGGCATGTAGATCAGCAAGTCCAAATGCTCCCATCACCCTGTGCTGGCTAATGGGATGCAGCAGCACCCAGGCAGCAGGGATACTGAGCTCTGTGGTTATATGCTAAGAACTGCATGAGGAACCCTATCTCTGGAAAATCCCGTGCTGACCCCTTAGAATTCAGTAATTTTTAAAAACTGACTCTGGGGCAGTCATACCCTCCGCATAACAAAAGTGAAGAAAGAGCATCTGAGGTAGGAATAACGGCCTCCCTGGGTACCATGAGGCCCTAATCTGGTCTGCACTTGGGAGGGCTAGGCACAGCCTGTCCTGGAGCCCCGGCTACTTAACTAGGGCTTGCCTTCCTAACCAAAAGGGCGCTTCACTAAACATTCTGGGCTCGGCTGTCCCAGGCAACTCACTGGAGGCCCAAAGATGAAGCGGAAGCTCACAGGTGAATAAATGCCAAGGCAACTGACACCAAGACCCATCCACGTGCAGAGAGCCAAGATGTCAGTTGAGGTCTAGATTTAGGGGCAAAACACCCACTGCTTGCCTCCCTACCTATCATAGAAGTTGCCCTGAAGGGCTCTCCCACTTGCCTCAGCCCCAGGAGCCCTGACCTGGAGTCGTCTAAGGCAGTGACTAGAGAAGTCTGCCCGCTGCCCCTCTCCAGAAGCACCTCCTGAAGTGTACAATACGTTTTTGGAAAGGCTCGCTGGTTCCCAGTGAGCACTCGACCTGGTTGCAACGGGATCCGTGCTCCAGGGTATACGGAGCAGAAAGGTCCCATTGGGCCTCGCCTTCTTTAAGGCACAGCAAGCCTGGACGAGCCTACAAGGCCCGAAGTGCGCGCGCAACACAGCGCCCAGCTGCAGGGCTCTCTGAGCGGCATCCCGCCCACTCAGCCTCGTCCATACGTAAGGCTCCCGCCCAAATCCTCCTGATTGGTGGAGACCGCGCGCGAGGGCCCCTGCCCCGCCCCCAGATCCCCGCTCCTGCGGCACTGCCCCGCCCCCTGATTTACAAAGCTGCCTGTGTGGCTTCCAAGTTGGAGCTCGAAGGCTCGGGCACGAAAAGGCTCTGACTTTCGGAGGCTGAAGGGACACTTTCCCGTCATGCTCGCGGTCTGGCCGTCGCCCCAGGCTTGACAGTGGCTGAAAACTCTTCAGAAGCACAGTCCGAGCGCAGCTCGACCCTCCACAGGTCCCTTCTCCTCAGCCTTTGATCTGCTCCCCGGCCCCCTTTCTGCAGAGCACCCATAAATTCTCATTGCCTGGCGGTCCCTCGAAGGCGACACCGCCACATGCCAGGAGAGGTTGATCCTCGAGGACCCGGCAGCGGGCTCTCGGGCACAAAACTGATGCGGGTTCCGCCGGCACCCACTCCCAGAATCTCCAGCCCGGCCTGCAGGCGCCCCCTTCCTGAGCCCCACTCACTCCTGGGTCCCTCATTCCCGGGCCCCTCCGAACTTCCCCGCAACCCCGAGGTCTTCCTTACAGCAGCACCCGGGGCCCCTGCGCGGCCAGCCGCCACTCCTTAGCAGCTTTCTGCGTCGGCACGCCCGGGCCCTCCAGCACACCGCGTCCCCTCTCCTCGGTCCCCGCGCCGGGACGCCCCTCGGCATCCCCCGCAAGGCTCCCTCACGGGACCCCCACCCCCGTCCCCACTCCGTCCCACACTCCTCTGGCCTCTTCTGGGTAAATGTCCATCCTCACGCCCGCAGCCATGCGATCCCTCCTCGGCGCCCCAGTCCCCCCACCGCGTACCGCACTGTACCCTACCACACACCCACGGGCCGTGACAGTCGCCCCGCGCCGCTCCCCCCACGGGTCTGCCCGACTCCTTCCCACGTCCCTCACCCCCCCAGGCCCCGCACCCCACTCATTTTTCCGGCCCCCAGACACCCCCGTACGCCCCGGGCCCCTCACATCTACCGCCAGAAACCCTCTGGAACCCCCTACACCCCAAACCTCGCCCATCTGCCCAGGACCCCCCGAAGCGCGCGGCCCCGCCCGCCCCACACTCACCGCCTCCGTCTCGCCCCGCACCCCTCTCCCCCCGGGGCTGGCGGGCAGAGCCGCCGGCGGCGGCGGAGGCCGGTCTCAGGGCCGGGACACACCCACCCGCCCGCCCTCCTGCCTTCCCTCGCTCCCTCCCTTCTTCCCTCCCTCTCTCCCGCCCGCGCTCCGCGTTCGCTCCTTCCCCCTCGCCCGCTCCCGCTTTCCCCGGCGCCCGGCCTCCCTCTCCGCCTGCCGGTGCGCGGCTCTCCCGGGCGCGGCTCCGGGGTTCATGGTGACGAGGCGGCGGCCGCTCCAGCCCAGAGGCGGCGGCTGCGAGAGCTGGGACACGGGCGCGGGCCGCCTCTCCCAGAGCGCGGGGCCGGGCGGCGGGCGCGCCCAAGCGGCGGCGGCGAGCGCCCCCCCGGCCCGCGGCCCCGCGCGCCCCCCGAGCCAGCACANTCTGCAGGCGCGCGCCTGGCCGGCGGGGGGCCGGGCCGGTGGGCGGCCGCCGCGCCGCGCACCCATGGACGGCCCGGCCATCATCACCCAGGTGACCAACCCCAAGGAGGACGAGGGCCGGGCGCGGGGCGCCGGCGAGAAAGGTGAGGAGGGGCGCGGGCGGTGGCGGTCCGGGGGTGTGAGCACAGCCCGCGCCGCCGGAGTTTGCCGTCCGGCGCTGGCACGGCCTGGGGGACGGGTGCGCCCGGCTGCGGGGGTGCAGGGGTGTGGGGTGCGCCCGCAGGGGAGGCCGTGAGGGTGCGTGTGCCGGCGGGGATAGGCCGAGCGTGCCTGCGTCCGCGGGGAGCGTTTGGGTTGTGTGTGCATCTCAGCCGGAGGCTGTGAGTGTGCGGCGAGACCCTGGCTGGCGGCGAGTTTGTGTTCGCGCTCACGCCGGCAGAGAAGTTGTGAGAGGGTGTGTGTTCCTGGCAGGTTTTGAGTGTGCACTAGACACAGGGGTTGTGAGTGTGTGTGTGCCAACGTGCGTGCACACTCCAACTAAGAGATTGTAAGGATGGGTGTGTACCTAACAGGCTGGGAGTGCATGTTTTCCTAACGGGCTGTGAGTTAGTGTGTGTCTCTAATGTAGAGGTTTGTATGTATCTCAGAGGTTGTGGGGTGTGTGTGTGTGTGAGTGAGATGGGGCGGGGGCTGGGTGGCATGAGAGAGGCACACAGAGACACTTTTGCCTGTATAAGCGTGCAGAGATGTATGTATATTCACTCCTGATGGAGTTTGTGTGTGTGTGTGTGTGTGATTGTGTTCCCACGCCACTCAACTGGCACTGGGAGGGGGGTGTGTGTACACTCATACACGAAGGCTGTGTGTGCATGTGTCCACCAGACAGTGAAGCTGTGTGCCTGTGTGTGTTTCATTGGCTGTGCAAGTGCTAGTATGGGGGAAGGACAGCACTAAGCACCCCCCCTTCTCTGCTCTTTGCTGTCCTGATGACACCAGCCTGTCGGGAGCACCTGCCAAGCCTGGTTCTCCTGGGCGCGTTTAGGGCCCAGCTCTAACAGGTACTCAGGGAGTCCTGGGGTGCCAGGTGTGCCCTTTCCCAGCAAGCGGGCACTGTGCTGCAGCACGTGGTGTGACTCGGGCACATTTTGGCCCCATGGTTCTCTTCTGTTTCCCTCTTCCTCTTCTTCTTTTTGTCTCTGCCCCCCTCTGAGACTTGGTGTCCCCTCTTTCACGTGCCCTGCCCACGGTTCCTCTAATGCGCTGTCCTGAGGGTTGGGTAGACTGATTTCGAAGGGACAAGGAATTCGGCTTGTTTCGTTCTGGTGACTAAAGTTCACCTCCCTTTCTGACTGCCATACCCCAGCAAATACCTGGATAGAGATCAGTTGCAGCCCACCCGAGCCTCTGCAAGCCTGGCCTGGCCACACCTGCCTCTGAAACAGGGTCAGATTTCTTTCCCTGTGTTGTCACCTTTGCTCTGCCCATGGGGTGAGATGGGGGAACACTCTGCTGCCTCTCCCCACATGGGGACCGCCAGCCCACCAGGAAAATGCCAGAAACCACCAGAGGTATTCTCAGATTGGGGATTTGTCAACCCATTTGCACTTTTGTAGACTGTAAACATTGTGTCTGCAGTCTTGTTTTCTTTAATGTACAGTGAGAATTCAGGCTCCTGCAGGCATTTTTCTGTGCCTTACAAACTGGCTAAAAAATTCTACAGGCAGGTGCTTCAGGTGTACCTCCATGTCCACCTGGGGGCCCAGCTGGTAGCACCTAGGTGGCCTGGTCTTCCTGCCATAAGAATAGTCAGTTCTGGGGCCCTGGCCTGCGGGCTCTGGGCTGGGTGTGACCCCTCGGGAGGGTTTAGTAGAGGGCATCAAGGAGGTCTGGTGCCTGTGCTCCTCACCAGCTGTGGGTTGAGTGCTTTGTGGGATGCTTTGCCAGAGAGAGAATCCACAGCTCTGCAAGGAGAGGCAGGAGAGGCATGTCATACAGCACAGAAGTATTTGTCAGGGCCTCGGCCCTCCTGCCACCCCACACCTGACTCCAGGAGCTGGGGCCTCCCTGGTTTTCTGTTTTCCTCTAGCTGCTAGGCTTTCTAAAGTAGTCAGTCTATCCAAACTCCAAACCATGTCCAAATACTCAGGACCGTGCATGTTCTGTTCTACTTGTTTACATTGCTTCTCACCACAGTCTTTTATCGTCTTTAACAGCTCGTTCTGTTTGTTTTCTAGTGTCGGACTGCCTGATTGTTAACTGACGAGAGGAATTCTTTGCCTTCTTGATCTGGGGTGGGATAGCTAGCTAGTAGCTACTTCTTGCTGAAGCATTAAAATCCTACTCAATTTTTTTCACTTAAAAAATGGAAATAATTTTGGGTAACTGCAGTGTGGCTCCAATAAGCTTTGGAGCCAAACTTTGGAACAGTGTCTTCGGATTCATGAACCACCAAACATGTTGGGCAATGCTTCTAAGTCAAGCATGTTGATGTATTTAGATAGACAGGCACAATGTATTTCACATATTTTAATGGTAGGTAAGCATGTAATCATTTTGTTTTTAAATATGGGACCTGGACTGTTGTTCAGTTTTGTGGTAGGAACGAAACTGTTGGTTTTGAAACTTTACTTTCGTCACTTACTCTGTAAAATGGGAGTAATAATGAATACCTCTTAGGTTTGATAGGAAGTGATGTACATTAAGGACTCGGCCCAGTTCACCAGCAGGTCGCTATTTCATAAGCTTTACTTAAGGTTCGGATTTGTAAAGGAAGTGCTAAGCATGCGCTGTAGTGTTTCGCATGAATTGAATGACTGCTTGACACACTGCTCTGTGATAGCGTACCAGTCAGAGATGACTGTCACAGTCGTCACTGTCAGCCTGGCCTCTCATGGAAGCTTTGTTTCTCAGTTGTGTTTGACTGGATTGAGAGTATAAAGATGCAGAGACAAATTTCCCCCTGAGTTTAATTCAGTCTGCTTTGCTATCTGGAAACTGACTCCTACAAATCAATATGAAAAAGTCAATGCCGTAGAAACATGGTCAAGGGATATGAACAAGAAAGTCACAGAAGATGAAATCCACATGCCCAGTAAACGTACGGAGTGAAGTGACGCTCCACTTCATAGGAAACATTTTCATGCCAGCGTGGTTAAACATTTAAATGATTGACAACATCCTAAGTAAATAAAAGTATTAGGTAATGGATACTCCTGAAGATTTTGGGGAGTACAGATTTTTTTAGAGAGTAATTTAGTACTGAATCATTTGGCTACAAGTGACAGAAAACCAGATGTAGACTGCAGCTTATACCAGTGGAAGAGCTCATTCTTCCCACCTAACCCGCAGTCTGGGGGTGGGCTGCTGCCGGCTTTGGTTCAGCAACTCATTGGTCAGGGCTGACCTCACCGCGATTCTCTTGGCTCTCCTTCATGTGGTAAGAGGGCCTCCACCCCTCCAAACACCACAGCCACCGTTAGGGCAGGAAGCAGGGACAGCGCCCATCATGTCTATCTCTTTCACGTGCAAAGCAAAAGCATTCCTAGGGACCCTTTAGTATACTTTTGCTGATGTTTAAGTGGCCAGAACTGGTCCCATGGCACCCCTAGCTGTAAGCAAAGTGAGTTTCCGGCTTTTTTAGCCTTTGTTGTGGCAGGAGGAGAGGAGACGATTGGAAGTGAGTGGGAACAGGTGGTGGTTCAGTCGGTCCACGGTGTTGGCCATTCCTTCAAAGCTCCAGTCCTAGTTCTAGGTTTCTCTCCTAGGAGACTAAGCCTCGTGTGTGCCCTCCTGTCAGTGCAGGCCTTTCACTGGTGGCTGCATTACTTGCAATAGCAAGAGCTAGAGCCTTCATAAGCGTCAGCAGGCAAACAGATTATGATACATCAGTACCACAGACGACTGCAAAGCAATTGAAAAGAATGAGTTAAATCGGATCTAAATATACTGACATATAAACGTCCAAGACATTTTAGGGGTGGAGGGTAGACATTTTAAAAACGGTATAAATAGTATGATTCTATCTTTGTAAAATCATGCACACACACAAAGCTGTACATATGTCTAGAAATACATGGAAAAAAATCTAGAAAGAAATACTTCAAACTGACAACAAAGATTTTCTCTGGGGAGAAGACTGGGATGAGAAGTGAGGGAAATGACAGTGTACTTGTGTTTTACAGATGAAATTTTTAAAACTAAAATGGAAAAGGAAGTTCCCCTAGCTGTCTGGAGGAAAATAAATATTAATAATTTAAGGGAATTGAACGATGATGAAACAAAAGAAGACTCAATTAATATGCAATATTAACAAGAACATATCAACTGTAGCTAAATGGTTGATTTGTAAGCTAATACATGCCCCTCGAAGAGATTTTTGTAGGCACATTTGGTTTTGGCAGATATTTTGGCCTAAGGTGCTAGGTAGAGTTCTCCCAAATGTTTTCTGCCCTTGAGCTTAACTCAGTAACCTTTAACCTTTGAGCTGCTAACAAAATTACAGCAAGAAGAATCTTGGAAGCTATAGTTCTTTCAGAGGCCAGAGAGATTTGAAGTAAATTCAGTTTGTTTAACGTTTTTAAATGAATTTTTTTATTTAGAGATAACTGTAGATTTACATGCAGTTGTAAGAAATCACACAGAGACCCCCTATCGCTTCTACCCACTTCTCCCTCATTGTTCACATCTTGCCAAACTCTAGTACAAAATCAGAATGTCGACCTGGCCATGATACAGGAAAATTCCATCACCAGGAAGGTGCCTCCTGGTGCCTTTATAGCCACACCTACTTTTCTCCCACCCCTACCCGCTCCTTAGCCCACTGACAACCACTGGTCTGGTCTTCATTCCTAAAACGTTGTCATTTGGGGATGCATATAAATGGACTCAAACAATATGTGATCTTGGAACTGACTTTTTCACTCAGCATAATTCTCTGGATTTTCACCCAGGTTGTTGTTTGTCTTAACAGTTTGTTCTTTTTTTATTGCTGAATCGTATTCCATGATGTGGATATACTGCGGTTTGTTTAAGCATTCATTCTTTGAAGGTTGACAGCTGAGTTGTTTCTGGGTTTTGGCTGTTACAAATAAAGCTGCTATAAACATTAGTGTACAGGGGTTTTTTGGAGTTTTTTGGGGGGGGTTAGATTTTATTTATTTATCTTTAGAGGGGAAGGGAAGGAGAGAGGGAGAGAAATTATCAGTGTATGGTTGCCTCTCATGCGTCCCCTGCTGGGAACTGGCCTGCAACCCAGGCATGTGCCCTGACTGGGAATCAAACCAGGATCCTTTGGTTCGAAGGCCCATGCTCAATCCACTGAGTTACACCAGCCAGGGCAGTGTACAGGTTTTGTGTAAACACAAGTCTTTATTTTTCTGGGCTAAGTACCCAGACATGCAATTGCTAGGTCATGTGGTAGTTGTATATTAACTTTTTTGAGAAATTGCCAAACTGTTTTCCAGAATCGTGTACCATTTACATTCTCACCAACAATATGTGAGTCATCTACTTTCTCTGTGTCCTCACTAGCATTCGACATTGTCACTATTTTTATAGTGGCCATCCTGCTAAGTGTATAGTGTTGTCTCATTGTGGTTTTAATTTGCATTTCCCCGATGGCTAATGATGTTGAACAACTTTTTATGTGCTATATATCTTTGGTGAGATGTCCCTTTGTATCTATTGCTTGTGTTTGTTTTTTGTTGTTGTTTTGCTGTTGAGTTTTGAGAATTCTTTACATAGTTTAGATGTCAGTCTTTGTTATATAAGTGGTTTGCAAATATTCTCCCTTGTCTGTAGATTGTCTTTTCCTCCCCCTAACAGGGACCTTTGCAGATAAAATTTTTAAAATTTTTTTGTGCAGTATCAGTTTTTCCTTCTCTTGATCATACTTTTGATGTCAAATCTAAGAACTCCTTATTTAGCACTAAATCTCAAAGAATTTCTTATTCTTTTTTGTGGTTTTGTAGTTTTTACATTTTACATTTAAGACCATGATCCATTCTGAGTTAATTTTTTTATAAGGTGAGAAACTTGGGTTCAGGGGGTTTTTGGGGTTGGTTTTTTTTTTTGGCCTGTGGGTTCTAATCACTTCAGGCACATTTGTTGGAAAGGCCACCCTTCCTCTTTTGAATTTCTTTTGCAATGCTGTCAAAAATCAGTTCAGCATATTTGCGTAGATCTTTTTCTGAGTTCTTTATTTTGTTCCACTGATCTGTGTGTGTTCTGTCCATACCATGCAGTTTTGATTACTATAGCTAAATGTTACATTTTGAATTAGGATAGACTGATTCTTCCAAATTTTGTTCTTTTTCAAAATTGCTTTAGCTGTCCTAATGTTACTGTCTTTTATATAAACTTTACAATAATCTTGTCTATATCTACCAAAATCTTACTGAGGTTTTCATAGGAATTGAGTTAAACCTGAATATCAATTTGGGGAGAATTGATATCTTTAATTTGTTGAGTCTTCCTTCAGTCCTTGAATGCAGTATATCTCTTCGTTTATTTAGATATTCTTTGGTTCTTTCATCAGGGTTGTATAATTTTTAGCATACAAATTCTGTTAATGTTTTGTTAGATTTTCATCTAAGTATTTCTTTTTTTTAATTTGAAACTTTCTTTTTTTTATTAATGTTCAAACACAGTTGTCTCTATTTCCACCCCCACCTTCCCCACTCTCAATCCCACCCCCTAAGTGTTTCTTTTTTTTAAGGGATTTTATTATATTTTTAATTTAGATGTTCAAAAGTGTTCAGTATATAGAGCTATGTAGTATAGTACAGATAGTATGTAGAAATACAATGGATTTTTGTACATTTTTCTTTTATCCTGTGACCTTGCTGGGCTCACCTGTTATTTGTAAGCAGCTTTGTAGATTTCTTGGGGGTTTTACATAGATAAAGATGTCATCAAATGAGATCAGTCATAGTTCTTCGTTTCTGATTTGTATGCCTTTTATTTCCCTTTCTTGCCTCATTGCATTGACTAGAACTTCTAGAGGTATGCTGAGTAAGAATGGTGAGAATGGATGTCTTTGTCTTGTTTTCAGCAGTCTTTTCCCATTAAATATGATGTTAAGTGTAGGTTTGTTTGTAGATGGCTCTATCAGGTTGAAAAAGTTTTCCTGAATTCGAGTTTTTCTGAATGTTTATCAAGAATGAATGTTGAATTTTACCAGAAGCTTTTTCTACATCGATCTATGTGATCATGTGAGTTTTCTTCTTCAGTCTGTTAATATTACATTGATGAAGTTTTAATATCCCTAGACTAAGCCTCATGTTGTGATATATAATTCTTTTTATATATCACAATTCTCTCGGTGAATTTTATTTGCTAATATTTTGTTAAGAAATTTTTATATCTGTATTCATGAGTGATATTGCTGGATAGTTTTTTATTGTTTTGTTTTGTTCTTTTCTAATTGTTTTTATTCAGTCTAGCTCAGCTTCATAAAATAAATTGGGAAGTGTTTTCTCTTCTCTTTTCTGGAGGAGATTATGTAGAATTGATGTTACTTCTGTAGTGAAATCATCTGAACCTGGAGACATCTATTTGGGGGAATTTTTAACCACAAATTCAATTTTCTCAATAGTTACAGAGCTAGTCAACGTATCTCTCTCATATTTCACTTTGTTTTCTGAGATTTTGTCCATTTCATCTAAGTTGTCAAATTTGTGTGTATAATTGTTCATAGTACTGTTCCCTTGTTACCTGTTAGATGTCTGGGGGACCCAAAGGGACATCCCCTGTTTTATTTCTGATATTGTTCATTTGTGTCTTCTACCTTATTTTTTGTCAGTCTTACCAGAGGTTTCTCAATCTTCTTGATGTTTACAAAGAACCAACTCTATCTTTCATTGATTTTTCGTGTTTCAACTCCATTATCTATGTTATCTTATTATTTCCTTCCTTCTGCTTGACTTGGGTTTATTTTGCTTTTTTTCTAGGTTCATGGAAGAGAGCTTAGGTTATTGATCTGAGACTTTTCTTCTTTCATAAAGTCTGTATTTAATGCTACGTATTTTCCTCTTAGCTCTGCTTTTGCAATGTCCTACAAATTTTGGTGTGTTGTATTTTCATTTTTATTCAGTTCATTGTATTTATAATAGACTTCATTTTTTAGAGCAGTTTTAGGTTTACAGGAAAGCTGAACACAAGGTAGAGAAAGTTCCCACGTAATGTTGAACCCCCCCGACTATTAATACTATTAATATAGTATTGTACTATTAGCGTCCTGCACCAGAGCAATACAGTATTACAGACGATAAACCTGCATTGACACATCACCCAAAGTCCAAGTTTACACAAGGGTTCATCCTTGGTGCCGCACATTCTGTGGGTTTTGACAAATGTATAAATGGCCTGTGTCCATCATTACAGTATCATACAGAATAGTTTCACTGCCCTAAAAATCCCCCCTGTTCTGCTTATTTGCTCCTCCCCCCCACCCCCCACCCCCCACCTCCCCCAGTCCCTGGCAACCACTGATCTTTTTCACTCTCCCTAGTTTTGTCTTTTCTAGAATGTCACGTGGTTGGAATTACAAGGTATGCAGCCTTTCAGATCGGCTTTTTTTACTTACTAATATGCATTTAAGTTTCCTCTCTGTTTCTTCATGGCTTCATAGCTCTTTTTTTTTTTAGCGCCAAATAATATTCCATTGTGTGGTATACCACAGTTTGTCCATTCACTTAACTGAAGAACATCACAGCTGCTTCCAAGTTTTAGCGACTATGAATAAAGCTGCTGTAAACATTTGTATGTAGGTTTCTCTGTAAAGTAAATTTTCAACTCATTTGGCTAAAAAACAAGGAGCACCATTGCTGTCTTGTGTGGTAAGAATATTCTTAGTTTTGGCCCTGGCCAGTGTGGCTCTGTTGGTTGGAGCACTGTCCCGTAGTGGAAGGGTTGTGGGTTTGATTCCCAGTCAGGACACATACGTACGTGGTGAGTTTGACCCCCATTTCAGGTGCATACAGGAGGCAACCAATGATTGTCTCTCATATCAGTGTTTCTCTCTCTCCCTTCCGCTTTCCTTTCCTCTCTCTCTACAGCAATAAAAAAAAAATGTCCTTGAGTAAGGATTTTTAAAAAATAAGGAATATTTTTAGTTTTGTAAGAAACTACCAAACTGTCTTCCAGAGTGACCTTACCGTCTTTAGTTTTCCGAAGTTTAGTTATGAAGTAATTTGGCGTGTATTTCTTTGTGTTTGTCCTGTTTGTGGCTCCCTCAGCTTCTTGAAAGTTTGTAGGGCTGTGTTTCTTGCCAAACTTGGGAAGTTTTCAGCCATTACTTCTTGATGGACTTTTTTAAATGCTGCCCTTTGTCTTCTCCTTCTGGGACGCTGATGACAGAAATATTAGGTCCTTTGTTACAGCCCCGAAAGTTTATCAGTACTTTAAAGAACATCTTTTTAAGATGTTTAACTTTAAAGAACATCTTTTCTTTCTGTTGATTCAGATTAGGTAATTTTTTAATTATTCTGTCTCCAAGTTCATTAATTTGTTTATAGTCACCTCCGTTCTGCTGTTGAGTGCACTCACTGAGCTATTTATTTCAGTTTTTGTATTTTTTAGTTCTAAATTCTCTCTTTAGTTTTTCTTTATATTGTCCATCTCTTTGCTGAGGCATTTTATGTTCTGTTTGTTTTAAATGTGTTCCTAATTGCTTTTATAATAGCTGCTTTCAAATCTTTGTCAGATAAGTGTAACATCTCCAGCATTTTGGTCTTGGCATCTCTTTTCTTTCGTTTGAGATTTTCAGATCCTTTGCGTAGCGATTGAATTACAGGTGAAACCCGAACAGTTGAAACTCGGCATCTTGCGTAAACCTCCTGTTTCCGTTGGTTTTCTCTGACACTGCTCCGGTAGAAGCGGGGCAGCGTTACCGCCGTACTGCCAGGTAGAGGTGGAAGTCTGGCATCTCCACCTGGCCTCTTTGGAGATGCTGCCGGGCGGGGCGGGGAGCTCCACCTTCCACGTGGTCTCTGTCTGACCTGAAGTGGGAGTGGTGTCGTTACTGCTAGGCACTCGGCCTCCGCCTTGTCCGGCCCCACCCCAGTTGGGAGGAGAGGAGCACTTCATTACCGCTGAGTAGGGATGGGCGTCCGAGCAGGCCCTGTGGTCTGCACTGACCACGTGGGAGAGGAGAGGACTCCTAACCATCTGTGAGGGATGAAGTTCTTGGCCTTCTCTGCCACCACCCCAGCAGGGGTGGGGCGGGGGGGGGGGGGGGAGGCGGCTCCTCACTCCCTGAGGGTGAGGGTGGAATTCTAGGTGCCCATTGGATTTTTCTGGCACGGGTGGCGGTGGGGCCAGTATGTGAGTGTTACAGGGGGTGTTAGGCTGCGGTAGAGCAGTCCCTGTGAAAGTTTTCTGTCCTGCTAGACTGTCCTTTTTTCCTGGTCCCTTGATTACAGCCGTCTAGGACTGTGTCTCTCTATTTAGCCTCTTCAGCTGCAAGTGGGCGGCGTCAGGCAAACAGGTCAGCCTTGCCGTTGTGTTGTTTCAGACATCAAAGCCCCTAGCTGGCCTGCCTTCTTCTCTCCACCTCTCAGAATCTCCTGATGTGTGCTCCATAAACAATGTTTTGGTTGTACTTAGTAGGAAGACTAGGAAGAGCTATGGCTACTCCATCTTCCTGGAAGCAGAAGTCCCCTAATGTACTTTTAGACCTATCCAAAGCGAACATTTTCGGGAAGACTGGGGTAGGAATGTCGCTGTTTTAAAGGTTAAACAGGGTGCTAATGACCTGTGTAAAAGGCAAACTGGGTTAGTGTTTTGAGAATTCTGATTGTCCCCTAAAAAACAGTAATGATAATGAATTCGATGTGAAATCATGTCTAGATCAGTAGGGCTCCAGTGACAAATGTCTTAAAAGAATGGATTCTTAAGTTTTGGTCTTAACACCAAAATTCTAGATCAGAGTTCAGGAATGTCCTGATTTCAGTGTATTTTTTATCTGATATTCTGTTTGACTGGCAGGCAAGTGCATTTAAACACATGTCTTAACTCTCATTTTATTACTCAAGAAAGAAAGAATTCACTTGAATAAGTAGAGGAGTCTTCATGGGGCAGACTCCAAGGAGCTTGTCTTTGGACCCAGCACTCCTGACCACTGGACATTGCTCCCTGGCCAGTGACCGGGAAAGACTGGTTCCAGTCTGCTGCCCCGGAAGTGGGTCTGAGGGCTTCAGAGGCTTGCCCCGCGCTGCGCTTGACTGGAGTGCCCTGGCTGCAGAGGAACCCTGTTTGAAGTGGCAGGACTGGGTTTGGGGATGGACCACCCAACCTCCACTTTCATGCTGAGGTATTAGTTTGCGTGTCTTCTGGTTTTATTGAGCTATAATGGACACACAGCACTGCTTACGTTTAAAGTCTGTAGCATAATGACTTGCAATATGTCTGTATTGTGAAATGATGGCCACAATGAGTTTAGTTAATACCTATCACTTCATAGAGTTACAAAAAAATTCTTCCCTTAATGATAGGATTTACTCCCTTACCAACTTTTAAATATATACCACATAGTACTGTTAACTGTAGTCATTGTGTTGTGTATTACATCCGCAATACTTACTTATTTTATAATTGGAAGTTTATACCTTATGACCACCTCTACCCAATTCCCCCCCCCCCTCTGGCAACCGCAATTCTGGTCTCCTTTTTCTATGAATTTTCTTTTAAGATTTCCCATGTAACTGAGATCAGACAGTACTTGTCTTTCTCTGTCCAACTTGTTTTATTTAGCATAATGTCCTCCAGGTCCGTTTGGGTTTTTACAAATGGCAGGATTTCCTTCTCTTTACAGCGGAATAATATTCCACTGTATGTACATACCACATCTTCTTAATTCATTCAGCCATCGATGGACACAGGTTGTTTCCATGTCTTGGCTATTGTAAATAATGTTGTGATAAATATGGGGTGCAAATATCTTTTCAAGATGCTGATTTCATGTCCTTCAGATACATACTGAGCAGTGGTGTGAATGGTGTCAGGAGTGGGAAGAGGGGACGTGTGACATCGCCAGCGAGTTCACTGGGTCCTCTCAGCCAAGCGGAGATCGGGAAACACTCTGGCCACAGGTCACTCTAGAGTCGAATATATTTTCCCCCCATTTGCTTTGACAGTGATGTATTTTGCCATGGTCATCAGCATATATTATAGCTACTAAAAAAAGAAATATAATACAATGATCCTCTTGGGAAATGTTAAAGGTACAATATAAACCCTAAAACTTATTTTCCAGATCTTCAATCTTGGTTTACTAGACATTTAAAGTTCAGTATTTAGAATGACCTTTTTTTAAAAAATCTTTCTTTAAATACTTTTCTTTCCTTTAATCTTTTCACATACGTTTTTCTATTTTTTTTAAATGAGAATGCACATTCTGTGCTTTATTTAAAATAAAATTAAGCAAATATTTGCCTTTATGGCTTCGAAATAACATCACAGAATGGAGCAAAGACTTAGGAACCGCTTGTAGCACTGGGTTGGGATGTGGACATTTTTACCTTTGGGATCAAAACTGAAAACACTGGTAGCACAGTGCTCCGAAGCTGGGGCCTAACAAACAGCTAGGGATTATGTAACCGCCCAAGTAATAGCTCATTTTGATTCTGAGTAGCTGCTTCAAGTTAAAAGCTGAAAGGTTTCTTTGTAATTATAATTTGTGTGAAGGCTGTTTGCCAAAATGTTTTAAAAATTTGGTCCTTAAAGCACTTAAAAAACTTCAGAGAGCTGGCTTAAGATTTGATGACTAATCCTCTTCTTCTTACCTTTCAAAATTAGTGTTTCACCTAAGCTTTCAGTGTTCCGGGGCATGTTGGAGAACAAACTGCTCTGCCTTGTCAACATGGCTTGAATAAGTGTAGCCTTTTAGTACTAGGGAGAAGTCAGTATGACAATAAGAATTCATACTGCACTTTAAATTGTGTGTAATGTCTCCCTCTGCGTGCTTATCAAGATGTAGCTTTCATGCTTAGCATATCATAAATTTGTTCTAAGTACGAGGCTCACTTCTGTTCAAGTCGGAAACCATTGACTTTAATTCCACAGACTTCAGTGAGAGCTGTACTTTCTTTAGCCTCTTTTGAAGCAGTGGCTCAGCATATTCATTTTTGTTTTGGTTAGAACAAATACATTTCAAACGAGGGTATAATTGGAGTAGCTATTAACTCTGTCAAGTGTATAAGCACTTACTGGTGAGCATTAATTTTTCTCCTCTACAGGATGTCCTGACTCACTAGCATAGGCCTGACTTCTCTCCTTGAACTTCAAGTTTATTTTTTTTATTCAGGTAAATTTGCATACAGTAAAAATCATTCTTTTTTCTGCCATCCAAGGTTGTGAAGTTCTGTGTGTTTTGACAAACTCATACAACACAATCAAGGTAGAAAACATTACCTGTGCCCCTTTGCACTTACCCTCCCTCCACACTCAGCCCTGGCAGTGACTGATCTGCTCTTTTCTCTGTCATTTGCCACCTTGTACAGATGTCATATGCATGGATTATGCAGTGTGTAGCCTTTCGGGTTTGGGGGTCTTTCACTTTGTATAATGCTTTTAAAATTCATCCAGGTGGTTGTCTGTACCAGCAGCTTGTTGCTATTGCTGAGTGGTATCCAGATGTATGCATCTACTACAGTTTGCAAGTGTATATTTAACTTCATTAAAAAAAAAACCCTTCCGAATTGTTTTCCAAAGTGGCAGTACCATTTTGCATTTACACCAGCAGTATATGACAGTCCCAGTTCCCCCTTATCCTTGTCAGTACTTGGCATTGTTAGTTTTTTATTTTAGCCTTGCCAATGGGTATGTAGTGGCTATCTTGTTATGGTTTTAATTTGTATTTCCCTAACTCCTAGTAGTGCTGAGATTCACTTTATGTCGTTCTCTGCCCCTTAAATTCCTTGATCAAGCGTCTGTTTAAATTGTTGCCCATTTTATTTTTTAAAAATTGGATTGTTTCATTTCTTATTATTAAGTTCAAAGTTTCTTTACATACTTTAGATACAAGTAGTTTGTTGAATTTTTGCAAGTATTTTTTTCACCGTCTGTGGTTTGTTCTCTTAGCAATGTTTTCCAATTTTTTAAACCATTTTTAAGTGTACAACTCAGTGGTTTTAAGTACATTCATATTGTGCAACTATTAACCACCATCCATCTCCAGTACTTTTTTCCTCTGTAAAACTAAAACTCTGTACCCATTAGATAATACCTCCCCATTCCCCAACTCCCTGGCCCTGCCAACTGCTGTTCTTTCTCTCTCTGATTTTGACCACTCTAGGTGTGTCCTATAAGCAGAATCATACAGTATTTGTTTTTCATGATTGGCTTATTTCACTTAGTATGATATGTTCAAGGTTAATCAACATAGCATATGTTAGAATTTGAGGAGCTGCCATACTGTGTTGCCCAGCAGTCAAACCATTTTACGTTCCTACCAGAGACACCAGGGTTTCGGTTTCTCCCCATCCTCACCGGTACTTGTTTTATGTCTTTCTCATGGTGACTATCCCGGTGGGGGTGAGACGTTAAAGACGCATGTTGAAGAGCAGAAATTGAGATTTATTTGTTTGCATATAGATGTCCAAATGTGTCCACACCAGGTGTTGGGAAGACCATTCTTTCTCTATTGTATTGCCTTTGAACCTTATTAAAAATCAATTGACTGCATATGTGTGGGTCTATTCTGGACACCTCTCCTTAAATTTTGATCAGCCTTCTTAATGTGAAGCAGTGTTAAGCTTAATATAGTACCAGCACTCCCTCGGAAGTAAATTTTGGGTTCATGATTTAAGCAGAAGAGAAGATCAAGACATTTTACAATCTGGCAGGGCGGACTTATTCTGCATTTTGCAGTGGAGGGCCGGGGGTGGGGGGTAGACTCTGAAAGATAAAATCTATGACTTTTTCCAGTCTTTTTTTAGGAACTTACCCAAACAGATTCTGTACAGTATATCTTTTCCTCAAGTTTAAAACTAGGGCTGAGAATGTCTTTCTAATCATGTGTATTCTTCCACAGGAGGCTAATACTAAAGTACAAGATAAGCTAAATAAGCATTTGAGTTTAAAATACAGTCTCCTGCAGTTATACAATAGTAAAAAAAATAGTGACTATCTTGATGGAGGCTAAGAGAACAAAGGAATAGAATATCACTAGAGCAGAAACAAATGGTCTGAGGTCCCAGCTCTCCAGAGAGGGCCTGGGCTCTGGAGAGTGTGGGGACACCACCCAGGCCGTCCACGAGTGTCTGCGGAGGAAGAGGAAGTGCTGGTACTGCCTGAAACTGCAGAAAGGAGCTGCGCTCATTCACTGGGTCCCTTGAGTTCTTTTGCCACCAGTGAAATAAACCAGGCATGACTTTTCTAAGAATGAAATCCTCGTCCAGGAAGTGTGACCCAGTTTGTACAGAGATCAAAGTTCCGTTTGCCACTAATGTTAAGACATCACTTGGAAAACCATGTGGATGGTGATCGGAGTCTCCGAGATGGGACGAAAGGCTGGGCAAATGGCTAACGTTGCTTTCCGTCTTCCTGCCTCCTGGCCAGGCTCTCGTTCCAGTGCTGCCTTGGTGAGGCCGCTGGGTGTGCGTGTCTAAAGCACAGCTCTGATCGCACGTGCTGCCCCCGGACCAAGCTGTCTCTCAGTGGTTGCCCAGCGGCCCCAAGATGACAACATGACATCTCACTGCCTGTAGCCTTCCCGGGCTGACTGCAGACCACCTTCACAGCCTCCCCTCCAGGCACACCTTTCATACTGTAATGGACTACTCTCGGAGCAGGCTGTGCTTTTCACTCCACTGTGCGTGTACTGATCCTTCTTCCCAGATTGCCTTTTCCCTCAGGTGCCTGGTAGATTCTTAGTCACCCACTAGGATCCAGTTGAAGCACCACCTTCTCTCGACACCTCCCCACACTGCCTGAGCAGGATGCAGTAGAGTGTGATGTTCAAGGCCATAGGCTTGGGTTTAAATTCCAGCTCCAACACTTAGGCGTTGTGTGAACTTTAACATGTTATTTCATCTCTCAGGTTATTATGAGGATTAAATAATGAATATGTATTGCATAGTACATATCAAAATATATATGTGTTTAGTAAATGTCTAATTTGTGTATTCAGTAAACATATATGGTGCAGCCACTGTGTGCTTTTCATTTGTACCAGGTGCTTGGAATGCACAGATGGATGAGACTGGGCCAGGTATTTGAGGTGCTCAAGTCCTTTAAGACGAAGGTATGCAAAGTGCCATGGAAGCTACCACTTATTTTGTGACTGCTGTATGCCATGCACATTGCACGTGTATCCCATTCCATCCTCCAACAACCCGAAGTTGTAGGTGTTACAATTCCCATTTTATATCTGTGAGCACCGACTCTCGGAGAGGTTACATGACATGCCTGTATGATATGGGTGTGTACCTATCAACTCGTATAGGCAGGAGTTAAACCTAGTCTGTCTGACGCTGTTAAAAGGAAACCTAAGAAATATTTGGGGAATATTATAAGCCTGTTGAGAGTTACATCTTGAAAGGCACAACCATATTTTTCCAAAAGATGCTTCTTTCTACTTCTGCCAGAGGCAGCGTGAGTTCTGGGGCTTACCCAGGTCGACAGGCCACATCATCTCACAATCCATGTTCTATCATTTGTATGACAAATTCTGTTTCCTCGAATCTTGCTATTAACTTGTAAGCCTCTTCCATATTCACTTGTACACTTGGAATAGTAATAATGAGAGAACTTAAAGTTTATAGTAAAGGTCAAGAATGCAGTGGCTTTTGTCCCTAAACCTCTGGAAGAAGGGACAAGCTTCACTCATCACTTATACACTATATCTAGGTGTATGAGTGAAAAGTAAAGCTTTAAGATGGTTTTAGTTTTCCATAACCAGCTCCCTTGTGGAAGGTCGATGTTCTCGGTGCTTCCCTAAAGTGAGATCCATGGGACTCTGCCCGGTCCTGGCCAGTTGGAACGCCACATCCTGATTGACCTCACTGGCGGTCTCGTCTGCCCAAGGGTCTGGAACACCCAAGGCACTCCAGCAGGGAAAACCAGGAAGGCACTGCCAGTGCCTATGGCCAGGGCGCTGGCCCCTGGGGCCTAAAGTAGCCACATTTTTGTCTTTTTCCCCACTTCCTGGGGGTCGAGTTGTCAGGGCTCAGCTACCCAGAGAGAGAGAGGTCTGCCTAACCTGCTCGGCCTGCTGGATAACAAGGTCATGGCCCTTATGCAACACTATCACCAACTGCTCGGGGCAGCCTGAGGCCCACCAAGATGCTATTTGTGCAGTATTAGTGTACAGTCAAAAAACGCACAGAGATGTCATGTTTAAGTACTTGACATCACAAGGGGTCTTTATACCTCAGCTACTAAAAGATACAATCTTATCCAGCATGCAAAGGATTCCTGGATAAAGCAGTTACATCTGAAACTGAAGACCACATCAGAGCCAGTTAAGACCTCTGAGGACATTAGAGTCTTTCAACAGCAGGAGAAAGAGGATTTTAAAAAGATGAAAAAGTTGATTTTCGTCAGGAGAATTCTGTCACTGATTCTTTGAACATCTTCATTCTCAGAATTCTTTTCTTGGATCACCTCAAGGTGAATGGGGCCACAGCGCTTCTGGCATGATGTCAAGCTTGGGTTTTATTACATCGCGTCGGAACAAAGTGTGGTAGACTCTCAAGGAGCAGAAATTGTGAGTCTTCGTCTGCTGCTGTCCCCAGTGAAAGAAGATTTTTCTCAGTCCCAACCTTGATTTCCCGTGGGCTGGAATGTGCTGCCTCTCCCCCATGGCCTGGTTATGGCTGCAGTTGCCGGGACTGTGCACCAAGGAAACACTGGTTTGGGCATTGTTGAACAAATTTTTGGACTCACCTGCAGTCCTTTTGTGGAGAATACGTGGAAAATCAAATGTATCAACCTGAGACTCATTGGAGAGGCTGCCCTTGTTCCTGGAGCATCAGTGGAACCAGCTACAGCATTTGAACCCAGTGCCCTAGAGGCCTTTTATAACATAATCACTTTACGTGGTGTGGACGAACTACAACATGAAGGAAGGCGGGCACTGGTTAGTGGGGCTGGAGACCAGGCTCTGTGTAATAGAAACGCATTCGTGAACAGAAGAGAACTGAGTTTAGCTACCCCTCGAAGGCAGCAGGGTCCAACCTTTTGGCATCTCTGGGCCACCCTGGAAGAAGAGTTGTCTTGGGCCACACATTAAATATATTGTGACACATAATCACAAAAAAAATCTCATAATGTTTTAAGTAAATTTACAGTTTTGTGTTGGGCCACGTCCACAGCCACCTGGGCTACATGCCACCGCGGCTGCAGGTCAGACCCCCTGCGAGCATTGAGCACTGTATGTCTGCACAGAAACTCTCCCAGATACTAACGTGGACATACTGTAGTCAAAATATCTTTTTTTGACTACAGACTGACATATTATGTGAATACCTACCTCTTTCTACCTGAGTTGCAGCAAATATTCTGCGTGCTTAACGCAGTTCATCAAATAAATCTCACTGTAGATGTTTTTTAAAAAGATGTTTTTAGAATGAAAGGGTGCTAAGAAGGCTTTTAAAGATGTTTGAATCCCGTTTTACTGGTCATAGTTATTAGTGAGAAACACAGACTCCAGTTACACTATTTTAGTTGGAAAGGAGTTTGTCAAAAAAATTACAGTGGCTTGTAGATAGAGCTTCTCTTATGGCCAAAGAATCAAGTTTTGCTGTTTCACAGCCTGGAAAAAAAATGCTTAACTACACCTTAAAACTATTCCAGTGACATATACTGCTGCCCCCACCTGCTGGTGATTGAACTTAGAAGCATCAACATAACAGTCTTTATACTCCCTTAAACCTGCTAGGGGCTAAATAAAATAAATAAAAGAAAGGCAGTTCTTATAGGTGTATTTGGTTCTATTTCGATGTGCACTCTCTCAAGGAGCTGAACTGAGATCTAGTTAAAAGAGGTCCTGTAAAAACAAAATCCAAATGGAGGCATGTTTAAACAATGAAATCATGTATGGCAATGAAAAAGAATCAACTGGAGCCAAATCTATTAATAGGGCTAAAATTTGTAAATGGGATGTTGATCAAAAAAAGCAAGTTCCCCAACAGCACATACAGTGGGATACCATCCATACAAATTTTGAACACTTGCAGAAATTGTTGCTATATAGAGTGTGGGTGTGTGCATACACTGGGAAACTGGAAAAACATCCTAAGGAATGATGAATAACAAGTTCATGATAGTGATTATTTCTGGCGGAAAGAGGAAAGGGGGTGGGATCAGGGAAGGAGACACAGGTAGCTTTAGCTGTATCTTTAATGTTCTGTTTTTATTCACTATTTTCTTGAGACTTAGAGTGAAATGTAAAGGTATGCTGGATCTGAGTAGTTGCTTGCCCACTATACAGTTGTTTGTTATATTTATTCTCTGTAAGCTTAAATATTCATGATGTAAAATGTTAATCCTAGACTTTTGAGTATTAAGATACATTTTAGCTGGGTATTAATATGTATTTTTTAAATATTATGTTGTTTTTACATAGAGATCAATCCGAAAGAAGTGGTAAAAGTGCAGTTACTGACTTTAGTTGGTTCCTTTCCCTCTAGGAAAGCATTCAGGAAGATAGCCAAAAACCTCGGTCACTGAGCTTTCCAAAGGGGCTTCATACAGTCCTCAGTGCTAGCTCAGGCTCTGCCAGGTATGCGAGCTGGGGCCAGGTCACACCCCAGTCCTATTATGTTTCTCTCAGGTGACCTTCCAAAGGATGTCATGAGTGCTTGGTCTAGAGCCAGGTTGACTCTGTGTAGAGTTCTGCCCACAAAAGTCCGTGTTGGTTTAAAATGTTCTATTTACAAATGTGTAGTCAAATAGCCTGGGTGTCATCAAAGGAGTGATTTGCTTGACTTGCCAATTCTACCCTGTTATCATGGGAATTTATTTTGGGAATAAAGGAACTGAAATGTTCAGTCAAGTCCTTTATAATAAGCAAAGTGAAATCTCATTGGAAGGAGAACAAAGAAATGTGTGAAATGCAAAATCAAGAGAAGTCATCTTAAAAGAAATCAACTGAAAAAATGTTTGAAGACTTGGGATGTGCCTAACAGAGAGTGCCCCCCCCCCCCCCCCCACGCACTNGGCCCCCCCCCCCCCCCCCCCCCGCAAAGGCTTTGAACTGATGGGATTTCCGATTGGACTCTAGCTCTGGCTGCCTCCAGCATTGTTTTTGTTTGTTTGGTTAGTTGGTTGGTTGGTTGGGGTTTTTTGTGTGTGTGCAGTAATTTTCAGCCTGGCATCCACAAGTCCCTAAGGGGTCTGTGAATAGACTTCAGAGATTAATTTTTATTGACCTCTAACTAAAATTTCAGTTATGGAGGTAACAGGCAGCAAACCACCATAGTATCTTTGTCTCTATTGTTGACACTATTTCAGATGTCCCCATTTTCCCTTGCTTTGCCCACCTCCACCCAGCTTCCCCCACCTCAGGCCATCAAACCATTGTAGTAAAAACAGTGCCAGTAACTTTATCATTATGTCCAAAACAGACTGGACTGGTCTGTGATTTTCTTCTCTTTACATCTCCTTGTGAGGTTTTGGTGTCAAGGTTATGCTGGCCTCAGAAAATAAACTGGAAAATTATATTCTCTGGAAGAATTTGTGTAAGGTTGGTGGTGTTTCTTTCTTAAATATTTAATAGAATACATTGGTGAAGTCTGGAGCTTTTTTGGTAAGAAAAATTTTAAACACCAATTTAATTTACTTAAGAGAGGCAAGACTATTTAGATATTCTATTTCTTTTCAAATAAGTTTTGGGAGGTTTCTTTTTCCTAGGAATTTATCTATTTCATTTACATTTTCAATGCTAATTTTAACTATTGATTTGAGAGAGAGAGAAAGGAAGGAAGGTGGGGAGAGAGAGAGAGAAATATCAGTTTACTGTTCCATCCATTTATGCATCCATTAGTTGATTCTTGTATGTGCCCTGACCAGAATTGAACCCACAATCTTGGCATATCAGGAAAATGCTCTAACCAACTGAGCTATCTGGCCAACCTCTTATCTTTTTTTTAAAGATTTATTTATTAATCTTTAGAGGGAAAGGGAAGGAGAGAAGGAGAGAAATACCAATGTATGGTTGCCTCTCATGCTGGGAACTGGTCTGCAACCCAGGAATATGCCCTAGACTGGGAATCGAACCTCAATTGTGTGGTTCGCAGGGCCACGCTCAATCCACTGAGCTACACCAGCCAGGGCTCCAACCTCTTATCTTTTTAATGACTGTAGTAATGCCATCCTCTTTTTAATTCTTGAAATTAGGTGAAATTTTGAAACATTAAGAAAACTTAGGATTCTTAAGGATTTAGGAAAATGACAACAATTAATAGGAGTTTAAATTCGTACAGTCTGGAAGACTGTTTTGCAGTGTCTATCAAACAGACTAAGTATATTTTATTTATCCAACAACCCCTTTTAAAGAATTCGCCATAATTAGATAACTTCACAAGTGCCAAAAATATTGAGCACAGCATTATGTATAGCAGAAAAAAAAACCCACTTGTAAACAAATGAATAGAGAACAGGGAAGTGATTATGTTATTTACGTTCACTAGAATACCTTTCGTTGTTTCAAATCAGATGCTGTTGACATGGAAATGTGCTGCGGAAATATTGTTGGCTACCAAAAGCAAGGCCTGGAAGAATGTGTATAGTGTAACCTCTTCTGTGTTAAACACGTACTTCTATATGTGAATTGGTACATAGAGAATAATTTGCAGGCGCGCTCACCAAATCTCTAACAGCAGTTTTCTATGAGGAGTAGGATGTTGGGTAATAGTTATTTTCTTTTTGCTCTTCTGCATCGTTTAAAATGTTTGCATGAACATGTATCACTTTAACAAAAATAGCAAAACTTTCTAAAGAACTTGGCAGTAGCAAGAAGATGAGAGGGTGTTAGGGGAAGGGAGTGTCAAAGCATTTTTCTTGCATGATGGAGGAAAGCTTGAAGTCTACAAGAAGGAAGGAATCATCAACTGAGTAAATCCTTTAGAAAGACAGGGAGGCCTGGACTGAGACACAGAAATTAGCCTTAAAGGGGCCTGTCTCACTTTTCTTTCCAGAAAGGGGGAAATGATGATTGGAGGGATGCAGACGTTCACAGCTGAAGAGGAGGGAAAATGAGAATGTTCATAACTCAGGGCTGTCAATTTCCTAGTGAAACTGGAGGTGAGACCGTTTACCAAGAGTCGGGGAGATGAGAGTGGATCAGGGGTCTTGAGGACAGTGGTGAGGGTCTCCAACAGGACTGACAGTAGCATTGGGATTAAGTGGGGTGTGGACAGCTGAGCAGACCCCGGGCCTTGCTGAACTTTCGTAAAGGAGCCCCAGGGTGTGCTGGGCAGTTATTCTCTGGTTGGTACCAGGCTCAGTAAGAGCTTCAGAGGGTACTGATGGGGGCAATGTAAATAATTGGCTTTAGAAGCCAGGATGCTTGTCAGGAAGTGAAATTGAGAATGTCCAACAACTGGATGTTTAGTTGGAGTATGGATATCCAAGAACTGAGAAGACAGCTGTCCATGGTGAAAATAGGGTTCCAGAGTTTGACGTGTTACTGGAGTTCTGGTGGACGTGAAGTTCTGCTAGGCAGGCGGTCACAGGCCTATGGGATGATCTGAGATGTTGAGAAGGTCAGGGGAGTGTGCTACTGGCAGCATTTCCCAAGGCAATGACAGGAATTCTTTTGGAAAAGATGTTGAGGCGGGTACTACGCAACTGGCCTCGAGGACGGAAAGAAAGCTAACTCCTCAGAGAACGTCCCATGAAGAGAGAGGTGGCGTCCTGGTCTGGAGCCACTGTGGGATAGCAGGGGTTTTATTGGCCTCCTCTCCCAAGGCCAGGATTCTGGGATCCCCTTAGGCAGAGAGGCAAAGCCAGGTTTGCGCTTCAAGAAGCTGGCAGGAGGAATGTCCAGAAAAGGAGAAGGAATGATCTGCAGAAGCTGAGGGACAAGAAGTGTGGGGTACAGATAACTTGATAAAAAATATGAGAAAGGGGTTTCTTAAGAGAAACCAGACTAGCGAGAGGAAGAGCTAAGCTGCAAAGGGGTGGAAATTCGTTTGCTGGTTTCCCAAAGGAAATGCTGAACTGTTTGTTTCTTTTTCTTATCACAAAGCAGTATCTGCTCACTACAGAGAGAACAGAAAATACAGATAAGCAAAAAAGCAAAACAAGTAAACTGAAAGAGCCATAAAAACTACCCGCAATCCCAGGGTCCTGGAGTTTTTCCATTGACGTGTTTTCCCTGTCCTGTTCCCACTGCCACAGATCCAGGTCAAGGCCGCATCATCTCTAGAATAAGCTTGTCCTCTGGGTCACAGATGTCTCCCTAGCCAAGCCACCACACCTGCCCCAGCCTGCCCCCTCACTCTTCCCACCCTGCACCCTGCACAGGCCACGCCGTCGTCTTCCCAAAACACCACGTCCCACTGTCACTTCTCTCTTCAGTTTCTGTAGGACACTCCATCCCCTCCCTGGCTTTCAAGGGCTTCTGTCACCTGAACCATCTTACCTCCCTACCCTGCTTCCAGACCTTTTCCTTCCCACAGACCTGCTTTATTTCCCCCCAACTCACTTCCCCCACATCCTCACATCCGGTCTCTCTTCCATCACCGTGATGCCTGCCCTGTCTTCCTAACCAAGGCCCAATCCAGATTCTCCGCATTGTCAAGGCCCAGTGCCCTCCTTGAGCCCATGCCGACTGATCTCTGCCCTTCCAGGTACTCGCCTGACCCCTCCTTTTAGGACCTCATCTGCTCCATGTGAGTAGCAATTCAGGTATGGTGAGTATACTTAGGCACACTTAGGTAGGAAGCACTGGATTCAGAGCTGGGAGGAACCTAGTCCCCCAATCTTACTGATAAGGAGCCTAAGATTCACAGAGGCCAAGGGACATCCCCAAAGTCATCCAGCAAGCTATTAGTAGAACTGAGATGAGCTCCTGGTTCTCAGACCTGAATGCTACTAGTTGAGTTGAACATTAATTTTAAAGTACGGCTTTCCGCTGATGCCTGACGGGAAACCTGGGAGACCTGAAGCAGTGGTTACCAATGTTTAGAATACGTCATAATTACCTGGGGCTATTTCTAGAAATCCAGACTTCTAAGCCCAGTAGTGGAAAATCCTGATTCAGTAGGTCCAGGGTGGGGCCTAAATATCTGCATTTAAAACAAAACAAAAACCTCCCCAGATGACCCCAATACAAGGAGCCCACAGATCACCCTCTGGGACCCAGAGGTCACACCTTTGTTTCTGCTTCCCTCTTGAGTTCCTGGTTACTGACCGGATGGGCACGGTTAAGCTTTTCTGAAGCTTCCCGTCCCGGATGCAGGTTTGGGTTACCCCACCTCCAGATTGCCATCCAGAATGTGACCGCAGCAGCTCACCGCTGTAGCCTGTGTACCTTCTGCGGCTTAGACTGGCCTGAGTCCAAGCTGCTGTCCATCCCAGGAGCCAAATTATTTTTCAAGGTACTTTGGGGCATACTTTGGCAAAACATTGAGTGTAGTGGAATTCTTGTTGGAAACAGCCCATTTGCCAAGATGTTTCTGAGCACCTTCTGTAGTGTGGGTGCCCAGCCTCTGTGGTCCGCCAACTGCCTGTGCCGCAGGACACCCAGGTATGTGCCTAGGGCTGCCCACACGCCAGCACACATAGCCCTGCAGCAGAGTGACAAGGAGGAAAGGCCGTTTGTGTCGTGATTAGGGCGAGATTCTGGACACACTGATTGCCCGGCTTTGTATCTCAGCTCCACCATTTCTGGCCGCATGATCTTTAACATCCCTTTGCCTCTGTATCCTCATCTATCAAGTTAGGCTGAAACTTATCAAAATAATATAATTATAGTATTAAAATAATTCCTGTCACGAGGTAGTTGTGATAACAAATAAATGCATGTATATCACGTGATACAGTGTTTGGTGCCTGGTAAGTGCTGAATAAGGGATTGCAATTAATACAGGTATTTCCTGAAAACTGTGATGGATTAATGAGACTCTAAAGGGGTGACTCACTGTTCTCTCTACACAGTTACCAGTCTGCAGGTGTCAGTTTGCCCCTTTTACATGAGCGTAGATCAGAGGAATGGCAACTAGTGTGGTAATCACTCTTCAAAATGTTTCCTAAACCTCTGAAGACAATTGAAATATGCTAGATATTTTCTAGCAATAAGGTCAAGCCTTGTATAACTTAAGAAATATACAGAAGTTCAGCGTTTCGGCGCTGTGATAAGGCAGCAGTTACATAACAGGCTGCAACCACGCCGATGAGCAGAACCGAGGGTGGGAGAGCGGGTGCTTTTAAAAGATGTGTTACTGCTGAGTGAAGGGTGTGATGGATGGGGGACATGGCAGCAGCTGCAGGCTTCATAAAAACTGATTCAGGGAGATTCATGCACTCCCCGAGCCGGTTTTCGGGGCACGTGTTGGCTTGACAGCAGGAAGAACAGCTCCCGACATTCACTCTCAGGCTAACACCAATGGGAGGTATGAAAGCTTGTCTTGTGCTAGCCACCTGGCCAGCATTTTTAAGCTAAAACTAAGATTGCATCCATCTCTAGAGTGACACGGAGCTGAATCACTCTCTGAAATCGTATGTGTCCTCCATCTTTTCAGTAAAAACTGAACTTGTAGAGTTACCAAAGCATCAGCTCCCTGCATCACATCGCTGGGTTAACCTTCCTGGTGCTTCGGACTCAGTGGCGCCATCCTTTGGATCCCGAGCACAGGAAGGTGCTGGGAAGCAGGTTCTCCTGGCTTATTTCTGTTTGAGCATGCGAGACGCTAGTCCAGGAGCGCTTAGCAAGTGATCTCAGGTACTAGCCACTAAAATACTAGGAGTGCCCTGTTTGATTTGTGCAATATTTCTTTAAAGAGGACTGACAGACTTAGATAGACTGCTTGGTGCTTATCACAACATAAGGCTCAAACTTGTAGAGACCGGAAAGCCATTTTGTTTCTAGAACCATCTTTAGGCCAGGCATCATCCTCATCTCCTGCTAGGGGCCAGAACAGTCATTTGTTGCCCAAACAAGGGTTCTTTGGACCCAGGGATGGGGAGAGTTCTAGAGTAGCTTGCTGTTGGCTGCAGCAAGAAGTTGCTGTGGAGTGAGTTCCTGGGGACAGATGAGGCCAGGGAGGCCTTGTCGGACTGAAATCTGTAATCGTACCTCTAGGTCTTAAAATAAATAACGTTTAAATATTTACATTGAAAGCAAAATGTGAAGTGAAGATACTCTTTTTTATTGCTGTCTATCCAAGCAACGCGGGGATCAGAACGCTGGCTCGATGGCTGGGCAGCAGGCACTAGCCAGGAGGCCCTGACTAGCTACACCTTATATTTACTGACGCAATGCCTCCTTCATACTGAATATGGACCACACGGTGCTGTCCGGGAGGGATGGCGACTGGGAAGTCCCGCTGGGCATATGTGCCTAAGGCGTTATTTTGAATATCAGACTTTGAAATTTTTTATAATAAAGTTTTTTCACGTGAATATTTGAGAACAGGAAGGAGACCTTGGAAAATAAAAGTATAACTAACTTAAATTACTTTTAAGTGTAATGAACGGACAGAAAACAAAATCACTGAGTTTCCAAAAATAAACCAAAAAGAGGAACAGATAGAAAACAGAGGCAAAATAGTAAATAAAAATTTTAAATGGCATGTCTAGAAGTTTTAATAGCTGACTAATAGAAGTATCATAGTGAAAGAACACAGAAAGTAGAGAAAAGGAAATTATCGAAGAAATAATAAAAATATATATTTCAGGGCTGAAGATCAAAACTCTATATACTGAAAGGTGCTTTAAATCTGGGGCCTAGTCCCATGAATGAAAAGAGTAAAATAGCTTAACCCATATCAAGGCATATTATCCTCGACATTTAAACCTCAAGACAGAGTGAATTATAAAAGCTTGGAGGGGGGAAAACTTGTCACAAATGAATGACAGAATGCTATTATAACTTCAGTATAGAGAACTAGAAAATAATAGAACAAAGTCAACAAAATTCCAAGAGAAAATCATTTTCTTTCTAGAACTTTATATTCAGCTGAACTTCCAATCAAGTATGAGTGTAGAACAAGGACATTTTTAAATCTGCAAGCACTCAAGATTTTGCTTCCTGCTATTCCTTCTCTAGGAAACAGCCAGAATAAGTACTTCAGCAAAATGAGGAAATTAAAAGGGGGAGAAGACCAGAATTCAGAAAGCAGGGAACCAACACAGAAAAATAGCCTGGAGAAGCCCAGTATGTATAAAACAGGCCCAGTTACTGTGGAATTAACAGATTATCTGATATATTTGGCTCTTTGGAAAATAGCATTTATGTATATTGGTAATTCCGATAGAGTGTTTAGGAAAATTCAAGTGTACGTGCATAGGAAAATAAGCAAATGAAAGAAATAGGAAAGTGTTAATTCAAAGGAAAGCAATGTCAGAGTAAACTCTGGTTTTTCAGCAAACAGTTCTTTGTCATAGTAATGTAAAGGAAGGGGAAATGTGGTAGATTGGGTAAAAAACTAAAATCTAAACTATTAAAGCGGGAATTTAATAGAGGATAAATAGATAAACCAGGAAATGGCAATATCAACGTATTATTTGGTTTATAAAAAGCTAAAATCATTGGAAGTGTTTTCTTCAGCATAATGTTTTTTGATTTCAGTATTTTTGAGCAGTTTGACATAAAATGTGATTTTGTTTTCTTTGATAAAAATGAAAAATAATTTTAAAATAATGTGAAAGGTCAAAAGTTTGACCATCAATGGGCAACTCAAACCTGCGTCATCTAACAAGCTTTTGCCGCTGACAACACCACCATCATGGTGGATGGGAGCGCACCGACGAAATCTTGAGCAAATCTAGGCTCCCTTCTCTAGGTTCTTTGTCACAGGATATATCCTCCCTTGTCCTTTGGCAGGTGACTGGGCTGTCTGTTGCCAGAGTCATACCAAGTTACAGATGAGGTTAGAAGGCTGAGCAGGGTGCCTGCCTCATAACAGGAAGGAAGGAAAGAAGAAGAGAATCCCTTTACAGATGGATTTAGAAAACAATTCGCCACTTTGCTCTTGAGGCAGGCAGCCTCAGGGAAATTCTATCTGAAATGCACCAACCAGCTGAATATGGCATCAAGTGACGGTTCACCTTCTTTACTCTCTGAAGCTTGCTGGTATGACTCAACGGTGTGTCTCCAGGCCCTCAAGCGGCGGGTGACCTTCGCTCCAGCCACCACCATTGCTGACTGCTGACTGCAGCCTATAGGGCTGGGGCCTCGCTCGGTCCAGACTAATCCATGCTTGGGCTCACTGAGTCTGGTTAGAATTGGACCACCCAGATCATGGCGATATTCAAGCAGCCATTCACTTCTCTGGACCCTGTTCCTGTTGACCTGCACCCTCTGAAAGAAGTGATTGTACAGGGAGGAGCCTTGCTAATTCTACACGCAGGTGTGCAGGGCACCAGGCCAGACACAGGGTAGCACGCAGCTGTTTGTGTAGACTGGTCTGCATCAAAGCCCAGACTGTCCTCCCGTTCCCGGCGTGGGGTGCCGGTTTATAGTGGAAACTGTTGTTCCAGACTCCTGGGTGGGGAGGGCTTCTTGTACTTTCAATCAGTTGTAGTCTAACCTGTTTATGGGAGCGTTTTCCTTTGAAAAAAATTACACAGGCATGTTTATTATATGCTTATAACAGATGGAAACAATACAAAAGTGTGTTAGAAAAAGGATAGCATATACGTATGTTCATAGTACATTTTTGTACAACATATATATGTATATGTAAACACATAAATATAACATGTACACACGTATTTCACAACTAAGACTACATGTGTATAGTTATTCAACAAAAGCAAGACCTTACCTATGAAATGGAACTTGTTTTTTTTATTTACATGTAGATATCTTTTCATATATAGGTTTGCCTCGTTCTCAGGAATACTCTTTATACAGATACACTTTGATTTATCTCAGTTCCCTACTGATGAGTATTTAGATTCTCCCAGACTTAGGATATTATTAATGCTACAATAACACTCTTCACTCTGAAGTCAGGCAGCCTCAATTCAGACTCACATACCCCATTTTCTTACGTTGTGTCCTTTAGCAAGTTATTTAAAATCTCCGTGCCTCAGTTTCCTGATCTGTAAAATGGGGATAAAATTTTACTCACAGAGTCCCTATGAAAGAAAAGCTAAGTTGGGTAATGTGTATATATATCTAATGCACTTAGCGTATTGTAATGACAGCTGTCATTTATTGAGTGCTTACTATCAGCCAGGCACTGCAGATAAACAAATATCACACTGGTTTTATGTGTTAGCCTTATAACATATTTTTAATATCTGTAAAGGCATCGTTATTATTAAAATGACATTAGCTATTCCTGTTCATTTACTCCTCCAGGTAAATTTCTAAATCAACTTTCCACCTACTTCCCATCAATATGACAAGCTATTTTTTTAAATCCAGTTGGAATTTTGAAGGGTATATCTACTCTTATAAGTTGTCAGAGTGGAATGACCCTTGGGCTTGAGTCAGAGAGAACTGGATGTTCACGTGGTGTCCTTCCAAAGCCACACAGCCATGGGAAGTTCGTATAAATTCTCTGAGCAGCGGTAACTTTCCTACCTGTGAAATGGGAGCGACGACCCTCACAGGAGTGCGGGGATACTATAAGAAAGCATTACGACGCTGCCTGAAACTGAACTAATGCACTTGCTTCAGAGGCAAGGATTCTCACTTTATCTCCTGGCCCTTTGTCATCAGCACCATTTTCAGTGGCAACTGTAAGATGATCGATCTCCAGTGAAAAGTGTTTGTGTACGAGCAAGAGCAGCAGTGTGTGCGCAGGATGAAGTTTAAGGCCCCTGCTTCCTGTGCTCGGCGAGTGGAACGTTTATGACCAGTGAAGATTAGCCAAGAGGGAGGAAAGGGAATTGGGACAAACACAGGCCATTCCGCTGTGCAGGCATGTGCCACCAACCGTGGAGTGGACTTCCTGCTGCAGGATACAGCTGACCTTTGGAGAGTCACTGTCTGGGTGAGGCTGCCCGTTCGCAGGATAGAACACAGCTGTTGTTCAGATGTCAGAGGCTGGTTAATAACTGTTGGGCAGTTAGCTTGGGATGTTAACAGTTGGGAAAACAGTCTGCTTCTAGGTTTAAGGAGGGCCGGTATGAAGGGGATCTTTGTTTTGTGTGACCAACAGGTTGTTTGGTAATCCTTCTTTGAACAAAAATTAACACTTAGCAGCAGTTTTAAAAAATATTAAGAGAACTCATAAAAGAGCAGATGTGCAGCAGAAGGTCACACTTCCAGGGCTCTCTTGGGCACTATTTCTGGACTAACAAGTCCAACAAATGTGTTAATTCAGGTTGAGATTTCTAATGCAAATATTGACTCAGTCTCAATCTCTGCAGTTAATTCTCCGACTTGAATGTGTTCTTTCAGGATGCCTTCTCCTATATGTTTTCTTTCCTCCTGCCTAATAGTTTGCCCACCCTTCATTTTCAGCTCTTAGCAGGTGAGTTTTTAATGGTCAATTCTGAATTTTTTCTCTAGGTCTGAAAAATGCGTAGAGGAATGAATTTAACTATTCCTTCATTTTCCTAGTAGCATAATTGCAGAAAAGGAGAAGAAGAGACAGACACTTGAATCCAGAAAATCTTGGCAAAATGTAAATGATTCTCAGTCTTAGATCTGAGTACATAAAAATAACTTCTTACCCACTATTCAGTAGTAAAGGAAAACTGAAGACAGATTTTGTTGATTCCCCCAGTTCACATGATATTTTAATTAATATTAATTTAAAAACATGTGTTTTAAAGTTTCTATAAACTGGTATGCAAACTGCTACATGGCTAACTTTTAGTATAAAGTTGAAAGTTTTGACTAAAACATGACAAATATAGTATATATTTACTTCACTTCATTCTCAAAGGGTATTTTCACTGGATATAGAATCGCTGGTTGAAGACTTTTTTTTCCAGATGCTATCATACCACCTTCAGGCTTCAGGGGTCACCAGAATCTTCATTATCTGTATGTAATGTATCATTTTTCTCTGGTAACTTTTAATATTTTATTCTTTTTATATTTTGTTTTCTTTGTATATATTCTGCTTGTAGTTCATTGAGATGCTTGAATCTGTAAATTTAGGTTTAATACCAGATTTGAAGAATCAGGAGCCATTATTTATTTTTCCACCCCATTCTCTCTGTTACCCTTCTGGGCCTATAGTTATACCCACGGGAGGCTTTTCAGTGTCCTAGAGGGCTGAGATTTTGCTCAGTTTTTTTCCAAATCTTTTCTTTCTTCCATTTCTTCAAATTGAATATTTTCTCTTGGTCTATCTTGAAGTTCACTGACTTGTTCCTATATTATCTTTATTCTGTTGAGTTCATCCAGTGATTTTTTTTGAAAGTTTTATATATTGTTTGTTTGTTTTAGTTCTAGAATTTACAGTTGGTTCTCTTTTATAGTTTTATTTTTGTGCCCAGGTTTCCTATATATTTCACGTATTCTTTTATGCCATTGAGCATAATTATAATAGCTGCTTAAAAATATTTTCTGCTAATTGCAACATTCAGGTTATCTTGGAATTGTTATTGTTTTTTTTTCTTGAGTTCACGTTCCATTTTCCTATTTATTTGTTTAATTTTCATTGTATTTTGAACACTATTATTATGTTACAGAGACTCTGGATTCTATGCCTCTGAAGATGTTTATTTGGGAGCAGGGTGAGCTGTTGTTTATTTTGGGTTTTGCCTTAGCCAGCAATTAACTTAGTTGAACTAAAGCCCCGGACATTGCCTCTATGGCAGCACCTCCGTCCTTGGCTCGGTCTCTTTATCCTTCACTAGTTGCTTAGAGGCCGTTGCATGCATACATAGGAGTCATCCAGCAGTCTAGGCAGGGAGCGCTTTTACACTGAATTGGAGGCTCTTTCTCTCCGACTCCATACTTACTGGGGTGCCTTCTTCACTTTCCAGTGGCTGTGGTTGTCCCCAAGTCTGTCCCCCAGATACACATGCTTTCAGTTGGGGCTTCAGCCACCTAGTGTGGCACTGACTACAGCCTGCCAGTGGGCCAAAGGCCATAAAGTTGAGAAACGCATCTAGTTCTTTTGCCGTCTTCCAAGTGCCAGCCCTCCTCCGGAATCAATCTAATTTTTTGTCTTTCTGCAGTGCCTTTAAGTAGTTGCTTTTTGTATTTGTCTCGAGTTTATAGTTCTTTTCTCCAGGAGAATCGGTCCCTGTAGGAGCTTACTTGACCATCCCGGAATTGAAACCAAAGCACACTTTTTAAAATTAAATTTATTGGGTTGACATTGGTTCCAAAAGCACACTTTTTAAAGAACAGTTAAAATGCAGGCTGCTCCTTCTCATAATTAGTTTAGGTTGGCACTGTATCTGTAAATACAGAAAGACATGGAACTTGACAACTTCTAAAGGAAACTGTTCGTGTTGGGTCTTAGTAAACAGTACTACTCGTAACGCCCAAATAGGAAGCATAGTTCATTGTGCTCTTCAACCTATGAGTGAGGCACTAAAAACATCTTTGTCCTGTCATTCAGTCACAGCTTTTTGCTTCATTCAAGCCAAGTCAAAGTTGCCTTGCAGCCACTTAGATGCCAACTTATGGAAGTAAAGGGAGGAAGGAAACATTCCTCAATCAGAGTTGGAGATTTTTCCTGTCAGCAATTGATTGAACAATTATACCAAAAAAAAAAATCAGTAAAGGCATAGGTATGGATGTAAACCTATACTACATTCAGTGGGCACATTCTTTTCGAGTACAGATGGTATGTTTACCAAGTTGCTCAAATGCTAGACCATTAGACAAATCTCAATACACTTTGAAAATTTGAACTATTTAGAGAATACAGTGTATCCTCTGACCACAGTGCAATTAAGTTAGAAATCAATAACAACAATATACCTTGGGAAAAACCAAGTATTTAGAAATTCAACAACACGCTTGTAAATAACCTATGGTTTAAAGAAGAAATCATAAAGGTATTGGAAAATATGTTCAGCTAAATAATAATGAAAAACATCAGAATTTTAGGGTGCAGCTACAGAAGTATTTAAAAGAAATTTTATAGCATTAAGTGTTTGTATTAGAAAAAAAGAAAGGTCTTGAGTGTGTTATCCAATAGAACTTTCTGTGATGATAAAAGTGTTCTGTATCCACATTGTCCCATCTGGTAGCCACTGACCATGTGTGGCTATTGAGTACTTGAAACATAGCTAGTGCAACTAAGGAATTGAATTTTTAATTTATTTAATTTAAACTTAGATAACATGCATGTCCTTCTTACTACTCATTTTTAATATATATTTAAGTGGAAACCTCCAGTTACTATACGAAGGACATGGTAAGAGCATAAATTAGTAGGAAAAATAGAAAAAAAGTAGAGACAATTCATAAAACCAAATGTTCTTTAAAAGATCAGTAAAAATTATTAAATATAGGATAACATGCAAATTATCAATATCCAGAGTAAAAAAAGGGTTATCAATCCTACAGACATTAAAAAATTAATAGGGCTGTGTGATGAACAACTTTATGCCAAAAACTCAATAACTTGGATGAAATCTATACATTCTTTGAAAAATACAATTCATCAAAACTGACACAAGCCCTGGCTGGTGTGGCTCAATTGGAGCATCATCCCATGCACCCGAAGGTTGGGGGTTCAATTCCTGGTCAGGGCTCATATCTAGGTTGCAGGTTCAATCTCCAGTCAGGACCTGTATGGGAGGCAATCAATTCATGTTTCTCCCCACCTCTCTCTCCCTTTCTCTCTCTCTAAAATTAATAAACATATTTTTAAAAATTCAAGAAACAAACTGACCCAAAATGAAACAAAATAGGAATAGCCCTAGTCTATAAAAAAATCTAAGTCAACATCAAAACCCTTTCCACAAGTAGTTTGGAAGCCCCAGACGATATTGGTAGGAATGGAAAGTGGTAAGAACACTCTGGGAAAAGTCATTTTTCATTCAACTAAATATATATCTCTTTGACCCAGCCACTTTACTCATAGCTGTTTATGCAAGAGAAGTGGGAATGTATGTTGACACAGAAAACATGTGTAGCCTAGCTGTCCCCATCAATAGGAAAATGATAAACAAACGTTATAGTCATACAATAGAAGACTATTCAGCACTACTACAGAGAAAATTACTGCTACATGCAACAACGTATGTGAAACTAGTAAACATTCTGAGTAAAAAAAGCCTTCCACAAAAAGGTATATACTTTGTGGTTCCATTTACATGAAATTCTAGAACAGGCAAACAAGCCCATAGTGGGGGCAGGAAACAAAACAGTGTCTCCCAATGGGGGAGTGAGGGCTTTTTTACTCAGATGTATATTTTTGTTTCTATAAAAATCCAGGAAACATACACTTAAGAGTTGGGCACTTTATTAAATCTAAATTTTACATACAAAGAAAATTAATACTGAATGTTAGTTAATGATAGGCATGCTGAATTATTTAGGGGAAGTAGAATGATATCTGTAGTTTACTTTGAAATACTGGGTTGGCCAAAAATTGCATCTGATTTTTTTCCCATGGGATGGCTCCAGGAGGGCTTAGTTGTCTGTAACTTCATTTGAAACAATTTTATTAGACTGCATTGTGTCAGCTGTCATATCAGCATGCATTTTTTTAAAAACTTACCAAAGTTGGTGAATTTTGTGTAGCCATTTTAATCTTGACGATGGAAGAAAATACACATTTTCAGCATATTATGCTTTATTATTTCAAGAAAGTTAAAACCACAACTGAAACAAAAAAGATTTGTCCAATGTATGGAGAAGGTACTACAATTGATCAAACATGTCAAAAGTGGTTTGTGAAGTTTTGTGCCGGAGAATTCTCTCTGGGTGATGCTCCGCAATTGGGTAGGCCAGTGGAAGTTGATAGCAATCAAATCGAGACATTAACTGAGGACAGTCAGCATTATACCATGTAGGAGATGGCCGACATACTCAAAATATCCAAATAAATAATTATTGGTGAAAATGAAAAATGTCACTTTCATCCTACGGAAAAAAACTAAACAGATTTTTGCCTAACCCAATACATCAAAAGGATTAGATGGACTGATAGATGGATAGAGAACAGATATGTGTTTGGAGAAGTGATAAAGCAAATATAGTAAAATGTTAATGGTAGAACCTAGGTGGCCTTAAACGTATGTTGTTGTATATTTGAAAATTTTCATAATAAAATGTTCGGAGGAAAAAGTGTGCTTTCAATTTCATATACCCAGAATTACTGAAGTGCAGGTAGTTGAATCTTCATTGGCACCTACTTTTATAGACCAGAAAAAATGTGTAATGAATACNGATATGCGTGTGGAGAAGTGATAAAGCAAATATAGTAAAATGTTAATGGTAGAACCTAGGTGGCCTTAAACGTATGTTGTTGTATATTTGAAAATTTTCATAATAAAATGTTGGGAGGAAAAAGTGTGCTTTCAATTTCATATACCCAGAATTACTGAAGTGCAGGTAGTTGAATCTTCATTGGCACCTACTTTTATAGACCAGAAAAAATGTGTAATGAATACATTTGTTCTCAGTTTCTTGAGAGCTACTATAAGCAAAAGACTGGAGTAATGACTATGAATCCAGCATTTTCCCTGTCCTCTGGAAGCTTGCGATCTGAGGGATAGAAAAGAAATACACAAATTAGAGTGCAACGTGAGATACACTCGCTAATAGAGATATGTTTGTTCAGGAGAGCAAGAAGAGCGTGTTAGTTCAGAGAAACCATGGAGTCTGCGAGGAGGAGGAGATATTTACGTACAGCAGGACAGAGGGTTTGATGGAGGAGACAGTATCCCTGATTCACCGAGGGGCCTGTGCAGAATAGTTTGGAGAGACGTAAGATAAAGCTAGATAGGTGGAAGACATTGTGTCCTTGAGCAAGAGAGGAAGATGGGTGTTTCAACAGTAACGTCACTTATTGGTCCCTAGAAATGCTGGACACCCAGGTGGGAGCCCTGCCCCCACTCACTGTGAGGCTTTGTTCCAGTAACGTCCCCTTTGGAGGGGAACCCAGGCCCAGACTTTAAATTGAGAGAGTTAGGTTAGCAGATCTCCAAGGTCCCCACTGGTTCTAGCATTCTCTAATCAGATGGCTACTTTAAAAACTTGTTGCCCAGATTAAATATTTCCCTTCACAGTGTTACGTTGCTCTGTTAGCCAGCTCCTTTATAAAGTCTGGATTGTACTGGTAGGTATGGATATGTTACAGATTCCATGTTCAGAGTGGCGGACTCATAAGCTGTCGCTGTGTGGTAATCTTGTTTTTCACAGAGGTGTAACATTTCAAGCTGTTGAACTTTCACCTTATGAAAAAAACGACTGTGTCTTTAGACTAGATGAGGGTCAGAGGGGAAGCCTTACGGCGCTTGTCTCATGTGGGATATCTAGTAGCTCTGCCTGTGTCACAGAGGAGTCCAAATAACCCAAACTTGAGATGAAACTCTTTGTAGAATGCTTGTATCATTCTGGCAATTCCCAAATGCAAGGAGATGAAACCTTAAAATTGTACAGGACAACACAATTTCCTCTGTTGAAAAGAAAATCTATTACTACATGAGTTTTTCATAATGCTTTTATCATTACCTCTGATGTACTAAGTATTTTGATCTTTAGCCCAGAGGGGAAGAAAGTCCCAAACAATATATTAAACCATTGGGTGAGTGATGAAAAATTAACTTTTCATCTCTAAGCATCCCAGTCTAGCTGGACATCTGTGTTGAGAGTGAAGACAAGATGCTGGAAATACTGTTACTTTCAGACCCCACTAGGGTCAAGTATTGATGTGAGGAAAGAGTGATAGGCAGAAAAAACTGTATGATGTGGGAACACAGACCTCTGGGAGGAGAAACAGGAAGAAAGGTGGCCCACTGCAGTCCCGACGGTGAGTTTGCCATTGCTGTGGCAGTGTGATGACTGGCTCAGACCCAGTTCCAGAGGCACGAGCTTAATCCGTGGTGGAGGGCCGGTTATACAGAGAGCTCCAGTGCAGGGGAAACGTGTTTCTTAGTATCCCGTTCGCTTTTCCTCTTATGAGGGTGGAAAACCATGTGCTGACTCCGTCGAAACCATGTGGATGAACACCAGGCCGCACTCCTCCAAGTGTCCCGTGTATTTGTGCTCTGTGAATTGGGCAGAGGTGGTTAGCATTCAGATCTATTGCTGGAATGAGTCCCGAGCAATTTCAGAACCACCAGAGCCTTTTACAAAGAGCGTCTTCTCTCAGGGAACCACAGAGTGGTCTTGGGTCGGAGCCGCTTCAAAGGAGTAAGGGATGCAGCTCCAGACCCCGGCCCCACAAAAGAGAGGAAGGTGCTTCTCTTCTGCTGGGAGGTGGAGAGGACACATCAGGGGCTGTCTTCCATTTCCAAAATACTTCACTGACATGTGCGCTTTCTGGCTGTTAGCAAACAGCCTGTTTTGAGGCCAGATATCCTGTCCAAATAATAAAAACTGTGTTGCAACTTCTATCACTCACATACTTTCGCCTCTCCTCAACATATTTGTAAGGGTTTTCCTTATGGCCATCAAAGGAACTATAGAAATCTTAGAATTATAGAAAAGTGTGGAGACCAAAAGGTCATCCATAATATCGCAAATGAAAGAAGTTAACCAAGTTATTATAGCTTTTAAGATTTTCCCTCCTGCCCTTTTAACTTGGTTACATATGTATATGCATAAATGTCATCAGGGGATCTTGGGAAATATGCCACATGGATAGTTTAATGTGCCAGCTATTTGTCACACAACAAGAATTTTTCCATCAGAAAAGATGAAACACTGCCGTTTGTGACAGCGTGGATGGGTCTTAAGAATAACACGCCAAGTGAAGTAAGTCAGCCAAAGTTAAGGGCCATATGACTTCACTCATCTGTGGGATATAAAACTGAAAGCAACAAAGGAACTAACCATGAAAATTCACACAAACTCATGGACACAGACAGCAGTGCAGTGGTTACCAGAGGGAAGGGGGGTGGGGATGGTAAAGGGTAAAGGGGCCGAATATATGGGGACAGGAGACCTGACTTTGTGTGTGGTGGGCTCATAGTGCAACATACAGATGATGTATCAGAACTGCACACTTGAAACCTACGTGATTTTATTAACCAACATCACCCCTGATAAAGTGAATTTTAAAAAAGAATTTTCCCATGTTATGAAAACCCTTAGAGAATCTCATATCTAATGACTACAGAATATTCCATTTTCTGGGCATGACGTCACTTTTTGAAATAGTATCTCCCTGTTAGACATATAAGTTGTTTCCATTGTTCTGTTGTAAAGGTGGCAATATCCATTGTTTTAGGAGATACACTTCTGTGTCTGGGGAAGGAGGAGAAATGTGCATTTGCTACGGTGCCTGATGCCCCTTCCTGAACCTGTTTAGCCCTCTGCTTAGGGCCTCTGTCTGGCTTTCTGTGTGTGCTCCAAGGGGACCTGGGTCCAAATGGAGGGGGCAAGGAGGGAGTGCTCAATCTACCGGTTATGCCAGAGGTCATTTTTTATCTGTGCTGCTCTTCCCGGGGGACAATCAGGCTCCAGGAATGGGAGTTGATCTCAGTGGACAGCTCCTCTGCTCCCAGTGTGCCTGTTAGGACAAAAGACCTAGCCCTTCCCCACTCTCTCTTCCTTTTTCTGGGTTCCCATATGTCCTTGGTCTGAGGTCTATGGTCTCCTAAATCAGGAGCTTTAAGTGGCCAGGCCTAATAATAATGGTAATAACAGGGTCTTATAGGTATTGGGCATTTGCTATGCTGTGTCAGGTGCTTGACACATATATACAGCATCTTATTTAATCTGCATACCTCGCGCTCTGAGAGCAAGAGATAGTGTGCTGAGAAATAAGCAAGGGGGGCTCTGGCGTTGTAGACCTTGGGTTCTCGGCTTCGCTGTGTACCAGTGGCTCTGTGACTTGGGCAGCTGTTTCGTTTGGGAATGCATTCAGCTGCAGACTTCAAGAGCGGCTCAACAAGTAGGTGGTTCTTTTTCAGCCATAATGAGGATTCTGGAGGGAAGCCAGCCCAGGGCTCATACCATGTCCTGAGGGACCCAATCTCTCACCTCCCTCCCGGTGCCATCCTTGGCATGCAGCTTTCATCCTCATGGTTCCAGAGTGGTTGCTGCATTGTGAGACCTCGTCTCTCAGTGATCCAGGCAGGAAAAATAGAGAACGGGAGGCAGGCAGGGGCAGTTCAATCAAGAAAGCAAAAGCTTCTTTTGAAAACCTCTCAACTTAGGTCTCATTGGCCAGACTTTGTCACATGGCCTCCTAGCTGTGGGGGGCTCTGTGGGAGAAGTTTTATCCGGGCACATTGCCATCCCTAAAGAAATCAGGGTTCTGTNAGTGGCTGCTGCATTGTGAGGCCTCGTCTCTCAGTGATCCAGGCAGGAAAAATAGAGAACGGGAGGCAGGCAGGGGCAGTTCAATCAAGAAAGCAAAAGCTTCTTTTGAAAACCTCTCAACTTAGGTCTCATTGGCCAGACTTTGTCACATGGCCTCCTAGCTGTGGGGGGCTCTGTGGGAGAAGTTTTATCCGGGCACATTGCCATCCCTAAAGAAATCAGGGTTCTGTTAGAAAGAGAGACAAGGGAACGTTTGATGGGTTAGCAGCCATCACCGTCTGTATCAGCAAGTCACTTGATCTCTTTGAAGCTCAGTTATTCCTCTAGTAAAAATTCCTCCCTAATCTAGCCAGGCCCTTTCAGTTTATTTCCAGTTTGCCTCAGAGTAGGGAGCCCCTTGTGGGAAGGAAGATTCCCCGGGGCCATGGGCAAACTCAGGCCCAGGCCCCAGCAACACATAGTCCACGCACCATGGGTTTTGTGTACTTCCCAGTGGGCCCACTGACACCTCATTGTTCAGGGGGTGCCGGGAGCTCTGGGGACTCCCTGTCATGCCATCACTTTAGAATCCGGCATCCATGCTCACCACCCAAGGGAGTCCTCCAGGCACGGAGAGCTGGCCTCTTGCCCACCTCCTTCTCTTGCTTCTGCTTCCCTCTCTCCTGCCTCATCCCAGCTCTTGTCTCTGCTGCCACTGCTGCGTCTCACATCCAGCCCACCCCCAAAAGAGACAGCGCCCAGGTTGGCCGGTCACTACTCCGTAAGGAACACCACAGTCAGGCAGTCTTATACCAGGCCACCCCAGTGGTCACCGACTGGTCATCCTTCAGCCACAGAACACATTGTGACTTCTTTCCTCAACAGAGACAGATGGCTGTGGCAAGTGCTAGTGAACCCCAAATCCTCTCCAATACTGCACCTCAGAGAGCCTCAGGTGCCCAGGGCTGCACACGTCCAGGGGCACCATCCGTAATAAAAATGGGGGTTGTTTTCCAGAAAATGCCACTCCCTGAGGTTGAGTAGCAGGGAAGTACAGGTCCCAGGTGGGCCTCAGTGGTCGTTTGAGACCATTCGAGATGGTGGCAGGCTGCCTGTTACCTGGCAGTTAGAGCCCCAAGCAGCGGCCCGGGCCACTGGCATACTAACACCGGGCACCGTGGACAGGGTGGGTCCTGCGAAGGAATGAGAGGAGGATGTGGGAAAGAGCAGCCAATCTGCTGGCCAGCATTCCTGAGCAGGACCTTGTCATTTGAAAAGGAAGCTGCTGGTAGCCTCATTCCTCTTTATCCCAAGCTGCTGAAAGGTGAGGGACATTTGTCAGGACAAATGAGGGAATGTTTGTGTACAGATTTTGAACCGGTGACTCACTTGAGAGGCCTCCTTGGTGCTGTTATCACAGCTGCTGCTGCTGCAAACAGCTTTGAGCCCCGAGGTACCAAGCCGCCCTGGAAGGCTGGGCAGCGTGTGGGGCAGAGTTGTTTGGCGACAGAGGACGTGAGAGCTTGCATTCAGCACTGGGGGAAGGGGCCATGAGGAGGGTCGATGAATAAAGCTTATCCATTTCCTCAAGAATCTTTCAGATATTTGTGTAATTCTTGATGCAGACAGAGAAGAAAAAGCACACCTGACCCCTGAGTGTCAAACGCAAGGGTCAGGCAAGGATGCCTTTGTTACCCAAGAGTTATGACAAGGTTGTCTAGGTGAACAATCAGCAAAGGATATGTCAGACCTTCTGCACTAGGCTCTTCTTTTGGGGGCTAGGAGTTAACTTCATAGCAAACCACTTACAAGTTCTCAAGCCTCTTGAGATGGAAGCCCGGTAGCTCCTCCTCCCTTGTCCACCCTGCGTTTGTACTTGCGCCCAGAGAAGCCACAGTAGGCGGGGAGCTGCCGCTGCTAGGGTAGAGTTCTTACAAAACTCACGGGCAGCTGCTTCTGGCTGGTCAAGGTCCCCAAGCCAGCTTTCTGCTGCCACTGCCTCTAGGTAACTGGTTTGTTCCAGCAGTACATGTGTGGGCCGTGACAGTGTAAACAGAAAATAACCAGATGGCACCGCCTTCCTCACAAGGTCCCTGCCACACATCCTGTGGCTCCAGGACTCCTCCTGCAGCCTGCCCTTTGGGCTGGACGGCTGTACAGTAAAGTCTTCTTAACATGAAGAATTCTATACAAAAAAATTGGCTCCATGGGCTGGCTGCCCCGGGCTATCAGCAGAACACTGAAGCTCTGAGCTAACTGGATTGTGTGATGTTCGCGTGTTAGGCAGAGAAGAAAGCCAGACTGCTGAGCAGAGCCACCCTGGATATGGTTCTTTTTTTTGGCTCTTCAGCTCTATAATTCCCTTTGAGGGTGGGCCTTCACTCGGCCCCTTCTGAGACACCCAGGAGAAAAAGTAGTGTACTCTATCAAGCTTCAGAGGGAAGGAGCCCCACCAGTGGACGGATGGCCCCGGGTATTATTCCCACCCGAGCTGAGAAAGGACCTCTGGTGTGAAAAGCTGTACAGAGGAAGAGGCAGTGACCCACTGGAGCAGAGATGGGAGTGGGGGGAGCCTGTCAGGGTCAAGAGGTCCCCTTGTAACTCCCTGGCCAGAGCGTGACTCCCCCAGGCTCCCGAGAATCAGCACCTGTGGCTGCCCGACTCCAACTAGGTACCAGGAGTGGTGCAGCCCCCTTGTGTCGGCACTCGGCCCGCAGCTCTCTGCCCAGCCTCCGTCTAGGGTTCAGGGTACATCTCCCACCTGCTGCATCACGCAGGCCTGGACCGCGTCTCGGCTACTTCCTCCTCCACATTCTCTGGTCTGGGAAAGTGGTCTCACCTCTTAAAGGCAGTATTACAGTGGCCTCCTAACTAGGCTTCCTGCCTCTCCGTCTCATCACCATCGTCCTGCACCTGCTTCGGCATAACTCGCCTGTACATGATGCAGTCCAATCACTCCCCTGCTCAGAAGTTTTCAATACCTCACCTCTGCCTCTAAGAGTCGGAAGGAGGTGGGAGAACCTTCCTTTGTGATTTGGACCCCACCCGCCTGAGTCTGACTGTGCTGTGTTCCACCCACACCTCTAAACAGAAGGACTCAGGAAACATTTCGGAGACAGACTGAATGAATATAAAAATTAGGAAGCCGAACAAGAGTTCTCTGGTGTTTTTCACGTAGTTAAATGGAGCTATCATGCTAATAGCTGCATGCGCTTAATCATGATGGTCTTTTCATGGTTATCGTAAAATAAGCCTATCGTGTGAAGAACTGAGAAGCATGTCTTACTTTACAAAGGGGGCAAGGCTTATGAAATATATATGGAAACTGAGAGTCTAACATTTGGAGCTTCCATTTTGAATTTGTAGATCAGTTAATGCCTACAAAAATGATCTCTGTAATTTGCTCCTTTTTTAGCCAGCCAGTCAATTCGAAAAAGGCTTGGAAAAACATGTGATTGTTTTTTTAAATATCCTGGAGGATTTTTCCAGGCCTGGGCAACTCGTAGGTGAATGCACTGTTGCTATTTCTGTATGTAAGTAGAGTGGGAGAGCGCCCTGCTGCTTCACCGAAGTTGTCGGCACCGGGAAGGTGGACGGAAGGACTTCCTTCTTGCCTCATTGTGCCACAGCTGGGCTTCACTACAGAACCGCATATGTCTTCTCCTCACCCACCTCTGTTTGTTGTGTATACCTGCTGAAAGGTGTCTTACTCTGAGCCGGTACCCTTGAATGGCGAGACCTCTGACTCCCTTGTCAAAGGGGTAAGCACACAGGTGTGAACAAAGTTGGCGTTTGGGGAGTGGCCCCGGGGAGTGGCCCGCAGTAGGGTAGCTGTGGACACATCCCTGAGAATAAACAATTCCAGGCTGATTAAAAGGCCTGTTCGTTTTCTAGCTTTGAGTCACAGTTATTGGAAAAGGAATCCTGGGGTGAAATGGATAATGGAGGAGTGTGGACTGCCGTCCAGGGACTGGGTTCCCAGCTGAGCTCCACGACATCCACTGATTTCGCCCTGAGGCTCGAAGTACCTTTTAAGTTAGGTGGTTGGGCTAGCCGGTTCTTGGGCTGATGTTTTCTGTTTGCACCCCCAGGCTCACTCTCCACCCTTCTCCACCCGGTCCTGTGCTCTAGTTGACTAGTGGGGACTATAACAAGGGGCGCCCTTGCTTCCCGGCCCTCTATGGTGTTCTTGGCGCAGCTGGGGTTGGAGGAGGGAAGGAGAGCACAGAAAAAGTAGTGCGTCTCCTGGCTCCTCCCAGTGGCACCGCCAGGTCCAGACTCCTGGCAGTTAGCCCACACCACAGGACACTCTGTCTCAGGGTTCCAGTTGCCTTTCCTCCCTCACCCGTTTGCTCCTAGGGCGTGTAAATGTGACACTGTTCAGGTCCCAGAACACTGTGCTGTGGTTCCCCTACCCATGCCCACCCCTCTGTAAATGGTCCCTTTATTAAACTCTCCTCACGTTACCCAGTTTGAGAGCACCATCTGTTTCCTGCCAGAACCCTGGCGGATATGGTTCCCGAGATCTTTTCCAGCTCCGAACAAAGATGCCTGTAAGCAGGGGAGGAGCTGGTCCTTTGGGGCTCCCGTTTTTCTCTGGTGCCTCCCTGTCCTGCATGGCTCACCAGGATCATGGGAGGGAGGGACTGGTGGAAACACGATCTCTAGAGCCAGAGGCCCTGGGACTGGAGTCTCTGGTGTCTTGGTGGGCATAGGCCGTTTGTGTCCGGATTTCGAAGGGGTGCACAGGCGTGCAGTCCCACTGAGGACCATCAGGTCACACCAACAGAGGCTGGACTGTCCCTCTCACCCCTTTCTGCCTCTGTGACTTCTTTAAGTCACTCTACCCCTAGCTTTGACCTTTCCTTCCTCACCGAGGGCTGATGACACCACCCTGGCCCACACGGGATCGTTATGAGGTGTAGAGGAGGAAGTCTGTGTGAAGCCGCCTTGTTGGACATAAAGGGCAGGACTGAAGAGAGCTGCAGTCATAAACAGCTTTTACTGTGGCAGGGGTCACAGGCAGGGCACAGAGCCCAGTGGGGACATTCCTCCTGCTCCTGTCCCAGCTGAAAACCTGCTTTCTTTCTTCCCTGCTGTGCGCGCTTGCTGAGACATGTGTGATTCCCAGAGTGTCAATTTCAGGATCAAAGCTTGACCTCTGAGATACCAGCCTACGGAATCATGCCATCAAACGGCCGTGACAGCCTTCTGACATCTCTGGAATTCGGATCCTGACCTTGAGGGCCTTAGGTGGTCACGTACAGCCCCTCTGAAAGCAGCAGCTCTGAAAGAGGCCTAAGAGAAGATGAGGGAATCAAGACTAGAATTTTTTAATTATAACATTTTTATTACAGAGTTTGATCATGGACTTCTCGATATATAAGAAAAATACATTCTTGAAAGCTACATGTCTCAAATACAACTTTCTCTTTAAAAAAAAATACAGGGATTTTTAAGAACTTTAATCATCCTCAGCACTGTCAATGTTTTGTCATGCCATATAGGTACAGCCTGCGTGCAGTTCCTCTGCAAGGCAAGTGGGAGAGTTGAGGAAAGGAGGGGAGGGATGACAGACCAGGAGAGTCCACAGCGTTAAATGCTAGACACATACCTCCTTGTGTTTATTACAGAGCAGTTAGGAACTCAGCAGTGAGTCTCAAGAACATAGATAGTGTTTAGTGGGAAGAATAAGAATGAGGTGCCCAAATTGATATTTCCATAAGTTAAATATAGAAAAGCCCATTGCCCATTTTGTGATCATTCTCACAAAGGTACACCTCTAACAAATTAGAAAGCTTGCCTGCGGGGAATGGGATTCGCCTATAGGGATTAAAAGGAAATAAAGCATAGCACAGGGCTTTTGTCCAGACAGTGTTGAGCATGTGCCAGCAACTATTGCATATGGTAAATGTGACCTTCCGCTCCGAGGTGCAAAGCAAAGTCCTCAGGTTTTCTTTCCCTTTCAGCTTTTCAAAGAAACCTAAAAGAGCTTTCCCTTGGGTTTGCTACCATCTTCCCCGGTAGTCCTCAATGTCGCCCCTAAACGACAGTGGTTAACAGGACAAAAGTAACCTCTGTCGGGTCGGAACACAAACACCACACAAAAGCTTCCTGGAAACCACATGAAAGGAGGGATGCTGGGAGCCGCCCTTCAGGCTCACCTCTGGAAACTCACCACCTGGCCGGGCCCGCCAGGTGGGCGAGCATCCCTCACAACAGGAAAGAGCATTCCAAACGGGGTTCTCCTTGGTTCAAAAACAAAGTGCCTGCTGGAAAGTGGAGAGGTGGCACATGCACGTAGACCTGTCAGAGGAGTGTGCATAAAATACTTTGGACAAGAGCCCTGGCTGCCGTGGCTCAGTGGACTGAGTACCGGCCTGCAAACCAAAGGGTCGCTGGTTTGATTCCCAGTCAGGGCATATGTGTAGGTTGCAGGCCAGGTCTCCAGTGGGGGGCATGTGAGAAGCAACCATACATTGATGTTTCTCTCCCTCTTTCTCCTTCCCTTCCCCTCTCTCTAAAAATAAATAAAATCTTTAAAACAAATATTTTGAACAATATACCCTCTTTTTTTATATATTTTCTCTTCGTCTCCTGTCATGGGTAATTTTTTTTTGCAAAAGTGATATCACCTATCTACATAATCACATTCTGCATCAATTACAATATTATATCGTTACCCCAGTTATTCTTTTTTTTCAATGTTGCATTCACCAGTATTTTCCAAGATGATACGCAGACTCTTGTCAACATCATTTTTAATGACTGAGTGATATTTTATTGGCCAAATATACCAACACTTATTAGAATGACACTTGGGCTGCCTTCCACTTATCTCCCACTTATAAGCAGTGTAGAAAAGAAAGTTCTGCGCTACATATAATGTCTTCGTATTTTAAATAAATCCCTTAGGATAGATTCAGGAAATGGAATTACTGGGTGAAGCTTCTATGACTCTTGGTACACATTACTAAATTGCTTTCCAAAAGAATAGTAGCAATTTACACTTCCAGAAGTAGTATGTTCTTGAACCAACACTGTGTTCTATTCGTTCATAATGGCCAATTTAATAGCTAAGTTACATTGATTTTATTTTTGCATTTCTTTGATTAATAATGAGGTTGAAATTTTTTCGAGTTTGCTAGAGATTAGTATATCTGTTTATATTACTATGGGGGGTGATCTTGGACTTTTCAATTTGCCTGCAGCCTTTACCCAATATTGGTATTTAATCTTTGTCAAAATTCTGCAACTATTTCGTGTGTCCCTTAAATTTTTTGTTGTTGTTGTTGTTGCACAAAGTGTTTTTCTTTAAAGGAACTGATGCTAATTCATTGGTGTTTTTGTTTACCTTGGTGGCTAGATAAAAATCAAGATACCCTGTGGGTTAAACTTGAGAAAGAAATTTTACAGCACAGCACGAGGAGAAACATGCATCCAATTGAAGCCTTCGAAAGGAGACAAAGCCAAGTTCCAATCCCCACCCGTGATGCCTTGGCTGCGCGAACTAGTCAAGTTCTGTGAGCCTCACTGTTTTCACTTCTGCCGTGGAAATTAGGACCCTCGTTCCAGGTGTGGGGCTGGGATCGTGAACAAACAGCGGCATGGTGGGGGCCCCGTTAACAGGGACCCTTTGCCCCCTCCTCGCCCTCCACATTTCTGAGTCTGGCAGGCTGCCCGGGGTGGCCAAGTGGCTGGTTAGAAGGAATGACTCCTGTGGCTTGCCCAACACTGCCCTGGGGCTGGCTGTCTCCTCCCAGGCAGGAGGCCCAGGGACAGGGCTGTGCTTCTTTTCTTGCCAGTGGCTCAGAACAGCGGAGTTGTTGTTCTGGCGTATCTGGTAACCGGCTTCCTGTTTTTCCTGGTGTGGTGTTGTTCTTTTAGTCAGCAGTGGGAGGGAAAGAAATAGTCCTGGATGGGTAACCTCACTTCTGTAATCCCTCCTGCATCGAGAAAGGCTGGCCCTCTCCACTAGGCCCTCACGGGTCACAGTCACGGGCTGTGTGACCTTGAGCAGGGCCCTGACGCCAGCTCCCGCCAGTGGTGAGGGAATGAAGCGAGAGACAGCAAGTCGCCATCACTTGGAGTTCAGGATCCCGGTGCCCGTGAACTGACGCTAATGGATTATTTAAACATAGGCTGATTAAACATTAAACTTTTGTTTCCCACAAAGTGAATGCCTCCCACATTCCCATTCTCTTCACATTCTGGGGAGAATGGTTAAGACAAGCACTGGAGCCAGACCGCCAGGATTCTAAATGCAGCTCCGCTTATTAGCTATATGATTTTGGGCAAGCAGCTTAACCTGTCTAGGCTTCAGTTTCCTCATCCGTAAAATGAGAGACTAATAGTACTTACCTACCAGGATTATTGTAAGGTTTAACTGAGCTTGGGTGAGTAAAGCATTAACCGAAATCTAGGCCACATAGTAACCTTAGGATAGAGTGAGGTCTTAAGATTTCATTTGCAAAACCCCATTTGAATCTATGGTACTCAGAGGCTGGACTGCATTTTAGAGATCTGGAAGTTCGATTTAAAGGTGATTTGGTGAAATAGCTCAGCCCTTTATAAGTATGTAGTATTTATGAAGAATATGCATCAATAGTATAGTAGATATATTCCTTAAAAATGTATTGTAAAATATAACTTTTTTTTCATTGGCTTTGATTTTTAAAATGCAGGGCTATGTTCTGTGAAAAAGTTTGCTTGCTGCTGAAATAGATGTCCCTTTGTCCCAGGGAAACACACCGAGGCTGAATGACTCCGTTCCGCAGGGCGAGAGGTGTGAGCTCACCACATGTGAATGTGGGCCCTCATGTCTGGGGGAGGTGAGCTGTGGGCTCCGGCTCTGCTCACGCTCCAGTGGTTCCAAGGTCAAGGCTCCGGCCCTGTGTGCACAGTTTCAGCGTCTGCCCTGTTTTATGTACAGAGGGCTTTGTCAGATGATGGTGTTGTTCCATATCTTCCAAGGGTGCTGGACAGATGTGGAGCTTACATTGAGCATGTAGGTGATTTAGGTCACTTAATGTCCTTGCCTCTTTCAGAACAGTTTCTCACAGGAGACTGCCTTGGCTTATTGCTAGACTCAGGAAATCTAAGGGATGAGTCCTAGGTGTGATCCCAGCAGCTGCTGCGTTCACTTTTCCACAGTGCGCTTTGCTGAGGTGACCGATTACTCAGTCAGAGTGCAGTTACTCTTTGGGTTGTCCAAATCGAGGGGGTCACAATTTTTGATAACACTTTGCAGTAGAAACTGAGTCTGGGCTGCAGGGCGATGACTTCCCTGTGGTTACTCAGTGAGAACTGGGAATGAATTCAGAGGAGGGCCAGCAAGGCCCGAGAGGGCAGACCCTGGAGGGAAGTAGTGCTCTGTGGCTGGAACAGAGAAGGCCGAGGGAGGGATGGCTGAACAATGACCCCTTCATTTGGGGTGCAGATTAGCGGCTGCCAGTCCCACTGAACATCCAACAAGAAGAGCATTTGACAAATAACAGGGACAAAGTAACATTGGAGAAAATGGGGTTTTAAAAAACATGTTCTTAGATTTTCAAAGCAGGTTCAGGTTCTCTTAACTGGGGAGGACAAGAGGAAGGGCAACAGCAAGAATCAGGAAGCTGTCCAAACACCACGGGGGCAGGTGTGACCCTCTGCAGTGAAAGGGAAGAGCAGGATTCTCATATACTTGCAAGTAAAAAACTGTCACTAGGACAACCTCTTCCGTTATTGACAGTATAACACATTCATCTGTGACTTTAAACGCACCTCGGTTTACAGTGTTTTAGGGGTTGGGGGCATTCAGCACACCGCCACTTAGTCAGGTCCAAGAGTCATACGACTGTTTCATCAAGGAAGGCCCACTCCTTCCTGTGGTCAGGCCTGGCCACTTCTCCCTTCCTGGCAGTTGTTTTCAGGGCTAAAGTGTTAAGCTCTACAATATGGCTTTGTAGTACCCAGCGTTTCGTTGATTTTGAAGTATTTCCTTTATAGGCTGGTGAGGACTCTCTGGGTAAGATGGACCCTCAGGAAAGCACACGTTTACAAGGCACAGGGCCCCCCATACATTCAGGATGGGAAGAAGGGGAAAGATGTTAGCTGAAGCCAGAGGTAGGTGGATGGGAGGGTGGGTGGGGGTGGTTGTGTGAGGTGGGGGTGGTTGAGGGCCTTGGGAGCAAACCCAGTCTTTAATGGAAGGCAGAAATGTATTAGGAATCCAATTATCATTTCAAAGCAAGCCTAACGCTATAAACAAGGGGACATTAACTACAGGATTGGTGAGAGAGCCTGGTAAATTAGTAACTCCTCCCTTCCACAGATATTTGTTAAACAGTAACCACACATGAGGCACAGTGTGATAAACCCTCACAAGTCTGGTTTCTTATTTCCGTTAATCTGTCTCCATCATTAGGAAATGGCCCCAACACCCAGCCCAGCCCCACTATATTTTCAATAATGGCTTTCACTGTTTAAATGCTTACTAGGAATTAGACATTGTCCTGAGTGCTTCACAAGCATCAGTCAGTTTAATCTTCACAGTAACTGTCCTTTCACAGATAATTGAGGCTCAGAGAGCGTAAAGAGTTTGATTAGAAACTTGATAGACATAGAAGTGACAAACAGTATTGAAAAACCAAGGCCTGCCTGACTCATGCACTACCTTGTCTGCCTCCCGAATGAGCAAACACCGCAAGACTCCGCGGTTTATACTCTTCGCCCTCAGACTGCCCTGGAATATTTCGGACTGACATCTTCAGGTGGCAGGGCACGGTATAAGGCCCCGCTTTCCCCCTTTCCTGGACAGCAGCGTGGAAATGGTTTCCTGGAAGACTGGGAAGGCCCTGCAAACTGGAAACACTTATTAACCTGTTTATTTTGGTTTCAAAACAGAATTTTGTGATCTAGTCCGATTACAGATGTTGTAGGTGAAGAAACTGAAGTCCAGACAAGGGAAGAGCCTTGCCCAGAATTACGCAGAGAGTGAGGCCCCAGAACCCTAACAACTCTGGTGTCTCTGTGTGAACGTAGATGTGCCCGAGACTTTCCGGGCCTTCTGTTCTAACAGACGTAGTAGATTTCTCTGTCCCTTTGCCGAGTTTACACCTTCGTAATCGCTGCTGCTATGTAAGTTTTAGTCTCTTATTGGCCCTTTGCATTCCCACACAGTTCTTAGAGTCAGCTTCTCCGTTTCCAGTTTCCACAAATTGAACAAACAAAAGCTGCTATGGTTCTCATTGAGAGTGCATGGACTCTATAAACCACTCAGGGATGACCTGACATCTTTACAGCATTAAATCTTCAAAACCATGAATATGGTATGTCCCTCCATTTTTTATGGGCTTGTAAATTTTCTTCAAATAAAACTTTTGGACTTTCCACATACGGGTTTTGCGTCTTTCAGTTTATTCTTAGACATTTTATATTTGGATATTCATGTAAATTGTAACTTAATTTTTTCCTTTCCTTAATGTTTATTTCTGGTGTTTAGAAATCCAAGAAATATTTTCAGACTGACCTTATATTTCCCAACTAATTGTGGAGTCTGGAAATTTCTCTGAAGATTCTTTTGGATTTTCTGCACACACAATCGAAATAGCTGTCAATGAGACTTCCCGCCTTTCTTATACCTCTTTTTGTTTCATTATGATGTTCAGTAGAGATGGTGAGTCAGGCGTCCTTGTCTTGTCCTGGATCTCAGCAGGAAGCAGTCCACATTTCATCATCAAGTATGATGAATGCAATAGATCATTGTGAATACCGTTTATCTAATCCAGGAAGTCCCTCTCTAGTCCTAGTTTGCAAGGCATGTTATCATAAAAAGAGGTTGAATTCCATCGAATTATTCTTCTGAATCTGTTCGCGTTTTCCCCTTTACACTGTAAAGGGGATGAATTGCCTCCCTTAAATCCATTTGCTTGAGATGTATTATATTATCATTTTTATACATTGTTGGATTCACTTCCTGAATATTTTGTAAGGATTTTTACATTTGATGCTCATGACAAGGATCGCCTGTAGTTTTACTGCTTGGTAGTACCTTTGCCGTGGTGCGGGTAGTCCCGCAAGATGAGTTGGGAAGTGCCATACTCTTTGTTCTCCGGAAGAATTTGTGTAAGACTGCTGCTATTTCTGCTTTAAGAGTTTGTTTAAAAGTAGTGCCTATTGTTTTTTAAACATTTGGATGTTTTCTCTGGGCGCTTTGACAACATTCCAGTGTCTTCTGGCTTCCGGTATTTTCGTTGAGAAATTTACTGTCAATTTTACCGTTACCCGTTTGATAACAATCATCTGTCTTTTTTCCCTCTGGCTGCTTCTAAGATTGTGACTGTGTCTTTGGTGCCCAGCAGTTTATTGTGTGCTTAGGTACCATTTTCTTTTTATTTATCTTGTGTGGAGTTCGTCCACTTAAGATCTTGGACCTGTGCTTGATGTCTTCTTTCTTTCTCTTTGAAACGTTCTTGGTTGCTATTTCTTCTGCCTAGTTCTCTCCATCCTCGCCTGTGATTCTAGTTGCGTATCTACTGGTCCTTTTTTTTTCTTTTGCTTTTTTGCATCCCCTGTGTCTCCTACCCTCTCATCTTTATTTTCTATCCTTTTGTCTCTCTGATTTTCAAACCAGATACTTTCTTTAGACCTATCATTTAGTTGACTAATTTTCTCTTCAAGTTGTATTTAAGCTGTTGTTAAACCTACCTATTGAATTCTTAATTTTAGTTATTTTAAAGTTTCGGCATTTCTATCTGTTCTCTTTGTTTTGTATTGTTTGGCGTATTCTGAGAAACTTTTCGCTCTTTTTAACTCTTCAACATATTAAGCATAGTTTTTTTTTTTCGGTTCTATGTTGGAACTTGTGAGTCTGTTCCTATTGCCTATTGTTTTACTTGCAATCCATTCATATCATCTTTTTTTAAAGATTTTATTTGGCCCTGGCTGGTGTAGCTCAGTGGATTGAGCTCGGGCCTGTGAACCAGACGATTGCGGTTCGATTCCCAGTCAGGGCACATGCCTGGGTTGCAGGCCAGTTCCCAACAGGGGACACATGACAGGCAACCATACATTGATATTTCTCTCTCTCTCTCCTTCCCTTCTCTTCTAAAGATAAATAAATAAAGTCTTTAAAAAAAGATTTTATTTGTTGTTCTTTGAAAGAGGGGAAGGGAAGGAGAAAGAGAGGGAGAGAAACAATGTGTGGTTGCCCCTCCCACACCCCCTACTGAGGACCTGGCCCACAACCCAGGCATGTGCCCTGGTGCTCAATGCACTGAGCTACACCAGCCAAGGCCCATTCATATCATCTTGTGTCCTCATCCACCTGGTTATTTTTGATTGAGTGTAAAACGTTACAGATAAAAAAAAATTTACACAAACAACTTGAGGCCTTGGATGATGTTACCTTCTTTTAGAGAGGACATATATTTACCCCCGACAGGCCATGGAGCACTGGCAATCTGTCACCACTGTAATCCAGTTCCAGGGATTGAGAGGGAAGGGGTTCCTGTGAGAACCAGCCTGCTGTGGCTCACCCTTACTTTAGGAATGGGGCCCCCACTTCAGTTTCCCAAGCTCCGCAAGTTGTCCAGAGTGCTGCTCAGCCTTTTCGCCTCTTAGCCAACTGTTCCGTAAGCAGCAGGCATCCCTAGAGGAAGAATGTCCCCCAGTACCAGGCTCACCTCTCTCAAATGCTTCTCTGCCTTTCCTCGCTGTTCTCAGCTGAAGGGATAGTCTGAATGGCGAATCCATCATTATTTCACTGGTTTTCAAATGTGGTGCTTATATTCACATGGCTCTTTTTAGGAATTAAATTATTTACTGCAAAAAGATAAGTTGAAGTCCTAACCCTCGGAACCTCACAATGGGACCTGATTTGGAAATAGGGTCATTGCAGATGCAGTTACAGTCAAACCATGGTTCTCAGACATCTCCCATTGCTAACAGTTCGGTTGCTGGACAACACTTCGGTTCCTGACCCGATACCCCTGTCATGCCAATGCCAGTATTATCTGTCACGTGTCTCTCAGGTGACAGACAAAGGAGAGAATGCTCAAGTGTGAGTACAATTTGGTTTTTGGACAAATTGCTTCTCAAACAGGCTTCCAGAATGAATTAAGTTGGAGAACCAAGGTTCTGCTATAATTAAGATAGAGTCTTGCGGGAGAAGAGTGAATCTTTAATCCAGTGTGGCTCTGGCCTTGTAAGAAGAGGAGAAGAGATACAGAGAGGCACACAGAGAGAAGATGCCATGTGGTGATGGAGACAGGGATTGGAGTGATGCAGCTACAAGCCACGGAAGCCAAGGATGGCCAGTGCACACCAGAAGATACAAGGCAGAAGATTCTCCCCACAGGTTTCGGAGGGCCCTTGGCCCTGCTGACACCTTGATTTCAGACATGTGGCCTTCAGAACTCTGAGACAAGAAATGCCCCTTGTTTTAAGCCAGCCCGCTTGTGGTACTTCGATGTGGCGGCCCTGAGTACAGTGCTTTACAGTGCACTGAGCACTAACCCGGAGACCACCCTCGATGTTCAGCACAACGACCCCGACAGGAGAGCGGGAGGGCAGGTGGTGCTGGAGATCAGAATTAGAGAAACGGAGGCCCAGAAAAGAGGCATAGCATTCCGGGCGCCACAAGTCGCAGGCGAAGTTTGGGTATACCTAAGTAGCCTGCTTCTTTAGATCCCACTGAGATGTCCTAATTCTTGTCCAACTTCATCCCATTGCGTTGATGCCCATTGCCTTGTAGGTGAAGAGGCAGGACGTTTTCCTGACTGGGCAGTGCACACATTCATTTGGTCAGCAGACACCTAGTGAGGACCAAGGTCCTGTGCCTGGGTGAGGGCAAGGGCGTCATCCACAGAAGGACAAATGCAAGAGGGACGGAACAAAGACTCAGTTCCTTTCCGTGGGAGCTCACAATGGCAGGGAAGATTCATGTTTGCACCTAAACTATAGTAGCTTTTAAGATAGAAATCAGCAGAGTATGAATAATTTTACTCATTTAAAGTGGATTTTCCACTCTGGTTTACATACAAATGAAATGTACGAAAGCATTTGTATATCCTGTTTAATATTTATGGCACATCCTTTGCCCTAAAGCATTAGACATTCTCGCTGTAATTATTTAGAAAATTATCTGCTGATAAATTGTCCTAAATTATATCCCAATATAGATGAATAAATTTAGACCTTATTAGGTTGATGTCATCTAGTCAGAAATGTAGACTTTCAGCAAATGCCAGACCACAGTGTACTAGACATAGTTTTCCTAGTAAATGTTTCTCTTCAGTACACTGTGTTACTCGGTCATCAAATTTTTCCTTAGAACTTCCAAAGGAGTATAAAGAAGCTGTCAGGCAGTTCTTGTGCTCAGCCAGAGAAAAACTGTTAAGGGATGACACCTTTATCTTCTCCTGTGTTCAACCTTAATTTGAGTGTCCAGGCAGTAGGAGTATGGTATTGAGTAAGACGTGAATGAGCCAAGTATAAAATTCAGTGCTCTTGTGATTAACAGCAGAAATTTGAGAGAAGAGCTAGCTGAGCCGAGTGCCCAAAGGCACAGTAGGTTTGGGAAGAGAAGCGTGGTTTGGAGTGTGTACAGAAGAATTTCAGAAAGCTTCATGGAACTGGACCTTACAAGTAAGAAGGAAGGTAGAGGCAGGCCTGGGGGAAGCACTGAGTGAGGCGACACGGGGAGCAGACACAGGCAGGGGTGGGAGGAGGCCAGAAGCATGCAGAGGGGCGCTGCAGAGGGAACAGAAGCCTCCTCGTGTACTCGGCTGTGTGCCTGCTTGCTTCACACAACTGCTTGTGTGAAGCAAGCAGTTGCACTGCTTGTTCAATTATTGAACAAGAGAACAGACCTCAGGGCCTGGAGAGCTAAGTGACTGTCTCTATCTGCCTCTAACCAACTCTGACATCACGCAGGTCACTTCATTTCTCTGTGCCTTTCCTAAGGGACTCAAGAATCCTCCTGGCATCAGAACATTCCTCCAAGTCTAATTTCTTAGAGCTCCTTGCATGCCTACCTGGCTTGCCCCCATTGCTTTCCTCATCGAGCCAAGGCCGCTGCCACCCTCGGAAGCCCCTGTGTCTGCTCCGGCTAGCTGGGGTCCTCGAGGCCTCCTGTGCGGTGTGCTTGGTCTTTTCGTAGCCTCATGCCTGTGCTCCCAGACCGGCTCGCTACCTTCGGGGACACGTATGGAATATTTCCCAAACCTCCCTGCATTTAATGTGTTTCTTGAAGTCTCCAGCCTAGAGGTGTCGTCTGGGCTCACATTTCCAGAGGACTGTAATTCCATTCTGTCCTTCCTGGCACATTCCGTTTTCTTAGCGGTCAGTTCTCTTCATAGTTTTCCCATCACAGGTCCTCTTGATTTAATACGAACAGAGACTGGATAGGCCAGAATTTACATTGCTTTACAGTGACACTAAGAAATTGTATTCTTTAATTGTGGTAGGGTTGGTTTGTTTGTTTGTTTGTTTTGTCTTTCTGCATCACATAGATAGGGTCTTAGATAAAAAAACAGCACAAAGAGCTTGGAAACCAGGGGGACCGCTCACCCGGCAAACCTGATGAACCCCCGTGATCTGGGCCCTCTGCTGTTGGCCTGGTCAGATCGAGAAGAAAACACCGTCCCCTGCCCCCCAGGAGCCCCCACTCTTGCCGGAGAAACAGGCCCTGTACTGAATGAGAAGAGTAAACTAGGGGACGTTGTGGGAATAGCAGCAACACCTTTTATTTAACAGGATAGGTGCCCGTCAGAATATTTATTATTACAAAGATTCTGTGTGATATCAGTGGCTTTCTAGCCTTGGGCTGAGTAGAGACAGTTCATCCTGCACTCCGCCCCCCCTTCCCCTCCATCCCTCTTCCCCTCCTCCCCCCCCCCCCCCAGCANGTTGGTTTGTTTGTTTGTTTGTTTTGTCTTTCTGCATCACATAGATAGGGTCTTAGATAAAAAAACAGCACAAAGAGCTTGGAAACCAGGGGGACTGCTCACCCGGCAAACCTGATGAACCCCCGTGATCTGGGCCCTCTGCTGTTGGCCTGGTCAGATCGAGAAGAAAACACCGTCCTCTGCCCCCCCAGGAGCCCCCACTCTTGCCGGAGAAACAGGCCCTGTACTGAATGAGAAGAGTAAACTAGGGGACATTGTGGGGATAGCAGCAACACCTTTTATTTAACAGGATAGGTGCCCATCGGAATATTTATTATTACAAAGATTCTGTGTGATATCAGTGGCTTTCTAGCCTTGGGCTGAGTAGAGACAGTTCATCCTGCACTCCGCCCCCCTTCCCCTCTGTCCCTCTTCCCCTCCTCCCCCCCCCACAGCAGCTCCTTGGCTTTTCCTGTTTCCTAGTAGGTGTCCATGTACAAGCCACTTCTTTAAAACAGATACCCCGTATATTTGTAAGCTTGAAAATGAGACTTTTCTATGGAAGGCACTTCACCATGGACTCCTGAACTTGGGGAGGTGCGTTTAGGGGTCTCGAGAGCAGAGGATTTTTGTTGTTTTCGGGAGGCTGCTCCAGGATAGAACCCCTCATTCAGAACAGTGTCCTCGAGATAGAATTTAAAGCCTGCCCCTTCTCTGGGGAAACGGGATTGGAATTTTGCCTCAAGTTGATACTTAACATGACATCCCAGAAGGACCGATTCTCTGAATATATTCTCACCTCCGTCTTTATTTTAAAAGTGAAGTGTGAGGTGGAAACCTGGACAGGAAATAGGGGGTAGGTATTGAGGACAGTTTCCTTGAGGGATTATTTAATGACAACGGTATTTTCTAATCCAAAACCAGAGGAATGTGTGGGAGGCTGCAGTTTCGAGAGCTGGAATGTTAGCTAGCAGACGGGAGCCTGCAGCTGAGGGATGGAATGGGAAAAGGGCCCAGGCTCCCCTTCCTCAAAATAGTGGGTTCTCCACCAGCATCAGGCTCCCTCTGGGCTGCAGGAGCTGTGAGGGAAGATCAGGGTTTGGTTCACATCACACATCCACTTTAACCTGCTGTGCTCTCAGCAACTAGGGTTTTAATGTGGTGCATTTCACTTGCTGTTTGCAATAAGGCAAATGTTTTGGTCTGATTAGCTCACCAAGGTTTAAGTGGAGCTAATAATTGGGCCCAGTTCCAGCCTCTTCCCTGCCCCCAACCTCCTGTGAGCCCGGCTGCCTTCCATACTTCCTCAGCCCTGTGGGCCTGGCTCCAGCCTGCGCAGCGCCCTCCCTACCCCATACGGATTTGAATCAGAGCCCTCAAGACAGGAGGAGAAAGGAGACAGTCCTCCTCCGCCCATGTAGCCATCCAAGTACTTTGCTGCCCATTATTTTATCTCTCACAACAGCTCCTGGAAGTGGCCGGCACATGGCCTTTCCCCCACGGATGGCAGAGTCGTACTTCTGATTGGCTAAAGGACTTGCCTGAGGAAAAGGAAATTGCAGGCTAGATGCTGTCTGGGATTCTTTCCATTGCTTCCATGGGAGGGGTGGCACCTCTGGGCTTGGTGACTGTCACAGCAGTGGCCCCTTGGTGCTGTCTCCCAGACGTGTTTGCCCTAGGGCATAGTCAGTACCCCCAAGTATAGAGACTGAACTGTGGGTAGGGATGTGTACCATCTCCTCCCACTAGTTTGGGTGTTTCCCCAGGAGGGCAACATTGTCTTAGTTAACTGGTTTTCATCTCCTGGTGCCTAGTCAGCACCTGGCAAATGAATGATGGAAGAGAGCAATCCCAACCCCTAACACAACCACCCCACACGTACACTGTATGCTGATTTAGAACTGTTACGAAGCCTCAACTCTAGGGGAAGGGGACACACCCACGGTCAGAGCATGGTCCTTACAACTCCTGGTCAGGCTGGGACATCCTACTTCTTTGTGCCCTCTTTTCTTGGGCTTGTCTCTGCCAAGTTCAAATGTGCTTCAGGGCCTTTTCCCAGGGCTTGGGTAGGAGAGCACTCGAGTGCCTGCAGATTTCTCGTTGGCGCAGGAGCCGGAGGACAGCCCTATGGAGTACCCAAGGGGAGGGGCCTGAAGCCGCCCACATCCAGTGGCCTTTTATAGGTAACTTGGAGTTTGGTTCTTGAGCACTGTCCCCAGACTGAAGGCTGGCAGGGCTGTGAGCATCAAGGCCGGGGTCTGTCCACAGAGTGAGCCTGAGTGGTCTGGGAGCAGTGCCCTGAGGAACTGGGAGCAGGGACAGTGGTAGCAGTTTGGATTCCCAAGGTGAAAGCAGATTTCAAGACAGGAAATAGGCCAGAAACACCTATTGCTCCATCCTATTGGGAGATTTTCCCTCCTCTGCTCAGGAGAATCTTTACTAAATAGATTCTCCTCTTTTTCCTTGCAAATGTGGGTCTGTTGAGTTATGGGTTAAATTGGGCCTTATGGACCAGTGCAGGCACCCTGCAACTCTTTATCACATGGTATTTATGGGAAATGGCATTCCGGGTCCCAAACAAGTGACTGATAAGTGAGGCTTGTGAACACAATCTGCTCACCTGCAGGGCCTTGCTGCCTGCTGCCCCGAAGCACTGAAGTGCGTGGCCGGTGTCAGGGCTGCCTTCCGGGCTGCCGCCCAGCCCAGGCCCAGGGCCCATAGGCCTGCGGGACTATGCCAGTGCTGGGTATTTGACAGGCCAGGACAGTGCCTCCATCAGGGACAGAGAAGGGTGAGCCCACCAAGCAAGCATCCTTTCCTTCCCTGTGTCACTTGATCTTATGCGACATTACAACAACCCAGTCCGAGTCAAGTAGGGCCACCACAGGGCTATACGCAGGAAAGGGGCCTCACCACACCTGCATGAGAAAAGATCAGTCTGAGAGAGTGGGTGGGGGAAGAACTGTCAGCAGACTGTTGCACGGTTTCCAGGGAGGGCGGGGCGGCGGCGTGGGCCTGGATGACGGCTGAGCAGATGGGGAGAAGAGCCCCGGCCTGATCACTGATGGATCGTGGGGGATACAGGAGGTAAAGCTGAAGTCGGTGTCCACATGCCTGGTGTTCGGAAAGTGACAGCGAAGTAGTCAGTTGGAGAAAGGAGCCCTGAGGTCTTCTTTTGGAGAACCCTGAAAATGTTGTGAAGACTTCCAAAGGACTGCCATCCCAGCTGATAGTTCAAGTGTGTTCTTAAAATATCTGATCTTGGCAGAGCGGAACTCTGTGTAGGAAGGATCACGTGGTACTTCTCTTCCATGTTCAGTCCCCAGAGTGTGGCATTTATTTAGAAATACGTGGTTTATGCATTTTCACCTAGAGCGGTTTCTTTGTTAATGTTTTTTCACTTAAAGGTCTTATACCCTAGAAAATTCCTAGTAAAGGAACAAATAACCCAAAATACTTCTTATAAAGCTATGCTGTTATTGGAATTCAAATTGTACAGTTAAAAATGATAGGCCGTTGACAGGGACATTTTAATGCACATATTTCCATCTGAATTATTAAACTGTAAGCTAGTTAATACAAACAAGCCTTCTAGGTTTTCCTTGCTTTTCTCTGCTTTTATTTAATGAAACAATACATAAACCAAGACAAAAATCCAAACAGTATCAAACCACTCATTTAGGCTCTCGGATAACTACAATAGTAGGAGGGACACAATGCAAACATATCATTTCATGAAATTTTCTGAATTTATCAGAAAACACTTGTCCATACACATTAGAGCCGATGACTCTTCTGATCAGAATGTGGCAATAAGCGTAAACTCTTATATTTTACCCTCTCTTATGGAAACAAAGCAGGGAAGAGTTTCTGTGTTTGAAACCTGGGAAGAAAAACAAGAGGCCTTTTGCCAGGTATAGCGTTCACACCAGTCCAAGGTGTGATTTTCCCCTGTCTGAAAATTCCCGAGATAGGAATTCAGAGTTCATTGTAGTTCCTGCTGGCGCTGTTTCCATTATCCAGCCTAAAGGGAGAAGGAGTACTGTGTGTCCTGTTTATAGGATGGAAATAAACATCTCTGGGTTTGCCATTTGCTCTTTTGTCCCCTGTGGTTGCCGGCCCACCATTGGAAGGCGTGTTTATCCATGTGAAAAAGGAATTTGGAAGGGTTCTGAAGCCCAGAGTTGATGTTTGAGAGGCTGAAAACCAGTGCTGACCGACCCCACGCCAGCAGTAGTGAGTTCTACCAGGAGACTCCCTTCTGTCCTCCCTGCCAGCTTCTCCAGCAAGGGACACCAGTGGGCAGCCTGAGGGATTGTCCTGGTGGGCAACGTGCACAGCGTCCTGTGGCTCGTGTTGATCTTCCTGCCTGCACAACTGCAAAATCATGATAAAAGTAAATATTTGGGGCTAGGTTTATTTTGGTGAGACAAGTTCCAGTCTGGTTTCCAAAATTAGGAATTCTGCGGGATGCACGTGGCTTGAGGCATCCTGCCAGAGAACTTTGTCTCGGGGATGGGCCGTTCTCCTGTGTGTCGTCGCTTGCCTGGAAATGGGCTCTACACCTCCTCTCAGGTCTGTCCATCTGCGAGGACCCACCGCCAAGGGTAGGAAGGTTCTACCCAGCTAATCTGGTGGCTTCCCGCCCCCCCTGCCCTCACCAGCCTGACCCCTGCGCAGATGAGGATCTAAGCCTGCCTTCTGTTCTTCATACACTGCCAGACAAGCCTTCCAAGAGCACAGCTCTCATCCTGTCCCTGTCACTCCTCAAAGCATTCCCTGATAGCCCCCCACCCACACTGCCTTCAGGCTGAAGCCTGCCCCCCGCAACTCTGGTCTCACTTGGTGGGACATCCTCTGCCACCGGCCACATTGGCCTCCCCGTTGCCCCTCAAACACACTGGCTGCTTGCTTTCCTCTGTAACTTTCCATTTCCCCGTGTAAGCGTCCCTCCATCTGCCCTCTGTCCATCCTTCCGGCTCAGCTGCAGTCCCACTTCCCTGGGAGACTGCCCTGCCCAAGGGAAGCCTCGACCGACCGGCATCATCCATTGATGTCTCTTTCCCTCAATGCCCAGTGCAAAGGACACACACAAGAACCGTTGCTGTTTAGCCCTCTCTTATAGTGTCAGCCTTCCCCCTCCTGAAGCTGGCCTCGCCCCCTAGAAGGCTGCCCTCCCAGCACAGGTTCTTTGTAGAGTGTGTCAAGGGCTGCTGTTACCCTACACCTCCACCCAAGGCTGCATTGGTGGGGGTGGGGCCTGCATCTGCCGCCTTGGGTAGAGTAGGAATGGGCAGGAACACTGGCAGAGGCCCCTCTTCCCTGTCCCTCTGTCCCCCGCACTTGGTTTAATGCTCTGCTATTTCTTTCTTGAAAGTCTTACTTTTTGAACAAGGGTCCCTGCATTTGCTTTGTGCACTGGGTCCTACAAATAGGTATGCATATGGTCCTGGGAACAGGGCAGGTGCTGACAGGCAGGTAAAGGTGGGGAGCATTACCGAAGGAATGCTGGGGGAGGTATGTGCGGAGGCCAGGGGAGGGTGGGTAACAGAAGGGGAGGAAAGCTGGAGGACACACATCACCCGTGCAGTTCCTGCCTTGCGGAGGTGATAGTTCTCCAAATCCAGGAGTGCACCTCAGGTCAGGTGGCTCTGCTGCACCCGGCTTGGGCCCTAAATAGCATTTTTGAATTTGTCATAAGCCTGCCATGGTTACGGAGCTGTTCCAAGGATTTTCCTAGCTCAATCAGAGGAAGAACCAAGTCCTTCCAGTGACCTGCAGGCCCTCCCTGACCCAGCCCTTCACAACTGACAGGGACACTGGCCTGACAGGTAGGTGTGGGAGGGCCCTCTGATCAAGGGAACCCTCTTGGCAGAATCACAGGGAGTCCAGGCCTCCAGGTCTTGCCTCATAGACCAGAGAGACTCAGGATAAATGATGCACATATCACAGTTGATCGGTGGCAAAGCTGATGCAGGAATTGAAGATTTACTGACCAATCGACGGGAGCTTTTTGTTTTGTTTCTGGCCTAGGATGCTGTCAGTTCTTTGGGGAGGATAATTGAGGACTCTGAGGCATTATTTGGGGGTGATTATTCCTTTATAAAGTTTTGAACCAGTACTTGGTATGGCAGAATAGAGAGCAGAATGCACGTAGGGTGACATTTTAATTGCAGAACCAACATAGAAGTGGAGTAATCTGAGTGAGCTGACTTGCTACTTTAGTAATTTTCATTAACTACATTGGAAGAAGTTTGACCCAGTCATGAACATTTTTAGTGCAATTTTGGCTTTTGTCAACAAGAATAAGAAGCAAATGCATGCATTATCTAAAGAATACCTACAGTGCCCAACGTTCGGCAGTGGTGGTGGTGAGCCAGGGGGGAACAAGGCCCTACACTTGGGTCACTGACCAACGAGAGGGAGGGAGAGAGTTCTCCCGCGGTGCGTTAGTCACAAAGGTGGTGGGCAGGCAAGTACAGGCTTTGCGGTCTTAACAACCTGAGTACAAACTCCAGTTGCACCTCCTAGCAGCCATGCATCCTTGGGCGAGGTCTGGCTGCTCCACTTCTGACCGCTAACGTGGGGGTGATGACACCTGCGTGAGGTGAGGCTTGTGGAAGGTCAAGCACGTGAACCACCAGCACAGTCCAGAAAGCGTTCGGTCAGCAAGTCGCTGTGGCTTCCACCAAAACCACCTTTTTTTAAAAATGTGCCCAAACAAACTCACAAACATGTAACATGACATCTGCCCTTTTAGTTGGTGAATTTCCAAGTGAACAGTAACATGATGTTAACTGTATGAAGGCTGTTGTACGTCAGATCTCTAGAACTTCTTCCTCTCGAGTGACTGAAACTCTGCACCATGGAACAACAAATCCCCGTGCCCCTACTCCGCAGGCCTGGCAACCACCATTGTCCTTTCTGCTTCCCGCTTTAGGTGCCCCATAGAAGCAGAATTGAACAGTCCTCGTCCTTTTGGGCCTGGCTTATTTCATCACTGTAATGTGCTCCAGTGTCAACCATGTGTAGCACATGACAATACTTTTTCTTTTTTGAGGCTGAGTAATGTTCTGCTACATAGAGACCACATTTTCTTTAACCACATTCATCCATTGATGGGCTCCTAGACCGTCTCCATATCTTGGTTATTTTTAATAATGGTTCAGTGAATGTGGGAGCGCAGCTGTCTCTTTGCTACGCCGTTTTCAGTTCAGTTTAAGTGTTTAACACATTCTGTTGATTTTTGTGTGGGGAGTAAAATAAAGATCCAGTTGTATTATTTTGCATGTGAGCATCCAGTTTTCAGAAACACCATTTATTGAAGAGACTGTACTTTCTTCACTGCGTTGTCTTGGCTCTCTGGTTGAAGATCATTTGACTCTGGATGTGTGGGTTTATTTCTGGGCTATTTTGTTCCATTGGTCTCTTATCTGTCTGTATGCCAATACCATACTGTTTGGAGCTTTGTAATAAGTTTTGAAGTCAGAAAGTATGAGGCCTGCAGCTTTGTTCTTTTTTCTCAAGATTGTATTAGCTATTAGGGGTCTTTTGTTCCAGGTGAATAGTATGATTATTTTTATTCTGTTTCTCAAAAAAAAAAAAGCCACTGGAATTCTGGTGAGGATTACATTGACTTTAAATCGCTTTGGGTTGTGTGGACATTTTAACAATATTAAGCCTTCCAATCCATGAACAAGGCTGACTTACCATTTATTTGTATCTCTTGTAATTTCCTTCAGCATTGTTTTATACTTTTTAGTGTATAAGTTTTTCACCTCCATGGTTAAATTTATCCCTAAATGTTTTATTCTTTTCAATACTACTGTAAATGCAGTTTTGTTCTTAATTTCCTTGGGGATTTTTCATTGTAGGTGGATAAAAATGCAGTTGGTTTTTATGCTTTGACTTTGTAGCCAACAATTTCACTGAATTTGTTTGTTAGTTTTAATACGGGTTTTTTTGTGGCATCTTTAGGGATTTTCAACCAAAAAGATCATGTACTTTGTAAGCTATGTAAGTGTCTAATTACTAAATTGTACATTTGAAATTAATATAATATTGTATGGCAACTGTAATTGGAAAAAAAGCTAAGATCACGTCATCTGCAAGCAGAGATCATTTTCTGTATTCCATGCCTATTTGGGTGCCTTTTATCTCTTTCCCTTGCCCACTTGCCACAGCTAGGACTTCCAGGACTTTGTTGAGTAAAAATGGTGAGAGTGGGTATCCTTGCCTCGTTCCTATCCTTTGAGGAAAAGCTTTCAGTTTTTCACTTTGAGTATGATGTTAACTATGGGCTTTTCCTATACAGCTTTTCTTATATTGAGGTAATTTTCTTTTATTCCTAGTTTTTTAGTGTTTTTATCATGAGAGGGTGTTCAGTTTTGTCAAATGCTTTTTCTGCATCTACTGATTCTGTGATCTTTATCTTTCGCTCTATTACTGTGATGTATCACATTGACTGATTTGTATGTTCGACCATCCTTGCATTCCAGGGATAAATCCCACTTGGTCGTGCTGTATGACCCTTTTTCTGTGCTGTTAAATTGGTCTTGCAAGTATTTGGTTGAGGATTTTTACATCTACTCTCCTCAGGGGTATTGCCCTGAGTTTTTCTCTTCTTGTAGTCTCTTTGTCTGGCTTTGGTATCAGGATAATGCTGGCCTCATAAAATCAATTTGAAGTGTTCCTTTCTCTTTAACTTTTTGGAAGTGTTTGAGAAGAACTGACATTAATTCTTCCTTGAATGTTTGGTAGAATTCTCTAGTGAAGCCTCCTGGCCTTGGGCTTTTCTTTGTTGGGTGATATTAGATTACTAATTAATCTCCTTATATGTTATGGGACTCTTCAGATGTTCTATTTCTTCATGATTCAGGCTGGGTACATTGTATGTTTCTAGGAATTTCTCCATTTCTTTTAGGCTCTCCAGTGGCACAGTTGTCTCTTCTAATCCTTTATATTTCTGTAACATCACTTGTAATGTTTCCTCTCTAATGTTTGACTTTATTTGCATCTTCTCTTTTTTGTTAATCTAGTTAAGGTTTGCCAATTTTGTTGATCTTTTCAAAGAACCAACTCGATTTCATTGATTTATTTTCTATTCTCTGTTTTATTTCTGCTCTACTCTTTGTCATCTCCTTCCTTCTACTAACTTTGGGCTTAGTTTGCTCTTTTGTCTAATTCCTTGAGGTATAAGATTAGGATGTTAATTTCATCTTTCTTCTTTTTTAATGTCAACATTTTGTACCACTATAAACTTCCCTCTGTGTACTGTTTTTGCTACACCCTATTAGTTTTCGTATATTGATTTCATTTTCGTCTGTCTCAAGAGAATTTGTAATTTTTCTTTTGATTTCTTTTTTGACCCACTGCTTATTTAAGAGTGTGTTATTTCATTTCCAACCATTTGTGAATTTTCCAGTTTTCCTTCTGCTATTTATCTCTAAGTACCTCCTGCTGTTGTCAGAAAAGATGCTGGGTCTGATTTCAGTCATCGTAAATTTGTTAAAACTTGTTCTGTGACCTAATAGATGATCTATCGTAAAGAATGTTTAGTGTGAGCCCTGGCTGGCGTAGCTCAGTGGATGGGGCACAGGCCTGCAAACCAGAGGATCGAGGTTCGATTCCCAGTCAGGGCACATTCCTGGGTTGCAGGCCAGTTCCCTGCAGGCCAACTCCCAGCAGGGGACGCATGAAAAGCAACCATACATTGATGTTTCTCTCCCTCTCTCCTTCCCCTCCAAAGATAAATAAATAAATAAAATCTTTTCAAAGAAAAGAATGTTTAGTGTGAGCTTGAAAAGAATATGTGTTCTGCGGCCGTTGGCTGGGATGTTCTCTTGTGTGTCTGTTAGTTACATTTGTTCTTCAGTGTTGTTCCTATCCTCTATTTCTTTGTCTTCTAAGATGTTCTGTTCACAAATGAAAGTGGGTTATTGGAACATCCTATTACTGTGTTGTTATTTCTACCTTCCATGCTGTCCATATTTGCTCCATGCATTTGTGTGCTGGGTGTATATGTATATATTTATAATTGCTATGTCTTCCTGGTGCATTGACCCTTTTTCATTAGGTAACATTTTTCTTTGCCTGTTGTGACAGCTTTTGACACAAAATTTGTTTTCTCTAATGTAAGTATTGCTACTCTCCTTCTTTGGTTAACATTTGCATGGGATATCTTTTTTCCATCCTTTCACTTTTAGCCTATGCGTCTTAAATTTAAGGTTTAAATTTAAATTTATATGCTCTCTTGCAGACAGCATATAATTGAATCTTATTTTTTATCCATTCAGACTCCTTATGTCTTCTGATTGGTGGTTTTAATTTATTTAAATTTATAGTGATTATGGATGGGGAGAAAAGTACTATTGCATTTGAATTGTTTTCTGCCTGTCTTATAAAGTTTTTGCCCCTCTTTTCCTTTCTAGCTGTCTTCCTTTGTGTTTTGTTGATATTTGTGGCTGCACAATTTTAGTCTTCTTATTTTCTGGTGTATCCACTGTAGATATCTTCTTTGTGGCTTCCATAGGATTTACATAAAACATAGTTGTGACAGTCTATTCTAACCTGATAACCAAGGCCACTTTTAATCTTGGCAGATTTTAGTAATAAGGTACAACAAATGGATTTTTTTTTTTACTTTTCCATTTTAACCTTCATTTAATTGCTTTAATGGAATTAACTATAATCAGCGTATGTATATTTTATGAGCCTAATGTAGCTAAATCCCAAGTGTGTTTTTGTAAAACTTGATAAAGTGATTCTGACATTCACCTGGAAGCATAAAAGGTTAGACTATCCAAAATTTTTTTGAAAAAAATATAGCAAAGGGGAACTGGTACTATTAAGTATAAAACAATAACTCTGTAGTAGCAAAGCTGTGTGTTACTGGCATAAGCAGAAGAGTGGAGTGGAGTGGAGTGGAGTGGAATGGAATGCCCAAATTAATATATGAAGATGAATTGTTCAATAAATATTATTAAGATATTGGTTTACTTCTTTGGGGGGAAATAATAGATTCATCAATCCTACTATCTAGAAGAATAAACTCCAAACAGATAAAATATTTACTTTAAGAGATATTTACTTTAAACTGAAAAAAAAACCCACAAGAAAAATATGAGTGAATAGTATGTCGTATTAGGGTGGAAAAGAATTATTAAGAAAAGTTTATTAGATTTGACTTCCTAAAAACTTAAAAGCTGTTTATCCAGAACTACTACAAACAAAAGTAAGTGCTTAAAACAGACAATTTCTAACATACAGAACAGTGCCAGGATTTTGTTTCTAACATATGACAAAGGAACCCTTAAAAATCAAAGGACAAAAGAGAAAAATAGGCAAAAAAATGTATCAGCACATTCTCAAAAGCAGCCGCAGAAACGGGCAGCAAGCATGCCAGAGACTGTGGAACTTGAGTGGCAGTCAAAGACATGCAAATGAGAGCAAGGACGAGTTGCCACTTTTGCCTTTCAGATTGTCAAAGGCTGTTCAAAGTCCCAGTGTTGGCACAGCCGTGGCATAACACCCCATGGGTGGGAGTACACATCAGCACAGCCTCTCTGAATGACAGATAGTCCGTAGGTATCAAGAGGCTTGACATTTTTTTGAAAGGCTTTGGTCTCAGCAGTTACACTCCTCAGATTTTCTTGTAAGGGAATCATCAGACATGCACATGAAATTATGGGCGCTATGCTCGCTGCAGTATTATTTTTGACGTTTTTACTTTTTACTTATTATAATGCATAATACATGATACAGAGTTCCTATTTTAATGCATAATACAAAATTCAAAGAATACAAAAGTGAATAGAGTGAAAACCTAATTCTCCCTCCCACCCAGTTCTGTCCTCTGTTTCTCTCCTATGAAGAAGCAACCCATTATTTATAAATCTTTCCAGAGATACTCTTTACACACATAAGAACTTACACATCCTTGTGCTTATTATTTTGTTCATTTATTTAAGTTTGTATGTGGAGGTTGATCGCCGCATGCTCTATGTACCATTTGTGTTGCTCTCAGAAGGAGCTCCATTTTCAGTAGGCAACACGGTGCAGAGGTTAAGAGCACACTCCTTGGGTTTGAATGAACTCGACTACTTATTAGGCAAGTTTCTTAACTTCTCTGGACCTTAATTTCCTCATTTATAAAGTGAATATAATAAGGCCTTACCTCATAAGATTACTGAAATGATTAAATGAGTTACTGTACATCAAGTGCATAATATAGCACCTGGTGTATCTTACTGATGATAGATGTTGGCTGTCATCTGTACAGATGGAGCTGCCCCTTCTTGTTAATGGCTGTGTACTATTCCACCCAGAGATATAGTATCTTTTGTCCCATACTGATGGACTACTAAATTATTCTCAGCATTGCTGTTGTAAACAAATTGTAGGAGTTGTTATGAAACGTGTTTCTAAGGGAAACAACGTAAATGTCCAAAGTTAGCTTAAATATGGCACAGTGTTCCTCCATACTGTGGAATATGATACAACCAATCACAATTAGGTTGTAGACTCCAGTCAAGATGGCATAGGCAGACATGACTTGCCTCTCATACAACCACATCAAAATTATAACTAAAGTATAGAACAACCATCACTCAGAACTATCAGAAATCCAGGTGAATGGAAGTCTCACAACGACCGAATTAAAGAAACCACGTCCATCCAGGCTGGTAGGAGGGACGCAGACACAGAACTGGCTGGTCCCACACCCACATGTGGTAGATAAAAATTCAGGAGGGATATCTCAGGAGCGAGGAGTCCCCACCCCACACAAGGCTCTCTAGCCCAGGGTTCCAGTGCCAGGAAGATAAGTCCCCACAATGTCTGGCTGCAAAAACCAGTGGGGACTGAGTCAGTGGCAGAAACTTCTGGAGCCCCAAGCAGTTCCTCTTAAAGAACCCACACACAGACTCACCTACTCAGGCTCACTCCTCTGAGCTCCAGCACCGGGGTGGCAGCTTGAAAGGCACCAGTGGCAAACAGCGGGGGAACTGAAATGTCTGGCTTCAATGCAAGCAGAGGCCATTGTCCTTCTTCTAAACCCTCCCCCACAGAGCCGGCAAGCTAGTTCCAGATCTGAGACTTCATCAACCTGGCTAACATTGTTTAACCCACCTTGGAGACCCCCAGAGACTCTGACCCACCTAACTTACAGGCCCACCCAAGCTGCTTTTCCATACGAATAGCCAGTCTCAGCTCATGCTACTCAACTTCCTAAGTTCTCTCAAATAAGCGGCAGCCGACCTCAGTGAGCCCCACACCTGGCACTAACAGCAGTCAGCCTAGATTCATAGCTTGGCTTCACCTGGGAATCTCCAAGCCAAGCACAAGTAGCAGCCATCTCATATTGCTTTATAGCTCAGGCAGGGTGGTGGCCCTGGGCAAAACATAGGTGGGGCCTGACCTTGGTCTATACCACCTGGAAAACCCCAGAGCCAGCACACTCAGTGGACAGCTACAAACCATGTCAGAACACTATCACCCTGCCCCTGCACAGCTGATCCTCCACAGAGGGTGGAGCTTGGTGGTCAGTGATCACAGCCAGTCCTTGCAGCTGACTGGCCTGGGTAAAGCCCTCCCATTGTTCTGCCAACAGCAATCAAGGCTCAACTACAAGAGGAGGGTGTACTCAGCCCACACGAAGGGCACACCATGAGTACTCAGCTTGGGTGATAGAGGAGACTGTGCCACTGGACCCTACAGGATACCTACTACACAAGGCTGCACTACCAAGACACAGATTCAAAGCAACTTTACTTAATACATAGAAACAAACACAGGGAAGCTGCCAAAATGAGGAGACAAAGAAACAGGGCCCAAAGGAAAGAACAGATCAATATTCCAGAAAAAGAGCCAAGCGAAGTGGAGACAAGCAATCTATCAGATGCAAAGTTCAAAACACTGTTTATAAGGATGCTCAAGGAACTCAGTAAGGACCTCAGTGACATAAAAAAGATCCAGTGAGAAACAAAGGATATGCTAGTTGAAATAAAGAACAATTTACAGGGAAATAACAGTAGAATGGATGAAGCCAAGCATCAAATCAATGATTTTGGACATGAAGAAAAAAACAACCAATCAGAACAACAAAAAGAAAAAATAAAAAAAAATGAGGATAGTGTAAGAAGCCTCTGGGACAACTTTAAGGGGTTCAACATTCACATCGTAGGGGTGCCAGAGGAGAAGAGAAAGAATAAGAACTTGGAAATCTATTTTAAAAAATAATGAAAGAAAACTCTCCTAATTTGGTGAAGGAAATAGACATGCAAATCTAGGAAGCACAGAGAGTCCCAATTATGATGGATGCAAAGAAGCCCACCCCAAGACACATCATAATTAAAATGCCAAAGGTTAACAATAAAGAGAGAATCTTCTAAGCAGCAGAAGAAAAGAAGTTAGTTATCAATAAGGGAGTTCCCATAAAACTGTCAGCTGATTTCTCAAAAGAAACTTTACAGGGTAGAGAGGATTAGCAAGAAATATTCAAAGTTATAAAAAGCAGGGACCTACAGCCAAGATTGTCCTACACAGCAAAGCTATCGTTTAGAATCAAAGGGGATCTAAAGAGCTTCCCAGACAAGAAAAAGCTAAAGGAGTTCATCATCACCAAACCATTATTATGTGAAATGTTAAGGGGACTTATTTAGGAAAAAGAATATGAAGAAAACTATGAGCAATAAAATGGCAATAAATACATATCTATCAACAATTGAATCCAAAGAAAGAAACTAAGCAAACAAGAACAGAGACAGAATCATGGGTACAGAGAGTGTTTTGATGGTTCCCAGATGGGAGGGTGTGGGGAAGACTGGGTGAAGAGGTGAGGGGATTAAGAAGTGCAACTAGGTAGTCACAGAATGGCCATGGGGATGTAAAGTACAGTGTAGGAAATGGAGTAGCCAAAGAACTTACATGAATGACCCATGGACATGAACAATGGTGGGGGGATTGCCTGAGGTGTGGGGGCTGCTGGGTGGAGGGGGCCAAAAAGAGCAAAATCAGGACAACTGTAATAGCATAATCGGTAAAATATAATTTAAAAAATAAAATTACATTTTGAATTTTAAAACATTAGGTTGTAGAAAGATATCTGCTGATATATAAAAATGTTGCCATATATTTTATTACGTAGAAACATTTTTAATATTTACTCAGCTTTTTTCGCTATATTGACAAAATGATAGACAAGGATAAAAAATGTAATAATCCACCTAGCCTTGTAATCCAGAGATTGCCCTGCTTACTTAACATATCAGTGAATTTTACATAATCTCTCTTTCTGCAACCTAGGCATGTGCCCTGGATGGGGATTTGAACTAGCAACCTTTTGGTTCTTAAGCCAGCACTCAGTCCACTGAGCCACACCAGGCCAGGGCTACATTCATTTATTCAATAAACATTTATTATGACAGGCACATTTCTAGGTCTCAGGGATGTGGACATAAACAAGGTAGGCCCCAAGCCTGTGTCCCTAGCTTGTCCAGAAGCACATTACGGGGTTACAGACACAGGACATGCGCAGTGTCTGAGTTGCTTCCCCTGAGAACACCCACACACACTGCTGCACGTGTCTTCAGAATGGTCATTTCTTGGGACAGCACAGTAGTCTCTCCAGTTGCTGTGCGCCAATTTAATTAACTGGGTCTACTCTCTCAGACATTCAGACTGTTTGGTCTCTGACACGTCACGGGTCTGCTTTTCAAACGAGTTGTTCCCGTTGGCAGAGTGACCAGCAAAGTGTGCGTGAATGGGCCTGTGCCATCAAAACCTTACCACCCTTGGCTCCGAGTTTTTATTTTTATCATTTCTGTTCCTTTACTAGGTGCAGCGCTGGCCTCGTTGTTTAAACATTCATTTGTTGGATTACTGTTAAATTTTAACCTATACTTCCTCCGAAGTGCATTATCTGTTTAAATCCTTTGTTCCATTGACTTACGTTGGCTCTCATGTGAGAAGCAGACTTGGGTTAGTGATAGTTCAGAGCTCAGACTGTCGGCTTGCACAGACCTGGCTTCTATCCAGCCCTGCTGCTTAGGAGTTGTGTGACCTTGAGCACAAAGGTCTGGGGAAGTACTAACATGAGGAAGGCCTTCCCAGAAGAGGGGCTGTCCTGGAAGGCTGAGTCACAAAGAGTTTGGTGGCCTGGGTACCTTCGGGGCACAGTGGCACAACCACTGTGACTGGCTTCATCTAATAGGGCTGCTGTAAATATCATTGGTTCATTTTGTTTTCAAAAATATAAAATTTGCAGCGAAGGCAGGTGGCATAAAACCTCCTGCTTAGAATTTTGCCCTAGAAATAACCTCCCCCCGACCCAGAGAGTGCTGAGGAAAGGCACGGAGGGTTGTGGGAGGGCTGGGAGCCTTGCCAGCAGGCCGCGCTGGCTTCGAACCCCTCGCTGCAGAGTCGTATGCACTCCGAGTCTCTGTCTTCCCATCAGAAAGGTGGTCATATTGGCACTGCGCTCTGTGGAGGCCAGAGAGGATTTCTGTCAAGAACCTCACACAAACCAGGCACTCAACTACCGTGGGCTCTCATGAGCCAACAGTGAACTGGGGAACCACATCCTATCACGGGGTGGGGCGGAGTGGCGGGGTGGAAGGATGAGAATCTCTCCTGCGCAGCCTTTAGCAGCAGTCCTGCTCCTCCCCTTGATTCTCACTGCTGGAGGGGCCTTGGCCAGTTCCAGGCTGTGGGGGGGAAATGGGCTTTCAGGGGTGCGTTTCTTTCATGGAGCCTTGGGTGGAGTTCCCTGGGGAAACGCATCACTCAGAGATAGAATAGGAACTGACTGCACATCTCACAAAGTGACTCTTGGTGCCTAAGCCCTTTTTCTAGGAGAAAAGGATGTTTGGATTCTCAGCAGCTACATCTGCTTTTGAACTGTGCGTAGTCTGTGCCCTGGCTGCTCCCCTCCCTCAACACCCCCCTTATACTCAAACAGAGGAAAGCTGTGGTTGTTGACCACTCTTGCGGGGTGGGAAAGGAATGTAATGTATGCGTAGACTGCCCAGAATTTCCTGTTAGACACCCATTGCAAACCACCGCCCTGGGACGCATTCCAGAGATTGCAGCCCAGCTCCAGAAGAGAAGAAATGGTGCATTCATTTCAACGCTGGCCTTCGGGAGGGAACTCCTCCTCCTCCCGTAAAAAAGGTATTTAGCTTATTCCGTAGCAACGTGGTTGTGAATCGAGCTGTATGGTGTCTTCAGGGTTGTAAAGTTCCCTGACGTCCCCGTGTTTGAATGTCCCTGTCTCGGGAAACTCCCATGTGCAGTTTCGTGGCCTCCACAGCATGAGTGTCCACACGGAGGCTTGGGACAGGATGTATTTTTATTTTTAATGTTCTGCTGTAAATACTTGGGTGATACAAATCTGCTGTGGAACACCTTTCTGAATTCTACTCTTGTGACAAGAAAGAAGCTGGTTTGAGAGCAGGTTTTGGTGCTTTGGGCGCATTAGCAGTGGACTCGGTGTGAGAAGTCGCTTTTCTCCTAGAAATCCTGTGACACTGGCTGTTTGGCCATCTGATCCCTGTGCTGGCCCACAGGCTGGCTGGACACCGCGGAGGTTAATGGTTTGTCCTCTGTAGCATCCAGATGCAGTTTCTTTACTTGGGAAGAAACTTGAATGCTGGAGGATGGACTCCTAGTGAGCAGCATGCGGCCCCCCATGCGCCCCCCTACTGGGATCTTTATCCTGAACTACTCCTTGCGTTGTGTAGAGGTATTTGCGGCTCTGGGAGTGCTAGGGCAGATGAGGGGTAAGGACAGACGGGTGGGGTCCTCCCAAAGGTGAGTCTGTGACGCTCTGAACTGGTGTAGACCCCAGAGGTGTGGGTCCCGAAGCCTCCCCACACCCGAGATCCAAACCAGGTCAGAACCCAAGAATTGTAGAAGGGTAGTGAGTGCCAGCGTGGGCACCTATCACACGAAGTAAAGAAACACTGGCTGTTTGGGGTCAACATTTCAATTTCCAGGTATAGAGGAAATCAGTTGGGTCAGGATGTATAAGAGGATGAGTAGAAATGCCCCGTCTCAGCCTGTGTGGACGAGCCAGTTGTGAATTCAGTTGTGCCTTCCATGTTGGCATGTTTGACAGCTCCTTAGACCAGTCTTCTCCTCCCACTGAAGGGCCAGACCCCACTGCCAGCCATCGGGGACTCTCCCTGGGCATTTGGTCTTTCTAATGACAACACTTCCTTTCTACCTGTGTTTCATATGATTTCCTACAAAAGGCTTGAGTCCTAGGGCTTGCTTTAAGCTTTACATGTGGAGTGTTTTTTATTTGTTCACTTTCTATTATGGTGGTTGCTATTATTATTATTATTATTATTATTATTCAAAGGTTTCCTTCACTGGCTGGGTGAAAGTTTCAGAGAGCCACTGTAAGTTCTGTGTTTAGAATTCGCATAAAGAAAAGCAAAGGGGGCCTGTCTGTGTGTTTTCTCACAAAGCCGTGCTTCATTTTTTTCCTCCTACACCAACATGCATGCTTTTGCTGTATCCACACAGGGAACCCTGTGCGATAGGTAGTATGATACCCATGTTTCTAGTGTGGCTTAGTCAGAGGAAGTCACACCGGCGAGCAAATGGCAGGGCTGGGACTTGAACCCAAATATAATTGCAAAGCTCATTTTCTTTCCACAGAACTTGTATTTAAAGTCAGTCTTTGAATAAGAAATTCCCATTTAGGCTCTTTATACAAAATGGTCCCCGTGTCTAATTTGCAAATGCCCTGACAATCTTCGATGCCGATCGATATTCTGCATGAGTCACAGTTGAAAGTGTGAAGTCAGCAGTTCCAGGTACGGAAGTGAGACAGTGACATGCATACCATTGATCATGTCACTCCCCATTTTCATAGAATCAAACCCAAACTCGTCACCCCCACCTTACAGCCTTTGCCACTTCTTTCTGGTCCCTCACGTACTGCATGCCCTCTCTCACATGAGACCCTTTACACATTGTTGTTTCCCCACTTCCCTGCACCCTCCAACAATTTTATGACATCCTCAGTTCAGCCGAGAAGACACTTCTTCTAAAAAGTCACTGCTACCACTACCGCCCTGGCGCACCCCCGATCTGGACGGTGGCCCTTCTCTGGGCTCCAGCGGAGTCGGTGCTGCCCGGCCATCACAGACCTCACACTGCATCAGAATCGATCATTCGGGCGTCTCTCCCAGGGCACCCGAGCGCCGTGAAGCAGGGACAGAGCCTGTGTGCCGCATCGGTCTTTCCACACGGCCTAGCCCAGGAGCTCACGTTTCAGGGATGAGCCTTCCCACGGCAGATAACATCACCCCAATTCAGAGTGGCTTCAGAGAAAGAGCGGATTTATTCTCTTACGCAACTGAAAACGCCAGGAGGGTCTGGTCTTCCCTGAATCAAGCCCTCAGGTGATGTTGTCAGAGATCTGACCCTGTCCATGTCTCAGCTCCCTTTTCCCAGTGTTGCCTTCATGCTCAAGTTGGAGCTCCTCACTCGGTGGCGAACACAGTCACCCGGGGGCTCCAGGCTTACAGCCTCCTAGCTTAGAAAAACAACGAAAACAACTTCTAACAGCTGTAGCATCTGTCCAGAGGCCGACTCTCCTTGGCTCAGGTTGGGCACGTCCCTCAGCCAATCATGTGGCTCAGATTCTGCAGGCCTTGGTAATGGACTGGAAGCCGGTGAGCTGAGAGTGGCTCCCTAGAGGAAAATTGAGGCACTTTTACCAGGAAGATGAGTAATGGATTCTGGCAGGCCAAAACTGTTAACTGTCTACTGTGCATCCCATCGCTAGCTGGTGCTTTGAAGACCCTGGTTCTTGCTACAGGGACCCAAGAGACCAAGGAGGTATTTGGGAAGTTTCCCCTTTGCCTTCAGGATTAAGGGCTCGGGAAGGCAGCTACCTGTGCCTCCACTTTGAGCTGCCCATTCACAGGCCTTCTCGAGGCCCCTCCCTTGCTGGAGGATGGAAGTCCCCGTCCTGGGAGGAGAAAGAGAGGGAATGCGTATGAGTGGGAAGCAGGGTCTTAGCTTGCTGGGCTGCAGTGACACCGGGTCCAGAGCATGGACAGGAGCATTAACCACCAGGATATATGCAGGGAAATAGCTATGTGCCTGTTCATCCTCAGTGTCAATCACGCTCTCCCTGAAGTTGTCAGAGGTCACAGGAGGCCAGGGCAAGGCCCGTGCCCAACAGCTCTGAGAAATGGAGAGAGTTACGTCTTAGGATCACCTCATCTGCTCCTGCTGGCGATCTCCCTTTCTCAGCCTGTGCGATGTGCATGCCCACGGCCCAGCCATCTGTGTGAAGAGAAAGGCAGCTGCTGGGACCAGCTAGGGGCTTGTCTTCACTGGCAGGACTAGGGAAGAGGAGAAGGGGCGGACCTTCTGACAGGCCTGCACTGCTGGAGCCCTGAGGAGAGGGCAGCACCAGCACGGCATGGCTACCAGGGGGCTGGTGAGGGAGCCTGCGAGAGGGACCCTGCCGGGCTGCCAGCCTCCTTGGTGGTCCTCATGTGTCTCCAGGGCACACAGGAGGACACTTGTTTTTGATGCACAGCTTGGGGCAGGGCGACCCTGGGTAGATGAGGACTGGGCAGGCGAGGTGCTCAGCAGAGGGGAGAGCCCAGGCGCAGCCCAGGGTGAGCTGAGTCAGGGGAACGCAGGCAGTAGCCCCCCCGCAGAGCTCATTCGGGCCCTTAACTCTTCCCTACATCCAGTTTTTAGAGCAATTTAGTAGAATTGCTTCAGATTTTTTTTCTACTTTTGCTTTCTAAATTGCAGTTTATGTAACCAAAGTCTGTTATAGTAAGTTATGCCTCCTACTTGTGAGAAGCCAGGGAAAAACTGCATAGCCACAGAATCTAGCCTTTGATTCAGGATTTACCTTCAGAAGCCCCACTCCTTTAAAAAGCAAAAGCTTTTAAGAGACTAATGATAATAACGAGAGCTAACATTTATGAAGTGCTTACCCCGTGCTGGACACTGTTCTGAGTGCTTTATAATAATTCCTTTTATTCTCACAGCAAGCCTGCAGAGGGGTACCCTTATTGCCCTCACTTTACACATAAGCAAACTGAAGCACACAAAAAGGGCACACACCATGGTTTGCCATGTATAATATACATTTTACCCAAGTTTTAGAGAGAAAAATAAGGATGCGCATTATACATGGGTATAATGATTACCAACCATGGGTTAATAATCCCATGTGTAATGCTCACAAAAATGTGGTTGCGCATTATACACGGCAAAATACGGTAACTGAACCTGGGTCCTGTACTACTGCAAGCTGACTTCAGAGCCCACGATCACAACGACCAAACAGTCTACTCACTCACTGGGCTTTCCCTGGGTGGGTCGTGTCCATCGTTAATTATAGGGCACAAAATCAGCAAGAAAACAAGTGAAACGACTATTACAGTTGTTCAGGGACAAAATGATGACGGCCTCAGCTGGGACATGACAGGGACAGGGAATTGCTGTGGACAGAGTTAAGAGCTGTTAAGGACATCAAAACCAGCAACTTAGTGAAAGGGAGAAGGGTAGATTTTTACCCCAGGCGATCGATGGCCTGGAACTTCATAGCGAAGAATGAGCTGAAGATACAGCTCAGACACACACACATCCACGTGGGAATGCAGTGGCCAAGGAACGAACCGTTCCTGCTGCAGTGGGCTTCCTGGGGGAAGCGAGAGGGGTCTTCGGACCAGCCCCTGGAGAATGGGGAGGTTCTGAGAAGTGGGAATGTGAGGCCAGGAGGAGAGAGAGGTGGGATGGATGCCAGGGTGCTAAGAAGTGTGCCAGGGAGGAAGCGGGCGGGGGGTGGGAGGGGCAGGTGTGGGTGACCGTGGATGGGAAAAAGCGGTCACAGTGGGGAAAAACAGCAGAAAACTTGGGAATGGTTTGCGATGACTTTTTCGTCCTAAGTCTGATTGAAGAAGGAAGATCTCTCATGTAACACTGTAGATGGGTGTTCAAAGTTGCTACTCCTTCTTCTCCAAAGTAGCCTTAAAACCAACAGCACAGAAAGACGTGTGCGTTAAACCCTCTTTAACATCCTATTGGAACAGTCCTCATACAGACCTTGTTCCTGGATACCTGAGCCACCCACCAGGAGGCGTCTCTCACTTGTAGGTTAGCAGTGGGGACATTCAAAGGGACTGGGGGCAGGTGGTGACGGCCTTTGTGTGTACAGGGAAGTGGGGCTGCCGGATGAGGACGCCCGTGGGAGCACTGTGCTGGGGAAAGACACTCACCCTGGCTGGTGTGGCTCAGTGGATTGAGCACTGGCCTTTGAATTGAAAGGTCACCGGTTTGATTCCTAGTCAGGGCACTTGTCTGGGTTGTGGGCTAGGTCCCCAGTTGGAGGTGTGTGAGAGGCAACTGACTGATGTTTGTCTCACACATCCATGGTTCTCTCCACCTCTTTCTCCTTCCATTCCCCTATCTCTGAAAATAAATAAATACAATCTTTTTTTAAAAAGAAAGAAAGACACTTACTTGGTGTCTTCTTTCCACATGGGCCTCCGCTGGTCTTGAGGTTGGTGGGTTGGAGATTATCACGGTCCAGGTGGGGCTGTGGGCTGGGATAGTAGCGCCGTTTACTTCCTGCGATGCTTTTAAGCACGCTGCTGTTGCCTGGTTTTTGCTTCACAGGCATGGAGTGGAGAAGAGTGGGAGTAAGTCTGAGCATTATATTTAGAAGTAAGCTATAGTTCCTCCTGAGCATCACAAAGTTGCTAAAAGAGAGCTAACAAGATCATTTGCTCTTCCATTGTTAGTGATATATGATTACCATAAAGCTTTCGGAAAGTATAAAGGGAAGAAATACAAGCACCCATAACCTGCCAATTCTTGTTAACATTTAGACACATTTTTGCTAATCTTTTCTTACGTATAATCTCTTTTATTTTGCACAGTTCTAGTTAAGTCAGGCATACAATTATTTATCTAGCTTTTCTGATCTAATATAATATAAACATTTGGTCCATTAAAACTATGAACTTCCATTTCGTGTATCAACCAAAACCCTTGGACCAGACTGTAGCTGGAGGAGAGGCAGCAGCCGGGGCGGGAGGCAGTACAGTGGCTGGATTGGGATAGCCCACACCTGGAGCCCCTTACGAAGAAATGAGCCCTGAGGGTAGGGTGAGGCCTGGCCCCTCCCACAGCGGCGGAAGTGAGGGCTCGGGCTGCTCACCTCTTCATACAGAGAAGGGGGAACCTGAGTTAGGTGCCATTTCCCACCCAGGCCTGACGGGCTCCCAAGCAACACAAGCTCATTTAGTGACTCTCACTGTCTATTTCTGGCCTCTAATGGTACGTAATCAATCACACGGTAGAAATTTTAAGTAGCTCGCAGGCTGCGGGTTTAGGATTTTTTTAGCATACAAGTTAGTTAGTTATAGGGAGGTTTCTGTGATCTTAGGATGGAAATAGAATCTGGGAAGGTGCTTTTCACAGAGCCATTTACTGCCCAACCTGGGTATTATCTGCTCAGTGCCTCTGAGACGTGAACAGATAGCTTGTTCTGTAGAGAAAGATGCTATCGGCCAGGAGAGCAAGAGGGTATTTTTTTCTCCTCTGACTAAATGATTTGTGTGTGGCACAAAAGCTGAAACACCCTGCGTAACAAGGAAACGGTTTAGCCAATCCCGTGTATTAGACGAGAGCATATATGGCAGTCGTTTCCCCTCCACCGGGCCTGGTCCCTCTCGCCTCCTTAATCTGACCTAAGTTGTTTCGAGACTGCCTTCAGCATGGCACGTGGAGAAAGCACCCAACCTTGGAAACAGGCCCACTGGGTTTGCGTCTCGCCACACACAATTACTGGTTGTATTTTCTCCGCGGCGATGTGGAAGCAGTAACACCTATCTCCTTGGGTAGCTGTAAGGATTGCATGAGATGGGGGTTGCCAAGTACTGGAACTCGGAGGGCTGGCCCTCAGTAAACAGTGGCCGCGGTCACTTCCCACCACTGCTGCTGGGACGGCCTCTGTCTGTCTGGTGGTCCCGGTGGCCTGGCCTGGCCTGGCCTCTGGGGCCTGAAATGGTACCCCAGGGCCTGCACCCAGAGATGCACCAGGCAGATAAAACAGCCAGCTTTTCCTGGGATCTATGGTTCTAAAGCACATCTATCGTGAATAATGGTCTTCAATTCACACTTCCTGGGCCATTTGCCCAAATGCAGGCGAGAAACCATCCGTGCCTGGGGAGTTGCTGGCAAAACAGCTTTTCCAACCTTTTTCAGAATTTCTACCTGAATGCATTTGCTTTGCTAGAATACCTACCCTAAGACTTTCAGCAAAGGTTTTGCGCTCTCTTGAGAGGGAAGGTGCTATACAAATCACTCGAGTGTTCAAAAATAGAAATTGTGCCCGAATTGCTTTTGGGGAGAGAGAAAATCCAGCACTTATCACGGGGACTCAAATCATTTCCTAATTGGTGATTTTCCCATTAGCCCAAATTGTGGTCCCTTTGCCTGTGGCCTCTTCTCTGACGCACCCTGAAATGGTATGTGGTGGGACGGCCCTGGCTGCATTCCCAGGCAGAATGCTCCTCCCTCTCCAAGCTGTCAGCTTCCTCCCCTCAGGTGTTTTTCATCCATAGTCCTCTTTGCCTTCTGTTTCGGACTCGTGGGGGCCTGTCTTGCACCCTGGGTGACAGGAAGGCTCATCACTCCCCCTGGAGCTTTAGTCCAGGCCAGGCCGGGGAGTGAGTCCCTGGCACAACACTGCCCTGGGTCGCCTGAAGGTGCTCTTTGCCCTGGCCAGCCCCGCTCAGGCCAGAGCACACCTTCTCTGCCCCACATTTCCTGCTGTTTGTGTTTTAAGTGTGATGGAGGCTTTCGGCCCTGAGCTCTGTGAGTCTGGGCTCCTGTCAGTTTCTTGACAAATGTCGGAGATGAGGAAGGGGGCTCCTTAGTGCCCTTCCACATCTTATTTCTTAACCCATGAAATTAGTCAATTAACCCATGGTGAGCAGGGAGCATCTATGAACCTAGTTTCAAAGTGCTGTTGGTACCCTTACTAGAGAAATGCTTCTCAGAGAGTGTCAAGTGTGATTTGTGCCTGAGAGGATCTTTGTTTTGAAGTAGTGCTGAGTGCAGGGTTAGAGACTGTCCCTGCTGGGTTCAGGAATGCAGATGGGGCCTGACCCTACGGGTGGGTCACTTCCTGAGCCAGCAGCCCCCACTGGGCTGAGGCCAGAGGAATTCTGTCCAGCCAGCAGGACTGGCCTCCATCGACCAGCTGGCCTTCTGGGATTTCCATGCTGAATAACAGTCCTTCAGAGTAACTTCCTGGGGCCCCCCTCTTCTTGTCCAGAGTAGGTCTCCCAGTACCAGGGCCGGAGGGGCGGTGGGGGGTAACAACTGCACGTTCACGTTTTCGCACTGCATGGCAACTGTGAGGACGTGCTGCAGTTGGCCACAGTGTGCTGTGTTTCTCTTCCCAGCATCCCAGTGTAATGTCAGCCTAAAGAAGCAGAGAAGCCGCAGCATCCTCAGCTCTTTCTTCTGCTGCTTCCGCGACTATAATGTGGAGGCCCCGCCAGCCAGCAACCCCAGTGTGCTTCCGCCACTGGTGGAGGAGAACGGCGGGCTGCAGAAGGTCAGTTCTGGTGGGGAACTGTGCACTCAGCAAAACTGCAGCAGCTGCACATCCGTCACATTCTGGACTAATGTCCTTAACAAGTAGAGCCTGTGACAGTGTGTGTGCAGCCATTTACTTAAGGATTCGAAATTACTAGTAACGTCATCTTTCTTGTTAAAGGATATCAGCCATTCCGTGTAGCAACTACAGATCATATTTGATGAGAGTTGTAAGAGTTACTTCACATTTTTATAAATATTTGGCAAGTTGAATGTACGAATGGAGAGTTAAACAACCATTAGCAGACCAAGAAATGGAAAGACAAAAGGGGAAACAGAGCCGCGGGAAAAAGCCAATAATAAATATAAATGGATTTAACTATCTTGTTTTTTTTTAAAGATTTTATTCATTTATCTTTAGAGGGAAAGGGAAGGAGAGAAGGAGAGAAATACCAATGTGTGGCTGCCTCTCGTGGGTCCCCCGCCGGGAACCAGCCTGCAACCCAGGGATGTGCCCTGACTGGGAATCAAACTGCGATCGTGTGGTTCACAGGCCCATACTCAATCCACTGAGCTACACCAGCCAGGGCTTAACTATCTTGTTTAATGACGAACATTTGTTATACTTTTATAGGTATCAGATAAAAATGTTAAGACAATGGTCACAACAAGTGAAAAAGAATAAACATTTTACCTACATGCTGTCTACAGACATATTTGAAACAAAGTAACTCAGAACAGTTCAAAGTAAAAGGATGAGCAAAAAGACATAAGTATAAGCAAAAAGAAAATGGGTTACAATATTAATTCAGTCAAAGTAGAAGTTCAGGTGGAAATCACTGAAAGAGGCAAAGGGGATTATTGACTAGGAAGGCAGTCAAGATTGAGGACACAAAAGTCCTAAGTCTTTATGTCCCAAACAAAATGAGTGAAGATCATGAACAGGCATTTCACAAAAGAAAGAATACAGCTGGTCAATAAACATAAAAATTTGCTCAATGCAAATACAAGCTAAATGAAATCCTTTCCCATTATTAAATTATCAAAGATAATATTTGGGTTTGGTGTGGTGGTCGTGAGAGGGAGGGTCAAGGGTATAAATTGGTTATTGGTAGCAATGTTAATTGGTTATACCTTTCTGGAGGAGAATTTGGAATCTGATCTTAAAACCTTAAAAGATATGCCCATTCATTTCCCGAAGCAGTTCCACCTTACTGACATGATTGTGAAGGTGTAAAGATGTAGCAATAAGCCCTGGCTGGTGTGGCTCAGTGGATTGAGTGCTGGCCTGCAAACCAGAGGGTCACCATTCCCAGTCAGGGCACATGCCTGGGTTGTGGGCCAGGTCCCCACTAGGAGGCACACAAGAAGCAACTACACATTGATGTTTCTCTCCCTCTCTTTCTCCTTCCATTCCCCTCTCTCTAAAAATAAATAAAGTCTTTTAAAAATATATTTTTAAAAAGATGTAACAATAAAATATGATCCAGAATACATTATAATGTTGTAAAATTATGAGCAACCTAATGATGAACAATGGACAGTAAAAGACCTACAGAGTAACCATACACTATGCAGCTGTTAAAAATGATGTCTCGCCCTGGCTGGTGTAGCTCAGTGGATTGAGTGCAGGCCTGTGAAGCAAAGGGTCGCCGGTTCGATTCCCAGTCAGGGCACATGCCTGGGTTGCAGGCCAGGTCCCCAGTGGGGGACACATGAGAGGCAACCACACATTCATGTTTCTCTCCCTCTCTTTCTCCTTCCTGTCCCCTCTCTAAAAATAAATAAATATTTTAGAAAAAAATGATGTCTCATAAATTTACTAGTATAGGGAAATGTTCACAATATATCACTTCAGCGAAAAAGGCTAAAATATAGTAGGTGACTATATTCATAATTATCTATGTAGTCATACACACACACACAAGCATTTGTAAGACTAGGTTGATGCCCTGGCTAGTGTGGCTCAGTGGAATGAGTGCAGGCCTGTGAACCCAAAGGTCACCAGTTCAATTCCCAGTTGGGACACACGCCTGGGTTGTGGGCCAAGTCCCCAGTTGAGGGTGTGTGAGAAGCAACTGATTGATATATCTCTCACACATTGATGTTTCTCTCCCTCTCCTTCCTCCTCCTCTCCTGTCTCTCTAAAAAGGACATGTGACTGTAAGGAAGGAGATTCTGGGAAGACAAGGGCCTGAGCACATGGCCCAGACCATTTAAACTCTCTGTTTGAATGAACCCAGGGAAGTCTACAATACAGCCGGGAAGTGCATTGAGGCCTCCAGCCTTCCTGACACCTCCAAGGGAAAGAGCGGACACGGGAGTCATTCTCTCTAGTCCTCGGTGAGAAGCAGGGACCTCTAGCAGAGGGAACTGCTTGCCTCAATGGAGCCCTAGGACAAAGGCGTAAAATGTATAGAGAGTCCTGCAAGGTCAGCCAGGCAGCAGCAGCCTGTGGGCCAACCCGAAGGGTATAGTCCTTGGAGCAGCCATATTGGTGAGCTGAATTGCTCTCCGTTCTTGTGCCCTGGACGAGCCCCATAGTACCGGGACTTTCTTAGTCTCTCTGTGGTTTGTCAATTTGGGCTCTGCTGGACCATGGAAACATCACTCCTCACTGGACCTTGCAGTGCTCACTCATTCAGTCCAAGTCGAAAAATTAGAATATCAGACTCCAACTGAGGTAAGACTAATAGAAGAGATAGATGAGAACTTTAACAGGCAACTCAGGAACTGATATTTCAGGGACTGAATTTTAAATATGAAAGTAGCTTTTAGAACTCAAAAAGTATCCCATGATGTCTAAATATAAAAATTCAGAGAACAAACTGAGAAAAAGTAGAATGAGAATGGTCACTGAGGAGGACTGAACTAATGTTCTGGAAGAGCAACTGGAAGAAATATCTTACAATTCGGGCCAGAACACAGAGATGGCAAGTGGGCGAGGGTTGGGGGGACATCCAGGAGACCTAGCGTGCAAATAATAGGAGGGCCAGAAGGAGAAAAAATAATACAAGACATTTTTCTTGTGCTGAAAAAACTTGAATTTACAGATCGAAAGGGTACCAAATCTACATCAGGATTAGTAGGGGCAAGCAAGGGACCACAGGCCTAGATATATGCTGATTACATTCTGAAATTTAGGTATAGAGAAAAATCTTACAAGCTACCAGAACAAGTTATTACTTAGAATAGTAATAATAATAATTATTATTATTAGACTAGACTTTTCATCAGCAACACTGAAAGCCAGAAGGCTATGAAAAAAAAAGTTTACAGGCTACTGAGAGAAAAGAATTACAAACCAAAAACTCTGTAATGTGATCAAGGTACCATTTATCTGTTAGGGAAAAAAGATGTACATTTTCAGATGTACAGTGATTCAGAGAAGGGGGCAAAAGAAATCTGGGTGAGAATGATATTCAGTTACAATATAATTATAGAAAATGTAAATATATAACTATTTATTTACATTTTCTATAATTAGAAAATTTCTATAACTAGGAATAAATATAACTATTAATAGTAAAACTATATATAACAAGTAGTACAATAAGAAAATAGATCCTCGCCCTGGCTGGTGTAGCTCAGTGGATTGAGCGCAGGCTGCAAACCACAGGATCGAAGTTCGATTCCCAGTCAGGGCACGTGCCTGGGTTGCAGGCCAGTTCCCAGCAGGGGACTCACGAGAAGCAACCATACATTGATATTTCTCTCCTTCTCTCCTTCCCTTCCTCCCTAAAGATAAATAAATAAAATCTTTAAAAAAAAAGAAAGAAGGAAAATAGATCCTCAAAATTAACAGGGAGTAAAAGGGGAAATAAACAAAAATGTGAACAAGCCATAAAAATTAAGGAAAGCGAAAAAGAACAAGTAATAAAGAGTAAACCTAACATAAAGAGTAGGCATAAAACCAAGTTTAATAAACCAAGTGTGATAAGCCAAATTTTCCTAATGAAAGTCCAAGACCCTGTGGCTTGAAAAATTCAGCTGTATATGTTTCCAAGAATATACCTATATCAGATAGGAATGATTTTGGCAGCAAGTAAAAGAAAACTGACAAATATCAATAATAGCTTAAACAAATAGGGGACTATTTTTGTCAGATAAAAAGCCTGACTGGTCAGTGCTGGGGTTAGTTCACGTGCCTGATGATACCATCAGGCACCCAGACTCCTCCTGTTCCTTTGTCTTTTCATCTTTCTGCTCCACCATCCTTGGCATGTTTGCCTTCATCCTCACACTCGTTGTTTATTATCTCAGAGTCACAGGCTTCAGCCATTATAGCCACATTGAAGGGAAAAACAGAGGGAGGAGTCGTCTAGCCATGTCTGTCCCTTTTATGGAAGGTAATGGCTTTTACAGAAAACCCTGGGGGACTTCTGCCTGTGTCTGATTGGCCAGAATTTGGTCACATGGCTTCCCTGCAGCAGCAAGTGAGGCCCCAAAGGGGAAGAATTTAGACCAGCAAAAAAAAAACTAGAAAACAAAACCAGAGCTCTTTTCAAAAAAGAGAAAAGAGGAGGGACTACTCAGTGGATGTACTTACTAGTCAGTGTGGGTTCAATTACGCCACATCAGTGACATCCCCCCAATCCCCAAAGCTTAAAATGATTAAAAAAAAAATTTATTTTTCACTCACACTGCACGTTTATCGTGGGTGGGCGGGACCTTCTGCTCTGTGGCACAGTTCAATAGAAATATACTGTGAGCCATATATAAGTTAAATTTTTCTAGTAGCCCCATTTTTATGTATTTTAACATAAACTAATTTTAATAACACATTTTATTTAACATAATATGTCCCAAATATTATTTCCACATGTACTCAATAGAAAAAATTATAAATGAGATAAAATTTACATTATTTTCTATCTCATCATTCTCCAAAAGCTGGTGTGTTTTACATTCATAGTGCATCTTAATTCAGCCACATCTTACATGCTCAGTAGCCTTGTGTGACTCATAACCATCACTGTTGGATTGTATAACTCCTTTGTATCCTCATTCATTCATGGACCCAGACGAAGGAAGGCCCCGTGTTTGTCACAGCAGGAAAAGGGAACGTGGTGGTCACACTGGCCCCTGAAGATTTCACTCAGAAGTAACACGCCTTGTTTCTGTGGGTCAAGCCCTGGACTAAGAATAACGTGGCAGCTAAGAATGTGGGGCTTAGCTTGTGTCCTGACCATAGCAGTTTCTACTCACGTGACCATAAACCAATTACTTTAACTATATAACAAGATCTAATAAATGTTTGTTAGACCATTACTTTAAAAAAAGAAGTAACATGCCTGTTTCGGCTTGCATTTTATTGGCCGAGGCAATTCAAGGGCCGGGAAAACGTAACCCTACCTTGTGCCCACAAGGAATGCTGGAATTATTTGACGAACTGCGCCAATGACTGTGACAGTGGGTGGCTAACAGTTTCCGACCTAGTGTCTCACACGCCGTCATTTTTTAAGGCGGAAAATAAAAAGATGGGCAAAATGTACAGAGCAGATCAAATAAAAAGTGAAAGTGGCAATGTTCACATTAACCAAAACAATTTAAGGCCAAAAGCATTAAACAGAGAAAAAGGGACATTTTATGATGATAAAGGGTGTCATATGTGAAGTATATAGTAGCCATAAACCTTTATATACCAATCCATAGTACAGCCAAATAACTAGAAGAAAAGTATTTAAACACGATAAAAAGCTATTTTCTAAAAATAAACAGTAAACAGCATAGGAAAATCATTGGCAGTTTCTGGCCGATATAATAAGAAAATAAAACAACTGGTACACATGTGGAAAAGATGCAAAATCAATTTTATTTGCAGATGACATGATTACTTACATAGAAAACCCAAGAACACTACCATAAATTAGCATTATTAAAAAGTTTCAGGATGGTAGCTCTTTCTTATTTATGAAGAAACACACTATGTTTCTGGATAGGGAGACTTCCCATTTATGCAGAAGAAAAATGTATAATAATAGCTGAGAAATTTCAGGGGGGAATGATGAGAGACGAATTGCTGTAAGGGATATCGAACCTTACGCTTCACTGGTGGAGAAAAACGTATCAGTGAGGTTAGTGTGAGGACGTCCCACTGTGAACGGTATCACAGCCCCAGATTCTGATATGACCCCTCAGTGTGCTCATAATTCCTGCCCTGCCCCCCAATTTAAAACTCATTGCTGCAGAAAATCGCCATTCGTGAAGGGAGCATAGTTTGCGCCCTGGGCCTGTAGAGAGTAAAGAGAAGAATCACTGCTGTCACAGTAGAAGTTACTTTGCAGGCGTTTCTGCGCAGATGAAATGACCTGGGGAAATGGAGGCGCCCCGACCAACGGTTCCCTAGAGGAGTTAGCTGTTGTGTCCGCACCGTTGTGAAGGCAGTTCTCCGGCAGAGCAGAGCTCCTCTGGATTTGGTGTTCATTCATGGACTTCCTTCAGTTAACATTTGTCAAAATGGCGTTTTAAAGAATGAAGTACAGGAACTCTGAGTAACGCATCATTTGCGTAACACTTGACTGTATTCAGTCTGGGAGGCCAGACCCCGTAGAAAGAGCCCGTGTCAACGTGGACCAGCGAGTTCCCAGAGGAGGACCCTCTGCCCTTTGCTCTCAGCTTGGTCAGGACACCTGGGGCACCAGCCCAGGCCCATTAGATGTGGAAGCAGATTCTAGGCCGCGCTCTTCTGCTGGCTCCTCGGCTCTCCCTGCTTCTAGGAACTCAGCATGTCAGAGGAAGGGGGAAGGCTGTGGGCAGAATGCAACAGATGGCCTCTGGGGTGGCAGCCCTCGCCACCATCCTGATACACCCTGGACCTGCAGGCCAGTGGCCCAGAGTAAGTGTCTGCAGACAGTGGCGAGAGGCTAGAACATGTCAGCACCTAGAAGGCCCCAGTGGCAGAGGCACAGGAGGATGTCTAAGGATGAGGACAAAGTGAACAAGGTTTCTGGACACTCACTAATAACATGTATGTGCACACGCACACACACACTTACATGTAACCTCTAGGAGAATTTTCAAGCCCAAATAGCTGTCTAGCATTGCACCATTGGTCATTGTCTGTGTTTGTCAAGCCTTTCGGGTGTTATTGTTGTCTCTCTCATCACCGACGTGCTCATCTCCTTGAAGGTATATGTGTTGGGGGGTGCGCTGTGCGCGGTCTCCGAACAGCACAGTGCTCCCAACTGTAGGCCATTTTGCCCACTAGGAAACAATGTTGGGGACAATTTTGATTGTCACTACTAGAGGTTCTACTGGCATCTGGTGGGTAGAGGCCAGGGATGCTGTCAAACATCCCACAATATCCAAGACAGCCCCCCATGGCAAAGATTCCAGAATATCCGGCCCAGAATATCAGTAATGTTGGGCTTGAGAAACCCGACTCCACAGTGACTGAGTTTGTGAGGCATTGTGAGCTTCTGGTTAAAATCTCCCCCACCAAGAGCAGCGACCTGCTCCCGGGGCCCGAGGCTGAGAATAATACCATTTCAGAGCTTCAGAAATGATCTTCTCTGTGTATGTTCTTGAAAACTGGGATTGGATTTGATAGCGCGCCAATGTGTTGAAGAGGAGCCCAGCTCTACCTGGAATAATGGCAAAAGGTAGTGTAGAATTCTTAAGGCGAGTCCCCAGTGTCCCGGAAATGTCAAGAGCCATCAAGACTGTCTCAAGAGGAAACGGTATGTTGCTGTCACACCACAGAGGTGAAGACCAGGTCTGGAGACGACCGGGAAGGTGCTAAATGGTTCTCAGAGTCAGAGCAGAGCTCGGGAAGGTGCCAGCCACCAGCCACTTTGGACAATCAGGTTCGGCCCCTTCCTGGGAGACCCCTGTCACCCGACCTCCCTTAATAAAAGATGGTTACACTTTCACAAGCGGCTCGGTGTGGGAGACTACCAGAGCACCCCCTTACCAGGCACCATCGTGCTGCTGTCTTGCCCCCCGTCCCACCATCTAAAAAAGAAAAAGAAGCGCCGAACGTGGAAATGCTCAATGGAGATTGTGTTTTTATGAGCATTTTTCAGTGATGTTGAAATGAAGCGTGTCCCCCACCACATTGTGGACGGCCGGTGTTCACCACTGGGAAAGGAAGGGGTTGAGGCTCTTCCTTGGGACCTGAGTTGTCTTGACAGTCCCTGTGACTACGGGTTCCATTCCCCTTAACAGGAAAGCTGTCCCGTGGCCGTGGCCTTGAAGGGCACTTCTTGTACCTTGCCTTGTCCCCCCTGCCCAGTCCTCCCTAGATGAGGGCCAGTAAAGACCAGGGTGTTCCTCGTAATCTGATGAACTTGTCTTCCTTTCCCTGCCTGTAGTGTAGACTTAGGCTTAGTCTCCTCAGGGAAAAACTTGCTTAAAAGAGCAAACAAGCCACTTACTAGAGGGAGTCATGGATCAAAGTAAAGTATGAGTTTTCATTTTTAACTTCCAATTAAGGATGAAATTTCTGGGAGTAAGGGAGACACGATTCACATAAGCAAAATGGTTAGCGAGCCTCAGGAGCCCAACCTGGTTTGTCAGGGGTGGGGTGTCTGGGAGGAGAGTGGCGCCCCAACTGTGGGAAATCCTCGGACACTTCCTGTCCATGTACGCCACCAAGGTGCAGAGGACCGGAAATTGGATGCCTGCTCTACGCTCCGGAGTGCTTAGACGTTTCTTTTGAATGTATGTTCACTTCTCTTTGAACCTGACAATGACTTTTTTTTCTTTTTCCTCAGGGTGACCAGAGGCAGGTCATTCCCATACCAAGTGTATGTATATTTATTCAATTTTATTTAAACATTCGTAGAGTCTTGTAGCTCTGGGCTGCTAATATAAAAGATTGTTTTCAATGTTCTTGCTTATGTTGCATTTTATCACACGGTATAAATAGCTCTGTTCTGTTAAAAAGAAAAATGAGGCTACATTTTAAGCTGTAAGCAGGAAGTTCTTTACAGAGAGTTTCCGTCTTCAGTATCTCCTCAGCAAATTCTCACTTTCCCTTTCTCTCTGCCCTCCAAGGCTGAGGCAGCTTGCTGTACCCCAACTCAGCACGGCAGACCCGACCCCCTAGACTGGGGGAACACACTTTTCCCAGACATGGTTCTTTGCGGCAGGTGATGTCCCAGTGGCACTGGGCTCCCGAAGCCCGTGTCCCAGATGAGCAGACCATTTCTGACTTGTCCACCAGTGTCAGGAGCTTGGCCGTAGCTCTGAGATCGGAAGATTGCTTCTGAACTCGCAGGACCCACCCCCACTTTCACAGATGGGCGGTGTTGTAACTCTGCCCCAGCTGGGCTTCCCTCGGGCCACCCACCTCTGTCTTCGGCCCTGGGATTTGGGAGAATAGCTGTACCCGTGTTTGACCACAGCCCTGGCCTGGACCAGCCACCCCTCAGACCTCCACTGTCCCCACTGCTCCTTCGCTTCCTCCCGCTCAGCCCGCTGAGCCATGTGGGCTGAGGCCATTCCAGTGACCGGCTCCCATGAGAAACTTGCTTTCGAGATGCCCATAACCAACAAGACCTTTCTAGCAGTCCTCTGACCTTAGAGAAGGCTTTAGGTCTTAAGAGATGTCCAAACATTGATATTTGAATCCAAAAGATTCTCTTACTCAAATTGTCTGGTTCAAATCTGTTCTCTCCTTTTCCTTGGACTTTTTTTCACCTATTTTCTGGGAACAACCAAGAGGCACAGCTATCCTGCATTTGGAAGGAATGGATGACATCAGTGCAGGTTGACTCCAAACTTGGTAATGCTGGTCACTTTTCAATGGCCCAGAATGTTTCTGACGGTGTCATTTTCCTCAGAACTTGAACTCCCCATTTATTAATGAGTTGCAAGGGTTTGTGGGGTGATTCCGACTCAGCAGCACAACTCGGGGTGGCGGGCTTTGTTGGGAGAACTGGCTGACAGAGAAGACTGGCAGGCAGGATGACCTCGTACCCAGTGTTCGAGTGGGATTCAGATCTGTTCATCTACCTCTCCCGTTTTTTGTTTTTTTTTCACAAATTACCAGTCCTCAGTGGGGTCGGTGACCGGACGTCTCTTTTTAGCCTTCATACAAAGTAGTTTCATATACTGATTCTTTCTACAAAGGTTTCTGTTCTAAACAGGTGGCAGTTGGCACCTCTGCCCTTGCCTCTGATACCCCCAGAGCACTGTTTTTTCTCAACGGGTTAATTCGCTGCTATCTATAAGTTGGGCGCTGAATCAAGCATTGGTCAGGAGGAAAACTCTGCTGAGAAAGATGGCCCTCTCCCCACAAACCTATATTCATTCTAGAATCCTGGAATAAAGCAGCCAAGGGGGAAAAGATTCCTTATGTAATTTAGCCCAGTGCTTGATCAGTAAACGGCTGGCTGCCTCTTACATATGAGACCTGGGTCAGGCCTTCCTTACGAATCTGTGAAATATATTACAGAAAAAGCCTAGCTGAAGTAACTTGCATCTTCGAGTGATAACGTCCAGCAAAGTAGTTCTGCTGATAGGCACGGTGGGATCTCTACCACCTGCTTTGTCTGCAGAAGTGAACCAACGTCCCAGCTCAGCCCTGGGATTTGAGCCTGGGGATCCCCTGCAAAATCTGCACCCACCCATCAAGGCCACAGGTCACATAAACGTACTAGCCCTGACCTTGGTGGACCACAGCAGGGCCTGGCCAGGGCTGAGAGCCCCTGAGAGGTTGGGGTGCTGCACCATAGGACCAGAAATACAGGAGTGTGCTGAGCCTACACACCAGGTTCTACAGCCTCCTGAAAGCATTTTTCAGGCCCGGAACATGAAAGAGACCCCTGAGCCCACGGGTGCCCGGGGCAGTCCAGCAGGCATCCCCATCTCTGCTTCTCATATCTTTCCTCTCTTTTCACCCTCATGCTGTTCTGTTTACATGTGCAGGTCTGGTCTTTCGATTTTTCACTAAGCAATCATTCAAACTCATGGTTTAAAAAACACTGAAAGATTCAAGTAGGAAGAAAAGAAATCCCCCGATTTGGTCCCAACTCCCTAGAATGAACACTTTTGATACTTGTTATATAGCCTTCCAAAAATGTTCTAAATAGACACAAGCATATTTACACAATGAGAGTTTTGTAAAAAAGTGTCTTTTGCTTTTAACAAGGTACCTGGAACATCCTCCCAAGTATTAGTACGTAGCATCCACCTCATTTCCATGTAGTTGGTGGCGTTTTCTTCGTTTCCACTGTGTGCTATTGCTAATATGTCTCTTGCGAATATTCTTGCACATGTGTGTTTATGGACTTGAGTGGTAGTGTCTGTGTGACCAGTCCCAGTTGTGGAAGTGCTAGATCGAAGGGTACACTTGGCATTTTGGGAGATTAAAGCCGCACTGTCCTCCCAAAACCTAATTTACATTCCAACCAAGAGCTTGTGGTTGGAATATTGTAGTCTTGGTTAATCTGAAAGTAAAGAATAGTATTGATTTATCACTTTTGATTTGTATTTCTTTATGAATGAGTATGATCTTTTCCCAGGTTTGTTGTCCCTATGTCTTTCTTCTTCCCTATTCATTTCTTCTAGATTCTATATTGTGTATCTTTTTAAATTTCAGAGAAATGAGCACTTCCCTCCAAACTTACAATGTATCTTTTGGCCTTGTTTATAAACAGTTTGGCCACAGAGAAGTTTAATTTTATGTAGGCAAACGGAGTTTCACGTCATGCTCGGAAAGGTCTCCCCCGTCTATAACCAACCCATATTTCCTTCCGCTGGTTCGTGGTTTCATCATTACACTTAAATCTTCCATCCATCTGGAGATTCTGTTGGTGTCCGGCATGGCGTAGTCATCCAGCTTTGTTACCCTTTCCCAGTGGCAACTCAGTTGTCTCAGCGCCACTGATTGAGCAGTCCTTCCAGTCAACACCTGTTAGGAATGACAGCTTTCCCTGGACTTGATGTTAAATGTCCTACTAGTAACATCTGTGTCCCGGCTGTGAACTGGGATTTGGGGCTCTTCACACAGCCTGTTGGGAGCCCCTGGGCTGTCCAGTAAAAGGTAGGTACTGAAGGGTGAAGAGGCGATGCAAGGGACAGGTCCAGGAACCACTGAGGTTCAGGTGGCTGTGACTGCCAGTGAGCTCCGGGGCTGTGGCCCAACTCCTCCTGTTCCCACGCGCTCGCTTGAATCACACACCGCAGTGACGCTCACTCGCCACACAAGGTTGTCGGTGCAGCCGAGCCATAGCAATGCTGACGGGGAGGGAGGAATTTGTTTTCTAAGTTCGGTTGCCATGCTGTTTGCCTAAGCCTTTTGGTAAGCATTCGTATGCTTTTTTCCACCAAGCCTCAGGAAGAATGTGTACGCAGAGCAGCTCTTGTACTCAAAGACGGTCTGGGCAGGGGCTGCACGCAGCCCAGGATGGCTGTGGATGCGGCCCAACACAAAATCGTAAATTTGCTTAAAACCTTATGAGATTTTTTGTTGGGATTACATGTCACAGTGTATTTAGTGGGTGGCCCAAGACAACTCTTCTTCCAGGGTGGCGCAGAGACGCCAAAAGGTCAGATGCCCCTGGGAGTTCCCCTTGCCCCTCTGCAGTGGGCCCTGAGGTCTCTGCCCTGAGCTCTGAGACTTGGGGAGCACGGCGTGCAAACACTGAGCCTGAGAGCTCCAAGTACAAAACAAACAAACAACTCGTGCCCCAAGAAGAGGCACTGCGTCTGTAAGATTTGTGAGGGTGTGGGTGGGAGTTCCCAAAAGAAAAGAACTGTGTGGAGTTTACTACTCATGGTGACTATTCACTACCAAGGACAGGAAATTTTGGATTTCCTCCCAGGGAGAGAACTCCCAAACCTTGGATGGTGAATTACGGTTCCTTCCTCCTCCCCCTCATTCCCATGCCCCTATTGCTTACCTCCACCTCCAACCCCTTCCCCCAGCAATGCCCTCCGTGAGCTTTGGAGCAAGTGATTTTGTATATAAAAGGCTCCTCTTGATATAACTGGTGTTTCTCTCGTTCTTCAGCTTTCTGATAGCCTGAGAGAAAATTTGCTTCAGGACATTCTTTAGTTAATGATTCAAGCATCACCTGAACAGATCAATTGAAGTAGCAAAGCACTATTGCATTTATATAGTGCCCTTGCATGTTTCAAGGACACAGCTGTCCAGAACAATTCTTACCAGTGGCCTGGAGAATTTGCATTCCATCTAAAGCCAAGCTGTCTTGGAGAAGCGGTGTGCATTTAGGAACCAGGCTAAGGACCGATGGGACCCTCTAGCCCATCCCCCCACCTTGCTCTCTGCAGCACAAACCCTCCATCAATAGCTTGCTTAACAGCCTTCTTGCTCTTTTCTCTCAGAGAAAATAAATAAATAGAAAAAGAGTAGTACAGTGAGGCATTTTCCTTACTGTTAACTCAGAGAATGCTCATCAAGTGTAGGTTAAATATGCTAAGAAAGTGATTTTTATTCCTGGGTTGGGAAAGTCACTGAGCCACTTTGGGCAGATCTTTGATGTTCTCAGATGCGCAAGGGGTAGAATTTCTAGATCCCCATTTTCCAGACTAGCAATTACATAGAGTTAGACTGTTGTTTTAGTGCATAAATGCAGAGAGAAAGGGCTGGGCAGATACACACCGAACTGAAAAGGAGACATCTGGGCAGAGGAATGGGAGGCATGGAATGGCAAATAGTTGTGTTCTCCTGTCTATATTCTTTACACCGAGAATGTGTTTTTATTACATAATTGGAAAATAAAACATTAAGACAAAGTTTATTCTAGTCACAAGCCTGCTACGGCCCAAACAACAGAAATAACCCACACCCTTATGTTCACTTAGAGACTCTGTCATACCCTGCCTCTTGAAAGCACTTTTTCAGATACATCTTCTCTTGCAAGTTTCATTTTTTAATACCCTGCTCGCTGGCTGATGTAAAATGGACACAGCCCTTCCTAGGACCCTGGATCCCGTGGCCCGTGTCTAAGGCACACCTCTCCCCAGGACTGCAAGGTTGGGAAGACTGCTTGGCGAGCTCTCGTTAGAGCCCAGGGTGTTGAAAGGCCATGAGGCTTTTTCTTCAAGTGATGTTGGAGAGGACGAGGCACCCGCGCTCCCAGGAGAGGGCCCCTCTAGATCAGAAATGCCTGTGTCCCCACCCAGAGCCTCATCCCAGTCAGCCCTGCACAGTACCTCCCTTCCAGGATGGTCATTGCTCTTGCAAATTTACCTAACCTGCTGACTGCCTGGAAACCAGTCACTGTTGAACCAGCTAAAGTCCGAAACTCTATTGACTAAGGTTCAGTTTAGACAAAAAGAAAAAGGGGGGAGGGCATTTAAAAGGGCATACTTCTTGATTTCATTTTTTTCTCTTTTTATTGGATGAGCTAAGTTGTTTGTTCTTCAGTGGCTAGGGACAGATATTGCGTTTTGTTTTGCCCTAAATATTGAACAGAGCTTGACCTTCTTCCAGGGTAGAAAATGGGCTTGTTAACATTGGAGACTGAGTGTGCCACCAAGTGAGCTAAAATACTTCAGATCACTTCTAAAATGAAGCAAGGCCCAGAGAAAGAAATACTTTAAAGCAAGAACGAGATTCTCTGAAGATATCTAGCATTTCAGTAACTCTTTGTGACCTTTTTATCTCAAGGTTAGAGTCAGCTACCACAAAGCATGTAAATAGATGTTTGATTAACAGACGGCATGGGGATTAAAGTACAACTTAAAGAGACAGAATCCGGGGCAAAAACGCCACCCCCACTCACTCTTATACCACAGGGGCCCAGGTAGGGGCAGGGCGCTGAACCTGGACCAGTTTTCTTTCTGTTTCCTATTCTTGGAGGTCACTTTGGATTGCATTTTGCCATTGGGTCTATAGTTTCTCTTCAAGTGTTTTTAAAAATTTCAATCACTTAAAAAAAAATACTGTGGCACCAATAGAGCTCTGACATATACTTATTACGTACCACAGTGAATTTCAGACAAAATGTGACCCCAGGAAATGGGCCTGCCTAGTTAGAGCAGCTATAATAATTAAACATTCAAGCCATATACGTGCCAGACAGAATGTGGGCATTGTACCGCAGTTATGGCTGCTGACGACAACCATTCACATTTAATATTATTATCCCCACTTACAACCAAGCAAGAGACAGCCGATGTTCAAACCAAGGTTCACCTGGTCCCAAAGCCTAGGCTGTCATGATCGCCATTCAGACAATGGCCCAGCGTGTGGTAAACCTTCAGCTGCAAACTACTTATTCCTATTAATTCCAATACATTTCCACGATGTGCTTACCCAGGCATTTAAATGTTTGCTTCCATTTTTAACCTCACCGACATGGTATAATACATTAATAAGGGGACTGGTTTGTCTTTTACATCAAGGTAATAATAGTGATTTTTTTTTCTTTAGCCACCAGCTAAATACCTCCTTCCAGAGGTGACGGTGCTTGACTATGGAAAGAAATGTGTGGTCATTGACTTAGATGAAACGTTGGTGCACAGCTCATTTAAGGTAAATCCGCATGAAAACCCATCCATGATCTCTGGGCTTCAGACACAATCGGATGAAAGCTGGTGGTTATTAGCGTGTGACTTCATTGTTCGTGAAGAACTCCCAAGAACAGTTGTTTATTAACTCAGGTGAACATTAACTCAAGTGGTTGAATATTAACATAATTAGTTTGGGGGGAAATGCTGGGCTGTCCATATTACTGAGACCTCTTTCTTATTTATGAAATCGGAGTTTCCAGCACTTTAACCCCTGCAGGAATACTTTTCGGGTGGCACAAGGCAGTGCCTCAGTGCCCCAGGACGCGCCCCCCCGCCGTGTATTTGTCACGGTAACGGGGGTGCCGTATGTTTGACTGGGAGGGGCAGGAGAGGCACTGTTAAAGCAACCTGCTGTCCTGGAGGTTTTCCCAGACCAATGTTTTTGGAAAGATGTTCAACTGAATCAGCTGAAGAAGACTCCCAGAGTTACGGCAGCTGAACGGATTCAGCCATTTATTTTGACTGTTTTCATAATAAGAGGTTGCTGGGGATTTTGTAAGCTTCACAGCTTAATGAGTATCCGCCTGCGAGACCGCCCTCCTGAAGGGTTCCGGGCTTCCGTGGTGTCAAGGTGAGCATCCGATAGTCTTAATTCTCTCCGCTCCCTCACTCTCCATCGCCCCGTCAGGGTAGCAGCAAAAATTAATTACAAATCACCAGGGGACCTCCCTGCAGAACAGCTGTAATGACACTCTTAAGAAATGAGTTAATTAACCATTTTCCTTTTTTTGACATGGAAAAAATTATTTCAGAGAGGCAAATGATGAAAAGCTTTGGAAACGGGATCAGTACGCAGGGGAGAGGAAGCCTGTGTGTAGGGCCCTGGCCCTACTTGCCTTGGGGTGTTTCTGGTGGTGGAACGGCTCTGTGGTCACTGACCAGTTAGGCTGGATTGCTCTTCCAGAGCTCCCGTACTTCACCCAGGGACACAGAAGGCACCCTCCGTGATGGGGTATGGGTCTCACGTGAGCCACAGTCGTTCCTCAATGGTTGTATGGGGACTGGAGGAGCCATCGAGTTTGGAGACCTTAACACCAAATTCTTTTTTCCTCCTGCCTGCTGTCACTGAGCAGAGGCCTTTGTCGGCAGGGCAAGGCCGGGTGCTGGTCCTTCAGTCCTTGGGAGGATGCCAGAGGGGCCACATTTACCTTGAGCAGAGAGAAATGACCCGTCTGGCCACTGGGGTGTGCGGTACCCCTTCATTCCCCAGTACTTCAGGGCCCTTCCGGGACCGGTGCAGGTGCTGCGGGGGCCTCGCCCAGCTCAGCTCTGAAAGGCACTGGAAGCCGTGCCCCCACCACACACACACCCCCACTATGAGCAAGTTGCACAGAACTTTTTCAAGCCCCTCTGGAGGGAAGCCCTTTAGAACAGGGGTCATTAGTCGTGACAGCACAGACAGCTTCCCTGCAAGCAGTCTGGGAGTGAAGGCAACGCTGGCCAGACCGCCCAGGGTCACCGAGGGCTCCCGGCTCCAAAGGCAGGGCCTTGGCAGCCCGAGGTGTCTCCCGGCCTGCTCGTAGGACAAGCTGATGTGAACAGCATCTTCCTGTTGCTCCCTGCCCTGGCCTGCCCACATCTGCAAGCAGAATGTGCTTCATCGCACAGTTTTTAATGTCCGGGGCGTTTCAAAGGCCTTCGAGAATCCCCACTTGAAGGCGTACAGCTAACTGCACAACTGCCGGGCTCACGGGCCCAGGTTAGGACCCCGGCTCCGGCACGAAAGGCCGCCTTGACCCCAACGCGTGACGGGCGCCAGAGAATGGGTGTTCGCCCTGAGTTGGAGAATGGACCTTGTGAGAGTTTCTCCCTCCAGTCTCCCTTTGTTTTTTAGCGTGATTCTGTATTGTAGTTGTGAAATTATTGTTGTTGTGAACCCACCCTTGGCCTCACAGCCACAGAAGTGAGTAAACTGTTACCCTAGGCCCCCGGATGCGCTCGTGCGTGCTTAGTGATGGTTCTGCGATCGCCTGTGCTCCACGTTTCTTCAGTTTACTCATCAAAGAAGAGCATGTGTCCGTACAGTCGTGGGTGGAAAGGCAGACCCAGTTCAGAGTCTGACCAGAGATTCTGTTCCCAACACCCTGCCCAGTGGCCACCCCACACGTTCTCTGTCCCTGTATCTCTCCCCGACTTGTCCCTAGGGTTTGCAGCTGTTGATTCTCTTGGGCCTGTTGATTTGGGTGGTTTTCTATCCAATTTGTGGAAACCCATTTAGAAGTATAGGTGAGTTCATCCCTGAGAACCTAGTGACCGCCGAAGAATCATATTTGAATGTTAAACGTCACCGATGCCGTCAGCCTTATTGTAAACAGCCAGCAGATTGTGAGCGCGCTGGGTGTTGCATGGTGTAGACCAGAGCAGGCGAGGGTGGTCAGAAACCCCTGATGCTCAGGACTGGGTGGGGCCACGGACACTCATGAGCCCCATCCCAAGAGCTATGGAAGAGAGGAGAGACTGGGGTCCCGAGAGAGGAGGGGCCTGCCCAAGGTCATGGCGTGTGGCCTCTGACTTTTCACCCCCCCCAAGTCCTTGTCCCTGCTTTATGTCCCGAGATGAGCATTTCCCGCCCATCACGGCCTCAGGCACTTGTGGGCCCAGTACTCATTATTGCCCCCATGTAACCCCGTCCACTAGGACCGTGGGCTCTCATCGCCCACCCCCACACTGGCCAACAGTGCTTCCCTATTCTAGCAGGACTTCAGGCTAGAGCTGGGGTTTCCAAGGAGCCTCATTCCCTAGCCAGGCTACCCCACCTTTCATGGCTGATGCACTGGGGCAAAGGCAGATGATAAAGAGAGTGGACCAAGCAGCTGAAAATGTAACGATACTCAAAACGAAAAAATAATGTGCTTTTCTGCTTGTGCTTACTTTAAGGAACCCAGGCATGCTTCAACATCCTTCTGAACTGTTTTTTTCCAATAGAAACATTGGTACAGGAGAGCTTTTTTCTTGCTAAAATTTCTGATGCTATTTCATCCTTTCGGATGTATTGATTATAGTTTCTTTTCTCTCCAGCCTATTAGTAACGCTGATTTTATTGTTCCTGTCGAAATCGATGGAACTATACATCAGGTAAGAAATCAAAGCTAAATCTGAGTTCCAATTAGTGTTTTTTAGTGACTACACTTCTTCTGAACTTTATTTATAAATTTCCATTTCAGTAGTAATCTCATCACTGAATCAAAAAGAAGCAAACTTCAAAATAAATACAATGGTTTTCTGCTTTTTTTTCACTCATGAATTTGTTTTCTGTGGAGTTTATAAGGCAAATTATAATCTATTTGTAAATACTAGATGTGGTTGCCATTTAAAATAGTTCTTTGATTTGATGCAGACTTTTAGAAGTTTCCGTATCCCCCACTGGCCTAGCTTGATGGTCTAATTAACTTCCTCGTGTAATTGCTTTCGGCTACTCTTCTAGCAGGCAACAGGAGAATGCCACAAGTCACCCACTTCTGGTGAATTCCCAGGGAAAGTTGCTTATTTCCAATGCCAGCCTCTCCGGCCTGACCTTGACTCTCCTGCATCATGTTCTCCCGGGAATTTTAGCAAAAAACCCTACCCAAAGAGAAAGGGAGAGGGGCGCGAGGTTTCGGATCAGCAGGCAGCGTCGAAAAAAGAAAGATGCTGCAGTCAGTTGGCCTGCGTTTTTGTTCTGATTGTTTTCTTCCCTATCGGCATGAAGCCCCTCCGGGAATGGCTTCACTTATGAACATATTTGGAAACAGTGTAGAAAAAACAGCTGGGGAGGCTGAAGAGCGAGGGAGCCCTTGTCAGGGTTCCCACGGTTCCCACGGAGGTGATCTGGGCACCGTCCAGTCAACCCCACAGGCTTGAAGTGAGAGTCTCTGGACTGATGTGTTCACGTCCCAGGAAGGGAAACCGCTTTTGGTGCTTGAGCCGTGACAGGATGTCTTTCCTTAATGATGTCGGTAGTCTCTGGTCTTTGAGTGGAGAGTGTCAGAACTGGCCAGGCCTTGGAAATCAGCTGGCCCAGCCACCTCATTGTCTAGATGGGCAAACTGAGACTCAGCCAGAAAAAGTGTTGTCTGAAGGTCACGCAACGTGAAGAATTAAAACGAGACTGCCAGTCTCCTGCCCCCTGCTCAGGGCTCTTTTCCTGATATGTCGGTCCCTTTCCTCCCCTGCCAGGAAGCCGTCCCTGGAAAAGGCAGCTTCATCCCCAGCATCTCCACTCTTCAAGCTTTTAAAAGCCATCAGGGAGCCAAAACGGCAGGCACTTGGGCATTTAACATTTACAAAAACATCAACTGAATTAACTTAGCATCTGAGAAGCAGTTAAGGCTTCTGCATTTATTATCTTGGCTCGTGTTACAAAGTAATGAGACCAAGGAGAGGCTGCCCACTGGCATGGCAAGAATTAGGAGAGAAATTAATACCTCGTGACTGTGAGCGTGACCCTCGGGGCCTGACCTGCTGGGGCCAGACCACTCTTGAAGGAGCCAACCCAGCTCCCCCAGCTTCCCTCCAGACTGTTCTATGGTGCACTTGGCGATAGATACCCCAGGGCACCAGGGCTGGGATCAAAAACTCTCTCTCCTGAGGGAATGAAGCCACAGGCGCCAAGAGGAGGACCAAAGCCCTGGCGAAGGCCGTGGCCTCGTTCAAGTAATCCAGGATAGGCTGTGCAGGTCCCGATGGGCCTATTCTCGGTTACTTGCACGGGGACGCGGGCCTGGACGCCGGCATCCGGGCCAAGGACCCTCCTCTCTGCCAGAGGCACCAACACCAGAGTTCTCAGATCAGTCTCCCGCCCTTCGCATGTAGCAAAGCTTGATTTCCCAGCAGTATTCCCAGGGAGGCTGAGGACCACAGGCCACACTGTTCCCTGCACCAAGAATCTCATGGGCAAAGGGAGGGCCTGGAGCTATTGCAGCCGCAGGCCCTGCCCTCAGCCCCCACCCGTCCTCCCACCTCCGCAGAGCCCTGTGGGCACCCACCCCAGGCCATTCTGCTCCTCCAGCCCCTCACCGCTCCCACAGCCCCAGACCCACATGCACTTCCCCGTTTCCGTGGGCCACAAGTTCCCCTCCAAGCCCTGGCTCTCTGATTCCAGCAGCACAACCCCCTGGTGGCTCAGAGCCCCTGTGTTGCCCTCTCTCACTCCTGCAGGACATCCAGGCTGCTCCCTCTGCCTCGCCGGCCCCACACTACTCACTCCCACTTGTCTGTCACACTTCATCTTCAGCCACCCCTCCTGCCCCCAGCTGCCCTCCTAATTGTTGCCTCTGGAGGGCTGCTTGCGCAGGGCTCTGGCCATTCTCTGCCACCCCGAGTATTTTCAGTCCAGGCCTCATGTGTATACTGTTTCCTGCCCGGGAGCTCACTTATCCTTATCAGCCTGGAGAGCTATTCATCCTTCAAGGTCCAGGCCAAATATTACCTTCTGTGATCCCCTCCCCTTGAGAGAGGAATTAATGGCCCTTAATTGATCTCTCTACTGGAACTTTCAGTATGTATGTTTATTTGGATGTTTTGTGTGTGAGTGTCTGCTCTAGACTGTGAGCCCTTTAAGGGCAAGGCCTCCGTTTTATTCATCCTTGTAACGGCTTCAGGCTGAGCCCAAAGCTGGGGCTCAGTAAATATGAGTTGAATTGCATTTTAACGCATTTGATTTATTTTAGGGAAGTGGCTAATTTCGAATGGAATTTATGCAAGTTTTAATTAGTTCTTCCCTCTTCCTACCTCCTCTGTCTTCGTTCACCAGCCTTGCCTTCTCGCCCATCTCCCTTTCCCTCAGATTCGTGCAGGCTCCCAGGCTCCCAGGTCAGGAGCACAGAGCTCAGCCCCCATAGAAAAGGCTCCTCTTTGCCCCCTTCCGCTGGGTGTCTCCGCCTGATGGCTCCTCCCGGGGCCTGGGACGAGGCTGGCTTCACATCCCCCGAAGCACCCATTTCTGTACCAAGCTCAGGCATGGTGGCCTTCGTAAAGGTGTCCAGGGGCGCCTTTCCAAGCCCACAAGGGAGGGCTTGCTCCACAGGCCTTCCTAGAAAGGAGGTGTTCCCACCCAAGTACCCCCAGAGCAACCCCACACCTGCTGGGCCAGGCCTGGACCTCCAGAAGGACACCCCCAGGCAGTGGCCCATGTTCACACAGAGCCTGACCCAGAGCGCATGCCCAGAAACACACCTGAAATGAGAGAACTGTTTCCCGCAGGTGGGGCACACCTTTCCACTCGCTGGTCCTAAAAATCCCCAGGCCCCTCGGGACCATGGTCAGCTTTCCTTCCTCCCTTGGGAGGGGCAGCTGCACCAAACGCAGACCTGGAGCCTGATCTCAGGGGTGTGTCTGGCAGGAAGTGCCCCCCACACAGACCCCAGGGGCTGGAAGCAGGAACCATTTTAGGAAATCCTCCTACACCAGCGTTCGGGCCCCTGGCCACCCCCGGTAACTGCTGCACCTGACCAGCTTGCTGCCTCGTGCCGTTGTAGGTGTATGTGCTGAAGCGGCCACACGTGGACGAGTTCCTCCAGAGGATGGGGCAGCTCTTCGAGTGTGTGCTCTTTACTGCCAGCTTAGCCAAGGTGAGCCCTGCTCCCAGCCCGGAGCTCCCAGCCCCTCCACCCCTGCCCTGGGGTCTATCAGATGGCCCTTTGTTAAGGGGGGAAGCTGTTTCTATGGTGACACATTCCCACCCCAGATGGGGTGGATGCAGGCCATGTGCACACTGCCAGCCTGAAAGGCTTCTGGGTTACCATGGTGACAGGGAGCACTTGGAACAAATGCTCCGTGAAGTTGCTGCCTGCAGCCCCCTGAAGCAGGCTGTCCACAGAGCAGGAAATCACAAATGTGTCCCACCACACAAGACAAGTGTCTGCGTCTCATCTCTTTGCTGGCAACCAAATGCTAGAGGACCAGGCCTCTGTGTCCCTGGGTTAGCGTATACAGGTTTAGGGGGACCCACATGCTTGGGCCAGCCCAATGACCGTTCTGCCCGCGCCAATGGGTCTGTAATCTCAGGCAAGTTGCTTCACTTCTTGCATCTCAGTTTCTTCTACTATTCGTAGATAACTTCATCTCCCTCGTGGGGTGGATCCACATAATGCACACGAAGGGCTGAGGACAGCGCCTGACTCGTTCAACGGGTATTCTCGGGTGCCCGCGGCGTTCCACACGCTGTCCTGGGCACTGTCACCTGGACGCGCTCCTGGTGCCCGTTGTGGACTATCGTAATTATTAGGGATGATAAAATAATTCACACCTGTTCTGGCCCTGCAGCTGGGTATGAATCTCTGACCCAGAGCCTGACAATATGGAGTGGTTTCTTTGCCCTCTCCCGCCGTCTAAGGGAATTAGCAGGTTCACGGGACACCACCCCCCCCCCATATGGTTAGTCTGTCCCTTACCAGGTACCTGTTATCAGGATAGGCAGACAGGCCCCACTCCTCAGAGGAGAACTTTGCCAGGACCATCTTGCAGACCTAGACTCTGGGGGGGCCAACACCAACTGTTTCTCCATGGCCCCATCAGAGTCTCCGTGGGCACCTCAGAGCCCCTGAATGGCCCCAAAGAGGAGCTTCGCCGAGCCCAAGGTAGCCATCTGCCTGTTCCAGACCTGCCCCAAGGGCTCCTGTGCAGCTCCCGCCGCCAGGCCCTGGGTCTGGACGGCTCCCTTCTCTGCATGTTGGGGTCTCTGACTCTGATGTGCTGCTTTGTCATTCCTAGTTTGTGCCATCCCTCTCTCACGGCCAAGGTGAGAGAGAACCTCACCAGCCCCACATTCTGCCAGGCTCACTGCCATGCCTTAAAGCACGAGCCCGTAAAAATGGAAGCCAAAATCTGGGCCTTCCTCTTGTGGCTGAATAGTGAACGTGACCTCAGGGAAGATGTCATCTTCCCCAGGACTCAGTCTTCCAGATGAATGGCACCAGCCCAATCGTATTCTAGTGCCCTGCTCTTCTGCCAGTGTTCTGGGGTACTGAGGACCCCGAAATGATAACCAAAGAAATGATAAGCAGCAAGATTGCACCAGACTCAAGGCACTGAGAGTTGTTTTTTCCTTTGGCAAAATTGGAAACATTCCTCCTTGGCATTATCCCCAGCACCCGTTTAAACATCCTTGTTCAATCTCTTTTCCTGGGCTGTTCCCACCTGCCCCTCCATCTGTCTCTCCAGCCCTTCTCTCGCTGCTCCTCCAGCCCGGCTCAGCCTTCCGGCCTCTGTCCTCCCCGATGCACAGGTTGTGCTGACAGGTGGGCGCTCTCAGTGTTTGGCTCTGGGCTCAGCACCAGCCAGTACGGTTGGCACAGCAACCACCTGGCCCATGCCCAAGGGCCAACAGGAGCCCTGAACTGATGGTTAGAGCCCTTCGGTGTCTGCATCCTGCCCTTGGTTTCCTCCATTCACTCATCCACCCAACACTGCTTAGCACCCACTGTGCGACAAGCACTGTACTAGGCACCGGGGTACAGCCGCAAACTAGAGACAAAGTCCCAGGCCTCGTGAAGCTTACACACCCCAAATTCACCTCTACGGCCTGGAGCCCCGAGCCTTGGACTCTCCCGTGAAAGATGTATGCCACCACCAGTGTTAGTGATTTGAGGAACTCAGTCGTCATTCCCATTTCGAGGGAGCCCCCTCACCCACCCACGTGGCGCTTGGCCACCTTCACCAGCAGAAAACCGCAACCTGCTCTGGGCTCTGCCTCGTAGCCCTGCTGGCATCTGCTCGGCACTCCAGCCGCCGTGCCCTCCCAAAGCACCAGTCTTGGTTCCTTTTGCCTCCGGGGCAGAGTCACGGGTCCGTGATGACATCTGGCTGTGCCTTCCCTTGTGTCTGGGTGCTAAGGCCTGGCTTCCCATTAGGTTGCAGTTGCCGCTCTCTTGCCTCCAACTCCAGGCACTCAGTCTGGTCCAGTCTTTCAGTACTTTCATTTATGAAGATTTTCCCTTTATTCTTCACCTGTTTTGGCCTGCTTTGGGGAAAATTCTCCAGGTCATGAGAGAGGGCTGGGCAGGATGATCCCCAACCGCAATCTGGGCTCAAACTGCCTCCTGTCAACTCCCAGGCTCCAAGTCTGGGCCGCATTCTGAGACAGCCAGGGGCTGCCCGGCCCAACTGCCTGGAGCACCTCTAGGGGGCAGTGTGGCCTCAACGCCACCCAAACTAAACGTCGGCTCATGGGTTTACCCATGAGACTGGGATCTACCTAGCCCCTGCCCCAGGGACCACGGGTGGCACTCCACAAGGTGCTGGAGCAGTCGGTGCACACGACAGGCAAGGCCTGGGCCCTGGCCAGTGAAGAGAAAAGAAAGTAACCCCACAGGGGGATGGGCTCTGTGAGGGCAGTTCCTGTGAGGTGGTACAGTAGTGCCCCAGTGGAAGATGCAGGATTCTCCATGGCTGGGGAGGGCTGCCAGGACCCGAGAAACAAGGTTCCGGTGCAGAGAGCTGGGGAGAGACCGTGCCACCCAGAGGGAACCCTTGTTCTGACTGTGTCCAAAGCCCACATGGCCCAAGTGATTCGAGATGGAGCTGAGAGGTTGCAGAAACCACGCAGCTGCAGCCATCGGGAGGTCTGGAGGAGAGGAGTGTGGGCTTGTTCCAGGTGAGCGGCTGGAAAGGAGTCCAAGGGAAGAGGGAGTTGCTAGAGGCGTGCACAGCCCCCCAGGCCGAGGTTACAGAGGCCTGGACGAGGGCCATGACAGTGCAATAGAACCAGGTGGATTCAAGATATTTTTGGGGATGGAACTGATGAGGATTTCTGATGGATTGGATATGAGAAGGGAGAGAAATGGGGTCTTACACACAGAGAGAGGAAAATAACCAGGACCCTAAAACCTCCCTTGATTTAAATCCCTGTTTAGAAAAGTAAGCTGCGCTTGCTGCGGTAGGTCAGTTCTGGGCTCTCCCAAGCTCCCAGCCTTCATTCCAACGCCTGCTTTGCAGTATGCAGACCCTGTGGCCGACCTGCTGGACCGCTGGGGAGTGTTCCGGGCCCGGCTCTTCAGAGAGTCCTGTGTTTTCCATCGTGGGAACTACGTGAAAGACCTGAGTCGCCTTGGACGGGAGCTGAGCAAAGTGATCATCGTGGACAATTCTCCTGCCTCGTACATCTTCCACCCGGAGAATGCAGTAAGTAGCTCCAGAGAGGAAGGGTGCGGGGCTCCGCCCGAGCTCCGTCCCCTTGGGCAGCCACCGTTTCGTCCCTTCCAGCACCGATGCCAGGGTTCTCAGCCTTTTCCTCGGTGAAATCCCGACTCTGCCACTGAGCAGCTGTGTGACATTACCAGGTTATTTCACCTCCCTGAGCCTCAGTTGCCTCATCTGACGAATGGGGATCGTAGGAATGCTGATCTGATAGGGTTATTGGAGGGTTCGGCATGGCCCTACGTGAAGAGCAGTTAAAACGGTGCTTGTGGTGGGTTAGTGCTCCATGAGTCTGTCTCTTCTTAGCATTTTCAGTATTATCACCGAGAAGTGTGCTGTCACACACCTCCTGGAGCTGGCTGCTGCCCAGGACTTATGACCCCCGTAGACATCTTCAACAGAAGTATTCATTGCCCTGGTCAGGTAGGCTCTGTTGATTGGAGCATTGTCCTGTACACCAAAAAGGTTGCAGGTTTGATTCCCAGTCAGGGCACATACCTAGGCTGCATGTTAGATCCCAGTTCGGACTGCATACAGGAGGCAATGAATCATTGTTTCTCTCTCAAATCAATGTTTCTTTCTCTCTCTCTCTCCCACCTCCCTCCCTCCCTCCCTCCCCACCTCACCTTCTCTAAACATCAATAAGTGTATCCACCAGTGGGGATTTTTAAAAAGGTAATTTTTCAATAAGAATGAATAAAACATTTTATTAAGGTCTTCAGTTAAGGCTGCCAGCCTTTACTGCCTCGTAATGATGTGTAAAAAGTATACACTGGGAACATTTCCTACGTTAAACTCCCCGGAGCGCGGCCACTCTCGGCATCTGCACATGGGGTGCAGCGTGACTCTCAAAACCACAGCTCCCACCCTGCACTGCTGCAGGAAGAGGTGTCAGCCGGGCCCGGTTGGCCACTGACCCCCAGCAGAAGCCACCGCACCAGGCCCTCAGACCCAGTGGAAGCCAACACAGGGCTTTTTCTCTTGAGCCCAGAATTTGGTTGCTCCCCTTACAATATGAAAATGAGTTTAAACTTAGATTCCGTTAGTGTATGATCATTATTTTAATAAAGTTTTAAATTTATTACATGTAAATGTTTATTTCAATGAGTTCCTCAAATTCAATATCATGCATTTTATAATGCGTCTCTAACAGATAAGGATTAGTTTTTCACATAATCACAGTTCAGTTATCCCAGCTGACAGAATTAACAGTTCCTTAAAGCTAGTATCCAGACTGTGTTCATATACTCTTTACTATCTCAAAATGGGTTTGGGGGTTCTTTTTTAATTGTATTTATTTATTTTTTTAAAGAGGGAGATAAACATCATTGTGTGGTTGTCTCTTGAGCGCCCCCTGCTGGGGACCTAGTCTGCAGCTCAGGCCTGTGCCTTGAGGGGGAATCAACCAGCAACCCTTTGGTTCGCAGGCCAGGGCTCAGTCCACTGAGCCACACCAGCCAGGGCTTGAAATGTTTTCTTACATTTGGATTGTTTCCATCAGAATCCGAACAAAACATCTGGTTAGTGTGCCTCTGAATTCTTTTATAATCTTAACACTTCTCCTTCCCTCACCTGTTGTCTTTCATGCCCTTGTTTGTTGAGGAAATTGTAGTTATTTGTCTCACAGAAGTTTCCTACACTCTGGATTTGCCTAATTGCATTTCATGGTGGTGGTTAATATGTTTTCCTAGCCACCGTAGTTTCTTTTTCTTTTTTTAAGTATATTTTATTGATTATGCTATTACAGTTGTCCAACATGTTTCTCTGCTTTATTCCCCTTCACCCTGCACCCCCCCCACCCGCATCCCCCCCCCACCTTAGTTCATGTCCATGGGCCATACATGTAAGTTCTGCCTCCGTGTCTTCTTTAACCGTGAAGTTGGACCACTGCCACTGGGTTAGATAGCCCATCAGGGGACTCCTAATGCCGGCTCGTCCCCCTTTTAAAGATTTTACATTCCTCTGTGGATTCCGGTGGTGTCCACCTGACTCGTTCATTTCCGAGTCCCCATCAGCCTTTCACCCAAAATGTAAGCAGTTGCTGGTCACTGCCCGCATCTGCAGTTTCATCTGGAACTGCAAAATGGTGATTTCTAAATTTTATTCTTTCTGCATTTGTTGGCTGGCATTCTAATCCTTTTAATCCTTTTGCCCTCACTGACTGCCTCCTTACCCTAAAGTTCAGTTTGAATGTTTGAAAAGGAAAGACAGGGTAAAATCTGGGTTCTTTTCTTTAATTGTACAATTTCAGAGTGAGGAGTTCATACTCCAGCAACTTCCAAAAGTAACCAATGATTTTTTGTCTTAGATATCATTATGGATTCATGGATTTTTTTTATTGTTTGATTTAATCCATTTATTGTTCTTTTGTATGTTTAAATCTTCACCTTTGGCTAGGGGACTCCCTTCCAATTACGGTGTAGTCTTTGGTCGCTCCCTGCTTTCGGGCACAGCAGAGGTTCCAGGCTTACCTTGTCCATTTCTTTCTTTCTGTTTTTTCAGTGACCTATTATACAGAGGCTTCCATCTTTAATGTTTTTCACCTTATCCATTTCTTTTTTTTAAGAGTTTGTTTATTTACTTTTATTTATTTTTATTTTTTTAAGATTTTTAATTTATTTATCTTTAGAGGGGAAGGGAAGGAGAAAAGGATCAATGTATGGTTGCCTCTCGTGAGCCCCCTGCAGGGAACTGGCCTGCAACCCAGGCATGTGCCCTGACTGGGAATCGAACCTCGATCGTGTGGTTCGCAGGCCCGCACTCAATCCACTGAGCTACGCCAGCCAGGGCTACCTTATCCATTTCTTGCTTCAGCCCTGCAGTCAGCCACTTTTCCATGGAGCCCAGTCCCCGTTAGCGGGAGTGGTTCCGAGAACACAGTTTGGCAGGGCTCTCCTTGTTAGTGGGACATCCTTTGCATTTAGCCCTTCCTACTGGGCAGAGCTGAAATATACATATTTTTAAGTGAAAACTAAATTACAAATTTATGCTGGTTTTCCCAATTCAATGTGATAACAGTTCTTATTTAATTTCTTTGTTTTTGTATTTGTGTCTCCTTTTAGACTGAAAGTCTTCATTCCTAAAGATATTAACATCATTACATTTGATTTATTCTATAGTAAATGTATAATAATTTCAAAATGACAGTACTAATGTCATTACTAATAAGACAGTCGGATGCACCTATGATTTTTTGGAGAAATGCACAGACAACACTAGCTTTTAAAATCACTTGGAATAATTCTCTGTGGTTACATCACCAACTTTTACACACTTAGCTCATTTTTTTAGCACTTTTTTTTTTTTGCTGTTTTCCTTAATGGTTTGATTTTATTTCAGTCACGGGATACATTGACATGGTTCCAACATCCGAACTGTCAACAAAGATAAATTTAGACGAGCCTCATGCCTTGTGGCCTCTCCCCTGCTTCTACTCCTTCCTCTAGTCAGTTTCTGGTGTTCCCTACCTCGTTTCTGTTTCTTAATTACCCAGTGAATTGTGTTTAGAAGCAGTCTTCAGATTCATAAAAGGATCAACTATGACTTTTAAACTTTTAATTCCCCCAAATTTATTTTTAAATCTCTTCTCCTTGGATACTACACTCCTCTATCTAAAACTAACCTTAAAATCTTCTCATTTGAAGGAAAAATCTGGTTCTTGGCCCGCAGCTGCGGAATGCCCCGAAACTTTGTACTTCTCCTTTAAACCATCCACACTAAGCCTGGGAAGCTGTCCCCTGCTTCTCCGTGCCTCACAGCTTGACACAGTCGCCCCAGGTGGACCCTCCTACCCCACCCCCCACCCCTAGGCTCCCTGGTGTGCAGGGTTGTTAGGAATCTCTGACTCCAGGTTCTGTGGGTCTGATGGAAAGAGTGTCTGGAAACTGGCAACCAGCAAGGCTGGTTCTTGGACATTCTGCACCCCGGGCCGTCTTTTCTGCGGCAGGAAAAGAGAACAGGCAGAGGCGTGCACCCTGGGCCCACGCAGCCTTACCTTCCGGGGCCATTTCCCCAGCCAGGTTGCTTTGGACGGATCCTAGTTGCAACAAGGAACAAACAAAATCCTGAGGATGGAGATGATTGCTGGATACCTGGCCTCCTTACCAAAGAAAACGTTGTTCTTAGAAAAAAGCGGGCCCCCGGTCAGGTTCGGAGCCGCCCCCAGTGCCCAGTACAGTCCTGCTGCCCCTCCACGCCCTGTCTTCCAGGTGCCCGTGCAGTCCTGGTTCGATGACATGACCGACACGGAGCTGCTGGACCTCATCCCCTTCTTTGAGGGCCTGAGCCAGGAGGACAGCGTGTACAGCATGCTACACAGACTCTGCAATAGGTAGCCCCGGCCTCCGCCCGCCTCCCGCCTGCGCCCTGGAGCCCGCGCCCTGGGTGCCTGCCTGGCCTCCAGCTCCCCAGGAGCCGAAACTGAGGACACACCGTGCTCCAGGCCACGGGCTGATTGTGGCCATACCTACCTGTTTTATTTTTTAAGGACAGAAACAACTATTTTACAATGAACTCTTTTAATGAATTTCATAAAGGGACACGTATTTTATTGGATTTGCTTTTCTTAAAACATACCAAAAAGAAAAAAATGGGGAAAAAAAAAAGCTTGGTATCTGTCAGACTTCCTTTCAGCTGCCCCCGCTTCCGAGCAGACAGCCCATCCCCTCTCCCCCAGCCCGAGCAGCTGACCCAGCTCGGAATCTCTTTCCTACAGGATGAAGTGCCTTTTTGAATGTTATTTTCAGCGGAGAGTTAATTTTTCTATACAACATATTTCCAGACATCTTTTAGTCTTTTATTGTCTTAGATTCTCTAAAAAGATAAAATGACAATTTTCTAGAACCTTGGGGGGAGGGGTAGTGAGGGATGAGAGCGAGGCGTAGGAGCCTGGCCCCCAACAGGTGTGGCCGCCAGGCCAACCTGTGACGTGCGGCGGGGTCAGGCTCCTGACGGGGGTTCGTGTGACCCATCAGTGTCTCCACTCACTTCTGACTCCGTTTGGGGATACGTCTGCAACTGTGTGGCTCGGCACTTTGGGAGGCAGTAGGTTGTTGTATACTATTATGATTTTCAATGGTGACAAATCGGTCTCAGAAACACATTTTTCCTTTGAAAAGTGACATCCTGTCCCTTCCACCTTCCCAGTACTGCCATACTTCTTATGGTTTTTGTTGTTGTTGTTGTTGCTTTGGGTAGAGCAGTTACAAGAGAGTGAAACCCTTGGATTTTTTTAAAACTGTTCATTGATTTTTAAATCTCTCCTTTCCAAAAGCTGGATGCAGGTGGAGCTGTTGGGGGATTTTCTTTGCTGCTACCGCGCTGCCACCAAATGGAATTGACCAGCGGCTGTTACACTGTTCTTTGCCACTGTGCCTACGCCCAGAATCTGCTCACTGCTACGCTGCACACTTGGACAGGGTTAGAAACACAGGTGTCCCGCCCGCGGCAGATTGCGCCAAGGGTGCCCCGCCCCTGGCTCCGGCTGTGGGAGCGCAGAGAGTGCAGGCAAAGGGCCAGCGCACCCCGCGAGGGTGGCGTTCATTTTAAACTGCACTCAACCTCAGAGCCTGGGATAAGCTGACTGTTCCCTCTGGAGAACCTGTGGCCTCAGCCATCCACCACACTGACGGGGCCCAAGTCCATCTCCTGCTCTTCTCTTTTCAAGCACAGCCTCTGTCTGAGCCGGGGGGTGGGGGCACCTGTGTAGATGTCAGTGGGACTCGTTGTCCCGAGTCAGGGAGAGGAAGGGCTCCCTCCCGGAGCCGGGGCTCCTTTGCAGCCTTTCTCAGTGAGAAATTTTAAGCAGTGCCATGTTCGTTGTTTGACAAGACAGTCTGTAAAGTATTGCTCTTAAAAACAATTAAAAAGAAACCTTTCATGTTGGCGCCATCGCCTTAGTCCTCCGTGGGCAGGGCCTCTACCAGAGTCCTGGTGGGAGCAGCTGGCCCTCACAGGACAGGGAAATGCGGTGTCAGGTAAACTTGCTTGTTTGTTTTCATTCACAAAATAATGACACCAGTTGCCCATCACGTCTTCCCAACAGCACTTTGGTCTGTGGACTGCCTCGCGTTCAGAAGTGAGTATTCGGGGGTGCCCCGGTCTCCCAGCGTTCTGAGTGTTGCGACCCCAGTAACCCACATGCCGACTACAATAGGAGCGGCCCCTCGCTAGGCGTGACCACAGATAATGGCGGTGACGTGGCGGAGCTGCACGTGCCATAAACCTTGACCTGAGAAACTCGTCATTAAATGAACCCGCTGCCTTAAATGTCCTGAATGTTGCAGCCCAGTGTCTCGTCGTGTGTTGAAACCCACACAGCTTGGTCCTGATGACAGCCTTAGACCCTCGCCTGTGCCCCTTCTTTCTTGGGCATCGCAAAGTCTTGTTTGGAATGGGGGGCAGAGGACAGAAATCCTAGAGTCTTTCAGGGGAATAGAACCTAGAAACAGTGCCAGATGGAGTGGAGACGTTCGGTGGGCCTGAGCCGGACCCCTTCACCCGGGAGCCCCCGACAGCGCACGCGCCCTGTGCCTCTCCGGCAGGGAGTCGGCGAGGGCGGAGCTGGCTCCTGCCGCAAGGGCCGCCGGACCAAGAGGCCCTCTGAGGGTTCTGGGCTCTGTGCACCTGATTGGAACACACTCCAAAATTCCACCTTTATTTTCATTCTTCATTCTGCTTTATGTACATAATTAAAGTATCTATATCTATATTTTTAATCATCGACATGTAAATGAAGCAATAGATTTCTAACATAAGGCCAGGAAATGAGATGAATGTTTGGGGTTTATGTTTTTTAAGGTAAATACGGGTATTGTTTTTAATTATTACCTTTTATTAAATCGTGGGCTTTAAAAACCTAATTGAAACCAATTAGCTATCTCTCTGTGCCATAAACTTCCCATGTTACCAAAACATCCCCAAGTCTTTAGCCAAAAGAGAAATCTGACCTCCTGAGCCTCCACGGCCCCTTCTGTGCCAGGTTAAAATGTAGCCATCTGGACCAATGTTTTTTACTCAAAGATCTGGGAGAGGACACCGTGGGGCACGGACTCTGTGCCCTGGGATGCTACGACCTCTCTGGCGGGACCTCGGTGCAGCCCGGGCGAGTCCGAGGCCACAACTCTTCCATCGCTCCAGAACCCTGAGTATCGGTCTGCGGTTTCACCGTTACTGTTTGCCCACAGCGGTTTGTCCACTGACAAGGAACACGGCCCATCACGGCTGGTGGTCGGTGGGGAAGCTGCTTCGACGCAGAGCGCGCTTTGGATGAGCTGGCTCTAGAGGTGACCGTGGACGCCCCGGCGACCCTGACTTGTCCTGGTCGCAGCTCCGGAACGCGGGGGATCTGTAATACCATATCCTGGCAACATTTTCCAACCCTGTATTTGAAAGATGGCTTTCTAATAAAAATCCAGAACCACACAGCCCCAGGGTCAAACACTCGTGACGTTTGTGCCTCCGCTTTTCAAGGTGCTGTGGTGGGCAGTGGCGTGCCAGGGTTCGAGAAGAGTGGGTGGCTTGAAGTTTCTCGAAGTTAGTTACCTGTGCCAGACGGACTGGCTGCCTCTGTTCCTTTTTTACTGTAACCTGGTGTCTGGTCCTGTTCCGTTCTCCAGGGGGCGCTTCTCTACAGACTAACCCCCCGCCCCCACTCCCAGGGAGTGGAGATGCTGGTGTCTGGGTGGTCGTGGATTTCTGTTGGACATTTGAATGTGGTGAGCAATCTAGAATTACTCGGGAAGTACTACATGTGGAATGTGCACGTTTCCAGGGGCGAGCATTGTTAAGTCAAGAGATTTGCAATGATTTCCTTCCTGCCTGCCAAAAATAAACATGTAAAACTGCGCCCTCTTGTGAATGGACTGCTTCTCTACCGGCAGCGCCTCTGCTTACTCCGTTCTCTATTCCCTATACCCCACTGCCCAGCCTCATGCCCACACTTTGGGTCTCTTGGTTCTCCAGCTTCTGGAGTTTGGGAGAAGGGCCACAGAACCTCAGGAGCCCCCGATCTTAACCCCAGGGCGGGTGATAAACCCATTCTGCCGCATGTTGGGCCCCCGGCTTGTCAGAAGCAGTCTGGCTCGTCATCCTCCCAGGAGGATTCCAGCCCTTTCTAAGTGCAGCCTGAGGGAACCACAGCCCCCACCCCACCAGAGGAGAGCCGACAGCCTGGTGTGTGCTAACTATGGTGCCCATGGCCCTTGGGCACACTGACTGAGATACTGTGACTACCGTGTTCTGGGGTCTCCTGTCTGTCACGGGTTTTGCTAGGCATGTTATTCATCTCACAGCGCAGGACCTTGTGTCAGCCTGGAAACCTCTCCTCTACCCAGAGACAAGGCCCAAACCCCAAACCCCAGCAGCTAGTCTGTGCTGTGCCCCAAGGTGCCCTGTTCACAGCGGAGCAGCCAAGCCTGCCAGAGAGGTCATCCCAATTCCCACCAGGGCCTCTGTCACCCCTTCCCTATCCCTATCCTTCTCTCGCCTCCTCTAGCATCGCAGCCCACCCCAGCCCCACCCACCGCTTCACACCTTTGCATGCAAGCAAATGGTTGGTGAAGCCGAGGTGTCCCCCTGGGCGTTCATAGACCTTCTCACAGGTGGGGAGGAGACAGCGGCCACTTACTGGGGGCTTGGGCATACTGAGATTTCCCCTCCTGATTGGTTGTTTGGGCTTTTGTTTTTGAGCACTTATCACCAGTGTATATTCTAAGACCAAGGAATGGACCAGAAGCCCGGGAGGGTGGAGGACGAGCCGCTGGGGAAGCCCGCCTGGGCTGACAGTCTGTTGAGCTTGCAGATGAGGGGTACGTTGGGCCTGTGGCAGAACCTTCACAGGAACCTGGGGAGATTGCATGGCCAGGGCTGCCCATGGGTCAACAGGCAAATCGAGGCTTAGAGCTCCCACACTTGCCTGCCCACAAGGCCCACCCTCGGGAGGAAGCTTTGTGGGCTCCAGAGCTTCCTACCCCAAACCCCCACTACAGCTGCACCTACTAGCCCAGAGGTCCACAGCTCTGGCTGCTCATTAGACTCACCAGAGGGCCCTTCGAAGTCCAGAGCCTCGAGGACCCACGACCATTGAACCCAGCTCTCTGAGCATGGGCCTCAAAGGTGCAGCCTGGGCTGAGAACCCTGCTCTGACCAGCCGTGGAGGAAATGAAAGCCCCCCGCCCCAACTGCTCCAGGCCTGACACCCCAGTATGTCCAAAAAGCTTTCCCGAGGCAGGCGTGGGGAAGGGTCCTGAGAAGAGCCCCTTATGACTAACGGCTCCCTGCTTTTATTCTGCGTTTGGGAAGCAGAGCAGGCATCCCGGCTGAAACACTGAGTCACACTGCCCCCGGGAACAGAACTGAGACTGTCCTGCCCTAGCCGTGTCTGGCCGGGGTGGGTGCACCGCTGAGCCCAGTCACCGGTGCGAAAGGCAGCCCCGCCTTCTTCCTTTGCACGGACCTAGGACTGTTCGTGGGGCCGAGGCCCTGGGCACTCCACACCACCCCTCAGTACCGGCCCCACAGGCACAGCCCCACTTCAGGCCCTGGGGTTCGCACAGCGCCCCTGCTGAGTCGCCCTCAGGCTGTGGGCGCCCCAGTGTCTGTGCCTCTGCTCCTCCGCAGGCTTGCAGCCAAATTTGGGGCACCCATGCGAGTGTTTATCCAGGCAGTGGAATCCAGTACCCGAGTCAGATGTCCCACCCCCCACCCCACACTCTGCGCGCGGAGGGGCGCACTCTCCGCCCTTGCTCCGCAGGACCGGGACCCCAGCAAGGGCAGGTTCTGCGACGAGGGAGCCAGGGGGTGGGGGTGGGGCGGGGCCTGGGGCGGGACTGGCTTAAGGCACCTGCCCCGCCCACTCCGGGCTGCCCAGCCACCTTTGCCAATATTAACCTCAGTGGGCTGGGCCTTGGAAGATAAGCCAGGAAGGAACAAAGTAACGGGGCAGAGCCCTCAGCACCTGCGGGGCCAGGGTTGGGGTGGGCCACGGGGACCTTGGGTCCGGAAGAGGTTAGTGGGACCGTGGAGTCAAGGCCAGGGCGGTGCAGGAGGAGGCAAGCCAGGCTCAGTGCCCTTCCGACTGACTCCAGGCCCGGATCCATGGGAGGGTGGCCAAGCAGGAGCTGGTGGTGGAGCCCCCTCCGTGCTCTGGGAGAGGAGCGAGGGAGGGAACGGCGAGGCACTCCCTCATCCTTGTTGCACCCTGCCTGCGGACACCCCCAGGCCCCAGTTTCCTCTCTCTGCTCCATGGGTGTGAGCCCGTGAGCTGGGGGTTGACACACCAGACACAAAGCAGTGTTGCTAACCTTGTCCCCAGGCCGGGCCCTCGGTCCCACTACTGTCTCTCCAGGGCCTGGGATCACAGGGTGGGGTTCCTCTGGGAAGGTGGTTAGGCCCAAGATCTTCAGGGACCCACCAAATTCTGAGGGGGAGGGGGGCTTGGAAAGGTCCTAGTGCCCCCTGCTAAGCAGCCAAGGCCAGATGGTGCCAGGCAGGTGACCTGCCCACCTCAGGGATGGCTGTGATCTCCACTGCCTTCTCAGACGAGGAAATGTCAGTTCGGGAACAGCCTGAGAATGTCTCTAAGGTCACTTCAGCCAGGGTTGGAACCTGACCCTGGTGACAACTCCCAGGGCCTGGCTTCAGGACAGAGCTTAGCAAAGGGGCCAACACACCGGCACCAGGCCGGGCACGGGCCACGGGAGCACATCAACTCAGCGACTGCAGTGCACAGGCCCACTGGAGACACGGATGCGGCCGTGAGCAGGGCCCGGCCACAGGGCCTCCTCTGCAGCCGGGAACACTGACACTGAATGAGAGGTCCCATCGACAAGGCTGTCGGCTCCTGAGAGCACAAAGAAGATGAAGGAAAGAGAGAGTGTCCAAGGAGAGAGGGACCGCCTTACCTAAGGTGGTCAGGGAAGGCCCCTCTGGCTGAGGCCAGAATGCAGAACAGGTACCTTGGGAAAAATCTAGGGGAGAGGCTTCCAGGCAGAGGGAGCAGCAAGTGCAAAGGTAGCTAGGACACAGTGAGCGACAGGGAACATGATGGGAGATGCAGCCACGGGGATAGGCAACGGCGTGTTTATTTTCGGAAGCAGGAGAGAGGTGTGATCTGATTTACGGTTAAAAGATCCCTCTGGCTACAAGGGGCCTGCAGAAACCAAAAGGCCCCGAGGGAGGCTTGTGATGCCAGCCAGTGAGAGAGGCCGGCCCCAGAGCAGGGCAGGAGTTGTGAAAGGGCTGGCCAGGCTCAGAGTCCAGGGTGAACCAGCCTGGCCAGTGCGGGTCAGGGAAGGAGGAGAACCCAGGACTGCTCCCGGGTTTGGGGCCTGAGCACCCAGCTGGATGTTCCCGCTGTGCCCTGGGGCTCCGAGGAGGTGGATCAGAGAGGGGCCTGATGTGGGGTCAGGTGTGGTGTCAGGTGTGGGAGCAGGTGTGGGGCTTGATGTGGAGTCAGTTGTGAGGCCAGATGTGGGGTCAAGTGTGGGGTCAGCTGTGAGATCAGATGTGGGGGCAGGTGCAGGGTCAGGTGTGAGGTCAGGTGTGAGTGAGGTCAGCAGGGCCAGGAGTGATGAGGAGACAGGTGCTGGGGTGGGGTTCGGGGAGGGTAGGAGCTGGTCAGAGGGGACACTAGCATCTCCATGGTATTTGCATCCTGGGACCTGGAACCAGGCAAGAAGATAGAAAAAAGGGGAGCTGAGGCCTGAGCTTTGTGTCTCTGACATTGACAGGCCTCAAGGGCGACAAGGGGTGGCCCGTGTGTAGGGAGAAAACTTGGGCTGTTTCAAGAGGACGGAGTGGCCAGCGGAGTCCCTAGGATGTGAGAGGGGCACTGGTGACTGGGAGAGCCACTTCTGGGGACTGTGGGGGCAAAGGCCCACTGGAGTGGACAGGGGAGAGACTTTGAGACAAAGCGGGGGAAGTGAGTACCTGGAGTTTTGCTGGACATGGGGCCAAAGGGGGACAGGGAAACAGGTGTGCGCAAGGCGGAGCCAAACTCATGGGGCAGAGGGCTCAACAGGCATTCTCTCACACACGAGGTCAGACACACACAGGAAGCGACCAAGTGCGCTGTGACACAGGCGTCCCTTCACATGTGGGGACCCATCACTCTGGCTAACATGGTCACACGCTGCCAGCAGGCCCTGCTGGGCTCAGACACCCCAGATTTCCTACAGTGTCCCCACCCCACCCCACCCTGCGACAGGGAGCCAAGGAGGCGTGGTCTGGACACAGGGAAGGATAGGTCTCAGGGTCAATGGCAGGTTTCAGCCATGTGTCCTGAACAGAGCCTCTGTACTGGCTGGGCTGTGGCTGGGACCAAGGGCTAAGGTACAGGGTGGCCATGACCACGGAGTGTCTAGAAGGCTCTCTTTCTAGTAACTTCCCACCCACAGTCAGGAAGGAAAGGAGGGGGCAGCCCGAGGTGTGGGGGCAGTGCGTCTCAGTAAGATCATACAGCCTCTCCCGGGCTGGGCATCACAGCTTCCTGGGGAGGGCTGGGCTGGGCATGAGCCCAAACTGGGGGTGGGGAGGACAGCAGAGATGTTGGAGAGAGCCCTGGCCACCTCCCCCACCTCCTGAAAGGACCTGGGTCTCACAGAGCCAGACTCTCACTCCCTCCCCCACCAGCCTTGGTCCTACTTCCTGCCAAAATTTGCTGGGGTGGTCTGGCCTTCTGGGGGTCAGAGACCAGAGAAGGGAAGTCACAGTGCATTTTACAGGCACAGTTGGCCCATCCCCAGCCTCTATTCCCTGCTCTCTCCGGCCACTAGTACTCAGGAGGTGTGGCCTGGCTCTCAGGGAGCTGGGTCGACATTTGTTGACTGACTAACTGATTGACCAAGTTTGGAGGCCCAGGCAGCCAAGCGGCGGGGTGTGTCCTGCGGGGCGGGAGCAGGGATTGAGTTACAGCGGAGAGGGAGTGGTGGGCAGAGCCGGCCGGGGCCAGGCGCAGCACTGCCCACAGGCAAGGCGAAGCTGCCAGCAGCTGCCAGCAGGTAGGTCTGGTAGGGAGGGGGCACTGAGCGCCGCTGGGCCCGGGAGCTTTGGGAAAGCGGGCGGGGTGGGTCTTTCTGAGTCAGGGGTGCACGCGTCCGGGCACAGGCTTCGGGTTGGCAGAGCTGGGGAGGCAGCGGGGAGCCCAACGGGGGAGAACACTGGTGGGGACAGGCAGGCCACTGCCGGGGCACTGACAAGGAAGAAACTAGGATCTGTACGCAGCTGGGGGTCTCCGTTGCTGCAGAGTCAGAGCACGGGGACCCAGGCCTGGCCCTCCGCTCCTCCACCCTGCAGCCGGCACCCCTCCCCCTTCTGGGAAGCTGAGTAGAGTAACCTCAGGGTCCGCCTTCCACAGGTATCTCAGGAGGAGGAAGTTGAGCGCCTAGGGAGAGAAAAGGGAGCTGGGGAAAGGAGAGGGTCCTGAGGGGAGGCAGGCAGTGTCTGGAGAAGGCAGGAAGCACTTCGTGGAAGGGCAACCCAGGGGAGAGGGGCACGTTGGAGGGGGGATGTGTGAGGAGGCACCTGGGGGAAGGAGGGGGCACTGCGGGACCCGGAGGGAGGGCGTGATACCGGAGAAGGAATTGGGCATGGGGGTGGGGGGAAGAGGCTCTGGGCAGAGGGAGCCAGCCCCCACGCAGGGGAGGTAATGGAAGGGAGTTCCCCAAAGGAAAGAGGGATATTGTGGGTGGGAGGGCTTGGCGAGTGAGGGGGCTCTCTGGACAGGGAAGGGACCTGCTGAGAAAGATAAGAAGGGGTCCTAGGGGAAGAGGGGCCCCATCCTTTGAGCATCCCTCCCCCACCAGTCCAGAACTCAGCTGGAAGACGCTGAGCACAGGTTACATGGGGCCGGAGGCCCGAGAGCCCTGGAGGCCGGAGAGTTGGGCCCCCTGGGCTGGGGATGGGAGCACCCTCTTAGCCACGCCCACACCCCCACCCCACCGAGGGATGCTGTCTCCACCCAGTGAAGTCAGCCCAGTCCCAACTTTCTGGCCACAGTTTGATTTCCTGTCCTGCACAGTGACCACGGGGCTGAGGCCAGCCGGTCTCCCTGTCACCTGGCCGCTGTTTCACACTGTCGTACCCTCTGCAGCTCAGAGTTGTTGCTCACTGCTTCTGCCTCCTCACCTCTGAATGTCACCGTGCCTGTCATCTGGCATCATCGCATGTTTTCTGTTGCTTGAGGCCACCTTTACATACATGGTCGCTGTGTCTGCCAGTCACTCATGTCACCCTCATACCAACAGGCCATCAGCTGCAACAACCGTTCTCTGTACAGTTAGAGCTCACGGTGACTCCTTCTCCGCTCGCCTCTGCTCGACGCAGTGCGGGGCCACAGGCTCATCCATCCGGCAACCACTTGCTGACTGCCTGCCAGGGTCGGGCAGCTGGGCGGTAAGCAAGACAAGCCCGGGGCCTCAGGAATCCACACTGAGGGCTTATGTGGTCCAAGGGGTCCCAGGCTTCAGTAACGTCTGCTTCCTCTCTCAGGGCTGTCCTTTCTGCCCACCCTGCTCTGGGCAGCTCCCCCCACCCCCGTTCCTCGCTTCCCCACACACACACTCCCTCGGCCACCTTGACCCTCTTGAGGAGAGTTGGGTGTGTCCCCCGGTGTACTGCCCGAGCCCTGCCCCTGGAGGCCACTCCGTTTCACCTGCCACTTCTGCAACAGTGAATCTCTGCTCTGCCTGCTTCCCCCGGACACACAGGATCAGCAGAGCTGAGACGTTCCTCCCACTGATAAGGCCCGGTGGGGTGGGACTGGGACGTGACCTAACACTGCACCGGGGCCACTAGGAACGAGAAGTTCAGGACGGAGGGGCTTCTGGGTCTGGTGAGCAAAGCAGCAACAGAGGAGGAACAGTGGCAGCCTGCTGCCGGGATTTAGGTTGGATGTAGGGAGAACTTCCATGGATGAAGGACAGAGCAAACCTCACACAGAGTCTTTTCTCAGAACCTGGATCTGTTTAGACAGCCTGTCCCTGTTTCCCTGTGTATGAGGCTGGCTCAGATGCCAGGAGGTGCCCCGCACGTGCCACCGGGCCCTGTCGGCAGAGCATGTCTGGTGTCCTTGTCGCAGATGCCTCTTTCTGCCTATGGACGCTTTTCCTGCTTGCAACGCTTTGCCTGTGGGAAGCACTGTCCCCGTCAGCAGGACCTCGCTCCTCTGCCCTAAGCATCTACCCGAGATGACATCCCTCTCAGCAGTCTGTTCCTACTTCAGAGCCTGGCTCTGTCTGTGGAACCCGAGCCCTCTTTGTCCAGCCTGTGACGTGTGTCCCAAGGCCTCTGCCTGATTTCCCTGGATAGAAACAATGTCTGCCTGCAGCACCTCTTCTTACAAAGAGCTTATCACCGTCAGGGTCGTTGTGTCCACCTGGGAGCACCTGTCCCTTTCTGCAGGGCACGGCCCAGTTTGCAGAGCCTGTGGCTGCCTGCACGCGTCATTCCCAATTCCCTGGGTACCTGTTAGCAGAGGTTCCCACTCACAGAGCAGTATCTCTTCCCAGAGCCCATCCTTTGCTAGGAAGCCAGTCCCTGTTTGCAGAGCCCGGGCTCGCTACAGCACCCGGCCCTGTTTCAAGAGCTTGCCTGTGTCTGGGGCTTCTGTGCATGACCACAGAGCCCGTGTCCCTGCCAGCGGCTTTCAGCAAACCCTGCCGTCTCTGAAGAAGCTGCCCCTGCTAACAGAGCCCGTCTGTGTGCAGGGCCTGTGTGGGCTGAGCCCACACAAAACCTCTCCCTATCTGCAAAGTCTGTCTCTAGGGGCTGTCGGCGGGGCCTGTGTCTTTTTCCAGAGCTTGGATCTCATTGTCGTGTTTGTGAATGTTTGCCCAGCCCACTCCCACCTCCCTGGAGGCCGGCTTCACGTCCGCCTTCCGAGGCTCTCCCTGCGCTCAGAGCCTGGCCATACCTAGGGAGCTTTTGCCTCTTTCAAGAGCCTGCTTCTGTCTGGGAAGCACTTCTCCAACTGCAGATACCGAGTCTGTGCACGCACCTTGTCTATCCAGCTCCCCATGCAGGTTGCAGACTGTCCCTTATGCAAGGCCTGTCCCCGTCTTAAAGGTTGGTCCCCATCCACATTTCTCTACGCCCTTCCCAGTCTGCAAAGCGCCTCCATCCCTGCAGACCCCGTGGCTGTTTGTAGAGTCTTTTTCGGTGTGCACACACTTCGCTCACTTACCAGCCTGTCCGAAACTCCCCGGGTAGGCTCTGCGTCTCTGCACAGGCCATCCTTGTGCACGCAGGCAGGCGGTCCCTGGCTGCAGATCTCGTTGTCCTCAGGAGAACCCGTGCCTGTTGCATCCCACCGTCCTGCCAGGGGAGGCTGTGGCCCAGGGTGGTGGAGCCTGTGCCGGTGCACAGAGCTTTTCCTGCCCACGCAGCCTCCCCGCCGTTGCAGGGGCCCCGTCTCTCGGCATCGCCTGTTCCTAATGCTCTGGGCGACCTACGTGTGTCTGCAGCTCTGCCCCTGTTTGCAGAGCCCGTCCCTGCCAGCAGAGTCTGTTCTCTCCAGCAGAGCCTTGGCCCATCTGCACGGCCTGTCATGCTGCCCACAGTCACTGTCCTGACTGTCCATCCTCTGTCTGTCTGTCTGCATCACCTGTTTCTGACTCCCTGCCTGTTTTGCAGAGCGTGTCCCTATGTTCAAAGCTCAGAGGGACCAGAGCTCAGCCCTGTTTCCGGAGCACAAGCACAGATGACAAGCCAAGTCCCTGTTGGCAAAGCCTCTCTGTGCTAACATCTGCGGTGCCTGTCCCAGCTCACCCATATTTGCACATTTATAGAGTCTTCCTCATGAAGGGCATGTGCTTTGGAGAGCTGCAGGCAGGGAGAGTTCTTGCTTGGAGGCCAGGGTCTGAGAGCTCTGGCTCTCGTTTCCTTCCTCACTCCGGTCTGGCCTAGGATGGACGTCAGGAGCCTCCCAGCCATCGAGAGCCGCAGGGACCTCCACATCTGGATCGTTGAGGTGAGGGGCAGGACTGACCGCAGCGCTGGGGCGGGGGTGTGGTCTCTGAGATGAGGCTTCTCCTGGGGCTCAACTCAGAGCTGGTCTCCCCACCCCAGAGGGCCGGGGTGCGTGTTGGGGGGAGGTCTCCTGAGTGGTCACTGGACACCTTCCTCTGCCAGAACCTGAAGATGGTGCCGGTACCCGAGAGGGCTTATGGGAACTTCTTCGAGGAGCACTGCTACATCGTCCTGCACGTGAGCGCTGGGGAGCCCGAGGGCGTGGCATGGCCCAGCCCGGAAGCCAGATGGCGCAGCGTAGAGTCTGCCCAGGGAAGAGGCCTGCTGGGGGCCCTGGGATCCCATCCCACAAGGGGGCTGCTGCCTCTGACGCTCAGCCCTTTCCTCCCCATTCTGGATCCCCTGCCCGGTCCCCGCAAGGTCCTTGCACATCTTGTCCTCAGTGTCCCCCCATGCCTTGGCCCTCGGCCCCTCCCCACCCTGGAACCTCAGCTCTCTCCTCCCCCGGCCCCACCAACACTTGGGCCCTAGGTCACCCAGAATCTAAAGGACACACAGGGGGCATCCAAGGACCTGCACTATTGGATTGGAAAGAAGGCGGACGCGAAGGCCGAGGGCGTGGCGGGCAGCTTCATGCAGCACCTGCAGGAGGCGCTGGGTGGCGCCACAGTGCAGCACCGAGAGGTGCAGGGCCACGAATCCGACTGTTTCTGCAGTTACTTCCGCCCAGGGGTCATGTGAGTGAAGGGCTTGGGGGTGGGGCGGGGGGGGGGTGCAGATTGAGAGGGGAGCAGAGTGGTGGGGCGGCCTGGGTGACCTTCTCCCTCATCCCTTGTGTGTGGAGTTGCTGGGGATGGCTAACGCCTCGATTGCACTACAAATCACACATCATCCACTCACCATTTAAAGTGTGCAGTTCAGTGATTTTTAGTGTATTCACAGACTGTACAACCAGCACCACAGTTTCAGAGCACTTTCATCCCCACAGAGGGGCCCCCTACCCTGCAGCAGCTACTCCCCACTTCCCCCGGGTACTCCCTGCCCCATCTGTACAGGTCCGCCTGCTCTGGGCCTGCCATGTGAATGGAATTATGTAACATGAGATGGATAGACCTCATTTTATTTGTGTTCATCATGCGGTGGACATCTGAGTTGTCTCCACTTTTCAGCTGTCACGGATAAGGCTGGTGTTAACATTCTATGTGAGGCTTTCTTGTTTTCCAGTTTTGTTGAGGTGTAATTGACATACACCACTGTGTAAGTTTAAGGCACATGGCGTGGTGGTGTGACTCACGTGTGCTGTGAATGGTTGCCACTCTCAGCTTAGTGGACACCCACTATTGTGCACAAGCATTCCGGAGGACATCGGTTTCCCTTTCTCTTGGGTGGACACCCAGCAGTGGACACCCATATCGTTTTGAGTTTGCCTTTGTGCTACTGTGCCCAATAGAAACACGTCTTTTCCTTTAAACTGTTTCAAATATGTATTAAATTAATAGTTGCAATATATTAGGTTGAACCATAACAAATTGCCAACATTCAATCATTTCTGTTTTACACACTTAAACCTAATACATGCATGAACACACATATATGTATATATGCACATACAGGAAACACACAACTTTGATATGCATTCACCTACATATGGGCACACCCACACACACGAACAGCCGTGTCCACCCACACACATACATGAACATCCATGTCCACACATGTGTTTTTCTGAATTCCACACGCTCACACCTGCACCCAGATGGATAAACAGATATGTAGGCTCCCACTTGTCTACACGTGCATTGCATGTGCACGTGCAATTGTGTGTGTACATGTGTGTGTCTATATCTGTCCACATGGACAGACGCACCATGCCCTGCCAGTATACATGTACATATACATGCACATGTCTGCGTATTTACACACAAACACACACATGTTCCTGCTCTGTGTGTGTGGCCATGTGCTTATGCACATGCTCGTAGCTACTTGCACATGTGTGTTGAGCAGGCACTTGTGTATTCCCGCATGTGTGCATGCGTGTGCTTGCATCTGCGTTCCCTCCTGCACGTGGCAGTGCGTGGCCTTACAGGGGACCCTATCCCCCCCCAGCTACCGGAAGGGAGGCCTGCCCTCTGACCTCAAGCACATGGAGACCAGCATGTACAGCATCCAGAGGCTGCTGCATATCAGAGGGCGGAAGCATGTGTCAGCCACCGAGGTGAGGCACCAGGGGCGCACTTGACCTCCGTTTCAGCTCAGACTTCATGAACTGAAGTATAGGGACATGTGGGGGGGTGCCAGGAGAATGGGGGGCCCACAGCCATCATCATTCCCAGGTGGCCTATCTCATTGTTAAATTTATTTTTCAGTGACGGTTGAAATACAATGTTATATTTGTTTCAGGTGTACACATGGTGATTAGACATTTGTGTAACTTACCAAGTGATCGCTCTGTGAAGTCTAGTCCCCAGCCCCCAGGTGGCCTCTCTTGAATGAGAAGAGAGAAGGCAGAGCTGGCCATGGCTCCTCTGACCCTCTGCTTCTTCATTCATCTCACGGCTGTTAAGAACTTGGGGCAGTACCCGGGGTCCGGCAGCGGGGAACGTGGCCAGACAAGATGTCGTACCTGGATGGTCCCTATAAGCAGTACAAGGGGAAGAAGCATGATTTTAGGAGGGGGATGTACACAGCCCCATGCTCTCATACATATTGTCATTGTCACTCAGAGGCATACACAGTGTCTTTCACTGTTACCCCTGGGGCCACTCTGGTCCACTGAGTGCCCTTGAGCCATGGAGAACAGAGTGCACCTGACCTTCACCAGTCAGGAAATTCACGGACATGCCAGTTTGGGGGAACAAGACATGGTGCTGCCGTCTGGCAGGCACATGGTGTGGCGAGGTCAGGCGCCTGATGTCTGTGGTGTGCTTGAGCCTGAGCATTTGTGCCACTCTGTGACTCAGAGACGACCCCACACAGCTTCGCACGCTGTCCCCCACAGACTCGGTGACCACACATCCCTGGTCGTGCAGAAATGCAGCCCCGGGTCTTGCCTGTCACCCTGGTACAATGGTCTAAGTTTCCCCTCTCACTCTGTCTGGAAGGTAACCAGACTTACCCACGGATAGCACACTGCTCCTCCCGCAGGCACATGTGCACTGTCACCCATGAGCACACTCACTTGCTCATATTTGGTGTACCCTCGAGAGTGTGTGTGTGCACACACATTTATATGCGGTAAACACATGTGCACCCCAATTATACACACATATACAGCTACAGACATGCACTGAGTGGAAAGTGTCATACTCTGTGTTGTGCAGCAGTGTCTACAGTCACACATGTCTAGAAATGCACATGGCTGCAGCCACCGAGCGGCCCGCAGGGGGTCATACAGTCACACAGATGCATGCCCGCATGCCCTGACAGTAGTGTCATGGTCACAGACACACAGGTGCACAGAGCCTCGTGAAAATGATACACTCGAGCTGTGCTTGCCTAGGCTGGGGCTGGTTGCAGTTCCCCTGCCCTTGGGTGCTGGTGGTAGGACACACTGTCCCCCTCCCATCCCCTCCTGGCTCCGGCAGGTGGAGCTCTCCTGGGAAAGCTTTAAAAAGGGTGACATCTTCCTGCTGGACCTGGGCAAGGTAATGATCCAGTGGAACAGGCCCAAGACCAGTGTCTCCGAGAAGGCACGGGTGAGTGTCTGTCCTGGGAGAGGAGGGGCGCGCAACTGGGGGAGGGGGTGGCCCTCCAGGTGCACATCCTCCATCCGCCCCAGGAGATAGGCCTGGCTCTCTGCTGCCACCTGAAAAGCAACTACCAGGTGCAAGCTGAGTCAGACCCTGCACTGGTGGTAGCTCTGGGTGCCAGCTAAGGGGCCACCTGCCCCAGCCTTTGGGAGTGGAGCAGTGACGGAAAATCCAGGATGCTGTCTCGGGGGACAGAGGGCATGCTGGGCGGGGGGGTGGGGGGGGCTGATTGCCAGGTCCTCTCCTGCAGGCCCTGGCCCTGACCTGCAGCCTCCAGGACAGGGAGCGAGGGGGTCGTGCCCAGATCGGTGTGGTGGATGATGAGGCCAAAGCTGCTGGCCTCATGGCGATCATGGAAGCTGTGCTTGGCCGCAGAGTGGGCCGCACGTACACCGCCGTGCGGGACGAGAGTGCTAACCAGCTTCAGAAGGCCCAAGTCCACCTCTACCAGTGAGCAGACCTTGCGAGTGGGCAGGGTGGGTGGCGTAGGCCATGCTGGCACGCCCACCACTACAGCGACACCACAGGGTTTCTGGAAAGCCCTCCAGAAAAGGCCCGAGGGTTTCTGGGCAAGCCCTGTGGGACCCTGGGCCCAGCCTATACTCTTGCATGACAGAAACCCATCCTATGGACTGGGTAACGAAGGCCCTGAGAAGGCCAGGTAGTTGCCTAAGGCCTCTACTCAGGGCCCCAGCCCCCATGCCTCTGCCTCGGAGTGGAGGGTAGGGGACTAAATGGGGCTAGAGTGGAGCCAGGGCAGAAAGAGGCTGCCCACACCTGGACGCCTGTCCTCCAGTGTCTATGAGAAGGCTAAGGACCTGGTGATCCAGGAGGTGGCCACCCGCTCGCTGACCCAAGACCTACTGCATGAGGAGGTGAGGCAGGCCTGGCCCCGGTCACCCCACCCACCCCACAGCTCTACCCGGTCTGGACCCCCACTGACCAGCCCCACTCTGGCCCCCAGGACTGCTACATCCTGGACCAGGGGGGCTTCAAGGTCTATGTGTGGCACGGACCCAAGTTTAACCACCAGGAGAAAAAGGCCGCCTTCAGCTGGGCTCTGGTGAGGCTGTGGGGCCCTGTCTCAGAGGGACGTGGAGGCCGCCCTGCCCTGGGGCCTGAGGAAGGAAGCTCCCACCCTGAAGTCTCACTAGGAGACTGAAGCGGGAAGCCACCCTGCCCTGGGGGCCTGTCTGGTGAAGCACAGGGCCCTGCTGGGGCCTAGGCCCAGAGAAAGACCTTTTAGTCTGAGGAAGGAGAGACAGCTCTGCCCAGGGGTGCAAGGGGTGTGCAGGGGCTGTCTGGGGAACTGGAGGCATGTGGCCGGCCTGGGGTGCCCTGAACAGGGAGGTCTGGGGGATCCAGTCAGCACCCAAGAAACTGTCAAAGGATGAGGTAGCCCTGACTTGAGGTCTGAGATGCCTAGTGCATGGGGGCCCCTCCTTTTCAAGGGGGGGAGACCCAGCTCAGCCTGGGGTCTGACGACTTGTGCCGGCTGGCCCTTCCTGAGGCCCAGACAAAGGGGACCCTGCTTGGCCTCAGAGAACTCAGAGAAGCCGGTAGTGGCACGGCCAGCTCAGAAAAGCGGGTCTGGAGCTCGGTGAATGACTGCTCAGTGCTCCGCTGGCCCAGCTGCAGGAGCATCAGGTCCCCAAGGGGGTAGGCCCCGTGGGCCCCACCCAGGCACAGGCCTGACAGAGCCCCCGCCCCAGGGCTTCATCCAGGTCAAGGGCTACCCGCCCCACACCAACGTGGAGGTAGTGAGCCACGGCACGGAGTCGGCAGCGTTCAAGCAGCTATTCCGGTCCTGGTCTCAGGAGCCGCGTGGGAAAAAGGAAGTGGGCAGGATCCGTAAGTGGGAGGGGCGCGCCGGCTGGGGGCGGGGCCATTGGGGCAGGGCTGCGGGGGCGTGGCCTGGGGCGACACCCAGAGCCTGGGGGAGCTGGGCGAGGAGGCGTGGCCAGAGGGGGCTTCTAGAAGGAAGGGCGGGTCAGGTGGAGACAGGTGGAGGGGCCTGTGGAGCACGAGGGGCAGCAGGCACCAGTGTCACCCTCTGCCCCACCCTCAGGTAACCTGACTCAGGTAAAGCTCGACGTGGGCAAGCTGCACAGCCAGCCCGAGCTAGCGGCCCAGTTCAGGATGGTGGACCACGGCTCCGGGAAGGTGGAGGTGAAGCACACTGGCTGGGCGCAACAGAAGGGGGCGGGGCTGGACACACAGGGTAGGCTTTGTCTTCAGGTGGCCTCCTCTCAAGTGTACACCTGCACACCAAAAGGGACCCCAGGGGCCCGTGTCCTATACACGCGCCCTCCCGACAGCGGGCACATACAATCACGCCTAGTCCCTCGTGCACAGCCATGGCCAGCCGCTCCCATGACAGGCACACTCAGACACTCACGTTTGCCCTTTTGCCCTATGTATGACACAGCCATCTGCAGGATAACACGGCCACACACACTCACACCTTGTTGGTGCACTTAATCACAGCCCGGTGCACAACTTCGAGAGTTCTTCATCTCACCAGGAACCCACAGGGACACACCAGCCCCCAACACCCAGTCATTACCAGATTACGAGATACAGTCGTGTAGTCACAGCCCCACACACCCAGTTCCCAACACACAATCACACACTGTCAGCCCTGTCTGGTCTCAGACCCAAGTTCTGGGAGAGGGAGGGGCTGGGGACCACTCCCAGGTTCCACACATGGAGCAGAGTTGCCTCTTGACCTGTTGGCTGAATTCCTGGGCAGAGCCTCTGATTCCTTTGGGCCTTGGGGTTTGTTTGGTTGGTTTTTGTTTTTCTATAAAATGGGGGCAAAAGCAAAATGTGGTCCCATCTGGGCCCAAGGCTGGGGATGCTGTGAGATCCTGGGACTGCTGAGCTTGTGTGAGGAGTTCTACTTCTCAAGGTAGGTCAGTGTCAGAGAAAATGTTTCTCCACGGTTTCCTCCTACAAATGCCCTGATATGGGTGGACAGAAGTGGTAAGTGAGGAGAGCCAGAGATAGGAGGAGACAGGGCAAGGCAGGGAGGAAGGAAGGGGGAAGCAGGGAGAGAGGAAGACATGGAAGGGGGACAGGGAGACAGGGGAGACAGAGAAAGACACACAGGAGGGAGGAGACAGAGAGCTGGGGGGCAGGGAGCATGGGATAAAGAGCAGGGAGAATGGGGCACAGCCAGGGAGCTAGAGAGGGAGCCCCGAAAGCAGTGGGCGAGTGGCAGGCAAATGGGGAGAAGCCCCAGCATGGAGGCCTGGTGGCCAGGTGAGCACTGCTCCGGGTGGCGGGTGATCGTAGTCCGCCTCTTCTGCAAAAGGCCGAGTTCTGGACGCACTGGTCTGGAGGAGAACCTCTCCAAAGACAGCTGTCAGGCTCTGCGGGGCTCAGATTGCCCAGGCTTCATTTCCTGCTGTGTGGAGATGGACGTTATTGCCCCCACTTCACAGGCTGGAATAACTGAGGTTCAGAGGGGTCTCACTGCTGACAACGGCCACCCTGGGGTTTGACCAGGTGGCCTGTTTCCACAGCCCACGCTTCTACCCACAGGAATGAGAAGTCACGCTGTTAAGTGTGAGGAGGTGTATTCGTTTCTGTCTTTGAACAGGCTTTGTATTTTCAAGTGACCGTGAATAAAGGGAATTCTTCCAACAGCCCAAAGGCCTTGTTCTTGCCCAGCTTCCGCTGCCCTGGCCCGAGCAGCAAGCAGTCCCGCCAGGGCCTGTCTGCCCCTCACCCTTGCTGTGGCTGGTGGGCTCAGGCTCGGGGTGGTGTGTGGCAGGGGTCAGGTTTGCCTCGGCAACCTCTGGAGTCCTCACCACTTGTTTGTCCCGGGCACTCCATGCCAACTCAGAGTCCCAGCTGGGACCAGGCCGGCACGGGTGTGGTGGGTCCCAGGGCCCCGTGGGGAAAGGGTCACCTGCAGATCCTTGCACAAGCCCAGNCGAGTTCTGGACGCACTGGTCTGGAGGAGAACCTCTCCAAAGACAGCTGTCAGGCTCTGCAGGGCTCAGATTGCCCAGGCTTCATTTCCTGCTGTGTGGAGATGGACGTTATTGCCCCCACTTCACAGGCTGGAATAACTGAGGCTCAGAGGGGTCTCACTGCTGACACCGGCCACCCTGGGGTTTGACCAGGTGGCCTGTTTCCACAGCCCACGCTTCTACCCACAGGAATGAGAAGTCACGCTGTTAAGTGTGAGGAGGTGTATTCGTTTCCGTCTTTGAACAGGCTTTGTATTTTCAAGTGACCGTGAATAAAGGGAATTCTTCCAACAGCCCAAAGGCCTTGTTCCTGCCCAGCTTCCGCTGCCCTGGCCCGAGCAGCAAGCAGTCCCGCCAGGGCCTGTCTGCCCCTCACCCTTGCTGTGGCTGGTGGGCTCAGGCTCGGGGTGGTGTGTGGCAGGGGTCAGGTTTGCCTCGGCAACCTCTGGAGTCCTCACCACTTGTTTGTCCCGGGCACTCCATGCCAACTCAGAGTCCCAGCTGGGACCAGGCCGGCACGGGTGTGGTGGGTCCCAGGGCCCCGTGGGGAAAGGGTCACCTGCAGATCCTTGCACAAGCCCAGCACGAGCACCGGGTAGCTGCAGAGTTAGGGGCAAGCTGCGCCCCTGCCCAGATGAGGCTGAGAAGGGCTTTCAGACTGGGCACAGGGTGAGCTCAGCTGGAGCAGCCATCCGTGCCCACCTGCTCTCCAGGTGTGGTGCATCCAGGCCTTAGGCAGGCAGCCCATGGACCCCAAGCACCAGGGACAGTTTTGTGCCAGCAACTGCTACCTTGTCCTCTATACATACCAGAAGATGGGCCGCATCCAGTACATCCTATACCTATGGAAGGTACGCAGACTGGCGAGGTGGGGGGAGGGTAACGTGGAATGGGGGATGACAGGCACCTTCCAGGCTCATAGCTGAAGATCTGAGAGTGGGATCTAAGAGTCGCTGCAGACCCCCACCAACCCCGTATGCAGGGCCACCAGGCTGCCGCACACAAGATACAGGCCTTGCACTGCAGTGCCGAGGAGCTGGACCTCATGTACCATGGGGCCCTGGTGCAAGAGTATGTGACCATGGCCAGCGAGCCACCCCACTTCCTTGCCATCTTCCAGGGCCAGCTGGTGGTCTTCCAGGTAAGGACCTACCTTGTCTGCTGTGGTCACCGCCCCATGGTTCCTCTGTGTGCCGGTGGCTCTCATATACAATGCTTAACCCCTCTTCAGGCCAGGGGCCCAGCTGACCCCTACCCCCACTTGGGCTTCCTGGTGCTTGTCTGAGAGCCGGAAGCTCTGAGGGTGCCCCCTGACTAAGTTTTTACCCCCGGTCCTCAGAGCCAGCCACAAAGCGGAGCGTGGGTGAGGAAGTGTAGCTGGAAGGGAGCCAGGACCTCGCCTGGGGTCACGTGTGGGCAGAGCTGGTCCCCACGTTCCACCTCTGAGCCTGGGGGACTCTGCCCTGACCCCTTGGAGATGGGCGAGGGGTCCATTTAGAAAGGTGTGGGTCCATCCCAGGTGATGGGACCCTCACACTCCACACCCAGGGGCTCCACACAACAGTGGTGGCTTCAAGAACGGGATTCCTGGGCCTTGAGGCCATGTGTCCCCCATTGGGGCAGGGAGGTGGCCCCCGCTGATGCCCGCCCTCTTGTAGGAGAGCACCAGGCACAGTGCAAAGGGGCAGCCAGCATCTGCCACGAGGCTCTTCCACGTGCAAGGCACGGACAGCTACAACACCAGGACCGTGGAAGTGCCAGCCCGGGCCTCAGCCCTCAACTCCAGTGACATCTTCTTGCTGGTCACAGCCAGCATCTGCTACCTCTGGTTTGGGAAGGTACGGCCAGCACTGACCACTAAATTCATGCCCAGGGCAGTGGTGCCAGGCAGGGATAGGGCCACTCCACAGAAGACACAACTTCAAGTCCAACCTTAGATAGGCCTGGAGGGGGTGGGATGGGGGAAATGTAACCCCTCTGGAACATGGAGGAAAATGTAAAGTGACAGGTGGACCTGGGAGTACAAAGGTCAGAGCTAGGATAGACCAGGCCTGTCTCCCCTTCTTCCTGCCTCCAGCAGGGCGCTGCCCCTTCCCACCTCTCTTGGGACAAGGAGGAGGCCTAGCTCAGCTTGCCAGAATTTTCTCTGATCTTCAGCATGAGCTAGAAATGATCCTCAAACCTGGAAGTCCCTAACCATGCTCTGAACCCAGAGAGGGCCTCAGTCCCTGTGACCCTGACCTGCTGGGGAGACAGACAGAGGCCAGGAGGGGCAGGAAGGGTAATCCCCGTTGAAGCCTTCCCTTCAGCCTAGGCTGCCTGAGAGTCAGGCACCTGGGAGGGGGCTGTGAGTCTGGAGGCGAAGACCCCTCCACTGCAGGGCCTGACCCAGATATTTGCCTGTCAGGGGTGCAGCGGTGATCAGCGGGAGATGGCCCGGACGGTAGTCCCGGTCATCTCCGAGAAAGACAAGGAAACAGTGATGGAGGGTCAGGAGCCTCACCACTTCTGGGACGCCCTGGGGGGCCGGGCTCCCTACCCCAGCAACAAGAGGTGACAGGGTTGGGAGGAAGGTGTTCTGCTTACACAGAGGAGGAATCCAAGGCCCAAAGAGGGTGGGGTGATTAATTAAGGGCCACATTTGGAGCTGGAGGGGCCATACAAAAACTGAGGACTCTTAGTTCCCCCATCCCAGGGGCTCTGGAGCACAGCCTCCTCCACTCTTCACTCCCCAGCCCTGAGTAACTTGGATGAGGAAGATGCAGGAAAAGCAGGGCAGTGGTGCCCTCTGCTGGCTGAATGCGCTCCCTGCATTGTCCCAGTCCTGCACCATCCTGTTGCTCTCCAACCCCACAGTCCCCAGGGGGGTGGTGCCCTGTGTGTGTGTGTGTGTGTGTGTGTGTGTGTGTAATGCACAAGAGTGTGTAGGGCAGAGTGAGACCTCAAAGGGAGGAAGAAGCTGAGTACCTCCACTCTGTATTGTTTGCATGGCCTGGTTTGTGCACCACACTCACCCAAGTCTCAGGACAAGTCTCCAGAGCTCCTAAGTACTGCTGTCCCCCTCTCTCAGCCTAATTTCCCCCCTCCCACCTTGAGCCTGACACGGGACCCCAGCCAGGGATGGGCCCAGCAGCTCCTCTCCAAGGAGGTCGGGCTGTAGCTCAGGCCCACCCCACAAAGCCAGCTGTGTCCAATCCTGGGAAAATTCATGGGGCAGCTTGTGCCACAGCTGGGCTGAGCTGGACGGGTCCCCTAATGTGCTCTCCCCACTGACAGGGGCACTGAGGCCCAGAGAGGAGCAGGGTGGGTGGAGCTCAGAGGAGGGCCCAGCCCCTGGTGTAGGGGCCCCTGTGCTGGGGGCAGCTGGGCCCCAGCTGCACCCCAACAGCCTTGTGTCCACCCTGGCAGCCTCCCTGAGGAGGTCTTCGGATTTCAGCCACGACTGTTTGAGTGCTCCAGTCCGAATGGCCACTTGGTCCTCGTGGAAGTGGTGTTCTTTAGCCAAGAGGACCTGGACAAGAATGATGTCATGTTACTTGACACCTGGCAGGAGGTGAGGCAGCCACCCCTGTCCTACTGTGGTGTGTGTGGAACTGGGTGTGAGCGTGCATGTCTGTGTGTGTCCCTCACCACAGGACTGCATGTGAGGCTGCAGCTGAGTCTCAGTGACGGTGTGACACTGGCTGACTGTGTGACAGTGTGCCCGTGATTGCAAGGCCATGAGTGATGGATGACCTCAGCAAGTCAGCGAATGGCAGGTAGCTCCAGGTGACTGCCTGGGGTCGACATGTCGATGTCAGTGTGTGTCAATGTCATTTTCGCATGTGATACGTTTGCCTTTGTGTGCGTGGCCGTGTGGAACAGCTGTGGGGGCCCAGTAACAGCACACCCAGTGAGACGTGTGTGGGAGACTGACAGGCCGTGGGTGTGAGTGACTGAGTGCTTGTGTGGCCACACGCAGTGGTTTTCTGAGCTACCTGTGTTTTCCAGGCTGGACATGTGTGACTGTGCAGTCAAGTGTAGTTGTGCTTACGCGCAGCTGTGTGTGGCTACGGGTGACAGTGTGTGGCTGTGATTTGCTGTCTGACTGTGGCAATGGATGGTTGTGTCTGTGGCACTGTCCATGACACTGTTTGAACATGAGGAGGCCCCCAGGCTCCCACGTCACTCAGAGCAGCACCGAAGCCCTTACCGCCACCCCGTGTGGCCTGGCAGCCCTGACTCTCTGGCCTGATCCGCTCCCACTCTCCCGGTGCCTGTGCTGCTTTGGCCGCAAGGGCCTCGTGCTGGGCCTCGGAGATGCCATGCTCAGGGCTTGTGCCCTGGTTGTGTCTTCCGAGTACAACACTCTCCCCCCAGACTTCCCATGACTCGCTCTCCCCCTCCCTCAGATGTCATCTTCTCTGAAAGGCTCCCCCTGACTGTAAATTAAAATGACATCATCCCCGCCATCACCACACTCATCTCTCCCTGCCTTATTTTCCTCCATCTGGTATATTGCAGGTTTTACTTATTTTTCTGTTTCTTCCAATACAGTGAGAGCTCTACAGGGGCAAGGATCTTTGTCTGTTTTTCCACTCGTGAATCCTCTGGCCCACAGTAGATGCTCAGTATTTGTGGACTGAATGCATGCACATACATGCCCGTGACCTTCTGGAGTGTTTATGGGTGTGCGCATACTGCGACCAAGCTGTGTGTGTCTGGTCTGTGTTAGGGGGCTCTAAGGCCATCTGATGGGCAGGGCTGGGAAGTGGGCAGCTCGGGGCAGCCTGTCCACCCGCCCAAGGCCAGGCCCCTTCTGTGGCCCAGATCTTCCTGTGGCTTGGGGAAGCTGTCGGCAAGCAGAAGAAGGAGGCGGTGGCCTGGGGCCAGGAGTACCTGCAGACCCATCCGGCAGGGAGGAGCCTGGCCACGCCCATTGTGCTGATCAGGCAGGGCCATGAGCCTCTCACGTTCACCGGATGGTTCCTCACCTGGGACCCCTACAAGTGGACCGTGAGTGAGGTCTGAACCCCCAGTCCCCCCAAGCCAGGGGAGAGGGGCTCACCCTGGGCAGACTGAGAGGAGGCGTTGTCCTGCCTGGGGACCTCTAGTGAGGGCCGGGGAGACCTGGTCCCGTCCTCAGGCCCCCTCCTGGGTCCCACTGGTGCCCCTCCATCTCACCCCCACCCTGATCTTGCCAGCAGAACAACCAGCCCTATAAGGAGGTCGTCGGAGGCAGCCTGGGAGCAATCTCTTCCATCTCTGAGATAATAGAAGTGAGTACTGGGGCCTCCCAGGCTCTCCCAGGGGTCTGGGCTCAGTTGGCATGGTCCAGATGGGCAGAATGGGCAGGGAAGGAGCCAGGCACTGGTAGGTGGCAGGGGCTGCTGTTGGGGGCGGCAGGGCCAGTGGGCTCAGTGTGGCCTCCCTGGGGGAGCCTGTCCCCCATCTCCCTCAGCCTGAGACCCTTCTATGGACAGGGTGTCAACAACTTCCAGCTGTCCAGATGGCCAGGCAATAGCAGCACAGGCCCCTTGGCCCTGCAAGCCTTCAGGGGCTCCCAGGACAGGTCAGAAAAGGAGCTGGAGCCGAGCCCCAAGGCGAGCGGCGGCAGCAGCAGCAGCAGCACCAGCACCAACATCCCCAGCAGCAGCAGCAGCAGCAGCAGCAGCAGCAGCTCCTCCCACAGCAGCCCCAGGTCCATGATCAACGGGGGCCTCTCCCGAGAACAGCTGATGTACCAGGCTGCCAAGGACCTGCCAGAGGGTGTGGACCCGGCCCACAAGGAGGTGGGTGCCCAAGACCCCCTGCCACTCACTGCCCCAGCACTAATGCACCGCCTGGGGTGACACATTGATTGTGAGCAATGGGCAGGGTGCCCCGGCAGACGTGTGTTCCAGGTGCCGTGATGGGCAGAGAGAGGTGGGAGAGGAGAGCCTGGAGCCGTGGAATGATGCCTCCGGCCGGGGTTGCATTAGGGGCTCAGCTGACACCCTCGCCTGTACCCACCTCCCCCACCCCCACAGTTCTATCTCTCCGACTCGGACTTCCGAGATATCTTCGGGAAGTCCAAGGAGGAATTCTACAGCATGGCCAAGTGGAGGCAGCAGCAGGAGAAAAAGCAGCTCGGCCTCTTCTGAACCCAGGCCCTGCCCCAGCTGGTGCCACTCCCAGGACCAGTCCCCCTTGGGTACCTCCCCCACACGCACCTGAGCCCCCAGGGAGACTCCTGGGTCACCCCCTCCCCGTCAATAAAAGCTTATGGCCCTCACAAGGCATGGTGTGCAGACTTTCCAGGCTGGGTCACTCAGTAGGTCCACCTCTGGGGAAGGGGCCTCTGGGGCTGGAAGGGTGTGCAGCTTCCTGGTCCCGCCCCCTGGGGAGACAGACGGCGCCCTCCATACAGAGTGAGTGTGGGGAGGTGGAAAGCCAGGCTCTGGGACATACACGTGTGCGCACACTTTACAGGAGTTTTCTGGTGTGCAGGTAAAGAGACCATGAGACTTAGTCTTAGGATTTTTATAAAAACCCTCACCGAGAGCCGGCCAGAGGGTGGAGAGAGCTGCAGTGTTGTCCCTAATGACGCGATCCCAGACCCAGGGCCCAAAGAGGCTCCTGGGACCCTGGAGAGGCAGCCAAGCAGACAATAAGTTAGAGCTGAAGGCAGTGTGGGGCCTCGAGCTCCGAGCTCTGCACTGGAGGTTGGAACAGCCGCCCCTGCCCTGCCCCTGGACACAGACAGAGGCCTGGCTCACCGCCAAGCCTAGTCCTGGAGGGACACCTTCACAAAGAGGGTGGCAGATGGGTGCTGGTCTCCGTTCTTGGACAAGAGGTGGACATGGCGGTATCCTGGCAGGTGAGTGGGCGGGAAGGAGCACAAAGAGAGAGTTCCAGTCACTCGGGGAGGGTGCTCAAGGGACAGCCACCCCAGCCCGAGAGAGGCCAGGCCCTGCCTGCCCCACCCTGCCATCCCCACAGTTCGACCAACACTCACCCTGCTTGAGGCTGTTCAGGGGGATGGTGCTCTGGCCAATGAAGTCATTCTTGGAAGAAGCGTCATAATCCTCCACCACGAAGCGCACAAGCGCGAGCTCAGGCACCGCCACCTCAAACTCGAGCTCTGTGTCCCACCAGGGGTTGAAACCTGGGGGTACAGGCATCACGTCAGCGGCACAGACACCGAGGCCGCAGCAGGCCCTGCCCGGAGCCAGCACGCACCATTATTGGTGACCACTGCGGTCTGGCGGCTGGCCACATCCCGGGCCACACCGTGAATCTCCACCGTCACCTTGGGGTCCACGATCGAATTTTTATTCTTATTCACTTTTGGCAGCTGCTGCCCTGTGATGACCTGAGGAAAGGCGATGGACAATTAAGGGTTTGGGAATGGTAATGAGGGGGAAGAAAGACCCAGGGGGTCCTGCCCCTTCGGTGGCCGGCCATACCCTGATATTGAGCCTCTTCGGTGCCCACCAGGGCCCCTGAGCCAGGTTACGTGGGTTGAAGGCAGAGTTGGGGTCTCGCAGGAAGGCAGGCTTCAGCACGTACCCACAGGCCCCATTGTCCTGGAAGCGGCCCTGATACACATCCATCTCTGCTCCAGGTGTCTGGAAGTTCAAGGCCACTACAGGTAGGACAGAGCAGTCACAGGCTGTGGGTTGGCTTCAGGGGCCCTAGCGCCCAGACTGCTCAGGGCACATGAGTACTTGAGTCACACGGTGAGGCAGAAGCAGGGTCCAGTACCAGTCCAATGCCTACTGCCATTCTCACTGACCCAGCACACCAGCCTCACATTCCATTTCTGGTGCCAGAGTTCAAAGGACTAGGGGCTGCCTATGGGGCTTCAGATGCTGCCTCACCGGTAGGCGGCTATTTCCAAATCAAGATCACCCACTCCCGAGCCCACAGACTCCTGCATCTGGCCCTGCTTGGGTCCCGACAGGCTCCTGCTCCCTGACCCTCTGGCCTGCAACCCTCCTCCAGGCCTCCTCCCACTTCCGGGGCTTCTCCAGCCCCAGCAGCCCATACCGATCTGGCAGCCCCCATTCCACATCTCCACGGGGCTGTAGTTGGAGGAGTCCGTTCTCCACCCTGCAGGGTAGATCCTGCTCAGGTGGCTCACATTGTGGCGGATAAGGCTGTTTCCTAGGGCAGGGGGGCGGGGGCGTGGTCAGAAGTGGAGGTTTGCCGGAGTCCCTCCCACCAGCTCCACTGGTGGCAATGGGGAGTGCTAGTTCTGCCCAGGGTGGTGGAGCCAGGGCAGACAGCCCCCTCAGGTGCAGGGCCAGGGCTCACCTGATTCCTGAAGCAGCCGGAGGACACGGTTCTCAGAGAAGGACACCATCTCATAGAAAGCCTGGCCCGGGGTGCCGGGGCTGGAGAAGCCCCGGAAGTGGACGCTCTTACAGTAAACGACCATATCGGAGAGCTCCTTCACTAGCCTGAGCTTGTCCTCCTGGGGGCCACGGGGAGGCCCGGGTTAGACTCAAAGGTTGGGGCAGGCGGGCACTGAGAGAGCCAGGAACCCAGGCACGGAGAGACAGGGAGAGGGAGACAGACAGAGAGGGGGGCAGAGGATCTGAGTGGCAGCTACAGAGAATGGGAGACAAGGCAAGCATCCCACCGGATGAGAGGGGTGATGGTGGGGGAGGGGCCCAGGGCTGCCCGCCCCCCCTACAGCTTCCCCTCGAACCCTGGGCTTGTGCTGCACTCGGCTCTTCACGGCCTCATCCTCCATCTCAGCAGCCTCGTCCTCATCTGACACGACAGTGGCCTCAGGGCCACCTTCCACACTGAGGGGCAGGAGTCCCCCTAGCTTCTTCCCCTTCAGCAAGATCTTCCCCTTCAGTTGCTAAGGATGGAGGGACAGCTGGTCAAGACCAAGCTGGCCTCCCAGCCAGAGCCCCTGCCCTCCTCTCTGGGGGCCCCATCCCACTGTGCACCTCAGGGGAAGGTAGGCTGGTGGTGGCACCTTCCAGCGGGCGGTCCAACAGCATGGAGCCCAGAGTATCGCGCAGGTGCCGTGCCATCACGCGCTGCTGCTCCAGGCTGCAGTGGTTCTCCAGGGACAGGATGACGGGGTACGGAGACGCCTGGACGTCCAAAGACAGATTAGGAGGGGTCGACCACCCCTAGCCTCCCCCTCCTCACTCCCTCCATTCGCGACCACCTTGAAGGCATAGTCCCGGATGGCCCTGAGCACGTCGCAGAGGAGGATCTTGGAGGTGAAAGTGTAACCGTGGTAGATGATGGGCTCCTGGTTGGGGCCATCCCAGCAGTCCAACTCCAGGCAGCGGCAGCCTTTGCACAGCGCCCTGTGCAGACAGAGGAGCTAGGACGCCCCAGGTCCCGCCCTCTCCACCGGCCATGCCCTACCCAAGCCCCGCCCCCAGGCCCTACCGGATGTAGGCTTCGGTGCTGCTGGGCCCGGTGAGCTGGTCTTCCAGCAGGTAAGTGTTGTGCGAAGAGGACACCAGGTAGTGGCTGAGCGGCTGGCCCATGTCCTGGTAGACCCGCCGGTGCGCCAGGTTGAAGGCACTGCCGTCGGCCGACAGCAAGTACATGAGGAAGCCGTCCTTGGTCATCTGCCTCTGTGCCTTGGCTGGGAGGGAGGAGGCGGGGCCAGTCAGAGCCCTCCGCCGGCCTGCCACCTCCTGGGGCCCTGTCTTCTCTTCTGTGCCCCACACTGCGAGGCCCCTGAGGACTGGACCTCGCTTCCTGCTCCTCCGTGCCTGCAGGCTGAGCCCCCTCCCCCGGGATGGGCATGGGGAAGGAAGGAAGGGAACTGTTTGCCATCCCGGCCTCCTCTCTCCCTTTCCTGCGGGAGGGTCCTGAGGGAGGGAGTGGCGCAGGAGCCCTGTCTCCCACCTGCCAGCTTTCATGGGACACACAAACACTGACCCAGGCCCTGAGCCTGGCTGAGGCTCCCGGTTCCTGCAACTCCCTACTCTCGGGCTGCAGTCCCCCCAGGAGTCTCCCCACCCAGTGTGGCCCCCGGACTACAGGCCGCAGGCCCTGGCCAGCCCCTCACCTTTCTCGCTGGGCTCGTAGCGCTCGATGAGCGACAGGGCCAGCGCAGGCCCCGCCGCCTCCTCCCGCTGCTGGTGCTGCAGGAACCTCACTAACTGATCCACCGACAGGGTCTCCCCTGAGCCTGCAGCCTCCGCGAAAGTGCGGTCGATCTCCTTCCGCTGGGTCAGCATCTTGTAGAAAGCCTCAATCTCCTCATCCTCCAAGGAGTCCGTCTGGGAGTGGTCACATTCCTGCAAAGCCAGGCCAGCCCGGTGGGCAGGCTCAGAGCAGCCCCCCGCCGCGGGTCCAGGACCCCACTGCCAGGGCTCCCGTCAGCCTCACCCTGAAGATCTTGCGCGCGTAGCTGTCATCCACCTGGATGTTGAGCTCCTTCAGGAAGTTCTGCAGCTCCTTGAAGCTCATCTTGTTATCCTTGTTTTTGTCAGCTTTTCGCAAGCAGGAGTGAATCCAGCTGGGCAAGAAGTAAGGAAAGAACCCAGGGCCCAAGTACCCCCCACTGCCCCAGCCAGAGCCGTGGTTTGAGCCGAGTGTCACCTTCTGGGCCCAGGTAGACTGAGCCCACCTGTAGACACAGCTCCCTGCAGGCCTGACTTGCCGCAATCCAAATTTCAGGGGCAAGACCCAGGGGCCTCTTGAAAGGAAATGTTACATCCTAGTACAGGGCCTTTTTTCTATTTGCTGGCTTTGAACACTTCCAGATTAAAAAAAAAAATTCTATAAAAGCGTTTATTGTAGACAACTTGGAAAATGAAGAAAAATAAACAAATCCCCCAGAGACCCAGGGATAACTCTGTTAACATTTCAAGATATATCCTCTGGTTTTCAATACCCAGTTGTTAGCCAATTTGACTATAGCACTTGAGGCTTATTTTATAGGAAATAGCAAATTTCAAGCCACTGATCACATTATCATGATAGGGCACTTAAGCCTCAACTTCTCCCTTACCTCTATCCTCTCCCCTCGGCCTTGACCTTGAGCACTAGATACTTAAAATGTCAGGGACAAGCTGTCGCATTGAATCAGGTGACTCCCCTCAGCTTCCCCACTCCATGCTGGTCATAGACGGGGAAGAGGGGGACATCAAGGGGCCGGACCTCCCCTGCTTCTCTTCTGCTATGGGCTGAATTACATTCCCCCCAAATTCATGAATTGAAGCCCTAACCCACCATCTGATGGTATTTGGACATGGGGCCTTGGGACATTCAGATGAGGTCATGAGGTGGGACCTATGTGATGGAATTGTGCCCTTATAAAAAGAAACACCAGGAAGCTTGCTCTCATGCTCTCTCTCTCTCTCTCTCTCTCTCTCTCTCTCTCTCTTGTGCACTCTCTCTCTGCCATGCGAGGACACTGAGAAGGCAGCCACTCGGAAGCTGGCAGGAGATCTCTCATCAGAACCCAACCCTGCTGGCACCCTAATCTTGGACTTCAAGCCTCCAGAACTGTGAGAGAATTAATTTCCGTTGCTTAAGCCCCCAGCCGGTGCTATTTTGGTGTGATGGTCTGAGCTGGGTGTCTTCCATACCCAGGTTGACCTGGGGACAACCAGAACCAAGTATGCACAGGCTGGGCCTGGTCCCACTGCCACCAGAAGGATACTGCTGCAGCTTCTGCTGCTGGTCCATGTTGCCGGAGTGATGGATGATCTTGCGCAGACCCTGCACCCAGTGCTGGGCGTCAGCTGATGAGGAGGCGATGAGGTCTAGGGTGTTGCGCTGGTCCTTAAAGACGATGGAGAAGCAGCGGTCCTCGGGCACGTCCCGGGCAAACTTCTCCAGGCCCTCTGTGCGGTGTCCCATCCGTACCTCCTGAATGTCCTCGATGGAGACTGTTAAGAACAGGGTGGGGAGCAGAGAGAGGCATGCGGTCAGTTGCTGCCCCGGACATGGTCGAGGCCACAGTGGAGGGGACCACAGTTTAGAGACAGAGGCAGGGCTGGAGGGCGGACTAGGAGACTCAGAGGAGGAAGACAGAGACTGAGGTGGAGAAGGAATGTGAGACACAGCTGCAGTAGGCAGAGGGAGCACAAAGAGAAAGTGACAGAGAGAGAGGGCCTGACTTCAGGGGAGAACAGGCGCCTGGGACCCCAGACCTGCTGCTTCTGTGCCGCAGGGGCCAGGCCCCTGGGAGGTGACTGGGGCAGGACAGGGCTCCTAGAGAGACCGTTATGGATGGAGCCTGGGGCCTGTGACAGAGAAGAGGCCATACCCCTTCCCGATTGGACTTGATTTTGGACTCGACTTTGGACTTGTTCTCCCCTCAGATAACAGGTGCCCAGAACTCAGGGAGCCCCTTGGCAAGGAGGGTGCAGGGGACAGGATCCCAAGAGGCAGGCTAGAGCATGCCCATTGGGGGGTTTGAGAGATGACATTATTTGGCCCTTAGGAGCCACGGGAGGGTCCTGGAGTCAGATCCCAGGCTTCCAAGCTTTAGGGAGCAGCAAGGCCCTGCCTCCCTCCCTAATCCCCAGTGCATCCTCCCTGATCTCGCTAGGAGCCAGTCTCACCAGGCTCTGTGCCAGCCCCACCCCCATCCTGAACCATCCATGTCCATCTGTCCTGGGTCCTAGAGCAGCCCCTATGGGAAGCCCGCCCGTCCCTCCTGGTGCCTGCCCACACCCTGAGTGCCCCAGAGCCTCCTGGCCACCTGCAGGCCCCACGTGTGCCCAGCCCAGGCAGCAGGCTCTGCAGAGCAGCACACATGAGCCCGGGGCCATGTAGAGTTCAGGGGATACCCCTGTTAATCCCTCTGCCCACAGCCTCCTGTGCCCCACTGGGCCCCACGCCAGCTGCAGCTGAGCCAGGCTGGGAGTGGAAACAGGAAGCCTGAGCCCTGAAGCTTCCCAGCCAGCACCCCGACCCGCACCAGAGAGAAAGTCCAGACGCCTTCACTGCTGATAAGGCCTCATCGGCCTCTGGGAACCAGAGTTGGGGGTGAGGGTCATGGGACTGGTGGTGGCAGGATCAGGGGAGGCTTAGAAATCGTGAAGAGAGGGAGCGAGAACTGGGGTGGGGGTAATCCACTACTCCCTCACCTGACCTCAGTTTCCCTGAGGGCAGAGTACAGTTGAGGACAACAGTCTCACTCTGTCAGAGATGGAAGCAGCCAATGCACAAGCAGAGCCCACGGCCAGTCTCAGTGGTTCTGACCTGGGAGAGAGCCTCTCAGCCAGGGTCCTCACCTCACACCCCGACCTTGGCCTGTCACCCTTGCAACTGCTCCTGTCAGGGTACAGCCCCCTCACTCACATCCCTCCCTCGTCCTCACCTCTGCACCTTTCCCACACTGGGTCTGCTGCGTGGAAGTGCCCCCCTGCCTCTCTGCGCACAGCCATCCCAGTACGAGGGTCTCATCTCACCAGGGCAGGTCTGGAAAGGCCTGAGTCTCTCCTCTGCTGCTCCCACGCTCAGCCCCAGCAGGTGCGAGACACACACTGGGACCATTCACAAGGACTGGCTCGTGGGCTCCCAGGAACCCCCAGGGCTCAGAGTGCAAGAGAGCCTGTTCCCACGGTGCCGCCACCTGCGGGTATCTAACAGGAAACTTCCTATCAGTGCGGAGGCCTGTGAAGGAGCCTGGCTGGTGCCAGAGAGGCAAGGTCAGGGTCACATCCACTGAGGGGGGTTTCTAATTGCACTTCAGTCTCCATCCCCTCTGACCCTACCCTGCTCAGAAGCCTCCCATGGGCCACAGCCCTGTCCACCTGATCCTGTTCCTGTCCTGCATCACCTCCAGCCCCTCCACAGGCCACAGGTCAGCAGGCCATACCTTCTTAGGTTTCTGCCCACTGTCCCAAGGCCCGGCAGACCCATCCTGGAGTACCCTCCGTGGGCTGGCTCTCCCCTTCCTCCTGTCTTCCTCCTCCTCCTACCTGGGACCTGGTCTCATTCCCTACAGGCCTGCCGGTGAGCCGACCCAGCCTGCCCCCAAAAGCAGGTGAATGGGCAGGGGTTTCCAGAGGTCTGGGCTCCGTGCAACCCGGCTGCAGTGCTCTCGCTGCACCGTCCAATACAACAGCCACAGGCCACATGTGGCCACTGAAATATCGATTCATGCAAAGTCACTAACGTTAGAAGTTCAGCTCCTCAGTCACTGTAGCTACATTTCAAGTGCTCAGTGACCATGGGCAGCTAGTGGCAACTGTATCGGGCAACACAGATACAGAACATTTCCATCAACTCAGAAAGTTCTCTTGGATAGCCTTGGTCTGAAATTTTCCTACAAAGTAAAGGCACAGAGTAGGCCTCTCATTTTGCAGAATTTTAAGGGCATTCTTGCGCTAAGGGCAGCAGCCATCAGAGCTTCCTTCCTAAGAGATTGGAGGGAATACGCTGCATTTGCAGGCCTGAGCCTTGGGATCCTGGGCCCTTTCTGAAGCTTCTGGGAAGCCCTCAGACCCACCCGCATGGAGCTGCTACCCAGCTGAGGCCTCCCTCTTTGTGTCCTAGCCCTGCTCTCCCTGCTATGGCCCCAATCCCAGGGAAGGGCTGCCTCCTTCCAGCCCCACCTCACATCCTGGCCACTCATACCCAGAAGGGCCTATCTGTCCCGACTTTGGGCTGGCTTTGGCCTCACCACACCTGGAGTCCTGGTTGGCCAGCTTCCCTGCTTCCCACCACTGCCTGCACCAATACCTGTGAGTTCATGTAACACTGTCCAGCTCCCTCCCTACCTCTGAGCCTGCTTCCCCTATCTGTGGCCATGGGTACGTGCCCCTAACCCCCAGAGTCTTCTTCAGCATCTCCATCTGTAGCCCTGGGTCCGTGACGGCCCTTTCCAGCCCAGACCAGAGCTCAAGTTTAACTGACTCCTCTCCCAGACGCCAGCCAGCTTCAGTTTCCCCCAGTCTGGTCCTGATTGCGTGACTGACCTATGTCCCACCGGGCAGGGACTCAGTTTCCCTATCTGTGATCCTGGCCCGTGACAGACCTGCACCCCCAGCCAGCACCAGTGCCCCCACCCAAGCACAGGTTGCAGACTCTGCTTCCTACCCCACTGCCCCAGAGCACTCACACAGCTGGGACTCCGGGGTCCGCATGACCTTGCGGGACTCCTGCCAGATGGTCTTGCAGTCTTCCTGCAGCTTGTAGAAGCGCTCTCTCCGCCATGAGTTGGACTTCACCTTCAGGAGCTGGCTGCCCTTCAGCAGTGCCTGTAGGTCCTTGTCATCCTGTAGGCCTAGGGGGCAGAGCTGGTAAGATGCCTCCTCTTCCAGTGCCCCAGCTGTCCCAGACCCCACACTAGCCACACCCACTTCCAGACCCTCTCAGAGCCCACTTTTCACCAGCCTCATCCTCAGCTTCCAGTTCACTTCTCCCTCCTTTAGCCATGCCCCAACCTGCCCCGCCTCCACCATGAAGTCCTCTGTGACTGCCAGCTGAGGCCATGTGAACCTCAGGGTGCCTACCTACTCGAGGCCACACTTTACACAGTGAACTGCTACCCACAGCTGAGTGGACAGAGGGAGAGCAGCTAAACTAAGAACACCAGTCCCCCATGGGCCAGGTCCCTAGAAAGAAGCCTGGCTCTGCAGACAAGTGGGGCCCCTCCTGGTCACACTTAGGGGTCAGAGTGACGTAAAGAAAGCTGGGACCAAAAGATCAGGCAGAGCAGGAAAAAAGAGATGGACTCCAGAGCGTCACAGAGCACAGCAACCTCCCAACTCCAGTGGCTATGGAATCACCTGTGCCTAGGTCCAGTCCCCCTCCTGACTGACTGTATCACGTGGGCAAGTGACTTCACGTTGCAGGTCCTCTATCTGTAAACTGAGGATTAACAAAGCATGCCCCTCAAAGGGAAGGCCTGAGGTTAAAGGAGGTGACAGATGATTCTGGAGAGGTCTTAGGTAAGAGCACGTCTGGTGCTTGGTGTCAGCAGTGTGGTTACTGTGGGGCCCTTGTGCCCATCCCTGCCACCCTCACCACCGCTGTCCCCACCCCTGACTTAGAACTGCTTGAGCAGGTCTTGTTCCTGGCCCCCAGGAGAGACAGATGAGCCCACTGCAGCCTGTGTCTGGCCTGCTGGGATGCCCCTGTCCCTCCTTGCCCACCCCATCTCTGAGTATCCTAGGTCCAGGGCCCCTCTGGATAGAGCAGCCCTAAATCCAAGTGCAGCCCTTTCAGAATCTGGGGCGGGGCCTGGCCCAGCTCACAGCGAGGACAAGAACCCTGGCAGCTTGGCACCTTCTCATGCGGCCCTCAGAGACCCTGCTGGCCTGAGGCATGGGCTCCCAAACATATGACGCCCTTTGTCCTACCAGGCCCAAGCAAGAGGCACCAAAGGGAGGCTAGGCCAGGCTCCCCAGGAGCCCTCACTCTGAGCAGACCCTATACCACGTGTGATCAAAGAGAGACCCCCAACCTTAACAACCCATCGCTGTAATAAGAGATGCATTGAATAGCTGTAATAGCCTGGGCGCCCCCAGGCTGCTTGAGGAGATTCCCCAGATCCCCTACGTGTATCTGTAAATGTTCAAACCACATGTTGTCCAGCATCCAGCTCTGCTCAGAGCTGGTTGGCCATGTCACCTCATGTCTGACACCAAAACTGAAATTATACATCGAATAGCTATTGCACATATAGCTGTAATTGCACAATACTTGTAATTACACAATAGCTGTAATTGCACATATCACTCTGAATCTGTGTCTACATGTATCTGTAAATGTTCAAACCACGTGTTGTCCAGCATCCAGCTCTGCTCAGAGCTAGTTGGCCATGTCACCTCATGTCTGACACCAAAACTAAAATCGTGTGGCCTTGGCAATCTTTATCCTCGGCTGCAGCAGAGTGGTGGCACCAGGGACCGTGTGGGGCCAGTTTGTGCCTAGGCTGATAGGCTATTCTTTCCCGAGCCCAGATTCCCCAACTCCTTATGGCCTTTGCCACTTTGTCTTTGTCTCCCCACTCCCTAGCCAGCCCCCCCACACCCGCAGGAACCACAGGACTTTCTGCACCACTTCCGTAAGCCTCAGTCACCACATCCTCTTTTCCCCTTGCCAGTGGGGACAGAGCCTGGTGAGGACAGAGCCTGGTGGGGACAGATCCTGGTGAAGCAACTCCCTTCCCAGTCTGCGCCTCTGTTCCCCGAACAGTGCCCGGTGAGAACAGGGTTGCAGGAAGTGTCTGTGAGCCTCCTCAGAGGTGACATTCTGATGTGACCCCCCCCCACCTTTGTCCCAAGTCTCTCCACTCCAGGAGACCCCTCTGCCTGGCTGTGAGCCATTCCCCTTCAGCCCCAGGGGAAGCCCAGTGGAGAGGGAGGGGCTCTGGCAGGATGTCCTAAACTGAGCTGTGCCCATGGAGCTCAAGACCAGAGGAAGGCGAAGGGCGCCCCCAGGCTGCCTGAGCAGAGTCCCCAGCCTCTGCTGGGGATCCCACAGTCCTTTCTGGGGGCAAGCCACAGGCCCCAGCAGAGATGGGAATGGGGCAGGGCTTGGAAAACAGAAGGTGAGCCCCACCCTCCAGTTCTGGAAAACACCGTGAGGAGATGACATGTTCATCCTGTCCCGGAGCCAGGCTGTGGTCCTGTCTGCAGTCAGGCAGAGATAAGCCCCCTGGCTGCCGATGTGGCTTCCGGAACACAGGCCTCCGTCCCACGGTGGGCATTGATAACCATGGCCCTCTGGGTCACTGGAAAATCTGGGGAGGCACCTCCACTTCTGAGCCTCATAGGAGGCCCCTTTGTTTCTGAGGCCTCTGGGCTGCCCGCTGCACCACCCAGAAAGTATGGGTCCACCTCGCCCAGCCCCACTGACCAGGCTGTAGCACCTTCTCCTGTGGAAGGGTGGTGGTTAGAGGCCTTCAGCTCAGGGGCCCCTAGGCAGGCCAGCAAGGTGGCCCTGGGGAGGCATGCGGAGGGTGCTGCAGGTGCTGGTAGGAGGCTGAGGGGGCTGCTAGGAATCCTGCCCATGCACCTGGGGTGATGCATAATGGGGACAAACTGAGCCTGGGGCCCACAGCAGTACACAGCCACACAGAGATGAAGTCACACACAGCCTGGAAGAGACAATGAGCCACCCAGTAATACACATGGTCACATGGAGTCACACACAGCCACACCATGTACAGTGCTTTATCATAATGATGATGATAATAGCATCCACCATAATAGTTAATATTGGTGGAACAGGATACTGTTCTTAGTATGTGTATTTTTTTTTAGATTTTATTTATCTTCAGAGGGGAGGGGAAGGAGAGAGGAAGAGAAACATCAGTGTACTGTTGCCTCTGGTGTGTCCCCTGCTGGGAACTGGCCTACAACCCAGACATGTGCCCTGACTGGGAATCGAACCTCGATCCTCTGGTTTGCAGGCCTGTGCTCAATCCACTGAGCTACACCAGCCAGGGCTTAGCACGTGTATTTATCTCCCCGACAACCTATGAGGAAGGCACTGTCACTATACCCATTTTACAGATGAGGGAATTGAGGCTCAAGGAAGTTAGGTGGTGGAGTCAGGACTCAGAAGCCTGTCCACAGGGCCAGTGCTAGGAGACATTACCCGAAGCAGCCACCACTCAGCAGCATTCGGCCACAAGTAGTAATGTCAGAAAACGTGTACCACACACACATCATAACAAAATAACAGGATCTCCTGGGTCACCCCCTGTCACATCTGTCATGCACAGTGCCCAGCATTACACGGGACCACACACTCTTGCAGATCATCTCACTGGATTACAGTCATACCAGTTCCGCTGCAGGCCTCATTAGTCTATAAAGGGGGTGGGGCTAGGGGTGGCTAGGAGCAGGGAGCCTTGGAGGGGCTGAAGAAGATCCGAAGGGGTAACTAATCCCCCTGGTACTCACCCCACAGGCCATCCCTGCAAACACAGCCCCACAGAAGGTCACACATGCACAGGAGTGCATGAACAGGGATGGAAGGCAGGACCCTGAACTCAGGAACATATATATATAGTCTGTACCCTGCCCCAGCTGCCATCCCAGCCTCCACAAATCTCAGTGTTCCCTGCGACCCTTACCCATCCTTTGCCCATTGAGCGCTGCCACCTTGAAGCTCTGCTCCTGCAGGTAGAGCTCTCTGGAGCGGCTGCGGCTCCGGCCCCGGCTCGGGCCCCGCTGGAACTGCATGACACTCCGCAGTGCCCCTACCACCCGCTGAGTCTGGCCCAGGACAATGCAGGAGTCTCCAGATGCCTGACAAAGCAAGAAGCAGGGGCCGAGACCAGGCGTCGGGGCGGAGCTAGAACCCAGTTGGAGGGGCGGGGCCTCACCCCTAAAGGCGGGGCAAGAGAAATCTGGGCTGAAAGGGGCGGAGCCAGGCCCAATGAGCCAGTCCTAGAGGGGCTGAACTGACAACCCCTGGAGGCGGGGCGAGAGTGGAATCTAGACGTGGGGAGGAGGAGCCAGGAGCGGGCGTCGGATAGGAACAAATCCGTAAGCCAGGAAGCAGATGGGTGGCGAAAATCAGAACCCAGAAAGCGGGTCGAGGGCACGGCCAGAGAGGGAACTGCCGGGCCTGGGAAGCGATGGGGAAGCAGAACCGTACCTAGGAATCCGAACCCGGGAGGGTGCCTCCCTGGAAAGGCTATGCTGGGCCGAGACGGGCGGAAACTCGACTTTGGAGGCGGTGTAGGGGCGGAGTCTGACCACCAGGCAGAGCCTGAGTCTCGCTTTTAAAGACCTGCTGTGGGGCCGAAGGAGGACGCTAAGGGTTGGGCGAGACAGAGCGGAGGAACGGCGCTGTGCGGAAGGGCCCGCCGCGGCCTGGGCTGCAAAGCTCAGCGGGGAACGGGATGGAGCCTGTGCCAGACAATCTAGCCAACCAAATATTTCACCAAAATTACTCAAAGAATTCATTGTGACTCAGCTGGCTGTTTCCTCACTTGCGAACCTCAGGCAGGCCTGTTTCCCCACCTGAGTGGGTTAATTTCCAAGGTTCCGAATGCGAATGGAATTCTTGGGGGAGGAAAAAAGCTGTTCTTAAAACGAGTTCATTAACGCAGGCTTGCTTTGATAAATAGACGAGGACGACGGCAACTTTATCCAAACTGTGCTGCCAGTGTGCTCGGGAACAGTGGGGCCTTTCATGTAAGTTACAACTTCTCTTTCACCCAGCAATTATTCATTGAGCCCCTACTGTGCTCCAAGGTCGGGACACCACCCGCTCCAGGCCTGACTCACTCTCCTCTTACTCCCCGCCTCTGAATAGTCCCTCCATCCGCCTCACTTCAGCTCCAGCCACCAGCTCTGACAGTGAGTCACTGGCAAAGCCAGCGTTAGCACAGACAAGCAATAGTAATAAACTGAAGCACACAGTGACTTGCCTAAAGTCATATCACAGGGAGTAAATCACGAGAACCTGTGTTAATGCAGATGAGCTGAAACATGGGCACAGACAAGTTACTCATTTGGAAAGGGGTGGGGGGCAGCGTGTCAGGGGAAGCTCTATCTCAGAGAAACCATGCTAGGGTTTTTAACTGGAGGACCAAAGGCAGAAACACATCTCAGTGTGATTTGCTTCCTCTGAATCCCTATGTATTCTATTTGGTGCATTTAACAACGTGACCGTGAGAAGTGGTCTGCAGGCTTCACCTAAGTGCCAAAGTGGCCTATGGCATAAAAAAGTTACAGATCAGTGTGAAGCAGTGTGTGCCTGTGTCCCGTGGGCCTGGAACCCCTGAAACAAAACTTTGAAACATAATTGAGGTGGGTAGGGGGCTGGCCACCCCAACTTGCTACCATGGTTCTGGAACCATGATCTTTTGGGATACTGGTTTTTTAGGCAACCTAGAGCTCCTATGCCCATTGGTGCTTTATCCTCATATTTTCTGTGAAATGGGTATTACAATCCTGTGGGTGAAAAAAACAGGCCCAGAGAGGCAAAGGGGTTTGCCAAGGGTCACAATATAAGGCAAAGCTAGGACTGGTGCCCAGGTCTCTGGGGACCAAGGTGAAGCCAGGTCCTTCCTATGGCTGGCCTTCCACTTTTACAAATGCCAGTTCTTACAGCACAACAGGAGGGATTAGGTGTAGGAAAAGTTAGTGTGTGTGTGTGTGTGTGGGGGGTGATGTGTTCAGTGAGGACAGAGCCCTGGGAAGTTATGTCCTTTCAGGCACATCTGGGGATCTGCTTGAGAAGCCAGTGCACCCCTGGCCAGAACAGAGAGAGATGAGGAAGTCAGTTAGGAGGAGGCTGGGGGCCTGCAACACCAGTCAGAGGGCTTCAAACTTGGAAAGAGGCTCCTTGATTCCCAGGCCCAGTTCTAGTCATTTATTTCTGGCTAGGGACTACCTAATGGCACACCCTCATCTCCCAAAGGATGAGGCAAGCAACTCACAGGGCATGGTCACGTGGGGGATAGGCCTCCTGGGGCAACCCGGCACAGGCTGGGTGCCAGGCACTATTCTAAATGCCTTATGGGTATTACCTCATTCGGCCCTCGCAGCAACCCTAGGAGGTAGGTAGTGTCCTTATCCCCCCTTTTACAGACAAGGAAAGTGAGGCACAATGAACTCAAGGAATTTGTCAGAGATGAAAAATTTGAGACATGACCTTGAAAATTCAACAGAATTCATGCTGTTATACTATGCTGCCCCTGCATGCACTTGGGGGTGATGACAGAAGGGACCTTTCATATCCAGTGGCCCCCCTAGTTCACCAGGCCAACAGACGGGAGCCTTTCCGTAGCAGACCCCGAGCTGCTGAGCCAGAGAGCCGGTCCTGCAGCACGTGCCCAGCGCTTCGGGACCCGAAATGTGAAAGGGGTGTGGACTCTCTGATGAAAGTATAGACACCCCAGGACAGCCCAGGACACAGTGACCACCCCGTCCCACCACCAGTTCCCCTCAGCTCGTTCTTGCTTCTCCGCCTGGTTTGCAGCAGGGACAAAAGGCAGTCAAGGGAAGTAATCTGGGCTGATGAGCTAGAAGCAGCAGGGCCTCCAGGCAAATGGCCTGGGATTGTAGCATTCATGATAGCCCTGTAGGAAGGGCTGGACGGAGTCAGACATGCGGGAGGCAGGTCTCAAACAGGCTGGGCCGGGGCGGTGGAGGGGGGCGGGGGGGGGCCAAGGCCCTGCCACAGGCCTGGGAGGCAGTGGATGAGCCTCCACACAGCTTCCTCTCAGGGAAGATCCTGGGGAGGTCAGGGGAGAGAGACTGAACAAAGACACAGGGGCCTGGGATGGAGCCCATTCCAACAGGAGCTGAGGCTGCAGCCCTCGGGCGGCCAGAGGGCTTTTAGGCGGTCTGACATGTGAGGCAGGTATGGCAGAGGTGTCCTGTGCGGTCCTCTGAGCTGCCAGTGTCCTTCCTGCCAGGCTGGCAGGAGCACTGGAAGGAGTGGGGAGCCTGTGACCCAGTTGGACGAGGTTGCCTCGAGGAGCCCAGGCGACTGGTATGAGGGTATCAGCTCTAGGCACTGAGCAAGGTCTCTCTGGGCCTCCCGGACCCGGTCTGGGCCGCCTGGGAAACGCGGGGACTGGCAGGTGAGAACATCTCTGTGCTCCCCTGAATTCCAGGAGTTTCTAGTGGGCAGCTGTAGGGCTCTGCGTTTCTCCTTCCCAACTGTTATTTCTAGGCATGGTTTACAAGAGTGGGCACTAAAGTCTCTAACCCTAAGGGTACTGGGAGACCAAGGAAGATAGGGTTAAGCAGTGATTGGTGTGAGAGGGGTGGGGTTTCCTGAGGTGACAGATGATTAGGGGGTGGGGACAGCAGGGAAAGCTCTCTGAGTAGGTGAATCCCCCAGGCTGGAACAAAGAGGTGCCAGGTCCAGCTTGGGGGTCCCGTCCAGCCCTAAGACCTCCAGGCTCTACAGTCGGAGCCCGCGGCTGCTCTCCCTCCTGGAGAGACAGCATTTGGGCAAGGAGCTGGCCCAGACTCCGGGCCGGGCTGGAAGAGACAGAGCTCGGCTGGACAAAGGGTGGAAGCTCAGGCGTTTCCAGCTGAGACTTTGAGGCTTGGCTCTGTCCCACCAGGAGGGCAGATGGAGGGATGGGGCTGCTCCCCCCCCCGCCCCCCCCCGCCCACCACCCCCCCGCCGCCCCCCCCCCCACCGCCCCTGGCATCGCTGACTAGGACTTCTGCGCGGGGCAGTTACGGTGCACCGCCGGACCTCCGCCAACCTTGCACACGTCCTGGCCCCACTTCCCACCCCCTGCCACACCCACGCGGCCTGACGCGGGCCAGGCACGCCTGAGCTTTGGGGAGCTTCTCCTGGGCCGGACGGGTGACAACTCGGTTATTCGTGGATGCTGGTCCCTCCCCTCCTTAGTTCATCCAGGGTCCGTGCGTGCTGGACCCTGGACCCCAGCCTTCCGTGACCGGGATAAGAGGGAATCCAGGAGGCTGAGGGGATCCGCATCCCTGCCCCCAATCCTCGGTTTGATCTGGGAGACCGGACTGGAAACGCCCAGGGTCACTCCTGGCAGTCCCACCCTGAGTCCCCGGCCGAGATTTTCCCAAAGCGACACCAGGGCCGAGGGGCGGGCCCGGGGCGGGGCGGAGGGCGGCCGACGCGCCGGGGGGTCTTCCGCCCAGAGCCTGGAAGGCTTCCTGCAGGGTGGCCCACGCAGGGACCCGCGCGAGCCAGCTGGGCACTCACCGTGCAGGGTCAGGAAGTCCCGGCCCGCGTCCATGCCCGACGTGCGGCGTAGCGGGAAGGGAACGGCGCCGCGGGAGCGAGGCGCCGCGGGACTCAGGTGCACGGTGACCAGGCGGGCGGCCCGGGTTCGAGCGCAGGGCGGCAGAGACTCGAAGGGACTGCCTCGGGAGGAGGTCGGAGGTGGGCCCGGGACGCCGCCCCACCCCTGTCCCCGCGGGCCTGACCCCGCCCCTCCGGTCCGACCAACCCGCGTCTCTCCCCGCCTGGCCTCGGATCCCGGAGGGAGGGCAGAGGTAGAGGCTGGGAAGCCCGCCTACCCCGGGCCCCTGGCGGGTGGACGCGCCCCGGCCAGAAATAGCCAGATCCCTCCCGCTTCCTTCACGGCTGCCACCCACAGCCACAGGCCCTGTCATTACCAAGGGCGGCGCAGCCCCACGCCCTGCCTGTAGGCTCCTTGCCGGGGTTGGGGTGATGATCCGAAGAATCTGGCGTCACCCTGGGGATGGGACAGCGTCCGATCTGACGCCCAGCCTGGCTGCTTTGAAAGGGAGCCTCCGCATCCCAGTGTCCAGCCGCCACCGTTCCCCGCAGGTCTGATGTCCCTTCTGCAGAACGGGTGCACGGGTCCCGGAGTCCTCGGAAAGGGGTTCCTGGACCTGGTCTGGGGGAGAGCCCCTCCCCTCTTGCTGGGAAGTTTTTACTCCCAGGAGCGCCTTTGGTGAGGGCTGTGTGTGGCGGGGGGTGTGTGTGGCGGGGTGGGGAGCAAGTGTGGAACTCACAGGAAGGGCTGCAGGGACCTCACCTTTGAGATTGCACAGCCCAGACGCCTTGGTGATCTGTCCATCAGAGTGGCTGGTAGGTGTAGGGTCTGGGGTCCCGTGATACTCCCAGGGTCCACTCTCTGGGTAGCCTCCCATGGAGCTGTCTGGGCAAAGAGTCCCCATGTGGACCCCTCATTCCCACCCAGGTGTCTTGAGCCCAGACACCTTTTTTATACGGTGCTCAGAGAACCCCAGAGAAAGTCTGGGGATCCTGCTGCCCACCACCCTTTTTGGGAGAGCTGGCTCTGAGGGTGGGAGAGCCCCCAGAGGGCCTCCGAGGAGGAGGGGTGCTGGTCCCACTAGGAAATCACTCAGGCCTCGGGGCTGGTAAAGCCAATGTGAGAGCCTAGCAGAAGCCAGGTGGGTCGGTCCTGGAGGAAGCCCTCCTCCCAGCACAAACAGGCCTGGGCGGCATTGTCTCCTGGTTCTGAGCATGGGACCGCTGTACTTTGGAGAGCCCCCCTGCCCCCCTGTCCCCCCCAATACTTCCCTCCAGCCCTTTATCTGGCATTAACTCCAGTCCTCTTGTCCTCCAGTAGGAGCATTGCCCCCCACCCCACCCCACCCCACAGACCTGTCAGAGCCCTCCTTGGATTCCCTTCTGCTCAGGGATGAGTAAGTCCACATTGGCAGGCCTTGCTTTGGAACCCCAGCCTGGGGTTGGGGAGCATGAGGGGTCCTTTCTCTGCCCTCACATCTCCTCTTTCTCCTAAATCAGGATGCACCCTTCTAGTCCTGTTCTCTGGGGGCTTCCCTGAGACCTAGTACTTAGACCTCTAATGGCCCTTGGGGGCCTGCAAGCCCCTCTTCAGCAAGTCAGGCTTCCTCAAGCTTCCCTTCCCTGGCAAAGACCCAATGCAGTTCTGACACCAGCACTTGACTTGGCCTCGTCTCAAGCATCACTCCCATTTATCCACATCACCTCCCAGTTCTGAGCCCCAAGCCCAAACCAGGATGTAATCTGGGATTGTTCCCTCCCCCTTGGCCCCAAGGGGCTGCAGCCAGGCCCCTTCTTCCTTTGAACACCCCAAACTCGCCTCACACAGGCCCTCTTTTGGCTCTGGCCCAGGCAGAGGAGCTGAGGCATCCTCCCTGGCCAGGGTTGTCAGGAAGGACAGGCGTGGCTGGCTGAGTTGGCACAGGCAGCCAGGTTCTGCTAGGAGAGGCTGGGGCCTGCCCTGCTCGGAGGAACCGGCCTGCTGCTCTGCCTCGTGGGTCAGCCCACGCTCCAGTACTCTCTTCACCTCTCCTGACCGCCCCTTTCTCTCTCCCAGGCTGGGAGGTGCTCTGCTTGCATAGTCATTGCGACTGTACTTGTGAGTGTGGAGGGGCTGGAGGGCCCAGCAGGAGGCTCTGCACCCAACCACAAAGTTGCTAGATTCTGCTCCCTCAGCTGAAACTCCCAGGGCCCTCTGTGGGCCCAGCCCTGGCCAGGTGCCTCAATTACCCTCCTTAAAACCCAGCTCTCTTCCCCTGGCTGGTGTGGCTCAGGGGATTGAGCACCAGCCTGTGAACCAAAGGGTCTCTGCTTGGTTCCCAGTCAGGGCACATGCCGGGGTTGTGGGCCAGGTCCCCAGTGCAGGGGGGGGGCATTCGAGAGGCAAACACACATCGATGTTTCTCTCCCTCTCCCTCTCTTGCTCCCTTCCCCTCTGTCTAAAAATAAAATAAATAAATAAATAAACAAACAAACAAACAACCCAGCTCTCAGCTGTACAAGGTGAGATCCTGGTGACGGGACAGGCTCAATTGGGTGCACAGGGAGGCCATACCTGGCCAAGACATGGTGAAGTTTCAGGGATCTCCCTGCCCCTGCTTGTCGTCACAGTGTGTGTGAAGGTGGGTGTGGGGGGAGGAGGCTTCTGGGATGACTAGTGATGGGCGAAACCTAGTGTTAGGGCCAATGACTGCCTCAAGTCACTTCCTTTGGCCCTTGGAGCCCTCTGGGGATGCAGGAGGCTCAACCCAAGAATGCCAACTTTCTGGATGGTCAGGCTCCAGGCGTGCTTCAGTGCCGGCCCAGCCCAACCCCTCCCCTAGAAACAAACCTGGACAAGCCAGGTGAGGTGGGTGAGGGTTATTCTGCCTCCTTGCCTGTAGAGGAGTCTCTGTCCCAAGGCACAGGGGATGGCAGCTGTTCTGCTCTTTCCTGGAGTGAGACCTTGGGCAAGCCCTGTCATATCCTGGAGCTCTACAGTAAGAAGTCACAGCCCGCGTCGGAATCAGCAGAAATAACAGATGCTGACTTCCTGATATGGACAAATGCCGGCTGGACAGACACGCGCCGGAATCCCTTCTCCCCACAGCTGTCCTCTACCTGGCCTCTGCTATCAGTCCTGGTGGTCAGAGCCCAGCCTGCAGCCCTCTGTCCAGTGGTTTGCCCAGTGTTTGCGATGGGCTTGCCCGTGCAAACCCTCTCCAGAAGGTTCGGGACCCAAGTCCAGGTGCGTCAGGAGGAAAAGTGCAGCTGCTTCTCCCAAGGGAGTAGCTGTGGCAAAGTGAGGACACTCCGATCTTGCCAGGAAGACAGGGCTGACTGTGCGATGACCCAGGATGACATGCCTGATCACAAGGTCTCTGGGCCTGTGGGTAATCCCAGGATAGTATGGGACAATTTGGGGTTACTTTTCCATAATTTGTGGGATTTTATCGCATTCATCTGCGAATATAACCGTGATGTTTACTTCACCGTGGACTAAGTCCCAATGCTCACTCCCACCCTACCCCACGCCACAGGCAGAATCTAGTGCTTGGTGTGGGGTAGCGTGGGAGCCTGGCCCTCAGACCCTCGTCTGAGGGAGGAGACACAGCCCTGAGGCAGGAGACATGCTTCAGGAATGTGCAAAGTGCAGAGGGACTGAAACGCCAGTTTGGAAACTCTTCTGCTATTTGATTTATTCAACAAATATGTATTGAGCACCTACTCTGTGCCACACACTGTTCTAGAGGCTTGGGAATCCGCAATGAACAACACATTCCAAAACCCTGCCTCATGGAGCTTAAATTCCAAGGGAAAGGAAAGAGACACTGTAATAAACACGAGAAGCAAATTGTTTAGAGTATCAGGTATAAGGGCTACTTAGAAAGTAGAGAAAGGGAATTCAGGAGTGGGAGAGGGTTCATATTTCAATAGGTTAGTCAGGCTGGATCTCCTGGGGAAGGGGCATTTGAGCAAAGACTTGAAGGAGGTGGGAGGGTGGGCCATTGGTGATATCTGTGGATGGAGGGGGTATCCTGGGCAGGGCCCAGGCCTCGAGGCAGGAGTATCTCTGGTGTGTGGGAGACCAGCAAGGAGGCCAGCATGGCTGATGAAAATGTGCATACCCTTTGGCCAAGCAATTCTAATTCTAGGATATTATAGCATTATCTAATCTATTATATTGTCTGTATATTATATACAGAAACACTGTACGAGGTCAAGTTCATTAGCAGGGACCTGGTTAAATAACTGACATTTCCACACATGGCGTTCCCTTCCATCTGTTTAAAACAAAACAAAACAAACACGTTTCTGTGAGTTGCTGCAGAACATAAGTGAAAAAAAGCAAGTGGCTGGACTACATATAATATATAATAAAATGTAATGTCGTTTGTGCTTTTTGGTAAAGTTTTTGTCTGTAGCAGAGCTACAGATACTGGTGGTTTCACAGGCAGACAACAGCTGGAGGGATACAGAACCAATCGAAGGAAGGAGATTGAGTAGAGGACACTTTTTATTCTTTATGTGCTATTTAATTTTTGTTTATCATGACGATGTATAACTTTCGAATTTTAAACATGAAAAAAAAAGGCCCAACAATGCATGTGGAAACCAAGAGATAAACAAACAAAAACTTGGGTCAGCAGTGCAGGTTATAAAATGAGGAAGGCAGCTCATCAGAACCCCCCCTGTACTGCTGATTCCTCACAGGGGAGGGACTGGCACATGGTCCAAAGGTGGCAGGAGCCCTTCGTTACCCCGCAGGGTTTGAACCATTTGTTTATTCAGTTAGAGAGCAAACAGACCGCATGCTGGTCACAGTGGAATCAGGGATGAATCCAGGTTACCAGGCAGAGAGATACGGGCAGAAGAGGGAGAAGAGCGTGCAGATGGAGGAAGCTCAGAGAGGGGAAAGCAAGAGAACAGGGTGTATCACTAAGAGGGAATGCGCTGCAGCAGATAGCGCTGAAAGATCAAGGACAATGAGGACGGAGGAGTGGCTATTGCAACTGGAGAAACTGAAAAGTTGCTGGACACAGCAGAGGGGACTGAAGCCAGAGAGTAGGGGGGGTCTGAAAAAGAGGAGACCCCTCCCTGGCTGGGTCAGATTCCCAGTGACCTACTCTGAGGCTGCCTGGAGGCAGGATGGAGAGGCCAAAAGTGATGGCCAGAATCCCTTGTCCTGCCCTCCCCTACGGCAGGGAGCCTCCATAAGCAGAAGGGCTCCTAACTAACAAGACCACCCAGCTTGGGCAGACATACTCCTACTATTAGCGCAATGGAGGCCCCCAGGCTGTTCCACTTCTCTGGCCACCCCAGCTCCCTCATGCACCACTGGGGACCTTGCATGCACGTAGACAATTAGACAAACCAGCCCACTTGCCCAAACTCCCTGCACCTCCCACCAAAGCTATGCCTTAGTGCAAACACCAGTCAGCAGTGGGAGGAAGGGCTGCATGGACCCTGTCCATGGCTCAGGATGTCTGGGCAAATCAGGTTAGTGTCCCAGGTACTTACAGGGCAAGCATGGAGCACGTTACCTTGGCCTAGTGGTCTCCTCACCCTGTAGAGAAGGGTGCTGTGGGAGAAGAGCCAGAGCAGGGTCCCCTCAAGTACACAGTCCAGGGCAAGGGCCCTAGATTGCCAGTTCTGAGGACAAAGTACTAGAAAGAACAGATGAGGGAGCTAGGCCCTACCCAGGGTAGCGGAAGTGGGCCAGGTCTGTGGGCAAGCATCCTGGGGCTGTCGCAGGAAGTGGGTTCCAGGCTGTAAAGCACAGAGACTCGTCCCAGGAGTAAAAAGTGGCTAGTTGTATTGCCTGTGAGCAGAAGCCACACTGCGCTAATGACAACAGTCAGTGTGATGTCAAACGGCTCCCCTGGCCAGGAGCAGCCCTCCTCCTGAACATTCCAGTGGGTAATGCAAGGACCCACTTGGTGGCACTACAGAATGTTCGGGAGCCATTCCTGACCCCTCTTCTCTCTCACTCCCATTAGCGATCAGCAAGTCTTGTCCATTCCACATCTTAGATCTCTCATCAGTTCCACTCCTGCTCTCCTTTCATGTCCTCCTCCGTGTGTTTTTGTTTGTTTGTTTGTTTGTTTGTTTGGGGTTTTTTTGCATAGCTTTTGTACAACAGGGATCTTCTGCAGCGAGTGTGTTTTTCCTTCTCTCCTGGCTTACTCTGACTCATCCTTACTTTTTTCACCTGAAAAATGAATATAACTTATATACAGTAAAATTCACCCTTTACAGTGTACAGGCCCATGAGGTTTGACAAGCCCTTAGGGTTTGTAGCCACCACCACAATCAAAATATAGAGCATTTTCATCACCCCTTCCCCCAAGTAACCCCTTCATGCTCCTTTGGTGCCAGCACTAAGTCTTACCACCAGCGCCTAACAACCCCTGGCCTATCTTCTCTTTTGCATTTTCCAGTGTGTCCTATAAATGGAATCATTCAGTATGCATAGTCTGTTGAGAATGGTTTCTTTTACCTAGCACAAGGCATTCGATCATCTATGCTGTTGTGTGTATCAATAGTCTGTTTCCTCGTTATTGTTGAGAGTATTCCATTGTATAGATGTACTACAATTTATTTATACTTTCACCAGTGGATGAGACACTTTTTTTCCCAGTTTTCGGAGCTTATGAATAAAGCTGTCTTAAATATTTGCATACAGGGGTTTGTGTGCCCATACCTTTCCAGTTCACTTGGAAAAATACCTAAGGGGGCGCTGCTTTACCTGTAACTCTGTAAGGAACTGCCGAACTCTTTTCCAGACCGGCGCTACTAGTCCGCATCCCCGTGGCAATATATGCATCCCCGTGGCAATATAGGAGAACTGGAGCACTCAGATGCTGCACTCCTCTCCAGCACTGGGTAGCTGGCTCATTCGTTTTTACTGATTTGTCGATTGACTGCACGTTCTACTTGTGTGTAGTACTTTCACATTGTGATTTTAATTTCCACTTCCTTGATGCCTAATGGTGAGTCTACTCATTCTTTTCAATCTCTGCTTGGTCTTCACTTCCAAAAAGCCACTGTTCACACGCCCTTATAGACCAATTAAGTTCCTGTTGTTTGTGGCTCCATGACCACCAACATTATCTATACCTTGGCCTTAACCCACTAAACTGTGGTTGTTTTCCTGTTTCACCCGGTTCACCACCCTGGCCGGTCTGTCTGTCTGTTTCCCCCACCCCCCCACCTCCCCCATCCCCCCACCNCACACACACACACACAGTGAGCTCCCTGAGGGCAGAAGCAGCATCCCACTCCCTTTTGGTAACTCTAGCTCTCAGGGCAGACCCAAAACAGAATCTTTATACAATAAATATATTTTTAAATATTTTATTTTTTTAGAGAGAGAGGGGAAGGGAAGGAGAAAGAGTAGGAGAGAAACATCGATGTGTGGTTGCCTCTCATGTGTCCCCTACTGGGGACCTGGCCTGCAACCCAGGGATGTGCCCTGACTGGGAATCGAACCAGCGACCCTTTGCTTCACAGGCCCGTGCTCATTCCACTGAGCTACACCAGCCAGGGCTATACAATAAATATTATATGAGTAAATGATTGCTTAATTAATTAGAAAACGGACTGATGAAGGTAGGCGATTAGGTTCCAGGTCTTGTAATCAGACTGTCCTGACTATGCCAGTCAACAGTGTCTCCATCGAGCCCCCCTAACCCTTTCTCCACTGAATTCACATGAATACAGGTTATGCTCAGGATGCGCCCGTTTACGATGATCACGATGACGACGACGCTATGGAAGGGCGGGGGAGGAAACAAAGCGGAAAAGGCAGGGCCAGAAACGGAAGTGCAGCGGAGAGTGAGCAGCATTTTTAGTTGCCATGGAGACCGGGCGAACCATGGACCGCGGTTCAGCTCAGTCTGAGTCCTACGGGTTTGCCGAGGCAGTGTGGACGCCATCCTCACCTCCGGCCCGAACCCGCAGTCCCAGCCAGTCTGCGCGGCTGTCCTCCCTCGCCTACCCTGAGACTTTCCACTACGGCTTGAGGAGTTGGTCCCGCCGCTTCTCGCCGCTTGCGCCTCTCCCGGAGCCGCAACTGTTGCGTCTGCGCCCCACCTCGCTGCGCACCCAAGACATCTCGTACTTGCTCACTGGCGTCTTCCGAAATTTGTACACGGCCGAGGTGATCGGCGAAGACGTGAGCACAAGTTTGATCAAGGCCCGCGGCAGCGAGAATGCGCTCCACGAGGAGTTCGTGGACCAGCTGCAGCAGGTAACGGGCCCGGCGCCCTCGCGCTTCCTACCAGTGCTCACCCGGGGGCGCGGGGCCGTCGCGTCCGCGGACAGTGCGGGAGACCCGGGGCGCGCCCTCACGAGGGCTGTCTCCTGCTGCTCGACCAGTGTCAGCACCTGCTGGGTGGCAGGCGCTGTTCCAGGCACGGGAGTTGCAACTGCGAAAGAGCTGAGTCCCTGCCACCGTGTATTCGGCATTCTAGTGGAAGGATGCTCGGAACACACACTTATACAAAAATACATACCACAACACATAATGCCTGTATCTGTAACACCTATCTTTATTTCTCTGCGAACTTATACACATTACAAACAGGCATATCTAGGAGATACTGCGAGTTTGGTTCCAGATCACCAAAATAAAGCGAATGGTGCTCTTTTTACTGGTAAAAGGTCTTGCCTTTAATTGATTAACACACAAGCACAAAAACCTGTGAAGCGCAGTAAAGTGCACTAAAACGAGGTATGCCTGTATTGTATATATAAATAAAACGACTGGGGCAGATAGCGGACTAGTGGTTCCTTGGAGATAAAGCTAAAAGTCATACCCCACCCCCTCGCCTTGGGGACCCCTGCCTTTCCATGGCAAACCACAATCTTAACCCAGGCACTCATCCCTAGATTGTAGGAGGCGTGCCCAGGCTGTGGAAAAGCAACTTTGCTTCCTCGCCTCTTCGCAGAGGAGAGCAGCTGACGAGTTCTCTCTGCCAGCTCTGCCTGCAGGCGGCGCTGCTGGGGCCCCCTTAACGGAGGAAGCGCTTTCAAGCTGCTGAGATAAACTCAGAAGGGCCGGCAGCTGGAGTCTGTGTGCTCACTCCACTCCCTGCAGCCCAGTAACAAGTGCTTTTTTTGCAGAGGGATCAGCCTGGCACAGCCCTTTGTCTACTGCATCGGTGTGCTCACTTGTATGTGGTACTTCACAGTTTGGGTCACAGCTCTCTTTACTATGAAATCAGGCGACCGGGTTTCCAGCTGAGATCTTTTCCTGTCTTTTCCTATGAAAAACCTTTGAGATGTTTTCCTCTGTCAATCTCAGTTTTCACGTATGCCAGATTAAATCCGATGGTCTCTATAGTTCTGTGACTGTTCTAGGCTTCACAGGAAGCCCTGATGCTGGGGTGAGGTTGAGTAAAGCTACGTGATCTCGTACTTCTGTGCCTTTGGTCACCCACCTGCCAGATTCGGGAGCTCTATAAGCAGCGGTTGGATGAGTTTGAAATGTTGGAGAGACATATCATTCAGGCCTGTGCACGGGCCTCTGCAGAGAAGGAGCGAGCCATGCACCAGGCCAACGTTTACGACCTTGAGCCCATCATCAAGATGCCTCCAGGTGTGTATAAAGAACTCCCCTATGCCTTTCACCCTGATTCCCCAGCTGTGAGTATGCTACCGTATTTGCTCCATTGCGCACTCTCTAGTCTTTATCTGAGCAGGTTGCAGACGTGATGTTTCATTACCACGAAACGCTCCTGGGTGCATGTCTCCAAAACAGGGACACTATCCTATACAACCAGCCCACCTCCCTCCCAGCTGAGAAATCAGCACTGGTGCAACCTTAACCTCCAGCTCACAGGTTCCTTGCACATTTCCCCCACTGGCCGACAGTGGCTCACTCTCCCCTCTGGTCCCCTATCCTGTCTAGGGAGTCCCGTTGCATATAATTGTCATGTCTCTCTTTTTAGACTTTTCATTTGGAACAATGCTTGGATCTTTTCCTGTCTTTCATGTTTTAACAGTTTGGTGTCTTTGTTTTTGTTTTTTACCATCTTAACCATTCTTAAGTGTACAGTTCGGTAGTTGGTGTTAAATACATTTTAATGTATAACCATCACCACCATTCACCTCCATAATGCTTTTCATCTAGTACAGCTGAAACTTTATATCCATTAAACAGTAACCCCACGCCCCCACCACAGCCCCTGGTGACTACCACTTTCCTTTCGGTGTCTGGGACATTGAGCGCCTCAGATTAGCGGAGTCATACCGTATTTGTCTTTTTTGAAACTGGCTTATTTCACTTAGCGTAATGTCCTTGAGGTTCATCCCTGTTGTAGTAGGTGTGAGTGTTGAGTCGTATGAGTTCTTTGTAAATTTTGAATATGAACCCCTTACAAGATGCATTACTGGCAGATGCCTCCTTGCAGTCAGTGGGTCATCTTTTTGCATTGCTGATGGTTTCCGTGCCGAACCTTTTTAGTTTGATGTGGTCCCATATGTTTATTTTTTCTTTGGTTTTCCTTGTCTAAGGAGATGTGTCAGAAAAAATATAGCTAAGGACTGTCAGAGATTTTACTGCCTGTATATTCTTCTAAGAGTTTCATGGTTTTAAGTTTAATCCATTTTGAGTTTATTCTTGTATAAGGTGTGAGACGGTGGTCTAGTTTTCTTTTTCGCACATAACTGTCCGATTTTCCAAACACCATTCATTAAATAGATCGTCTTTACTCCATTGTATATTCTTGTCTCCTTTGTCATATATTGATTGACCATAGAAACATGAGTTTATTTCTGGGCTCTGCATTCTTCCATTGACTTATGTCTATTTTATGCCAGTACCATGCTGTTTTAATTACTAAAATTGTAGTATGCTTTGATGTCAGGTAGCATGATACTTCCAATTTTGTTCTTTGTCAAGGTTGGTTTGGCTATGAGGGGCCTTTTGTGGTTCCGTATAAATTTTTGGATTATTTGTTTTAGTTCTGTGAAAAACGCCTTTGGGATTTTGATAGGAATTGCACTGAATCTATAGTTTGCTTTAGGTAGTCTAGACATTTTAATGATGTTCTTCCTATTCATGAGCACAGTATATGCTTCCATTTATTTATATCTTCAGTTTGTTTCTTCAGTGTCTTATACTTTTCAAAATATGAGTCTTTTACATCGTTGGTTAAATTTATTCCTAGGTATTTTTTATGCAGTTGTAAATGGGATTGCCTTCTTAGTTTCCCTTTCTGATAGTCCGTTTTTGGTGTATAAAAATGTGACTGGTTTCTGAATATTTACTTTGTATCCTGCCACTTTCCTGAATTCGTTTGTCGGTTCTAGTAATTTTTTGGTGAAATTTTTAGGGTTCTCTGTATATAGCATCATGTCATCTGTAAATAAGGACAGTTTTACCTCCTACTTTCCCTTCCTTTGCCTTTTATGTCTTCTTCATGTCCAACTGCCGTGGCTAGGACTTCTGCTGCTATGTTGAATAAGAGGGGTGAGAGCAGAAATTCCTGTCTTATTCCTGATCTTAAGGGAAACACTTTTAGTATTTTTTAGTTTAAATATGATGTTAGCTATGGGTTTGTCATTCATGGCCTTTATTATGTGGAGGTGTGTTCCCTCTATTCCCACTTTGCCAGGAGTTTTCATCATAAGTGGGTGCTGGTTTTTTGTCAAATGCTTTTTGTGAATCTATTGATGTGATCATGTTTTCATCCTTCATTTTGTTTACGTGGTGTATCATATCAATTGATTTGTGGATATCATACCAACCTTGAATCCCACAGAGTTTGCTGGCTTTGTTTCTGGTTTTTTGTTGTTGTTGTTGGTGGTGGTGGTGGTGTTTTGCTTTGTTTTGTTTAATTATTGTAGGCTGTAGGTGCTGAGGGTCAGCCTAAGGTGTAAACTTAAGGCTTCCTCAGGTCTTTCCTGAGTCTTTCCTTGGGCATGTGTGGTCATACTTCAGTTTCCTCCAAATATTCAGTTGTTTTTGAATGTCATAGTATGTAATACCTGGCTCCCATAAATGGAAAAACAGAGAGATGAAGGAATGAAATAAAGGTGCCAGCCCTTTAAATTCCCTGGCAGTCACCTCAGCTGGAGGGGGAGGCTGGCTACAGTGACGGGAGGTGTGCCAACAAGCCGCCACCTCTTTGTCTGTGCCTCTGTGATCACAAGCTATAATCAGCAACCAGAGCACAGATCCCTGGTTTTTGGAGGAGGACAGGGCCCTCTTTGTCCACCCAGGTTCCCACAGACTGTATGCAGGTTGCCCCAGAAGCGTGTGCACAGAAGCCTGCTCCGGGGCTGGAGATGAGGGACGGCCAAGTACTACTATGCTACGAACTGTTGTTGACCGTGATTTACTGTCCACATCTTTGCCTGGAAGTTACAGCCTTCAATAGACTCCAGAGTTCCAGACTGGTTCCATCGGGCTGACTCCACCAGCACGATCGATCGTTGTCTAGGTGGAGAGACAGATTTCTGGTGCTTCGACCCCACATCTTCCCACAGTCCCCTCTCTTGACCCTTCTTCACAGGCCTTTCATTGTGCAGGGTGGTTCTAATGCTTCGTCACGACCAGCCTCGGACTCATTGCTGGCAGCAACACCACGTGGATTATGCTGTGCTGTCCTCACGGTGGCCCCTCAGGAGGCACAGGGCGTGTTAACCTTGGCCGGGTGAACCAAAAAACAGCAGAAGCACTGAAAGGCATAAAAATCAACAAGTTCAGAAATAGTTTTGAGCCTTGACAGAAAAAGAGAAAAAGAGTCTTGATAGGTGTATCACATCAAATGGAGAGAGTACTTTGAAGGTGACCAAAGTTTAAATATGCAAGAATAAATACACAATTTTTATAAATAAATTTTATTTGGGGGGAATGTGTCCCTCTCCTCTGATGGGAAAAACATGTATTCTTCACTTGTCTCACCTATACCCTTGTTTTTAGGAACCTCCAAAAGGAGAGGCCATTTAAAAATCACCATGTTGGTTAATGGTGCAGGCAACAAAGTTTGAAAACTTTCCAACCTTCCGTTCACCATCACGGTGATGGCAGAGGCACAGGAGGGGAGAAGCTCGTCTGTGCAAGCACATTGCAAACCTCTGCCCACATCTCGTTAGCCAAAACTCATCGAGCACATGGCCAACGTCTATAGTGGCAGGAGTCACAAAGCAAAGGATGTGGGTATGGAGACGGGTGAAGAATCGTGGCCCACTTATTCAATCTGCCATACTTCTCTCGATGCTGTTTTGTTACAGACCTTTCAATGAGTAACAGTGTTTTAGTTCAAATAATACCACAACACAGCCTTGCCCCACAGCTGTCCTCTTTTAAGTGGCAGATTAGTTTCTGGAGTCTCACAATGACCACCGGGTTCTGAGAAAGAACTTTCTTTGTTAGGGTGGTTTAGGCTCAGAGGATGAGGAAAGTGTGGGTGTAGCTTCTTCAGCCTTTGTCCTCGTTCCCTCCTCTGTAGAGAAGACTATCTTCAGGTGGTGTGTGGACAACGAGTTGCTACAAAAGCATCATTTGATCTGCCCGGACGACTACTACAAAGACACCGTGCCGTTTTGCTCTGCACCCGAAGGTAGTGCTGGACTCTCTCGGAGCCTCTGACATCAGCCCAGGGAAGCTCCTTAGTAGCAGGATCACCTTTGCCGCCATTTCTTTTTTCATAGCCCACCCCCACCCCTTTTCTTTCATGTTGACAGTGACCCTTGGGAGGCTCAAAGCTGAGCTTGCCACTTCCCCACTAGCTCCCTGACACCTGCCAGACCAAAGTCCCAAGTCCTCATTGTGGAACATGATGCTCCAAGAGACATGAAAGTGTTTAGAACTGCATTTGAATGAACTGTAATACAAAACCAAATACAAAAATCAAATGTAGTTCAGTGAAGACATGGATAAGCAAGGGGCAAGTTCCTGATGGAGTCAGAGCATGGTCTTAGGGGTTTTCCCATACCTCATACAGGACTGGAACAACTTTTCACCCTTTGAGTATGGAGAGAAGACAGGGTAGTGAGGCAGAGAAGGGGGTGTGTGTGTGAGAGAGAGAGAGAATGAGAATGAGAGAGATCTGGCTAGTTTCCTGTGATATAGGAGGCAGAATCTTCTCAGAATGAGTCGAGGGGGTAGGTAACTGGCCTTAAGCAGGGAGGCAGGTCTTTGGAAGAGTCCTTGTGGATTCTGTGGTCAACATCAAGACGGCTTCCTGGAGCCAGGCTCAGAAAAAGACCCCCCCCCCCCCCGCAGCCCTGGTCCGTGAGACTCTGCTGACCTCTGGGCTGTGGTAGCCAAGAAGGGTCGGGGTAGGAGGGTTGGGACCCAGAGAGCTGAGTGTGTGGATGTGGGAAGATTCCCCTGACAGCCCGAGCTGCCTAGAAGAATAAGGCCAGAAAGAGGTAGCAGAAGCACGTGTCGTGGAATACTAAGCCACTCAGTATTTGAAAGTTAGTTGAAAACGCACTGTGTTATGCAGTTGGAGAAGGGTGGCATTGACGTGTGTTGAGGATTTATCAGGCATTGAGCTAAGGAACGTGTGGTGGTGCCAGTTTCGTTGTGTTCTTGCCAAGCTGTGAGTGTTCTCGTTGAACCTTCTGGGGATGATCTTAAAGGTATAAAAAGCTAATACAACTTTGGTTCCTGTGTGAGCTTTTTAAAAGCAAAGCATGTTCACATATGGACGTGTGGGTGTGGATCACAGTGGTCCACTCGTGTCCTTTGACCGTAGTTGACAACAGATTTTAACAGCCAAGTCCTAAGTCTCGAGTAGATAAAATAAAGTCCAGGAGTCATTTATATGCTGAAGAGCAAGTATATCTAGCAGTACAGGTGAAAGTTTAGGACAAGATACCAGGTGGTTTTATTTAGTCCCCTAAGAAATGTCAACCTCCTCCCCTTGGTATGGCCACTCAGTGGGTTTCCTTGGTGCCACAGGCAACCTTGCCCCTGGTTATTTAAAACTGACATTCAGTTGTGAGAAGCGTTCCATCGCCAAGAAAGCGCTGACGGAGAAGCTTGAAGCTTCATGCAGGAAGACACGCAGGAGGTCTGAGGACGAGTCGGACCACACTGTGGACAGCCTGACATGGGACTCATCTCTGAAGGCCAAACTCAGAACCAAAGAAACTGCCAAGGTTTGTGTTGAGGCCTGGGCACAGCCATGTGGGGGCAGGGCAGTGGGGACAGAGGGATGGTGAGGGGAAGGAGTTCCAGGGGACGTAGGAAGTTGTGATAAATCCACAGCCTCTCTGCCTGGCATTGACTCTATACATTTTTGTGTTTCAAAGAAAGCAAGTCCACCAAAAAATAAGAACTGGATGAACCATTTACGCGTGCCACAGAGACAATTGGAGCGACTTCTCCTTGCCAGAATGGAGAGTCGGAACCACTTCCTAAGAAACCCTCGGTTTTTCCCTCCTAACACTTCACTGGGAGGCAGATCGCTTATCTTCCCTCCCCGGAAGGCCGCGACCGCAGGAGAACTCCCGAGAGGAGAGCCGGGACAGAGGTGCGTCTTTCCCTGACTCGCATTCTCAGAAAATCTAACCCTTCAGAGCAGCGACGTTCAACCCATAGGCCGCAAGAATTTTTAAAATGTGCAGTACCTGACAATGTAGTCAGGGCCACTGACCTCTTTCCTTTAGAGTGTCAAATAAAAAAAAATGAGAACAGCCAACATAACAATAGCTGTCTGGTAGGAATGAATCAGAAGTATACTTATTTTTTTGTTAGATTGTCAAAAAATAGATTTTTTGGTGTGCTGCAGAATGTTAGTAATTAGTTTATGTGTGCCACAAAGTGGAAAAGGTTGAAAATCACTGCTTTAGAGTAAAACCCAGAAGGTCCTGGATCTGGTCTGGCTTATGAAGGATCCTAGGTTTTTGTAGAGGGACAGGGTGGCATTATCAGCGCGGAGCAGGGTGTCAAAGCTACCCACGGACATGGCCTTGGGACACCCCCAGAGTCCTGGGTTTGTGCTTTCCTGGACTGCCACAGTCTTGAGGAATAGGGTCACGCCTCCACAGTCTGAGTCGAGTGGAGGAATCTCTGTGAGTGATGTGTTCCTCCTACAGGGTCCGTATGTCTCAATAAACATGTTTTAAATTTGATTAATTGCAGATAATTTGTCTTAAGTTGTGATTTTTCTTTAAGAAAGGCTTTCTTTAGCTGTATTTCAATCATTGGTCCAAAGAAAGGTATGAGTTGCTTCATGGGTTCATAATTTTAATGGGCTTAAAACTATTAACTTTTCTTTATCAGACAAGTAATATCTTTTTATTAAGAAAAATTAGAAAAGACTACTATTTCAAAGAAAAGCTGGCTGGTGTGGCTTATTTGGCTGGAGCGTCCTCCTGTAAGTGAAAGGTTGTGGGTTCTATTCCCGGTCAGGCACGTGCCTAGGTGACGAGTTCAATCCCTGGTCCTGGCGCTTATGGTCCCTGGTGGGCACGCATACAAGAGGCAAGCAGCGATGCTTCTCGCTGGCATGGCCGTTTCTCTCTCTCTTCCACCTCTCTCCAAAAAAGCAATGAAAAAAATGTCCTTTGGTGAGGATTAGAGAGAGAGAGAGAGAAGGAAAAGCAGCACCTCTATGAAAAGGCAGTTAACATTTTGGAGTTTAGGCATCCAGAGTGTTTCCTGTGCACAGTGGAAATGAAACTTGTACCTGCCTCTATTTCTACAAAGATTCAATAATGCTGCAGACTTATTTTGTAATCTGCTGTAACAACAACAAAACCCAGCAAATGACGCGTGTTGTGAGGATCTGTGAGGGCTTGGGTGTGTCATTTTATGCAACTGAGTCCCTGGGCGGAGTTTCGTCACGTGGACGAAGCAAACAGCCTCTCCCTCTTTGCCGTCCGCAGATGTATGGACACCCCAGTGTTCCTCGCCAAGCCGCCCATCGCATTTTTCACCGATTATGAAATTGGATCAGCTTATAAGGTAGAAATCCTACTTCTTGATATACCCTATTCAATCCGCTTCCCGTTTTTTAAGAAAGCCTTTATAACAGAACTCTAAAACCATGTACAAGACTAAGAAGAGACTGTAATGGACCCTGTGTGCCCACCACCCAGCTGCAACAGATCACTCTAGTCGGCAAATGTGGTTTTGTCTGTTACCCCACAGTTTCCTTGTGTTTGTGTGTGTGTGTGTGTGTGTGTGTGTGGTACACATGTGTACATTGGCATGTTTTAAGGAAAAGCCTAGACATCATGCCATTCTTTAGTTAATACTTAGTATCTCTCCCTGGCTGGTGTGGCTTTGTGGGTTGGGCTTCATCCCACAAACTGAAAGGTTGCTGGTTCGATTCCCAGTCAGGGCACATGTCTGGGTTGCAGGCCATGTCCCAGGTTGGGGCAATGCGAGAGGCAGATGATGGATGTTTCTCTCCCTCTCTTTCTCCCTCTCTTCCTCCCTCAAAAAAGAAATAAATGAAACCTTTAAAAAAATACTTCAGTTTCTATAACGGCTAAGAACTTTTAGAGAAATAACCATTGTCACACCCAACAACATTAATGATGATTCCTTAATGTCAACTCACAACCATTCATGTCTGATTTTCCTCTATTTTTTTAAGTCAATTTACAGTTGGTTACTTTGAATCAGAATTCAAATATTACACTTGGTTAAAATAGCTCTTATTTCTCCTTTGGTTGATAATTCCTCCTACACCCCCTTCTTTTGAAAAATGCCTTTTATATCCTTGTTAAAAAACTGCAATTTCTTACATCTTGGATTAAGTGAATTGCAATATTGTAGTGACATTAAACATGTGTCTTTAGCCTCTATGTTCTTCCATAAACTCTATATTTTCCATAAACTTTAGGTGTAGAGGTTTGATTAAGTTCATGTTCAATTTTTTTTTCTTTTAAGCAAGGACATATAATGGGGTAAAGACAGTCTATTCAATAAATGGTATTAGAAAATTGGATAGATACATATACAGAAAGATGAAACTAAACCCCTTACACCATATATAAGAATAAACTTAAAATGAATTGAAGGCTTAAATGTAATGCTGGAAAGCATAAAACTCCTAAAAAAAATAAAGGCAGTAGGGGATAAATAGTAATGGAGAAAATACAATAAATAAATAAAATTTGTAAAAAGACAGTAAAGGCAGTAAGCTCTCTGACATTTCTCTTAGCAATACTTTTTCTGTCGCCTCTCCTGGGGAATGTGGGACAAAAATAACAAACAAATGGGACTCCCTCAAACTACACAGGTTTTGCACAGCAAAGAAAACCTCAATGACATGAAAAGACGACCCACTGAATGGGAGAACATATTCGCCAATGGTACATCTGATAAGGGGTTAATATCCAAAATTTATAAAGAGCTCATACAACTCAACACCCAAATCCAAACAATTCAATTAAAATAGGGGCAGAGGACCTGAAAAGACACTTCTCTAAAGAGGACATACCGAGGGCCAATAGATATATGAAAATACGCTCAGTGTCACTAATCAGAGAAATACAAATTAAAACCATGATGAGATACCATGTCATACCTGTCAGAAAGGCTATCATCAATACATCAACAAACAAGTGTTAATGAGGTTGTGGAGATCAATTAAATTCCCTTGGGGATGGGGAGAGGGCCCTGTGAAAGGGTCACACGCAGGCCTTGAAGGTGGCAGCTGCGGGCGCCTGTGGGTGAGGGGAACAGGCTGCAGGGAGCAGCCCTCCCTCTGTCTGTGTCTCCGTGTCCCCGCCATCCCTCTCAGTTTGCTTACTTGTCGCTTATCTGGAAAGTCACCCTGACCTTTCCTGACAGGATTTCACGGCCCTCCTGCTGCCTCTTTCTGTACCATTGGCTCTTTTGGGGCACAATTTTATATTTATCTCTCCCACTAGATTGTAAGTAAGCCCAACAAGGGCAAGCAGTATTTCTAGTTCTATGTTATCATTTCACCATCGGTGCTTGGCACATAGTAGGCTCTCAGTGAGTAAGTTCGAACTGAAGTCATGGGCAATTGAATATGGGTCTGCCTCTCAGTCTTGCCTACCCCTGCTAAGTAAGGTAAATTGACAGAAAATGAAAGGTGCCCTGTTTTACTTTTTAAAGTAAATGTGTGTGTGCCTGTATGTGTGTGGTTGTTCATGGGGTTTTGATAAGGTGTGAATAACAGCTGGTAAATGTATTGGTAAGGCATTCCTTACAGGGGTGTCCAACCTTTGAGCCACCTGCAGCCCAGGATGGCTATGAATTTGGCCCAACCCAAAATCGTAAATTTACTTAAACCATTGTGATATGTTTTGTGTGTGATTACGTGTCACAATGTATTTAATGTGTGGCCCAAGACAACTCTTCTTCCAGTGTGGCCCAGAGACACCAAAAGGGTGGACACCCCTTCTAGGAGGTTGCTGAACATGCAAAATGGTTACCTATATAGGAAAGTGTATGTCAAATAATGTTAAAATTAAACAAAGTACAACATCACGTCATGACTGCGTAAAATCCGAGTGCACGTGGCTGGAAGAAGCCACACATGGGCACAGAAAATCACTTTTTTTCTTCTTTTCTTTTTTTCATAAACTTCTGCTGGTACTGAAAAAAACCACCCTTTTAAATTTAAAAAATATATGAATCAGAATTAGGTTTTTCACTGTTGCAAAAGCAAGTTACAAATAAGGAGGGGGAGAATTCCAGAATGAACTGTTTGATGGCAGACCGTGGTTGGAAATATAAATACAGACTCAGACAGGGATGGAGGGAGGACCTGTCACAGGACACAGAGCCCCCGGTGGTCTCACAGACCAAAGAACACAATAAATCTCCATGCCTCCACACTGATGCCAGGAAATATCTGAAAAAAGAAATAAATGGGAGAGAACAGACAACTCTTTGTTATGGAAGAATTCCAGTTACAATGTAGAAAGAGTGAGAGAAATAAACCACCATTCAATATCACACTAATATAATCTGCAGGCAGGACATGCTGATAGAAGCTAAAATTAGTAGGTAAAAGTATAAGCAGAAACAGATAATGGTATCATTTCTCCCCAAAGAGTTAATAATTCCAAAGGAAAACTCGCAGTGCAGTGGAGAATCCTGGCAGACGTCCTTTGACCCAGTGATTAAGTTTAACATCAACACTAATAAGGCACCGGTTTCATATACCCGATATGACGCACCGAGAGGGGCACATGGCCTTTGTGGAATTCTTACAAATAGTGCACAACCACAAGCCAATCGTGAGTACACATCACATGTTAGGAAACAAGGAGAGCTGAGGAGCCGGCACAGATTGGAGGAGAGTGAGAAGACCTGGCAACCAAATGCAACTTTGGGTCCTGGGTCAGATCCAAGAACAGAAAAAGGATGTTGGTGGGCAAACTGGAGAAGTGCACGTGGATTCTGTGGGTTAGTCGGTACATTGCACCAGGCTTAATTTCTCAGTGTTGATCATTGTTCTGTCGTTATGTTGGACGTTAACATAGAGGGAAGCTGGGCGAAGAGGACGTGGGAACTCTGGATTATTTTTGCAGCTCTGGTCCATGTTGTCTCAAAATAAAGCATTAGGAATATACAATGCTGGGGAGACTTCCAGTTATGGCGACATTGCAACTAGATAACCTGACAAACGGGAATCGATAGGCAATGGAAATTCCAGAACTGAAATTATGTACCCAACAGAAGGGCTTCACAGCAGATTAGACGTAGATGAAGGGAAGGCTTGCAGATAGGTCAGTAGAAATGATCCAGACTACAGCGTGAAGAAAGAAAAAGAGCAAAAATCCGGAAGATAGCATTAAAGAAATGTGGGACGCAGTATGCAGGTCCATTGCATGACTGCAGCCCCAGAAACAGAGGGGAGAGAATGGGACAGAAGCAATGTTGAAAGTAGTAGTAGATGAGAGCGATCCAAAAGTAACAAGGACATCAAGCCACAGGGTAAAGCACTGCCAACCCCAGTGATGCAGACACTGGCCCGCAGTGTCCCCGTCATTATGGATGAAGTTAGACGTTCACACGGACTACCAAGTCCAGTGGAGGAAAAGGGACAGCATGGCTTCTCTCTCAAGGGGAGCAAAAGCCACAGCCCTCGCCATGACAGGCCTTTATTGGGATTCTACACACATTACGTGATGGTCCTCATGCACAGGTTCGCTTAGGTGGTTGCCTTTTACAGCAAACAAAGGAGATGATGCCGCTAATCACATCACAGAAGAGGGATATTTGCAAAGGTAAAGGCAAAAAGGGTTGAACTGGTTACACTGGTCCTGGGAAGGTTTAACATGGATTTTAGGAAGTTATTTCGCAGTAAAGGTTCACCACTGGGAACTGGGCCCATGCCACACGGAATGGCCTCCTACACCCCAGGGAGAACAGAGCAACACCATAGCTACCTAGGCACGTTATAGTAAAGTTGTTCTCTAAATCAAAGGAAAGGGAAAAACCAACAACAAAGCTTGAATCGTCTAGAGAAAAAAGACCCACCCCATCTTCTACCAAATGATAGAACCTAGAAAATATTGGAACGGAAGCTTTAAAGTGCTGAAGAAATAACTTTCAACCCAGAATGCTAAACCTAGAGAAAAGATGCTGCAAAAACGAAGGTAAAATGAAGACATTCTCAGATACAATGTAATAGATCATCACCAGACAATAGTAATTAATCATCACCAAAGGAATTCTTCAGAAGAAAAGGATGCCACATGGAAGTGGAGAAATGCGAGAAGGAATGAAAAGCAGCAGTGAGGGTGAAGTTGTAGAGACATGTAAATTAACATGGCAAATTACCATAATAATAGTGCAGTTATTATGATATAATGTTATTTACAATATATGTAGAATTGAAAGCATGACAACTGTACCTGGAAGTGAGAGGGGTAGGAAATTTAAAATGTTCTGAAGTCCTTGGATTATCTTGTGTGTATAAATGCTAATTTATATGAAAACTTTAATAACTCAAGGACACTTATTTTAATTTCTGGGCTAATCATGGTTCAAATAGTGAAATAATATAAAAGTAACAAGCTAACAGAGGGGGAAGTGGAATTTTTAAGAAATATTTGATTAACAGAAGGTAAGAAAGAGAAAAGGTAAGAGAGAAAAAGGAACATGACTGGTAGTACAAATGGAAAATAAAGATAGTAGATTTAAACTTAAATGTGTTAGTAATGATGTGAAATGTACATGGATACGTGCTCCAGTTAAACAAGGAGGGATCATCAGGACTGGGTAGAAAAACAGAAACTAAACACTGCTTATATGAGATAACTTTAAAAGTAAGGATATAATGAGATTGGAAATGTAAGGATGGACAAAGATATATCAGACAAAGCTTAACCAAAACAAACTGATGTGGCCCTTCCACTCTCGGAGAAAGTAGACTTTAAGGCGGGAAGGAAGCGAAGGAAGGAAGGAAGGAAGGGTGTTTTATAGTGATCAAAGCTTTTTAAAAAGCCATCTAAAAGATACAACTATTTAAAATCTGTATATGCTAATGACTTAACCTCAAAATGTATAAGCAGTATTTTACAAGACCAGAAGAAAAACATATAATAACAAACATGTAGGAGGTTTTAACATCCTTCTCAAAAACTTCAAAAGCAGATAACAAAAATATCAGTAAGGCTATGGAAGAATTGAGCCATATAATTAACAAACTGCTAATTGAGTACATAACTCTGTACTGTTCCAAGCAATTGCAATACACATTTTCTTAGAAAGTGTGTGTGAAACATTTACCAGAATTGTCTAGTGTTGGCTCATAAAGCAATTATCAACAAATTTCAAAGGACTGAAAGCATCTAGAATTAGAATGCAGTGGACCGAATATAGAGACCAGTAACAAAAATTTAGAAATTAAGCAATTCATTACTAAACCCATCAGTCAAAGAAGTCATAATGGGACTGGGGAAATACAAAATAATGATCATTTGAAATGACACATCAAAGCTTGTGGGATCCAGCCAAAGCCATGCCTAGAGGAAAATGTATAGACTTACATTCACTAATTATTAGAGAAGAAATAGTCTGAAAATCAGTTATCTGGGTATACATCTCAACGATTAGCAAAGAGTAGCAAATTAAATCCAGGGAAACTGGAAAGAAGGACATAATTATAACAATAAATTTTAATGATAAAGAAAAGAAATGTAGGATCAGCAAAGACAAAAATTAGTCTTTAAAAATTAATAAAATTAATAAATCTCTGACAAAACTGATTAAAAAGTAAAGAAAGTATACCAATTGTAATTTTTTAATCCTCACCTGAGGACACTATTTCATTGCTTTCAGAGAGAGGGGAAGGGAGAATGAGAGAGAAATACTGATGTGAGAGAGAAGCATTGATCTGTTACCTCCTGCACATGTTCAGACTGGGAATCATAGGTGCCAGGAACAGGGATTGAACCTGAAACCCAGTTATGTGCCCTGACCAGGAATCGAACCTGCAACCCTTCAGTTATGGGATGATGTTCCAATCAACTGAGCCACACCGACCAGAGCTGTACCAATTATTACTCTCGGGAAAAGAAAACATTACACATCCGACCGACGTTAGAAAGATGACAAGAGGTTTATGAGCAACTTTATGCCTAGAAATTTGAAGATGTAGACAAAATAGACAACTTTCCAGGAAAAACAATTTACAGAATAGATAGAAGAAGAAATAACACATCTGAACATTTCCCTAGGATGGTGCTGAATCTGTAATTTCAAACTCTGTCACAACGCTTTCAAATTAAACTGTGCCTACGGCCGCACAGCTGTGCAAATACACGGACCAGCCCTGGGCCACACAGTGTAAGTGGGCAAACTGTGTGGTATGTGCAGCCCATCTCTGCAGCACTGTCTGAAGCAAGAACGGCAACAAAAACAAACAGAAAACTTCTGGCAAGCGAGACTTGGGGCCCTGATGACTTTCTCCGGGCGGGGGGGCAGGGCGGGGGGTTCTGACAGACGAGGAAGACATGCAGCCATCTCTTACAGGCTCCTCCAGAGAACAGAAAGGAAGGTAACACAATCAAACTGGTTTTATGAGACAAGCATAATCTTGATACCAAAACCCGAAAAGAGTTATTTTAAGAAAAGCCAACCTTAGGCACGAACAGAACAGAATTTCTCAGCAAAACATTAGCAAACTGAGTTCAGTTGTATAAAAAGTGTTACACGTCTCAGCTGAACCGGTTTGATCTAGCAGTGCAAATTAAACATTTGTAAAGCAATTGTTCTAATTCCCCACATTAACACAATAAAGGACAGAAGTCAGTGAGTTATCAATAGATGCAGACAAAATTCAACACCCATTTTTGCTTTTTAAAGAAGTCTTGCCAAGCTAGGAATAGAATAAAGCTCTCATAAGCTAATAAAAGGTATCTGCAAAAATAAAGCTATTCAAATAAAGCTGATGTTTGGACCAGAAAGTCCAACTGAATCTACAAATGACTTATTGAAGTTAACAAGTTAATTTACTAAAAGCTAAACAATTGAAAACCACCGTTTTACCATACAGATTTCTGTGGGTCAGAAATCCAGGCAGGGCACTGTGGGAATGGCTTGTTCCACCACGTCGGAGGCTGTGGCTGAGGACAGCCCGTGCTTGGGGGTGACTGGATAGTTGGGGGCCGGAATTTCTGAGGCACTTTCACTGATAGAGTAGTCGATGCTGGTTGTCAGTGGGCAGCTGAGGGTGTGTCCCAGAGCACTGGGGTGACTTCTGCACGTGGCCTCAGCTTCCGCCCAGAATGGTGACCTTGGGATATCAGACTGCGTGGCAGCTGAAAGTGAGTGTCAGAGCCAAGTGAGGACCCTAGCAATGTGATGGAGGGAGCGTCAGTTTTTATGACCTAACCTCAGAGGTCATGTGGAAGTAGGCTATCTCTGCTTGTTAAAGGTTACAAGTGAGTCAGGTTGGCCCGGATTCCAGAGGAGGATGGGTACGCTTCGTCTCTCAAGGGGAGTGGTAGCCAAGGACTGGTGGACGTGTTTTAAAACTGCTGCAGGTGATTGGTGAACAGCAGGCAACCCACCCAGCTGGAAGAAACCTGAAGGCTCTAGGAGAGGCTGGCTTCTGGGGGCAACATCGATGAGACCCTGGTAGGTCTGGACATCAGAAGATAACACGAGCTCTGAAGTTGGAGATGTTTATACCATACATGTTATAGATGTTTATAACATGTTTATAACATATACCGTACAAAGAATTAGTATCCAGAATATATGAACCCTACAAATTAATAAGAAAAAGATTGAATATACAAATGGCAAACTTGTAAAAGGATATGAACCGACAACTCACACAAGAAGGAAACCAAATGGCAAATAAACGTATGAAAAGATGCTCATCATCACTAGTAGCAGAATGAAAATTAAAACCACAATAGGAGTCTCTCCACACGTGGTCTGCTTCACCGACAGATTAGTGCAATGCTGTGCTGCCCAAAATGGACTTCAATGTTCACTTCAGAATACATACCTATGAATAAAATTATGAAGATGCAGTTCAAATTTATGTGGCTGTCACCCAGTGGGGGGCGGGGGCTGGGATAGGGCTTTGTTCATATTTTTACCATTTTATTTCCTAAGCCAGATGATGGAACACAGCTCCTGGCGTGTTACAATGCGTGCGTTCTTTCCAGTGTAATACCTCACAAAACAGAAGCAAAGATGGGCACGTGTATTGGGCTCCTCATGTGAGACTCTGAGCTGGGGGCTGGTGAGGGTGGGCCGTGTGTGAGTTCCAGGCCTTGCCCTGAGGGGTCTCCCAACCTGAGTGAGGGTGAAGGGAAGGCAGCTTGATGGGGCTGGGTGGGTTGAATGAAGGAGAGAGGCCCAATCACAACCCCGGCATGGAGTGCCCATAAAGCCCCTCTGCCTGGGCCCATGGGAAGAAGTGGCCCAAAGGGACACATGGGGAAGAAGAGAGCAGGAAAGAGGCAGGGGGAGCAGAGCTTTGGAGCCAGGTGTCCTGGGCTCAAATCTCATGCCTGTTACCTATCAGTTGAGGGGTCTCGTTGGACTTCAGTTTCAAGAACTATCTCTAGGTAGCCCCCACCTTTCCTGGTTTGTGTGAGGCTGAGCAGGCACATGGCAGATGCCTTAGAAACGGTGTCTGTTACTTGAAACAGGGCAGGATAGGTCAGACTATTTCTGCCTCCTATTCACCTTGTTTTTTTGGGGTTTTTTTTTTTACAAATGTAGGGAGACTAGTACAATGAGTCCCCTTGTGCCCATCACTCGGCCCAACGGCTCCCAACATGTGGCCAGGCTTATTTCATTTATACTCCCACCCTCCCCGTATTGTTTGGTCAGTTCCAGACCGAGTGTCATCCATCTGTCTGAGTGGCCATGTCAGAGCGGTCATCTTTGCCTTTGACAGATGGTCATCGCCCTGCAGAACACCACCGCCACCAGCCGCTACCTGCGAGTCATCCCGCCCTCCACGCCCTATTTCTCTCTGGGATTGGGTGAGCTCAGCGTGGCCGTCATCATCTGGACTGCCTCAGAGTTGCTTGTCAGGCCTGCCGCCAGCTCCTGGCCCACCTGGCCCTCGGATGACCCCCCCACCCCGCCACCTGTGCCCCTGTGGCCCTCAGCAGTTCCTGGGGGCCCCACCCTCTGCTGGAGGCCTGTCTGCTATTCCCTCCAGTGAGGTCTCTGCATCTCACAGCTCCTCTCTCGGGCTGCCCTCCTCCAGGCTCTGGTTCTGCCATCCCTCACCCTTCACACTGTCACGTAAACCATTACAATGGCGTCCCATGTCACAGTGTTTTTCTCAAGAACAGCTTAACATGTCACCCCAGCTCAGGAATCTTAAATGGCTCTCTGTTGCCCACAAAATCAATTCTAAGCCATAGGGGCAGGCGCCACCTAACCATTTGGGTGGACTGTATCCCTCCCCCAACGCTGGTGTCTTTATCTGCAGACCCTGCCCTCGCAGCCTGCGCCCCCAGCACACCCTGGCGGCTCTGCCATTGGCGGGGCCTGGGCCCAGAGGCGTGGGCTCCCAGCCCCAGCCCCAGCTGTGGGGGGCCTGCTCGTGCCCCCTGGTTGACGTCTGTGGCGCTAGAGCCCAAGCCCTGGTGGCTGGCTGGTCCCCAGCTCCTCATTTGTCACTCTGGTCACACCTAGGAATGTTCCCGGGGAAAGGGGGAATGGTGGCCCCTGGAATGACCTGCCAGTACATTGTCCAGTTCCTCCCCGACTGCCTTGGGGATTTTGATGACTTCATTTTGGTGGAGACCCAGTCCTCCCACAGCCTCCTGATCCCGCTGCAGGCCCGGAGGCCGCCCCCGGTGCTCACGCGTGAGTGCACGCCCTGCCCTCCCGGGGATTCCCTTAGGGCTGGTGAGTCCCCGTAAGTGCCGCTGGCTTTCTGGGCCCTTTACGGCAGCACGCAGCTTGGCAGGGGCTTCTGGGTCCCCAGCAGGGACCTGCCAGCAGCATCTACACAGTCTTCCAGTATCAGGCCCCGATTGTCCCACCTGCTGGTGGAGGCTGACTGGGTGACCACAGCGGAGAGGAGGCCGGCAGCCCAGCTCACCCAGCTCGCACGTCACTGGCTCGTGGACACCCCTGTGTGGGCCTGTGTCACAGAGGCAGGGCAGGGGTGCCTGGAGCCTTCAGGGGGTGTTGCCTGTGTGGCTGCGGCAGGGCACTTTTTGGCAAAGCTGACTTTGGCTGGGCCCCCTCACTTACAAACCTCTTCAGCTGGGCACAGGCTGGAAGTAGGGACTGTGACCACAGCCTTCAGGGCCATGCCCAGAGGCCCTGCCTAAGACCCAGGTGCGCTGTGGGTGTCTTGTCCTGCTGCTCAGGTCAGGAGTTGGGAGCAGGGGACAGGGCATGTCCCCATTCTTCCTCTCCTATTGGGATGCTGGGTAGGGGCCCCTGCACAGAGCTCTGGCTGGATCTCGGGAGAACAGTGATAGCAGAGACCATTCACAGTGACGTGCGCTGCCTGTGCGTCTCTCCCATGTTTGCAGTGCCGCCGGTGTTGGACTGTGGTTACTGCCTCGTTGGGGGAATGAAGGTGAGCAGATTCCTCTGCAAAAACGTGGGCTTCAGTGTCGGCAAGTTCTGTGTCATGCCTAAGAAGAGCTGGCCGCCGCCAAGCTTCAGGGTGAGTGAGCCCCGATGGCTGCCTGGAGAAAGAGCAAACCCACCGAAGGAAATCGCCCCTGGTGGGGACTGGCCAGGGTGCACCTGGGGTTGGAAACACACCGAAAACAGACTTTTGTGACCTCTCTATCCAACTGCCGCATCCAAGTGAGTGTCGGTCTGGAAGGAGAGGGGCGCTGTAGCTCTGGTTTTGCCGCTAACACACGGGTGACCCTGGGCATGTTGTGCCACCTCCCTCATCCTTCGAGGCCAGGCTCACCGTCACCGTGTTTATTCACTCGGTCACTGTGGCAGCAGACGTTTGAGTCTGTCAGAGGCCACAGACGGGCAGCTCTTTGGCTGAATTCTGGGGGCACATTTAGTGGGCGCAGTGCTGAAAAACACTTTTTGAGCCCACATTTACAAATCTCTGGGAGATTTCTCACCAAAGTCTGCATTTCCAGTGTCTTTGGAAAACTCGGAAGATGTGTGGCCTGGGGCCAGGATTCACGGTGGCTCTGTGGGCTGGCGTGGGAAGTGGGACCTGTGTACCTTCTCTCCTGCTGCCCGGCTGCACCTGCCCCACAGCAGCCGGCACCCGTACCACTCAGCATCCTGCTCCCACTGAGGTGTCCCCGGTAGTAAGGCTAGTTCTCTGCGCCCCTGTCCCCAGAAAACAAGTGGCCGATCCATAGGACCCAGTGATTCAAGAGACACATCTCCCTCATTTCACTTGCCTGCCAGGCTCCAGTAGGCATGGGTTTGTGTCCCTGGCATGCTATGTGGCTTCCCGTGTGGGCACCTGGGCTGCAGCTGTGCCGACGAGATGGCAGCTGCCCTCGGGACTCAGGAGCATATAGACACAGGCGGAGCAGGGATGGAGGCGGGCACCTGCCAAGTAGAGTGCTGTAGGAGGGAGAAGACGGAGGGCTGGGAACTGACCTCCTGCGGGAGGCCTTCTCTGCTGCCTCCCGCTTTGTGTCTGAAACACTGGCCCACGAAACCTTGTACCTCCCATCCGTAGTCAGCTCTTTACGGATGTTCTGCAGCTTCCCCCAACCTTCAGAACCTCATCTCTGTGCCTAGTGAAAGTTGAGTCGATGCTTACTGAGCGAATGAGCCTCAGTGTCTTCATTCACAGGGGACGGGATTGTTCTTAAGATCCTTCACATTGCAAAACTGACATTGGGAGGAGACGCGTGTGTAGTCTGAGCACTGAGTTTGACAGTTCCTTCCACACTGTTGTGTAATCCGCTGCTTCTCTTTGAGGCTATTGCAACCACTGGCTTCGCTGAGCAGCCTCCCTTCGGGATCATGCCATCGGTGTTTGAGCTGGCTCCGGGGCAGGCCGTACTGGTGGAGGTAGGTAACTAGGTATGGGCACACGTCTCCTCCTCCTCAGGGACTCGGCTCTTTCCTCAACTGCTTGCTTGACTTCACTGCTCTGCGTTCTCATGACCCACCTGTCCTCTTCCGTCCCAGGTCCCGGCCTTAGACGTTTCTCTGTAGGCACACGTCCTTGTGTTGTGCGGTGACGTCATTCGACTGTCCTACCGCCTCTCTCGCAAAGCAAGTGCAGAAAGCCCTGGCATTTCCACGGTGATTCCTGAGCGTTGCCTGTCCACACAGGCAGCCTGGGAGTCATTCGCCAGCACCTAAGCTGCTTGTGGGATCTTCCCTTGGTTCTTCAGTCTCTCTGGGACACCCCTCCCCTGCCCCAGGCTCTCTTTCCTGTTTAATCCTCAATTACAGAGTCGTGTGTCCTCCCCACCCTCTACCCCAGCCACCAGGCTCACCTCCCTCAGGCCTTCCTGACCCCACTGATTGCTGGCTTCTCCGTTCTGACCCGCCCCTCTCAGTGGGCCCCGGAAGAGCCTCTGAGAAGTGGTAATGTCTTCCTGGCCCCGTCACCCTCCTTAGCTCCCCGGGAGTCTGATTCTGTGCTGCTATGCAGCTGTCTGTGGGGTCACCCCCACATGTGGCTTCCCACCGAAGTCCAGGGGTAAAAGCCACCTGGTTTCTGGGGCAGGGGTTGCCGGCACCATGTCCTTGGGCAGTGAGAGCTGAGAGCTGTAGGTTCTTGGACTCAGCTGCCCTTCGCAACCCCATGAGAAACCTGTGAACACGCCGAGTCTGGCCCCCCCAACCCCGGGGTTCTCAGTTCCTTGGTCTGGGGTGTGGCCCGGGCACTGGACTTTTAAAGGTCTCCAGGTGGTTGTGGTGGGCAGTGGAGTTTGAGGACCACTGGCCTGAGCTGCTTTGCCCTGGTGCGGGGGAGGCTTCCTTTGTCAGCTGCCTTCCAGGTTCACGTGGCGGATGGAGTCTTGTTCTGGAGCCAGGGCAGTGCCGGCTTGTTCCTGCCTGTGCCGACCTGAGTCCCCCGTGTGAAACTGGCTCTTGGGGTTGGGACAGGACCAATTCAAGGGCATAGTAGGGCTTCGTCAGTCCTGTCTATGGCTGACGGGCAGGTTGGGTCCTCATTGGCGTAGCCCAGGCCTTGTCAGAGCCTTGTTGTGGTTTCGAGGAATTGGGACCGCTCCCCTCTGACCAGGCCAGGATGTGCCCCCCGTCCCATCTTCCTGTGATCCCCAAGAAAAGCAGGGGGCAGCAGGAGTCTGGGGGGGTCAGTGAGGGAGTCGGGGAGGGGAGGTTTTCCCCCTGGTGCATTCCTTATGTATTTTGTTTACTGGTTGTTTGGGGTTTTTTAATCTTAAAATTCATTCATATTTCCAAAGAAGAAGTAAATTCACGTTGAAAAAAATCAAAGGTGTAAATAGATAAAGAGTGAAATGCGCCCTATCACCCCATTTCCGCAGCCACCCGGAGGCCGCAACTGTACCAGGCTTCTGGGTGCCCTTCCAGAGACACGTGACGCCTCCCTAAGCAGATGCACGTGTGTGTTCCTTCCTGTTTCTGTTTTCCCACGCACAGATAGCTGCCCCTTCCAGCCTCTGTTCTGTACCGTGTGTTTGCTACTTAACGGTGCAGCTCGGAATCAGTCTCAGGGTTTTTACAGCTGCATAGTATCCCACTGTGCGAATGAACCATCATTTAGTTCACCTGTTCCCTGCTGGCGGCCATGAAGGGTTTTTTTCTGACCTCTGGCTATTTTTGCCAATGACCTTTACATAACATCAGTCTATTCAAGTATGAATCTGTCTGCAGGATACGGTGCTTGAAGTGGAAGTGGGGGCTCGGGGTCTCTGCTCCCAACTGTGACATGTGTTCCCAGTCAATGCGCCCACCCCCCACCCTGTGTGGGTCGCAGCAGTTGTTATACTTCCAACGATAGCACGTGGAGCCTGGCTGGTGTAGCTCAGTGAGCTGAGCACGGGCTGCAAACTGAAGGGTCGCTGGTTCGGTTCCCAGTCAGGGCACATGCCTGGGTTGTAGGTCAGGTCCCTAGTGGGGGCCACTTGAGAGGCGACCACACATGGATGTTTCTCTCCCTCTCTTTGAAAAAATAAAAAACAAAACCAGCAGGTGGAGCTGCCTGCTTCCTTGCACTCTTGCCAGTACAAAGTGCTGTCTCACTTCTTTTTAACTGTCATCTTGGACATTTTTGAACACACACAAGAATGGAAGAGGGGTTTTTTTTAGCTAATTTAAATTATTTTTTAGGCCCTGTACATTTCTAACAGAAAAATAAAGGAAGATAATAGAGACAGAAAGGTTGACGGTTCCATACCCAAGGGGACAGCAGCGAAGCAATAATCCCGCAAATTTCAACCTGGTTGTCAACAGGACGCTGGTGCCCGGGATCTGTTTTCAGCCTAAAACATTTTTTCACCCGAGTCTCCAAGGCACACTGCAGTCTGAATTGTCGTGTTCATCCCGGTGATTACGTTAATGCTGCAAGAACAGAAGAGTTTAACGATCCCGCCTCAGCCTCTACGTGCTCTCTGCCAGCCCGACTGCCGCTACACGCCCCCATCTCTTCCACCCCATCCCCCTCCACCCCTCTAGACTTTTTAAAGAAAATCAAAACATCGTATCATTGCATTTCTGAGCGCTTTCTGCAGACTCTCTGCCACTATAAGGAGTGGGAACCTGTTCTTCTGGGTGGCGTCCACATCCATTTCTTTTGTTGTTTTTGTTGTGAGTGAGGTTTAACATGCTGTCTGTCATTTGTGTGTTGGTCTCTGTGAGCTTTCTCTCCGTATCCTCTCGACATACTCCCGGCACTTCTTTGGGGTGGGGAAGCAGCTGAGCCCCCAGGCCTTAGATGGAAGGAGGGGAGCGAAAAGTGGAGCGCAAAGACAGGGTGCGTGTCTGAGCAGGGAGCCTGGAAGCGGGGTGGGGGAAGCCCCTGAATGGGCGGTAACAGGGCAGTCTTCTGCCCCCAGGTCTTGTTTCTCCCGACCAGCCTGGGAGAGGTGGAGCAGACCTTCATCATCACGTGTGACAACTGTCAGATAAAGGAGCTGGTGACCTCAGGTGGGCTTGCGTGCGCACCCAGGGGTGGGGCGGCGTGGGTCACTGGGCTCCACCGGCTGCTGCCCTAGCACTGCCATCACGGTGCACCTTGAGGGGAGGCTGCAGCCTCCGTGCGCCGGGGTCTAGTGTGGGCCTCTCACTCTGGTCTTGGAGACCCAGGCCAGTCCCAAGGAGCCTTTTCGTGAGAGATAGATGGAAACCTTTCACATTTTACTTTGAAACTCACCTTGGTCTCCTTTTGGGGAAATGCCAGCGACTCTCACATAAGCAACCAGATGCACCTCTAGGTTTCTGTAGAGTTAGAGGGGCTGCCTCCTGAATGTCTTCAAGATTGTTCCTTGTTCCTTCCTTCCTTCCTTCTTCCTCCCTTCCATCTTTCTGTCTTTCCTTCCTTCCTTCCTTCTACCTTCGCTTGCTTCCCTCCCTCCATCCACCCATCCGGTTTCAGCAAGCACTGGTGAGCACCCACTATGAGCTGGGTTATCAGAATCACCTCCTTTGGGGTGAAGCTGTGGGAACAAGGACCTCTGTGTTACCGAGCCCCAGTTCTCCTCTTGTGTACAATTCCAGGGGTCTGAGCAAGTTGTATGCGATGGTAGCGTGATGTCTGCAATAGCCTTTGGCCAGAGAGCCCTGATTTCATCCCCAGTGAAACCTCATCACCCTCTTTTATCAGGAGTTGGGCAGCTGGTTGCTTTGGAGTTGATCCATATTTCTGGCGAGAAGAGTCAGCCAGAGCCTGGGGAGCTCACAGACTTAACGGCCCAGTACTTCATCCGCTTCGCGCCTGAAAACCTTCAGTCCACGGCGAGAAGACAGCTGATTGTTAGAAACGCTACGTGAGCCGCCCCCTACCCCGCAGCCCCCCACACACGGCCCTTCTCCTTCCTCACCAGGCCGAGTCCCCAGGAAGGCAGCGGGCTCCTTCCAAGGGCCGGGGAGGAGCCCAGGCACAGGACGGAAGGATCCAGATTCGCACTGTCCACCACAGT